>NC_030818.1:38387500-39075000 GCF_001704415.2 Capra hircus | reverse complement strand
CTTCACTTTCTGCCATAAGGGTGGTGTCATCTGCATATCTGAGGTTATTGATATTTCTCCTGGCAATCTTGATTCCAGCATGTGCTTCTTCCAGCCCAGCGTTTCTCATGATGTACTCTGCATAAAAGTTAAATTAGCAGGGTGACAAAATACAGCCTTGACGTACTCCTTTTCCTATTTGGAACCAGTCTGTTGTTCCATGTCCAGTTCTAACTGTTGCTTCCTGACCTGCATATAGGTTTCTCAAGAGACAGGTCAGGTGGTCTGGTATTCCCATCTCTTTCAGAATTTTCCACTGTTTATTGTGATCCATACAGTCAAAGGCTTTGGCATGGTCAATAACACAGAAGTAGATATTTTTCTGTAATTCTCTTGCTTTTTTGATGATCCATCAGATGTTGGCAATTTGATCTCTGGTTCCTCTGCTTTTTCTAAAACCAGCTTGAACATCTGGAAGTTCACGGTTCATGTATTGTTGAAGCCTGGCTTGGAGAATTTTGAGCGTTACTTTACCAGCGTGTGAGATGAGTGCAATTGTGCAGTAGTTGAGCATTCTTTGGCATTGCCTTTCTTTGGGATTGGCATGAAAACTGACCTTTTCCAGTCCTGTGGCCACTGCTGAGTTTTCCAAATTTGCTGGCATATTGAGTGCAGCACTTTCACAGCATCATCTTTCAGGATTTGTAATAGCTCCACTGGAATTCCATCATCTCCACTAGCTTTGTTTGAAATGATGCTTTTTAAGGCCCACTTCACTTCACATTCCAGGATGTCTGGCTCTAGGTTTGTGATCACACCGTCGTGATTACGTTGGTCTTGAAGATCTTTTTTGTACAGTTCTTCTGTGTATTCTTGCCACCTCTTCTTAATATCTTCTGCTTCTGTTAGGTCCATACCATTTCTGTCCTTTATCGAGCCCATCATTGCATGAAATGTTCCCTTGGTATCTCTAATTGTCTTGAAGAGATCCCTAGTTTTTCCCATTCTGTTATTTTCCTCTATTTCTTTGCACTGATCACTGAGGAAGGCTTTCTTATCTCTTATTGCTACTCTTTGGAACTCTGCATTCAGATACTTATATCTTTCCTTTTCTCCTTTGCTTTTCACTTCTCTTCTTTCCACAGCTATTTGTAAGGCCTCCCCAGACAGCCATTTCGCTTTTTTGCATTTCTTTTCCATGGGGATGGTCTTGATCCCTGTCTCTTGTACAATGTCACGAACCTCTGCCTGTAGTTCATCAGGCACTCTATCTAACAGATCTAGTCCCTTAAATCTATTTCTCACTTCCACTGTATTATCATAAGGGATTTGATTTAGGTCATACCTGAATTGTCTAGCTGTTTCCCCTACTTTCTTCAGTTGAAGTCTGAATTTGGCAATAAGGAGCTCATGATCTGAGCCACAGTCTGCTCCCAGTCTTGTTTTTGCTGACTGTATAGAGCTTCTCCATCTTTGGCTTCAAAAAATATAATCAATCTGATTTCAGTGTTGACCATCTGGTGATGTCCATGTGTAGAGTCTTCTCTTGTGTTGTTGGAAGAGGGTGTTTGCTACGACCAGTGCATTTTCTTGGAAAAACTCTATTAGCCTTTGCCCTGCTTCATTCCATATTCCAAGGCCAAATTTGCCTATTACTCCAGGTGTTTCTCGACTTCCTACTTTTGCATTCCAGTCCCCTATAATGAAAAGAGCATCTTTTTTTGAGTGTTAGTTCTAAAAGGTTTTGTAGGTCTTCATAGAACCATTCAACTTCAGCTTCTTCAGCATTACTGATTAGGGCATAGATTTGGATTACTCTGATATTGAACAGTTTGCCTTGGAAACGAACAGAGATAATTCTGTCATTTTTGAGATTGCATCCGAGTACTGCATTTCGGACTCTTTTGTTGACCATGATGGCTACTCCATCTCTTCTAAAGGCTTCCTGCCCACAGTAGCAGATATAATGGTCATCTGAGTTAAATTCACCCATTCCAATCCATTTAATTCGCTGATTCCTGGAATGTCAACATTCAGTCTTGCCATCTCCTGTTTGACCACTTCCAATTTGCCTTGATTCATGGACCTAACATTCCAGGTTCCTATGTAATATTGCTCTTTACAGCATGGGACTTTGCTTCTATTACCAGTCACATCCACAGCTGGGAATTGTTTTTGCTTTGGCTCCACCCCTTCATTCTTTCTGGAGTTATTTATCCACTGATCTCCAATAGCGTACTGGGCACCTACCGACCTGGGGAGTTCCTCTTTCACTGTCCTATCATTTTGCCTTTTCATACTGTTCATGGGGTTGTAAAGGCAGGAATACTGAAGTGGTTTGCCATTCCCTTCTCTAGTGGACCACTGGTATCAGATAAATTGAGAGGTTCTTGGCTAATCAGCACTCAATATCAACTCAGTTATATTTTGATCTAGAAAGGAGTACAAAGTAGAGCTAGACACGCAGTTGGCAGAGGGAAACCAAGTGCTGTTCTCCTGTCCATGAACAATGTACAGCAGGTGAAAATTGCTCAAGATGGAACAAGCCAGAATTTCAAGCAGCATTTATACAGCAGAAATCTCATAAGACTAAAGGACAAGGATGGCGGTTTATTTTGAACATGAAGAGGGGGCCAGGAAATTTCCTCCATTTGCTCTTTTTTTTTTTTTTTTCCCAAAATCATTACCTAACAGCCATCCTTCTCCATGGCTTCCCAGAATCAGTCTCTTGATGACAAAGAATGTTTCCGAGAAAAGTCATTTGGGATATGAAAGAACCCTTTGGTATCCTCAAGTGTCTCTTTTGAAATCCTAGTGAGTGGAAATACCAATAAATTTTTATCTTAAACTGATATAGACACAAAGAATATTTGCTTCCAGACTCTGAGGCTAGCAGAGAAAAACACTTAGTTGGGGGAACAGCATGTTAAAAATGTTAAGTTCCCTGTCTCGAAATCTTTTTTACATGAATTCTTTCCGAAATAAAGTAGAATAAGTTCCTGAGAGAGATATCTAGGTTTTTTATTTTTAATATAATATATCAAAGAACAACAAGCCAGGTTGCTTTTTATCTTTTTTTGGTTTAATTAAAAAAAGAGGATTGCTTAGTTTTATCAACTAGCATGGAAATTTCACCCCTCCATGAAGAAAAATAGTAAGTCTAATAAACTGATCATAAATTTATAGAGTCATATAATATATGTAAAATTTCATACTACTTATAGCAAGTTACCTTAGTGTTGGAAAAATCTAATAGACACCTTATGTATGCAGTTCCTTAGGTTTTGCCTATGCTTGCGAAGGACAGTGACCAGAAAATTTATCCTAAATTCCATGTAAAACTAAGAAAATTTTTTAAATTTAGTCTTATAGTTTTGGCTTGAACCACAAGAATTTTCATTCTTGACTTGAGCTTATTTGTTTATTCAGAGTACAGTGGTGATTGTGTTAATACCCTGATTTTCCCTTGAAAAATATTTTTGTTTTATTTTTATTGAGAAATCTGTGTGCAGGTCAGGAAGTAACAGTTAGAACTGGACATGGAACAACAGACTGGTTCCAAATAAGAAAAGGAGTACGTCAAGGCTGGATATTGTCACCCTGCTTATTTAACTTATATGCAGAGTACATCATGAGAAACACTGGGCTGGAAGAAACACAAGCTGGAATCAAGATTGCCAGGAGAAATATCAATAACCTCAGATATGCAGATGACACCACCCTTATGGCAGAAAGTGAAGAGGACCTAAAAAGCCTCTTGATGAAAGTGAAAGAGGAGAGTGAAAAAGTTGGCTTAAAGCTCAACATTCAGAAAACGAAGATCACGGCATCTTGTCCCATCACTTCATGGAAAACAGATGGGGAAACAGTAGAAACAGTGTCAGACTTTATTTTTTGGGGCTCCAAAATCACTGCAGATGGTGACTGCAGCCATGAAATTAAAAGACGTTTGCTCCTTGGAAGGAAAGTTCTGACCAACCTAGATAGTATATTCAAAAGCAGAGACATTACTTTGCTGACTAAGGTCCGTCTAGTCAAGGCTATGGTTTTTCCAGTGGTCATGTATGGATGTGAGAGTTGGACTGTGAAGAAGGCTGAGCACCGAAGAATTGATGCTTTTGAACTGTGGTGTTGGAGAAGACTCTTGAGAGTCCCTTGGACTGCAAGGAGATCCGACCAGTCCATTCTGAAGGAGATCAGCCCTGGAATCTCTTTGGAAGGAATGATGCTAAAGCTGAGGCTTCAGTACTTTGGCCACCTCATGCGAAGAGTTGACTCATTGGAAAAGACTCTGATGCTGGGAGGGATTGGGGGCAGGAGGAGAAGGGGACAACCGAGGATAAGATGGTTGGATGGTATCACTGACTCGATGGACGTGAGTCTGAGTGAACTCCGGGAGATGGTGACGGACAAGGAGGCCTGGCGTGCTGTGATTCATGGGGTTGCAAAGAGTCGGACATGACTGAGCGACTGAACTGAACTGAACTGAATATTTTTATTCATTCATTCATTTATTCTGATTTGATTTAAAGAATTCTTTCTGGATTCAGTGGTTTTGGCCTCTAGCACACAGTTTTCTATGTATTTATTTAACAAATGCTTATTCATAATGTTATACATCATGTAGAGTTAGATGCTGGGAATACAGTTATAATTTTGGACTGGATGGGAGGAACTTTGTAGGAGTTGTTTCTTTGAAAAAATTTTATGCCAGGTGCCAGACTATAATGAACCATGACATCATTGTTTCCCTCTGATGACTTCTTACCTTCCTTTTAGTTCTGCAAAAGTTTCTGCAAGGCACTAGCTCTCTGCCTTTTCACAGTCATAACTTAACCTTCCCTGCCTGCAGGATTCTGCCTGCTAGAGAAGCAACATGCTCCTGTTATCTCTTCCCTACAGAATTCTGTCTTTCTGAGGCTGGGTAGTGTCATCCTAGAGCACACCCATAGGCCTGCATGTAAGCAGAACTGTTTTAGGGCATCATAGAGGAGCTTCCCTGTTGACTCATATGGTAAAGAGTCTGTCTACTATGCAGAAGACCCAGGTTTGATCCCTGAGTTGAGAAAAACCCCTGGAGAAGGACATGGCAACCCACTCCAGTATTCTTGCCTGGAGAAGTCTGTGGCCACAGCAGCCTGGCTGGCTACTGTCTATGGGGTCCTTAAGAGTCGGACAATGGCAACCCATTCCAGTACTCTTGCCTGGAAAATTCCATGGACGGAGGAACCTGATAGGCTGCAGTCCATGGGGTCCCTAGGAGTCGGACACAACTGAGCAACTTCACTTTCACTTTAATGCATTGGAGAGGGAAATGGCAACCCACTCCAGTATTCTTGCCTGGAGAATCCCAGGGACGGAGGTGCCTGGTGGGCTGCCGTCTATGGGGTCGCACAGAGTCAGACAGGCTTGAGGCGACTTAGCAGCAGCAGCAAGAGTCGGACAAGACCAAGCAACTAACACACACGCACACACAGGGAACCTTGAGTACTTAGGCTGAGATGTCCACGTTGCATCTGAGATGCCACCTGCAGAGCTGGGCTGCTCCTCATCAGAAAGTAAAAGGGTGTGACATGCAGGCCCCCAGCCAGCAGTGACCAACAGCTCCCAGTGCTTTCAAGTAGAAGACCATATGGAGCTCAGGGGATAGAAGAGATTTTGTTTGTCAGTCTAGTACCTCTATTTACAACTTTAAATATTTAGATGCATGCTATGTTGACTCCATTCATTCTCCTGCTCCCAGCCCTACAGAGATTTGGGATGGGCCTAGTCACTCCTTGCCACCTGCTGCCTCTGCTCCACACCCACCCTGCTGGGCACGGCTGCCTCCCCACTTCCCCTGCCGCTCCTCCCCGGCTGCTCTACTGCTGCTTGTCTGGCACCAGGGCCTTTCCTGCTGCTCCCCTTAGGAGGTGCGAGCACCCTCTCGGGAGGAAGGCCGTTTGGGAAGCACAGTGTGCTGCAGGTTTGCCTTTGATGTTATCCTCACTCAGAGGTGAACCCAGACTGTACTGCATGTGCTCTTCTTTTGAAAGAGACATTGAGTGAAATATATCTTTCTGTTTTTACATGCAGATTTCACAGGACTCATCTGAGTCCAGTAAATACAAAGAGACATATTCCCATGATAGAGAATACTATCCTGTGAGGAGATCAAAGTTAAGTAATTTGCCTAACGATATACAGAAATAAATGATAGAACTGTGCTTAAATCCGGTTTTTTATTTCAAATCTAGGGCTCTGTATGTAATGCCAAGTTGGTGCTTGGTTTCATTTTATCAGCCCTTAATTATTCCCTTTTGAATTATCCTTTAATTGTTTTATTCCTGTTCATCTTCCTTGTCTCTGAAGACTGTAAACATCTGAAGGCAAAGTCAAACATTTCCAGGGCACTGTATCTCCCAGAGTGCATAGGATGATGCTGAGAAAAGAGTACATGCTCCAGATAAATTACTGGATGGCATAAGCTTGGTCTTTGGAGTAATAATCTGCTCTATCAATGACAAAAAGGCTTCAGAGTCAGGAAAACCTAATTCAAGTCACTGAAACACCACTTACTATTTGTGAGATCTTGGACAAATTGCTGAATCTATGAGCTCATTTCTTCATCTCTAAAATGAACTTGCTAAAAAAAGTTATCTAATGAAATGATTATGATAATTGCATAACATAGGTAAAACACGGAGAACATGAAACATTCTTAATAGGTATACTAACTAGCGTTGGCCTCATCATCATTGTCTAATAAAATTTCAGAAAGCACATGACAGGTAGTATTTTGCCATTTTACTGAGGCATCAACTTGCTTAATAATCAGGGATAAGAACACACTTTAAGACTGGAAGATGTGCTTGCTACCAGCTGTCCCATTAAGTCCATGAATATCTTAATGAGGTTTATAGCTCCAGTGGATCTACGTGTTCATTAACTTCAACAATAAAAACTTATCAGATACCAAGGGTATGTTAACAGGGAGCCCAATGGCTCATGATGAGCTCGAGCATATCATTTCTGGACTAGTGGGCACAGGTCTCAGGTGGGCTGAGCTGGCATGAACAGGAGCGTCAAAGCCACCACTTCTGCTTGGGTCCACTGGGTTTTACAGAGCAAATATTTGGCCACACTCAGGGGCATTATCTGTATTACTGGATCATGGCACTTACTGCTCTTTAGTGAACTCATCCTCGTGGTCAGAAAAAGAAAACCATTCTCCTCTCTTATCTAAGTACTAGTTCTTATTTTCTGTGTTCTGAGGGAAAGTTATAAACGCTCGTTTTACCAGAAATGGGTTCCATTTTAGAAAATAGCATTTGTATACCACCTCAAAGTCTTTATTTATTTATTATTATTATTTTTGGCTACATGGATTGTTAGTTGCCGCATGTGGGATATTTCCTTGTGGTGCACAGACCCTCTACTTGGGACACACAGGCTCAGTTATTGTGGCAGGCAGGCTCAGTTGCAGCATGTGGAATCTTAGTTCCCCAGCAAGGGATCGAACCCACATCCTGTGCATTGCAAGGCAGATTCTTAACCACTGGATCACCAGGGCAGTTCCCTTTTTTTCTCCTCAAAGTCTTCAAAAGAAAGCACCATCTAAAGATAAATTTTGCAACATTTCTACTGTGTCATATGTATTAGATTCATTTGAAAGTTTCTTGAGAACAGAAAACACAGCCGTTTTTCTCCAGTGTACATAGCACAATGCTAAATACTTGCTATGAAAACTGGGGCAGGCAAATCTCTTGGACCCCTCCCAGTCATGCTTGCTTATTTCCCACCAAAAGTAGAATTCTTCATATTTGATACAGGCCCCAGACAGGCTACCTGCCAATTGAAGAAACCTATTTAAAGAATTGACTGCAGTTCAACATCTATCTTTCAGCTCCAGCTATAGAAGGGTTTATTGCACAAAATAAAAGGCTTGGGTATTCAGCTGACAGAGAAAGTAAAAACCTCTTTGTTGACAGAAATAAAATGTGTCTTGTCATAGATGTTGATATCACATATTAATCGCCCCTGCTGGGGACCATGGGCCCCCTGGTGTGCTGAGCTATACATATTGATGTGCTCACCCTGGACTGGCAGGACACCTGGGAAGCCAGGAGAGGTACAGATAAAAGGATTTTCATAAAGGTATGCTCAACTGCTCCCCATCCTCCTCCTTTTTGTCTGCTTTGGAATCTATACTTCTCCAACTAATCGCTTCCCCGATCAACCCCCCAAAGTTGGAAAAATCTTTCCAGATATTACAGGAATATGATCAAATCTCTTTCCTCTTTTCAAACAGAGAAAGTAATTCTTCAATATTTTTCATTTTATATGGATCTGGACAAAAGTTGCATCTTCCCTGAGCTGGCTGCCTGTCCAATAAAGTAAAATGTCATACAGCATAGACTGCTGGTGAGAAAACTTTGAGGCCATTTTCAGTTGCAGGGGCAGAACTTTATTCTGTGATGTTGTTTTCAGTTCAGGGGACACTTTCCAAATCAGGTCGACAATCTTTCTTAAAGTTACGCACCAACCAGAAGAAAATTGTTCTCTTTCTAAAGGCTGAGGAAATGCTGATACTCACATTGGCAAAGGCCCGATTATCTTCTGGCATATTTGTTGTTGTCTCACTGCTGTTTACAAACCCTTGCTTTCCACAAGACACAGTCTGAATTGTGACCAGACTGGACTCAAAAATAGGGCCCCTTCATTGAATTATTGGGATATACTACTTCCACAGGCTGCATTGTAAATGATTTCTGCAATTATACATATTTACTTCATTGACAGATATTTATTGAGCATCCAGTACATGTCAGGTGCTCTTCTCCTTACTGTGGATATAGAGATAAGCAAGGGGGCCAGACAGACAGGGTTCTTCGTTGTCACTTTATGGTCTTATAATAGGACCTTCAAAAAAACATCAGTTTTAAAGACTGTTCAGAAAATTAAAATAAAATAAGAGATTGAGTAGTTACTGTGGATTAGGTAGTCAGAAATAGTATGAAATGTAATTTTTTTTTGTTACCAGTAGATTACAGATGAGGTAAGAGATTGTGTCAATCATCACACATTGCTCTTGCAAAGGCTTTAATGTGGGAATGTGAAGCAGTTTTGAGGAACAGTTTGGTCAATGCCTTTGAGTATTTTTTAATATTAAATGACAAGAGAGGCAAATTTGACTGAGGGTTTGTGAAAAGAGAGAGGAGGAGGCACAAGAAACTTGGTGGAAGCAATTCTTTTAGGTTATTTCACACACAAAAAAAATGACTTTAAGCTCTTCCAATAATGGTCTGGACAACTAGGACTGAGAGCAGATGACAAGATTACCGAGTCTTATCTAAGATAAAGAGTTTTCTTTGTGAGAGAGATTCTGATGGGTCTTCTGTCTTTTGCGAGAAGCCTTTTGGGCTATCCTGATACCCTCAGTTTGAAGGAAAGCCCATCTGTCTTGGGAAGCAGTGTCAGCTCCTCTCTTTTGTATCTACTCTCAGTGCTTGGCATGGAAGTTAATAAATGTTGGGTACTCAGATTTTATAGATGATGTTAGTGAGCAAGCCAATGTGAAAAATATGACTCCATATCCTAGTTCAGAAATCTAGACCAGTGGTCCTAAACTCTGCCATTTTTGCCCTTCTGAAGCTCTTGGAGAGAAATCTTTAAGATAGGACATGGTATATGATTCAGAATATTGCTTAAAATTGTTCCAGAACTCAATATTAGCAAAGGAATATCTTATGAGAAATGCCATGAATTGCAGTTACTGGACTAACTTAATTTGACTTCTGTTTGTAATTTCAGAAGTATGCTTGGTCTGGGAGAAAGTATTGTTTTCTGGTTTTTGTTTGTGTGTCTGTGTGTGTGTAATGTAGAGTAAAGCATGCTTCAGATTATTATCTCAGAGAAAATAGATCATACTAACTAAATTCGTCTGGCTTTTTTTTTTTTTCCATAGGAAAAAAATTTTTCTTTTGAAACAATTTTTTGGGTTTAGATGTTTTCCCAGAACCTAAACTATCACAATCACCTCAAATTTCTGCATTGGGCATGACGATTATCCTTGAGAAGCTTCTTTTTAGAAATGGTCTGAGAAACAGAATTAGACTTTTTTAGGTGGGCAAGTAGCTCAGGGAATTTTCTGTATTCAAAGTTTGATAATGACTACTAAAAAAGTTCTTATATTTAAATGACAATTGACAGCTTAAGAAAGACAGATCCCTGTGCCTATATTCAGAAGCTTAAAGTTAAAGAGATCAAATAATTCTGACTGAAAGCCATATTAAAGAGCCTGACTAATGTGGGAAATAGATTATAGAGTCTGATCACAGGTTTTATGCAGAAATTGGATTTCACAGATACAATGTGAATTGCACAAAGCAATATCTCCAACAGGGGAAGGGGGGTTTGAAAACATTGGGCATTTCAGTTTAAGTGATAGATGAATGGGAGAAACTAAATATTTGATTGTTAAATTGAAATAAAGTTCTATTAAATTATTTTAAAAACTGTTTCAAGCAACTTCAGCAAAATTATAAAGTTTTGAATCAGTTCTATTCTTTGCAAAACATTCTGTTTCTATTCTGGATTGGTGAGATAGTAAACATATATGAATATTTCCAATCCTTACTGAGTTTTGATTGAAAAGAGAAGAATAGGCATTTTGATATTTACTGTTTCTTTTTCTTGAGCTTTCTGACCTTTCCAAAATAAAACTGTCAATTGAATTTAATCTTGTATTGAATACTTTCTAGTGCAAGGGCTTGTACTTGAAGAAAAATGACAGCATGAGTGAAAAAGATCCCTGCCCTCAAGCTATTCAATCTAGGGGCACAAGCATCTCTTTATTGCTCATTGGGTATCACTGACAAAAATTCAGTATCTAAAATTCAACCTGTCCCAAGCTGAATTTTATTCTCACCTTGGTTAATGTTACTGATGAAACATAGCCTGAAATATAGAAGTCTTTCTTAAAGCATCTTTTTCTACCCTTCACGATTAGTTAAGTTCTTTCAAATATATCACTTCAATATGTCATAAACTGAGTTTTTATTCTCATGTCTAAGGACATAGTTATTGTTCCTGAATTACTAAAATAATCTTTTAAATTCTGTGTACATGTCTCTAAGTATAAAGTTATCAAGTATGTTTTCTTGCGAAGTATGTCTTTCTCATTTTAGCTAAATATTGTCATTTGAAAGTTAATGCTTGATTGTAAATCAATTTAAATTAGAATACAAATAATATTTACTACAATTTATTGAATGGTTCTGATAGTTCAGGGATTTATGTATATTCTTTCATTTATTCTCAAAATAACCATATCAGGTGAGTACAATTAGTATCTGCACTATAAAGTTAAACATATGAAATTTAAAGGTTAATTTTTATAATAAAATTGTATTATTTTATGAAAATAGTTTTTTTTTAATTTTTCTTAGTGAAGTTAAATATTTGTCTTTTCTAGACTAATTCTAATTGTCATCACTTGATTGAAAGTTAGCTGAAATGCAAAATTAGACACCCTCTGTTTGATGGTGAAATGGCTTTGATAGATTCTGTTCCCTGATTAGGCCCGTCATTTAGAAAGATACTCTGACAACAGTTTATATGATATTTTATTGAATATTCTACCACATGGTAGTAAGTATTCCCAAAGATTTTGCTCAATAAATGAGGCTTAAAGACTAGTTGATATAGATCAGGAGAGATGAAAACTCAGAGAGAGTAGAATTCATATGAAAAGAAGAGGTCAGATGTTACAGGCCCATAGAGATAAACTGACCAGGATTTGGTAATAAAAGAGTGTCCAAGAGAACTCTCAAACTGTAAAAGCAACTAAGACAATAGTGATGTTTCACTGGTACAGAAGGATGATAATTTTCACAAGGGTGTTGGAATTGATCGAAGCTTTGGAAATTTGAGTCCAGTTATTATAGTAGTTTTTAAAAAATTATTTTGTTCATTTTAAAAAATGATTATTTTTTCTTATTTCAAGCAATTATTTCAAGTTTCTCCTAGTTCTGTCATACTTTCTAAATAATTTCCAGCCCTCATCCCACTATCAGTGTCTTCTAAAGGACAAACTATCATAAAAATCATTAGCCTGCCATACTTTTTTTATGGGCATTTATATTTTAAACCAACTTTTTGACTGTATAATTGTATTACTGTATACAGTAATTTATTATCTGCATTTATTTATTGTTATTTTTGCATTTATTTTCTCAGAAGTTTTGTAGGTCAGATGTCTGGGCAGAACTTCACTGCTTAGGGTATCAAAGCCCACAATCAAGGTGTTTTCCAGGGCTGGGTTCTCAGTTGGAGACTCACTTTAGGAAATATCCACTTCCTGTCTAGCATTTTTTAAATTAATTTTTTATTGAAGGATTATTTCTTTACAGAATTTTGTTGTTTTCTGTCAAAACCTCAGCATGAATCAGCCATAGGTATAGATATATCCCCTCCCTTTTGAACCTCCCCACCATCTCCCTACACTTCCACCCCTCTAGGTTGATACAGAGCCCCTGTTTGAGTTTCCTAAGCAATACAGCAAATTCCTGTTGGCTATATATTTTACATATGGTAAAGTAAGTTTCCATGTTACTCTTTCCATGCATCTCACACTCTCCTCCCCTCTCCCCATGTCCTTACGTTTGTTCTCTATCCCTGTTTCTCCATTGCTGCTGTGTAAATTCTTCAATACCATTCTTCTAGATTCCACATATATGTGTTACAATACTGTATTTATCTTTCTCTTTTTGACTCACTTCACTCTGTATAATAGATTCTTGGTTCATCCACCTCATTAGAACTGACTCAAATGCATTCCTTTTCATGGCTGACTAATATTACATTGTGAATGTATACCACAGCTTCTTTATCCATTCATCTGTTCATGGACATCTAGATGGCTTCCATGTTCTAGCTATTGTAAATAGTGCTGCAGTGAACAATGGGATACATGTGTCTCTTTCAATTTTAGTTTCCTCAAGGTATATGCCAAGGAGTGGGATTGCTGGGTCATATGGTGGTTTTATTCCTAGATTCTTAAGGAATCTCCATACCATCTTCCTTAGGGATATATCAATTTACATTCCCACCAACAGTGCAAGAGTGTTCCCTTTTCTTCACATCCTCTACAGCATTTGTTGTTTGTAGACTTTTTGATGAGGGCCATTCTGACTGGTATGAACTGATGTCTCATTGTAGTTTTGATTTGCATTTCTCTAATAATGAGCAATGCTGAGCATCTTTTCATGTGTTTGTTAGCCATCTGTATGTCTTCTTTGGAGAAATGTCTATTCAGGTCTTTTCCCCACTTTTTGATTGGGTTGTTTGTTTTCCTGGTATTGAGTAGGATGAGCTGCTTGTATATTTTGGAAATTAATCCTTTGTCACTTGTTTCATTTGCTATTGTTTACTCCCATTCTGATGGTTGTCTTTTCACCTTGCTAATAGTTTCCTTTGCTGTGCAAAAGCTTTTAAGTTTAATCAGGTCCCATCTGTTTACCTTTGTTTTTTATTTCCATTCTAGGAGATGGGTCATAGAGGATCTTGCTTTGATTTATATCATCAAGTGTTCTGCCTGTGTTTTCTCTAAGAGTTTTACAGTTTCTGGTCTTTAATCCATTTTGAGTTTATCTTTGTGTATGGTGTTAAGAAGTGTTCTGCTTTAATTCTTTTACATGTAGCTCTCCAGTTTTTCCATCACCATTTATTGAAGAGGCTGTCTTTGTCCCATTGTATATTCTTCCCTCTTTTGTCAAAAATAAGGTACCCATAGGTGCATGGGTTTATTTCTGGGCTTTCTATCTTGTTCCATTGGTCTGTATTTCTGTTTTTGTGCCAGTACCATACTGTCTTGATATCTGTAGCTTTGTAGAATAATCTGAAGTCAGGAAGGTTGATTCCTCCAGCTCTATTCTTCTTTCTCGAGACTTCTTTAGCTATTCGGGCTCTTTTGTGTTTCCATATGAATTGTGAAATTTTTTTGTTCTAGTTCTGTGAAATCTGATTGATTCCTTAATTTGTTTTTTCATTGTTAGTATGTATAAATGCAAGTGATTTCTGTGTATTAATTTTGTATTATGAAACTTTGCTAAATTCATTGATTAGCTCCAGTAATTTTCTGATACTATCTTAAAGGTTTTCTATGTACAGTATCAAGTCATCTACAGTGAGAGCTTTACTTCTTCTTTCCCAATCTGGATTCCCTTTCTTTCTTTCTTTCTTTTTTTTTTTTTTTTTTTTTTTTGTTTTCTCTGATTGCTGTAGCTAGGACTTCCAGAACTATGTTGAATAATAGTGGTGAAATGGACACCCTTGTCTTGTTCCTGATCTTAGGGGGAATGCTTTCAGATTTTCACCACTGAGAATAAAGTTTGCTGTATGCTTATCATATATGGCCTTTACTATGTTGAGGTAGGTTCCTTCTATGCCCATTTTTTTAAGAATTTTAATCATAAATGGGTGATGAATTTTGTCAAAGGTTTTTTTCTGCATCTATTGACATTTCATATGGTTTTTATATTTTAATTTGTTAATATGGTATATCACATTTATTTGAAAATATTGAAGAATCCTTGCATTCCTAGAATTAACTCAACTTAATCATAGTGTACAAGCTTTTTGATGTGTTGCTGAATTCTGTTTTCTAAAATTTTGTTGAGGAGTTTTCTCATCAGTGATATTGGCCTATAGTTTACTTTTTTGTATGTTGTCTTTCTCTGGGTTTTGGTATCAGGGTGATGGTGGTCTTTTAGAATGAGTTTGGAAGTGGTCCTTCCTCTGCACTTTTTTGAAAGAATTTTAGAAAGATGGGCATTAGATTTTCTCTAAATGTTTCATAGAATTATCCTGTGAAGCCATCTGATCTTGGCTTTTGTTTTTTGAGATTTTTGATGTATTCAAAAATTTTCTCATACCCTTTCTTTTTCTTTTCTTCTTCTGGGACCCCTATAATTCGAATGTTGGTGCGTTTGCATTGTTCCAGAGGTCTCTGAGACTATCCTCAGTTCTTTTCATTCTTTTTACTTTATTCTGCTCTTCACGAGTTATTCCCACCATTTTATCTTCCAGCTTACTGATTCATTCTTCAGCTTCAGATATTCTGCTATTGATTCCTCCCAGAGTATTTTTAATTTTAGTAATTGTGTTGTTTGCCTCTGTATGTTTATTCTTTCATTCTTCTAGGTCTTTGTTAATTAGTTCTTGCATTTTCTCCATTTTGTTTTCAAGGTTTTTGATCATCTTTACTATCATTATTATGAATTATTTTTCAGGTAGTTTGCCTCTTTCCTCTTCATTTATTTGGACTTCTGTGTTTCTAGTTTGTTCCTTCACTTGTGTAGTATTTCTCTGCCTTTTCATTACTTTTTTTAACTTATTGTGTTTGAGGTCTCCTTTTCCCAGGCTTCAAAGTTGAAATCATTCTTCCGTTTGGTTTCTGCCCTCCTAAAGTTGGTCCAGGGGTTTGTGTAAACTTCCTATAGGGTGAGATTTGTGCTGAGTTTTTCTTTGTTTGTTTTCCTCTGATGGGAAAGGCTGAGTGAGGTGGTAATTCTGTCTGCTGATGATTGGGTTTGTATTTGTTGCTGTTGTTGTTGTTGTTTGGATTAGGCATCCTGCACAGGGTGCTTCTGGTGGTGGGGTGATGCCACATCATGTATTCAAGACCTTGTATTCACAACTTTGTGTGAGTTCTCACTATTTTATACTCCCTTGGGTTAGTTCTCTGGTAGTCTAGAGTCTTGGAGTCAGTGCCCCCACTCCAAAGGCCTACTGTTTGATCTCTGGTCAGGAACAAAGATTCTGCTAGTGGTTTGTTATGGCATTAAGTGAGATTAAAACAAATGTTGAAAAACAAAAAACCAAAGATGAACCCCAAACAAATGGCAGTTACAAAATCAGGCAAATAATATTAAAATAATGGAATATACACATATACATATACACCCATGAACAAATTCAAAACAGTCCAACAAGAATAAATTACAGTAGATTGATCTGGCAAACAAAAGAAATCAAAAGTTTTATTTACCAGTTAAAAACAAAGCTAACTAAAGCACAAACTGGAAAACAATACCAAAGCTAGGTGCCAAATTGAAGCTGAAACTCCAGTACTTTGGCCACCTGATGCAAAGAGCTGACTCATTGGAAAAGACCCTGATGCTGGAAAAGATTGAGAGCAGAAGGAGAAGGGGAGGGCAGGAGGAGAAGGGGACGACAGAGGATGAGATGGTTGGATGGCATCACCGACTCAATGGACATGGGTTTGGGTGGACTCTGGGAGTTGGCGATGGACAGGGAGGCCTGACGTGCTGTGATTCATGGGGTCGCAAAGAGTCAGACACGACTGGGTGACTGAACTGAACTGAACTGAGGTGCCAAGTGAGGAAGAAAGCATGAAAATAAGACTAACAAATATGTTGAGAGGAAAGGAAAGAAAGAAAAAAAGAAAGAAAGAATGGGTATGCAAAGTTAAATGGAGGTAGATGGAGATTTATATACATTAAAGATTAACTGCAAGGGGAAAAGAACAGTACGAAAGGCACACAATGGAATAAATGTAGAAGAAATAATATTAGGTTAAAAATTAAAATTAGAAAAAGAGAAAATTGAAAAAAGGAAAACTCAGAACTGCAAAAGGCCAATGTAGAGGGTGAGATTTTATAACAACAATAAAAAAAATATGACTGAGAGGGAAAAAAAAAGCTCAAAAGCTTTATTAGATTTCACAGTGCCAATAAAATTGATAGCTACAACAGAGGAGGGTAAAGAATCTAGAGAATAATTCAAAACATAAGAATAATAAATGTTTTTCTTGAGTCACTGCTGTCAGGATCCTTTCCCTCGCTGGGAGTCATAGTCTACCTCACCTCCCTAGGATGCCCTCCAACACTGCTGATGTCTGGACTTGCTGTGGGGGCAGCTCAGATTCTAATCTAGTCCTACTCCTGTGTATTCTTGCCTCTAAAGTCCACAGCTATCAGAAATAGTGCATTTTCTTTTGCGGCAGTTCTCAGTGACCTTTTATATATTCCATAGACACAATGTCTGCCTAGTTGATTGTGCGGATTTAATCTGCAGCTTGTACAGCTGGTGGGAGGGTTCTGGGTCTTCTTCCTTAGTCACACTGCCCCTGGGTTTCAATGGTGGTTTTATTTCCACCTCTGCATGTGGGTTGTCCACTGGGGTTTGCTCCTGAGGCTGCCCTGGAGGACTTGGGTTTGCCCCTGTGAGGGCCAGGTGTGGAGGTGGTGCAGCTGCTTGGGTTGCAGGCGTTCTGGCAGCACCAGGTACTCAGGGGAGTTGGTGGCTAGGGCAGCAGGAAATATAGTGCTCTAGAGGGGTATGGTAACCAGTATTAGCCAATATGCTCTAGTATCCTTGCCTGGAGAACCCCTCTCCCTGACATAGAAGCCTGGCAGGCCTCAGTCTACAGGGCTGCAGAGTCTGGACACAACCAAATCGATTCTGCACACATAGATGTAAGACTTTTCTTGCCTGTGTCAGCTCTGCCCCAGTGAGAGTTGAGCGTGAAGGTGGTGCAGCTGCTTGGCTTGTAGGGATCCTGGTGGTGGCAAGTGTGCAGGGACACATACTGCCTCCACTGCAGGAGTTACGGCCCTATCAGAGTCTTTTTTCAAGCCTCTTGCAGCTGGTGATCAGCAGGCCTGTTTGGCCAGTCTTTCTCCATAGCTCCTCCCGTTCAGGCACTTAGAGCGCTCCTTTGCCTGAGGTCTTTCTCTGTTGTTTGGCACATCAGTCACTTAAAGGAGCACCCTGGGTGGGGTCCTGCTCTGTAGTTCAGTGCATCAGGCGTTTGATGGGCCAGCCTCTCTATTGTTCAGCTGCTGATGCTGGTGTGTGGAGAGAGAGAGGTTGTGATGGCTCCACCCCCTACGCATGACTCAGCAATATCGCCTTGCTTCCTTGGCTGCCCAGCTTTCCTCCACAGGCATTTCCCACCAGAATCTCCTCCCTCACATCCCCTCAATCTATCTCTCCACAGTCAACAGCAGCCCTTGCCCTTGGATTGCTCCACAATCCCTAAACTCCAGCTCCCAGCCACTGCCCCTACCAGGGGACCAGCATCCCTGTCCAGGGTATTTATGGCTGCAGCAGGACTGTCTGATTCTCATTCCATTTAGGCTGCCACAGATCAGCTGTTTCACTCTCAGCCTTAAATGTTTCTCTTCTGACTCAGACAATTGCCCTGATGTGGAGATCAGACCCCTGCTTCAGTTCCCCCACCCACTGAGGGCGGGTCCAGTCCTACTAACACTCCTGTTTTCCCCCTAGTTCCTTCATCCTCCCAAGTTTTGTGTGGTTCTATGTATTCTTTTCCGCTAGTCAGGTACTCCTGTCTGCTCTCAGCTGGTGTTCTGCATGCACTTCTGTGTCTGATGGTGTATTCTTGATGCATCCATGGAGAGAGATGTACTTGACAGCCACCCTCTCTCCACCATCTTGTTCTTCATGTCCTCTAGCATTTTTGTTGACAGCATTCAGTTTCTTATAATTTTAAGTTTCATGGAAGCTTACTTTTTCTAAGCTAGCAAAGGGAAAAGTTGACTAGAATAATTGAGTCTTAAATAATATAACATAATTATAGACATAAAAGCCTATTACTTCTGCTATATTCTTTTTGGGTAGAAACAAGATATACATCCTGCTAACTCTCAAGGGGAGGGAATTTATAAGAATATAACACCTGAAGACAGAGATCATGGGTCCATCTTAAGTCTGTCTGCTGTAGGAATAGAATTGGCTCACAGTGAAAATTTTATTGTAGTTTAATTTCTTGTTTTTCAAATCTCAACATACTAACTTTGGTTCATGAGGATTTAATGTTGTTACCAACTTCCTCCTATGGCAAAATATATGCTATGGTAAGATATCTGCTCTATTTTTTCCTAACTTTATTGCAATGTTAATATTATTGACATATATGTATGTTTAAGCTGTACAGTGTGATAATTTGGTACAGACATGTATCAAATGAGTGCCACAATAATGTTAGTTAACATACCCATCCCTTCACCTAACTGCCTTTCTTAATTTTCTTATGTTAATATTTATGATCTCTTAACAGATTTCAAGTATGTAATACAGTATTGTTCATTGGAGTCACCATGCTATAAGCTATATCCCCAGAATTTATTTATCTTATTATTGGAAGTTTGTACTCTTGACCAATATCTCCTATTTTTCCTTACACCCATCTCTGGCAATCACCACTGTACTCTGTTTCTGTGAATGTGACTTTTTCAGATACCACATATAAATGAGACTATACAGTATTTTCCTTCCACTGGTTGGCTTATTTCATGTAGCATAATGCTGTTACAGTCAGTCTATGTTGTATAAATGGCAGGTTTTTCCTCTTTTTTATAGCTAAATAACATTCCAGCAGATGCATATGCCATATTTTCTTTATTCATGCTTCCTTGAATCCTTCAGTTATTTCCATTTCTTGGCTATCATAGATGACTGTTGCAATGGATATTAAAATGCAGATAATCTCTTCAAGATAATGATTTCATTTCCTTTGGCTATATACCTGGAAGTGGGATTTCTGGATTATATAGTAGTTTGTTTTTTTGTTTTTAATTTTCTGAGGAACCTCCATACTGTTTTTATAATAGTACCATTTTACATTTCCACCAGCAGTGCACAAAATTTCCTTCTTCTCACATCCTCACTATTCCTTTTTTCTTTTTCTTTTTGATAGTAACCATTCTAACAAGTGTAAGGTGATTTTTCACTGTGGGTTTGGTTTGTATTTCCCTGATGATTAGTGATTTTGAAAATCTTTTCATGTGTTTTCTGGCCGTTGTATAGGTTCTTGTTCATCTTTCAATTAGGTTGTGTCTTTTTTTCTGTTGAGTTGTATGAATTCCTTGTTTGTTTGTTTGTTTGTTTGTTTTTTAATTTATCCTTATTAGAAAGACAGAGAAGGCAATGGCAACCCACTCCAGTACTCTTGCCTGGAAAATCCCATGGACGGAGGAGCCTGGTAGGCTGCAGTCCATGGGGTCGCTAAGAGTTGGGCATGACTGAGCGACTTCACTTTCACTTTTCACTTTCATGCATTGGAGAAGGAAATGGCAACCCACTCCAGTACTCTTGCCTGGAGAATCCTAGGGACAGCGGAGCCTGGTGGGCTGCTGTCTATGGGGTCGCACAGAGTCGGACACGACTGAAGCGACTTAGAAGCAGCAGCAGCAGCAGAGAGAAGGATTGAAAATATTTTCTCCCATTCTATAGTTTCCTTTTCATTCTGCTGATAGTTTCTTTTTCTTCTGCAGAAGAGTTTTGTTTGCTATAGTCACAGTTTATTTTTGCTTTTGTTGCTTGCACATTTGGCATCATATCTGAGAAATGATTGTCAATACCACTGTGAAGGAGGTTTTGTCTATGTTTTCTTCTAAGAAATTTATAGTTTTGAATCTTAGATTTAAATATTTAATCTATATTGAGTTAATTTTTATCAGTAGTGTTAGAAAGAAGTCCAACTTCATTCTTTTGCATGTGACAGTTCAGTTTTCCCAACACCATTTGTTGAAGGGATTATCCTTTCCACACTGAATATTCTTGACTCCTTTATCAAACATTATTTGATTATATATGCATTCATTCTGGACTCTCATTTCTGTTTTACTGGTCAGTGTTTCTCTTTTGATGCTGATACTATTATTTTTAATTTATTGGAGTACAGTTGCTTTACAGTGTTTTGTTAGATTCAGGTATACAGCAAAGTGAATCAGTTATATGCATACACATATCAACTCTTTTAGATTATTTTCTCATATAGGTCATTGTAGAGTATTGTGTAGAGTTCCCTATGCTATATAGCAGGTCCTTATTAGTTATCTATGTTATATATAGCAGTATGTATTTATTAATCCCAGTCTCCCAGTTTATCCTTACACCCTCTCCCACAACTTCCCTGCTAGTCACCCTAAGTTTATTTTTACATTTGTGACTCTATTTCCATTTTGTAAATAATTCATTTGTACCTTCTTTTTTGAGATTTCACATACAAGTGATATCATACAAGATTTGTCTTTCTCTGTCTGAGTTACTTCACTAATATGATAATCTCTAGGCCCATCCATGTGGCTGCAAAGGGCATTATTCTATTCTTTTTTATGGTTGAGAAATATTCCATCATATGTGTGTCCCAGACTTCTTGATGCATCCCTCTGTTGATGGACATTTAGGTTGCTTCAATGTCCTGACTATTGTAAATAGTCCTGCAATGAACACTGGGGTACATGTATTGTTTTGAGTTATGGTTTTCTCTGAATATATGACCAGGAGTGGGATTGTAGGGTCACATGGTAAATATATTTTTAGATTTTTAGGAAACCTCCATACTGTTCACCAAAGCAGCTGTAGCAATTTACATTTAACCAACAGTTTAGGAGGGTTTCCTTTTTTCCGTACCCTCTCCAGTGTGTATCACTAATAGATTTTTTGATAATGGCCTTTCTGACAAGTACAAGGTGATACCTCATTGTAGTTCCGATTTTATTTTTCTAATAATTGATATTGTTGAGCATCTTTTCATGTGTGGGTTTTTGTGTGTGTGTGTGTACCATTTGTATGCCTTCTTTGGAGGAATGTCTATTTAGATCCCCCATCCACTTTTTGATTTGGTCGTTGAGTTTTTTTATTATTGAGCTGCATGAACTGTTTGTGTATTTTGAAGATTAATCCTTTGTTGTTCTCTTAGTTTGCAAATATTTTCTCCCATTCTGTGGCTTGTCTTTTGCTAGTATTTTGTTGAGAATTTTTGCATCTATGTTTGTGAAGGATATTGGCCTTTTATTTTAATGTCTTAAAATAGACCTTTTATTTTGGTCTTATTTTGAATGTCTCTGTATCAGGGTAGTGTTGGCCTTATAAAATGAGCTTGGAAATGTTCTCATCTTCAGCTTTTTAGAAGAGTTTGAAAGGAATTGTCAGTTCTTTAAATGTTTAGTAGAATTCACGAGTGAGCCATCTGTTTCTCTGCTCTTTTAGTTGGCTGGGTTTTGTTTACTGTTTTAATCTCATTACTCATTATTGGTCTGTTCAAATTTTCAATTTCTTTGTAAGTCAGTCTTGTCTTATTGTGTTTTTCTAGGAATTTATCTATTTGTTCTAGGTGATTCAATTTGTTGAACATTTATAACTGTTTAGTCTCTTATGATCCTTTATATTTCTGTGGCATCAGTGGTAATGTTTCCACTTTCATTTTGATGTATTTATTTCAATGTTCTCATTTTTTTCTTGGCTGGTCTAGCTAAAGGTTTGTCAATTTTGGTTATCTTTTCAAAAATTCAGAATTTAGTTTTACTGATGTTTTCTGTTGATTTTCTGGTCTCCATTTCATTTATTTCTTCTTAAGTTATAATGTTGGGTTGTTTATGTGAGATTTTCCATTTTAATGTGCAGGTATCTATCACTGTGAACTTCACTCTTAGAATAATTTTTGCTCACACTGTAATTTCTGGTATGTTGTGTTTCTCTTTTCATCTGTTTCAAGACATCTTTTGAGTTTCCATTTTGATTTCTTCTTTGACCTGTTGTTTATAAGTGTTTTGTTTAATCTCCAGACATCTGTGAATTTCCCAGTTTTCCTTTTGGTATTGATATTTAGTTTCATACTATTATGTTCACAAAAGATAGTTGACATTATTTCAATCCTTTACATTTGCTAAGGCTTGTTTTGTGACAACATAATATCTAAACTGGAGAATGTTCTGCATGTTCTTGAGAAGAATCTATATTCTTCTGTTGTTGGGGGGAATGTTCTGTATATGTCTGTTATGTCTGTTTGGCCTTAGGTATAGTTCAAGTGCAATGTTTCCTTATGGACTCTTTTCTCTGGATGACCTACCCATGGCCAAAAGTGTGGTATTGAAGAACCGTACTGGTTTTGTGTTGCTGTCCATGTGCCCTTCAGATCCATTGGTATGTGCTTAATATAGTTAAGTGGTTGGATGTTGGATGCCTGTTTACCTGCGTTTGATATATCCTTTTGATGAATTGAACACTTTATATAATCACTTTATTTGCCTCTTGTGACAGTTTTTAACTTAAAGACTGTTTTGTATAATAGAAATTTACCTTTCCCTACTCACTTTTGCTTTTTCTGTTCCTTCATTTTGAGCCTATATATGTCCTTAAAGCTGAAGTGAAAGTCATGGAGGCAGGATTTAGTTAATACAATCCTAAATTACAGTGTTAGAGTATTAGATACTTGCCTTTACCAGTATGTTTTATATTTTTATATTGTTTCATGTTACTAATTAGTCCTTTCTTTTCAGCTTGAAGAATCCCTTTCAGCACCTTGTGAAACAGGTCTGGTGGTGATGAACTGCTTCATTTCTGAAAGACAACTGTGCCAGGTAAAATATTCTTGTTTAGAAATATTTTTTCAACAGTTTGGTCTCATTATCTTACACTCTCTTGGCCTGCAAGATTTGTTCTGAGAAATCCACTAATAGCCTTATGGAGTTTACCTAATGTATGAACTTATTTTTCTCTTGGATTTTTTTTTTCCTCGATAAATTTTTCTTGTCTTTCATTTTATTTTATTTTATTTTTTTTAAGATTTAAAATGTTTTATTTTTTATTTTTTTATTTTTTTTTTAATTTTAAAATCTTTAATTCTTACATGCGTTCCCAAACATGAACGCCCCTCCCACCTCCCTCCCCATAACATCTCTCTGGGTCATCCCCATGCACCAGCTATTTTAGACAGTTTTATTACAATGTGTTTGGAGGAGATTATTTTGAGTTGAAATTTTGGAGTGACCTGATAGCTTCATGAACTTGAAATACAAATATCTCCCCAGCTTTAGGAAGTCAAATCCCTTCACCAAGGCAGCCTGTCCAGAGATTCTGGGTAGGCTCTCTGGTGGTGTCCACAGGTAGGTTTGCTGCTGGTATACATGGGTGAGCAGGTTTGGTACCTGGCAGCAGATGGGGAGTCAGCAAGGGGTCATCCTGGTGTTTGGGTCCACGTGCGTTGGCCTAGCACTGGAGTCTTCAGTGATGGATGTGGGACTGAATATACATGGGCAAATTAGTAACCCAGGGCCACTGGAGTGGGCCTGGCATTTGGGCTCACTTTATTCTCCTTCTCCCATAGAGACAGTGTATCTTTCTGTGTGTTGACCTGCCTGGGCTTGGGGACTAGTGAAGAGAGTAATGTGACTATATGTTTCCTACCTCATTGATGCATCTTTTCTAGTTTCTGTGTTTCATCCAGGTGCTAAAATTCTTCACTCATAAAAATTTTTTTTCATATAAATAATTGTTCAAATTAATGTTTCCTGGGAAGGGACAACCTCTAGAAATTCCTATGCTACCATTTTTTTTTTTTTTTTTTGCTGATACTGCTCTCCCTGTATTTCAGTTGTTCTTTAAAATCCGATATTAGTTCCTAGCATGGTAAAAACAAAGGAAATGGTCAATAAGCTAACAAACCAGAGCCAAAATAAATAAGCAAGCAAACAAGCAAATGAACACAACAGAATCTTCAGTCATCATGAGAGTCAAATCCAGAAGGAACATAAGTTTAGTGTCCAAAGGCAACAGAGCCCAGAAAAGTATTTATCTTCCCAAAGACTCCTGTTTTCACAGATATGCTTTTTTTTTTTGTTTTTTTTAATTAAAGCAATTTGACCCATAGAATAGAAAGTAAAGCTGTCTCTTAGGTAATTATCTGCTCATTAGGTGTTTTACTTAAAAGTGAATTGTTTTCTCTTTCCTTTGCATTTGATTGATGAGAAATTATGTTGTGAAAGGATATATTGTGGATGAGGTGGGAGAATCATGTGAGAACAATAGCAAATCCTTTCCCTGGAGTTTCTTTTTTGCTTTTTATGCTTTCAGTCCTCATAAAATTCACCTTCTAGTGGTGAATTTCAAATTTTCTAGTCATGCTTTCACTTATTATGATAGTGACAAAAGTAAAATAAAAATTTTATAGAAAAGTTTGCTACTTTGGTCTGGTTACAATTTTCTGTTAACTTGTTTAGAAGAAAAATTCATGAATATTTAACTGTCAGCTTAAAATGATATATACTGACCCATCAGTTAGACATGCAACTCTCACCCTTCATACCAAGTTTTAAAAAAAGCCTTTAGGTTAAAAATATTTTCATGTGATCTGAAAAATAGAAAGTGCAAATCCTACTTAGAATCTTTGAAAACTGTTTGGGGCTGTATTTATGTAATTCACAGTGTATGCAAAAATTATGGGCTTGTACACACAGCAGCTTTGGAAGGATTATTTTAATTTAAATATGTTACACCTTACAACTGATTTACTTGATGACTAAACTTATGGTGTGACTAATTCATGCTTTGTTATTTAACTTATTTGTTAGATAGATTGATTAGAATTTTATTTAATAGTTATCATGATTTGGATAATATTTTCAACACCTCTTTACTAAGGAATTGATTATATCCTTAGATGCTTCAAGTCTTTCTGTCATGGCCCTGATTGTATCACATTTTAATGTGTTGGTTTGATGTCATCTCAAGAAAGTAATTCTGAGTTCCACCTTGATAGAGTTTAGGTTGAAAGAGCCATTGCAGATTGTATACAGTCCCTTTTTGATGTTTCTCAACTATATTCCTATGGTTCTAACTACTATTTTACCTAATTTTCTTTTTATAGGTGTTCGAGATGCTAGAAGTTGAAGAATTTTCTCTTGTCCAGTGTAATTTTGGCAAAAGGCTATGTCTGCCCTAGAAAGTAATCATTCTCTGTGCTTTTCAGATAGACCTACCAGGTTACATGTTATACTCTCTCTCTCTCTCTCTCTTTTTTTTTTTTTTTTTTTTGAGAAAAGGAATGATTTCTGAGTTTAATATTCTGAAAAAAAAAATGGGCTACAGTATACATGAGACCTTATGTTAATGTTTACTCCAGTTTTACAATTAAATTATCAGGGTTTTTATATTTACTTGGTTCATTCTAATGTGTTTATAAGGTTAAATCTACAGAGATTTGTAAGCTTTTCAAACCAAAGACAACAGAGGATGAGATGGTTGGATGGCATCACAGACTCAATGGACATGAGTCTGAGCAAACTCCGGAAGTTGGTGATGAAGCTTGGCATGCTGCAGTCCTTGGGGTCACAAAGAGCTGGACACGATTGAATAACTGAACTGAATCATAAGTTCTTTGAAATGAAGCAGTGTAAAAATCATCAAAGAGCTTGACTGTCTAAACCAAAATTCATTCCTCCTTTTTGATCTGTTATAATCCCTATCCCTAAAGTCCCATCTTTCTTCTGTACTTGATGCCTTTTGTTTGATCCTGTTTTCCCTTCTCCTTCTTGCAATAGATAGATAACATGTAGCTCTTTGGTCTCAGACTTAAATTTTAATAATTTTGTAATTTTCATCTTAATCCTGTTTAGTCATTTTTACCTTTGGAGATAGTATTGAAAATAATTCCTTAAGGTGATATGCTAAGAATATGTGTATACTTTTAAGTCTTTTTTCTGAATTCAGTTCGGTTAGGTTCAGTTCAGTCACTCAGTCATGTCCGACTCTTTGCGAACCCATGAATTGCAACACGCCAGGCCTCCCTATCCATCACTAACTCCCGGAGTTCACTCAAACTCACGTCCATCGAGTTGGTGATGGCATCCAGCCATCTCATCCTCTGTCATCCCCTTCTCCTCCTGCTCTTTAAATGAAAATGTATTAACTTAAATGCTGTATTTTTGGAAGAGCAAAGTCATATTGGCTCTATAGTAAGTTAGATGTAGATAATGACAATAAGTTAACAATCTTTTATCTGTAAAATATCTGTTAATACATAGCAGATCAGGAAAGTAGCTCAATGACTTAATTTTCTTCTTTTTAAATAGTCACTTGGCCTCATATTTCATTACACTCCTGCAAAAGGAAATTTGAGCTCTAATAATAAATCATATAAGAAAAGAATAATGAATATAGATAAAATATTGGTATTTTAGCAAAAATATTCTACATGTTCTTCCAAGTTTTCATATTTTACAGGGAATGTACTCCATATAGAACTTACACTGGATGTTTTTAATTGGGTAGAATGGATCCTGAGGTTACATGTGAAACTGTAGAAATAACATTGCATGATTAGTTATTAATGGTAATTGAGCTCTCGTTCTGTGAGATGCACTGTACAAAGAAATAGAAATTCAGGTGCAAACTTCCTTGCAAGCTAATCGTTTAATGGGGAGATAGATCTCATTAAAAAGTAGCACCCAATCCTGAATTTCCATGCCTGGACATCAAAAGGGCTAAAGTTATTAAACTCTATGTTTGTATAGCACTTTGAAATGTATAATCTGTTTTCACATATGATATCTATTAAGATCTCTTAAGATGCTGTGAAAACTACAAGTTGTAGTGAAAGAGCACGAATTTGGTTTCAGATAGAGCCAGCTTTAAATCCTGTTCTGCCTCTTAAGTTGAAGATTTAAACATCTCTGAACCTTAGTTTCTTCATTTGTATAATAAGGGTAATAACATGCCTCTAGTGCTGATTTTAGAGTTACCGGAAATGACGTGACATGCAGGAGAGTGAGCATGTAGTATGGGACCAATAAATGTGTGCTCCTCTTGTTATCCTTCTTTTGCAGATGAGGAAACTGAAGCCTTTGCTTGGAATTAGGTTCTAGACCTCCTGAACAAGGTCAAAGCTCTGTTCATTCTGACACACCTTTAGGGTCATAATGTGTGCTTTGTAGTCTGAAGGTTCACAATAAAGAGCATCTTAATTTCAAGCCTATGCTAAAGACTTATCAGTTCCTTTATAGACCTTCTCTAAAGATTTTGTATCCCTCTGTTCCTTTTTGTTTGCTAAAGATTACTGTATTTGATAGACAAAAGTATATGTCTACTGTTCCCTCTCCACAGATCAGCTTTTTGGCCCTTGATGAAATGTTTATTCATTTCAGAGATGCTATGAGCTCCACAAATTTCACTGTATCTTGGATATCTTATACTAATTCATATGTTTTATTTTTCTTTCTCTGCCATGTATCAAAGGGGGTTATCAGGACACAGACATGACTAGATAAAAATATAAAATCAATAGCAAGATGATAGTACTCTACAAAGGTCAAATAGAGAAAACAATAACAAGGAAAAATGTGGGCATGTATACTGGCCAAGGCCATGGATATGCCCAGGGCATTCTCACCAACTCAATGGAAAGAGTGAAGTTAACCATGCATAGAGGAAGTGTGGCCATGTGACCTGGGTGGGCACACTCCCTAACTTAATGTTTCTTATTATTTTTGTAACACCCAAGGCATTACTGATATAGAAGCATATTTATTGATCTTAAAGAGAGTCCAAAAATATAACATTGGCTTTATATAACTTTATTACCCTTACCAAGTGTGTTTTATGTAGATATACTGACTACCTCTTTCCTGGGTATCTTTGGTACAGATACATTGAATAACATTAAGATGAAATTTGTACATATTCTCTAGATTTCAAGATAGTGTCTATCTCTAAAGTGGTTAGAAAAGAGATCACTTTTGTTCATGTGGATACGGGAATTAGAAAGAAGAAAAAAATCTCTAGAAATAATATGTTTTCCTAGGTCGGCAGCTGGGAACCTTATCATGTGGAATGCTTACAAGACTTTCTCAGATCTAATACAGCAATGTCTACTTAGAGTTTTTCATTGTTTTTAAGTGAACAGAAGTCAGGGAACTGTTGAAGAATAAACATTTTTCTCCTTAAAGTGTGTATGATTTCCATTGTTTTTTCTCTTGTCTCCATTATGGGCCATGAGGTTCATAGTTCAGGCTTCTTAGAAAACTTTTCTTTAAAGAAACAGCTAGTTCCAAGTCTTTCTCAGTATGTGCAGTGGATATTCAAGTTAATGTTTTTCATAATGAGCAATGCTTTGAAGGAAGTTAAGATATTTTTAAAGTTCAAATGCTTATCTGGGAACATTTGAGAGTCTAAAGATTTAATTCCAATACAATATTCCCCAAAACTATGAAAGCAGAAAAGATGGAAATAGAGTTGAAATAGTAGAAAAATAGAGATCTTTTTTTTAGATAATTGCTGAACTTATGAAGCTAAATATACTTCTCTGTAATTACAACAGGCATGTCTAAACATCATGGGATACTAGAGTTAGAATAACCTGAAGATCATTTATTTTAACTCCTGGCATCACAAATGATAAAGGTAAGACTCAAAAAAAAGTGAAGGTATAACTAGTTATTAGTCAAAGGAGTCATAACCAATCTCTTGCTGTTTCTTTTCCATTGTATGATGCATCATACACAACTCTCTTTGAAAATAGGCCTTTTTTGCCCAGAAGGATTTTCTTAGAAATCTAATTATGTGAGGATTACAGAGCTGAGAGATGGTGATACCTCAATGTCAACTCAATGATCTGGTTCAGATTTACAATGAATGTAATTGGTACACAATTACAAAATTATCAAATACCAATATTAGGTCCTTTCATCTGAATTACTTATAGAAAAGATATTTTATTTTCCTTTTTATATACAGAGATGAGCCAACAGATCTCATTTCTTACACCTCTTTTTAAAATGCCAGACAGAAATTCAGTTTCCTCACTGGCATCATTCTATGGAGAGCTCATTTTAAAATGGCTTTACTCTGCTCTTCTTGATGCCCCCTGCCTTGTTATTGTTGTTCAGACACTTAAGTCTTGTCCAGCTCTTTGTGACTCCGTGGATTGCAGTACAGCAGGCTTTCCTGCCTTCGCTATCTCCCAGAGTTTGCTCAAATTCATGTCCATTGAATTGGTGATGCTATCTAACTATCTCATCCTCTGCCACCCTCATCTCCTTTTGACTTCAGTCTTTTCCAGCTTTGGGTCTTTTCCAGTGAGTCATTTCTTCACATCAGCTGTCCAAAGTATTGGAGCTTCAGCTTCAGCATCAGTTCTTCCAATGAGTATTCAGGGTTGACTTCCTTTAGCATTGACAGGTTTGGTCTCCTTGCTGTCCAAGGGACTTTCAAGAGTCTTCTCCAGCACCACAATTAGAAAGCACCAGTTCTTTAGCACTCAGCCTTCTACATGGTCCAACTGTCATATCCATATAGGACTACTAGAAAAACCATACCTTTGACTATATGGATCTTTGTTGGCAAAGTCTCTGCTTTTTAATATGCTCTCTAGTTTTCCCATAGCTTTCTTCCAAAAAGCAAGGATCTTTTAATTTCATGGCTGCAGTCACCATCTGCAGTGATTTTGGAGCCCAAGAAAATAAAATCTGTCATATTTTCCCAATCTATTTGACATGAAGTGATGGGACTAGATGCCGTGATTTTTGTTTTTTGCATATTGAGTTTTAAGCCAGCTTTTTCACTTTCTTCTTTCACCTTCATCAAGAGGCCCTTTGTTCCTCTTTGCTTTCTGCCATTAGAATGGTATCATCTGCATGTGTGAGATTGTCATTATTTCTTCTAGCAATCTTGATTCCAGGTTGTGTTTCATCCATCCAGGTTGTGTTTTGCATGAGGTGATCTGCATAAAAGTTAAATAGACAGGGTGACATTATATACGGCCTTGTCATACTTCTTTCTCAATTTTGAACCAGTCTTTTGTTCCATGTAAGGTTCTAGCTGTTGCCTCTTGATCTGCATACAGGTTTCTCAGGAGACAGGTAAGGTGGTCTGGTATTCCCCTCTCTCTAAGAATTTTCCGCAGTTTGTTGTGACCCACACAGTAAGTCTCCCCGAATACCTGAATCAAGTGAGACTTAAAATCATTTACAGTTGACACAGGTATCCTTTCAGACAGCATAAACAAAAGCTTGTGCACACCAGGACTCAGGGGAAAGGAGCAAGGACCCCACAAGATACTGAGCCAGACTTGCCTGTGAATGTTTGAGGATCTCCTGTGGAGGCGTAGGTCAGCAATGGCCTCCTGTAGGGGCAGGGGCACTGGCAGCAGTGGTCCTGGAAGGTGTGTGTTGGCATAAGTCCTTTTTGGAGGTACATTCCAGGTACATTTTGAAGCCTGTGCATTCCAGGACTGAGTCACCTCACAAGAGGGAGCACAGCCCCACCCATCAGCAGATATTTGTATTAAAGATTTACTGAACATGGCCCTGCCCACCAGAGCAGGACCCAGTTTTCCCCAACGCCAGTCCCTCCCATCAGGAATCAAGAGCTATAATCCTACAGCCTCCAGAATGAAAACCACAGTCCCAGAAAACTAACCAAAATGCTCTCATGGATCACAGCCTCCTATAACTCAAGGAAGCTCTAAGCCATGCCACACAGGGGCCACCCAAGATGGACAGGTCATAGTGGAGAGGTCTGACAAAACGTGGTCTACTAGAGAAGGGAATGGCAGGCCACTTCAGTGTTCTTGCCTAGAGAACCCCAGGAATAGTATGTAGTAATCAGCCTATATAATTAAAGACTTTAACTGTCATTACATCATAATATTTGCTGACAACAAAAACAGGTTGGTGGCTGGGTTCTTTCAAGAAATGCTTAATGTAATTGTCACAAACTGAAGAGAACTTAGAAGCAAATAAAATCACAACCCCTTCACTTTGTGTTTATAGAACATGCTACCTTTTGTTGAAAGTTGAAAGGATATGAAAATAAAGAAATTAGAGACTGGGCTGTAAAGAAAAAAATGTAGAATGAACCATAAATTAGTGTGAAAAACTTGCTTTAGAATTCATCCTTTAAGTATTCACATTCAAGTTCTTTATTGGAATGAGTTCTGTTTTATATGCAAATTACTGTTTCTGTTTGGCAATTTGATTTTCTAATGCGATGTGCTTTTGCTTCTTTTTTAAAAAGTCTTGTTCTTCCTTTAAAAAAAAAAATACTTACTGATTTTTGGCTGTGATAGACCTTCATTGCTGGCCCGGGTTTTTCTCTAGTTATGCTGAAAAGGAATTACTTTTTATTGCAGTGTATGGGCTACTCACTGTGGTGGCATCTCTTGTTGCAGAGCACAGGCTCTAGGGTGTGTGGGTTGCAGCAGTCACAGCCCACCAGCTCAGCCATTGTGGAGCATGGGGTCAGCTGCTCCACAGCACATGGGATCTTCCCAGACCAAGGATCAAAACTGCATACCCTGCTTTGGCAGGCAGATTCTTAACTGCTGGACCACCAGGGAAGTTGCTGATTTTACCTCTTTAAATCTTAGTTTTTCCATCTATAACATGGAGATTATAATCATTTCAACATCTCTGGAGTTTTAGATTTTAAAAATACTATGTATCGATACTTGAAAACATTGTGAATGTTTTCAAAATACATAGGTATATATTTATGACTGTATACTATTAAGGAAGCAATTTGATGAAATAATATCTAGTTGCATATCCAACTCCCAAATTCTACAGTATCCACTCCATATCATAACACATTAGTACTTCCATAAAGAACCAGTCCTCTTATCTAAGATCAGTGAAAAGGGCTTTCTCTTTCTTCTACCCCTTGTAACATGTTGATTACAATACTGATCATCATTCATTTTTGCATTTCCCAACAAGTGCCTAGCTTAGTGCCTATTCGGTGAATAATTTTATTGCTTCCAAACCAATGATGCCTGTACTCCTCTGTAGCTATCATTGAATAGCATACTGTGAAGAGCCAACAAATTGGCTGACCTATTATTTTTTTTTAATTTTAAAATCTTTAATTCTTACATGCGTTCCCAAACATGAACCCCTCTCCCGCAACCTCACTCCTAAGAAAATGTTGGAAAGGTCAGTTAGTCACCTCTGCATCGAAGTTACTGTCTTTCAAAAAAAAAAAAAAAAAAGTAGTAAATATCACTGAACAATCAAGGAATGGGTTGATTATTGCAAACTTTTCATCTCTCTATTCCTAAAGGTGTAACTTAGCAGCAGCTCTCTATTCTTATTGTGTATTGACCAAGTGTTGAAATGTGTCTATTGTTGAATTTATGAAGCTTATCTTCACTTTCATCTCTCTACATCTGGTCACCTACATCCACTAAATAGAATGACAGTGGTTACCATGTATCTGCCTTTTTGTAAGAACATTTGAGATTGTCTTTGCAGACTATTTTCAAGCCAGTAAGAAAAAGAAACACCCCAAATATACACTGGTATTTTCTCTTCCTACATTGTATTGCTCTTTTTTTTTTTTTTTTTTTTTTTTTTTTACATTCTTGGTGATAATAGTGTACGCTGGCATCAGAGTTTTCAGTACCCTGTTATCAAGCCCCAATGCTCTTTTATTGAAAGAAGAGAGTATCTAAATTTGTTGAAACACTGACTTTATCTCTGATAAAGAGCAAATACCTAAGATACTGTATCCAAAAGTATAATAGGGAAAGAGCACAACACTCTCTAGAAGACGATGTCATTCAGAGAAGCAGTTCACAGAAATCAACAGCATTCTCCTCTCAGAGCTCAGATATTCCTTTACTTTGTCATTAACATGGAGGTCCTTGCTCTGAGCCTGCGGCTCTTTGGAAGAATACAATGCAAAATTTTTCACATGCTGTGCTGGTCTCAATTAAGTGAAGTGAAGTGAAAGTAACTCAGTTGTGTCTGACTCTTTGCGACTCCATGAACTATATACTACATGAAATTCTCCAATCCAGAATCCTGGAGTGGGTAGTCTTTCCCTTCTCCAGGGGATCTTCCCAACCCAGGGACCTAATCCAGGTTTCCTGCATTGCAGGCAGATTCTTTACCAGCTGAGCCACCAGGAAAGCCCAGTCTGAGTTAAGCCAGATGAAAAAGGAAACAGGGGCAATTTTACTCTCACATTTCCTGTTATCTCCATTATAATGTAGGCATTTATGGATTAAGTGGTCTTCAGGTCTCCCAGCTTTCTAACAACATCCATCACTATGTTTCCCTCCTCCAACTTTTCCTTCCAATAAAAAGTGTAATCCTTTAAAACAATTTTTCAAAAACTATCATTGACATCCACTGCCTGCATATAAAATCTAAACATTTTAGGCTGGCATCGAAAATCTTAGATGATATGGCCCTAACCTGCTTCATCTCCATAAATACAGATTTTTCCCTTAGTTGAACTGGAATATTTACAGACTGTTCTATTCAATATGTATTTAACATGTTCTTCAATGTTCTATATCCTATGTTTTTGCCGTTTCCTAGTCTCTGTTTTTCCTGCCACCATAATTGTAGGCCATGTTAAAACTCCTTCTTTTCAACCACCCTAGGGGACAAGTAGCACCTTGCATGTCTGACAGTTCAGTATTACCCTTAGTTATAACCTCTGTTGTTAATATTCTCACTGTTTTTGTATATGCCTTATATCTGTCATTGTCCTGAAAGTTCCATAGGACAGAGTTTGTGGATCAACCATCCTTATCATCCTCACAAGATCGTATTCCTAGTCTGCACTCAAATATGTATCTGAAGATACCTAACACTATATATCATGCCACTATGGTTACTGTTGCAGTCCCTACAACAGAAATTGTAAACATGTTTTTCAATAAATCACCATGATACTGCAAGACCACTGACTTTACTATTAATTTTTTTTAAAATGGGGAATCAAACTGAGATCCAAGAAAAAATATATATATAGGTGACTTGCTGAGGCCATAGAGTCAAAGTGTCTGGGACAGAGTTTTAAACAGGTTATTTCACTTAAGGAACATCATCCCAGTAAGGCTTAGTCAAGGACTGTAATATTAAAAACAAAGGCAAAAATCATTTGTGCAAAGCTTCTCAGGCTGGTTTTTGAGACTAGAGCCCCTCACAACTTGAGTATGAGAAATATTCAGAAATTGAAAGAGTTTAGGAAAAATCCTTTATCACAGATTGTATGCATTTACTATGTTTACTGTCCCGTTTGAGTCATGCTTCAGACAGTGAGAGAAATAGATTCCTTGTTCACTATAGTGCTTAAAGTTTATACATTTAGGGTCAACTATATACCAATTCATAAGGGAGAAAAAGGTTGTGTTCTATTTGCTTGTGGATCATTTGCTTGGGCATAGCCTGACCTACATTAGCCCCTCCAAAATTTCTCACTCTGCCTTATATGTTCCATGTTTGGATCCAATTTCAGAACCAGTGTCAGTCAGAGCTGGCCTTCCAGGGCTTAGATTTATGTCACTTGTCTTAGATCTTGTAACTGGATTGTGATTGCTAACTCTGAAATTATTTCCATGTTCCTTTTGCTGTCAAGATATGTCTTGATACATCTGGAACTGACTTCCTTAGGGAAAGAATTTAGATACAGACATGAGAAGTGCAAACTAAAGCACAGTGCCAAGATTTGCCAAGGATGTAAGCAACCAAGTTGTATGAGAACAAAAATGTTTCTCTAATGATTTACCAAACAAATAGGATGAGAACAGAGTTCTAGGATACAGAAGTCAGAGTGGATGCTATAATGATTTAAATTAAATGGGTAAGCTATGAGATGAGATAGTCATAGAAGTCCAAGACTAAGGGAATAGGATAAGACCCTGGAGGATCAATGCAAGAATAATCTTTAGGGGCTCAGGACATGTTCTGAGATCAGTAAGATGATGCCATAGGCAAAGCTTGCTTTTTAAAACAATTTGTTGGAGTATAATTCATTTCAAATGTTGTATTTATTCATTCAAAACATCCATGTGATGGTTTCCATTCAAGCATTCACTCATTTAACCGAAGGGATACAGTGATGGTCAAAAGGGAGTTTTCAGTCAAGCAAATAATACAGGCAGAAATCAAATAATTATATAAGTAGTTGAATAATTATAATTTTGAAAACTTCTATGAAGAAAAAAACCTCCATGGGAAAGAATCAGATGAGACTGATGGTGAGATATTGACCAACTACTGGATAGAGTGTATACCTCAGGAAAAAGAAATAGAGAGAAAAACCACGATATATTTGAGGAGCAAAGAGAAGTCTGGTATCACTGGGACATAGCAAGAGGTAGGTGAGTGGCATGAGAAAAGATTAACAGGGGACAAATCCATAATGCAGATGTTGTTACTGTTATCCCAGTTTCTGATGAAACATCTGAGACTCAAATAACACCTATTTTCTAAACTCACTTAGCTAGAAAAGATTGGAACCAAAATATGAACCAGAACCATCTAACTCCATAGACTGCATAACCTATGTCACAAATGCCTTTATGTAATTATCCTGCAGACTGTATTAGGTTTTAAACTTAATTCTAAAAGCTATGGTATGTATACTTAGAAGTATTAATAGCAAAATGGCATAAAAGTTAATTTGGCCTAAGGGAGGGAGGATGGATTGGAAAATGATTCTGACTAGTGGCTTATTGGGGTGGATAGACATTTCCTCATCACCTAACTAGATGGGAAATTTGAGGTTAGGTGATCATTCACCTCAGCTGTTTATCCTGAAGTTGCTGAGCTTTGGCGTTACTTTCTCTGAGCCACAATTTTGTGCTGCTCTTCTTTTCATGTAACTGTAAACAGTTCCAGAGACTGGCAAATCATTCAATATTCCAATATTTCTTATTGCAAGCTGAGTAGTTGCCAGTAAAAGTCAATTTTACCCGGCATTTTTCCCTGAAATCAGCAGACACTTAAATAACTCAAACCAATTTTAACTTTATGGTGCAGACAAGGACCCAAATTAGTGCAAATTCAAAAGTAATAATACTGTTTTTTTTTAACATTTATCATACCTTTGTATAGGTACTAGGAATATAGCTTTGGAAAGCATCTAAACCATTTCACTTATTTATTCCTTTATTTAACCACATATCTAATTCAAGGATATTCTGTGTATCAGGCTTTTTACCCTAGGTACTAGGTATATAGTGGTGCACAAAATAGTCCTTACCCTCGTGAAGTTTAAAATATGTTGGAGATGTATTGATGATGGAAATATAAAATGGCTCAATTGCTGGGAAAAACAATTTGGTGGTTTCCCAAAAAGTGAAACAAAGTTACTAACCCAAGTGAAGTGAAAACATCTATTCACACAAAAATTTGTACCCAATTATTCATAGCAGTGTTTTTCATAATAGCCAAAAAGGCATAAATCAATTGATATATTCATACAATGCAATATCATTCAGCCATAAAAATGAAGTCCTAATACATGCTGTAGCCTTTATGAACCTTGAAAACATAATGTTAATAGAAAATAAGGCACAAAATGTCATACATAATTCCATTTGTATGAAATGTCCGTAATAGGCAAATCCACAGAGGCTGAAAGTAGATTACTGGTTGCCAAGGAACTCAGGAGATGGAGAAATGGGAATGAGGAGTTTACTTAATGGGCCCAAACTTTGTTTTGGAGTGTCAAAATGTTTTGGAATTAGGTAATGGTGATGGTTGCATGTGGATGTACTAAAAACCACTGACTATACACTTTAAAATGTTAAAATTGTAATCTTTAAACTATGTTAATTTTATTTTATTATTAGATTAAAAAATTTAATGGAGAAAAGGAGCAATAGACAAATAAGGAAATAGATAATTACAGCTTGTATTAATCACTATAATAAAGACATATAGGACACAATGAAAAAATATTATGTAAGTGCTAAATAATTGAATGATGTGGCAAGGACTCTTAGAAAAGGTAATATTTAAACAGCCATCTGAAAGGTGATGCTCATATTTTATGGAAATAATAAATTTTCTTATTTTTTGTTTGTATATGAAACAACAAAGAGATATAAAAAGAAACACATGGAAATGAAAATATAAACTTTATTGTCAACAAAGTCCAGGTTAGAGGGTGACTTAACAAAGCCCAGAATTGAAGACTTAATATACCTCAGCACAGAATCTGCCGGCAATGCAGGAGACCCTGGTTCTATTCACAGGTCGGGAAGATCCTCTGGAGAAGGGATAGGCTACCCACTCCAGTATTTTTGGGCTTTCCTGGTGGCTCAGCTGGTAAAGAATTCACCTGCAATGCAGGAGACGTTGGTTCAATCCCTGGGTTGGGAAGATCCCCTGGAGAAGGGAAAGGCTACCTACTTCAGTATTCTGGCCTGGAGAATTTCATGGACTGATGGACTGTATAGTTCATGGGGTTGCAATGAATCGGGCACAACTGAGCAACTTTCATATACCTCAGCACAGGCAGCACTGGACACATGTAAGCCTCTCCTAGCAGGTAAAGAACCGGTATCCCTGAGTTTTATGGGTGGTCCAGAGAAAAAGAGCAGTGACAGACCAGTCTTAAAAAGAGAGACTATAAAGAGCTGAACCTTTGTATCTGATCCTGCTCCAAAATACCAGTCAGATTATTTTCTCCTTCCCTTGAGGAGACTGAGAGAGGAGATAGAGACCAACAGTGCTATGTTAATAAAGGTCTCACTCATGGAAACTAGAGAGAAGGCTAGAAGAAATTTTTATTATAGAGGTAAGAAATTACCAGACATTTGAAGAGCCAAAGGACTGGATGAGAATGTCTAAAACATGTTTATTCTTAATACCAGAAATTGAAATACAACAGATGAAAATATTTTAGGCTAACAAGAGACATAGGAGGAGATATAGTATATAACAATCCCACACAAAATATATAGAGAAGGTATAGAAAAAATATATAGAAATATATAGAGAAAATATATAGAAAACATTCAAAATATATATTTTCTATATTTTTCTATTTATTTTTAGAACGTTTTCTATATATTTTGAAAACAAAATTGAAAGTAGTCTGCCCAATAGCAAAAACATGGAAGTAAAATAAATATATCTCACAGAAAAAAAAATACATATATAGTTTTGAATGTATATATTAGAAAAGGAGAAAGGAAGCAATGAAGTGCATTTACACTTTTAGAGCTAAAAAATAAAGAAACCGAACCCAAAATCAGTGGAATAAGTGAAATTATAAAAAATAACAAATAGAAAATAGAGAAACAATGGAAAAAAATCAACAAATCTAGAATTTTATTAAAATATTGGTACAGTTAATAAGACCCTGGTAAGTCTAACTTAGAAAAGAAGTAAACAATACAAATAAAAATATAAGAGAAAAGAATAACAGTACAGATCCCACAGAGATTATTAAGACAACATGGCCATTATGAACAATGTTATGCCAATAAATTATATGAAATGAACAAATTTCTTGAGAAAATAGGAAATCTAGAAATGCAGAAGACCACAAACAGCCAAAGCAATCTTGAGAATGAAAAAAGAAGCTGCAGAAATCAGGGGTCCTGACTTCAGACTATACTACAAAGCTACAGTCATCAAAAGAGTATGGCACAGCACAGAAATAGAAATATAGATCAGTGAAACAGGAGATAAACCCATAAACTTATGATCACCTAACATGTGACGAAAGAGGCAAGAATATATTAGTACAATGGAGAAAAGACCGTCTCTTCAATAAGTGGCACTGGAAAAACTGGATAGCTACAAGTAAAAGAATGAAATTAGAACATTCCCTAACTTGATACACAAAGATCAACTCAAAAACTATTAAAGACCCAAATCTAAGGCCAGATAGTATAAAACTGTTAGAGGAAAACATAGGCAGAACACTCTTTGACATAAAATGAAGTGAGATCTTTTTCAATCCATGTTCTAAATTAATGAAATAGAAAAAATATATAAGACCTAATTAAACTTAAAAATTATTTCATAGCAAAGGAAACCATAAACAAAATGACAAGACAATCATCAGAATGGGAGAAAATATTTGCAAACAAAGCAATTAACAGGAGATTAATTTCTAAAATATACCAATAGCTTTTGCAGGTCAATATAATTTAAAAAAAAAACAATAAAAACATGGGCAGAAGATCTAAATAAACATTGTTCCAAGGAAAACATACAGATGGTTAAAAAGTGCATGAAAAGATGTTCAACATCACTAATTATTAGAGAAATTCAAATCAAAGCTGCATTCTCACATCTGTCAGAATGGCCATCATCATATAATCTACAAACAATAAATGCTGGAGAAGGTGTGGAGAGAAGGGAGTCCTCTTAACACTGTTGGTGGGAATGCAAACTGGTACAGTCACTATGAATAACAGTATGGTGCTTCCTTAAAACAAAAAAATATACCTACTGTGTGACCCTGCAATCCTACTCCTAGACAGGTATCCACAAGTCTCTCAGTCATGTCTGACTCTTTGTGACCCCATGGAACAGAACACCATAATTTGAAGCAATACATGCACCCCAATGTTCATTGCAGCTCCATTTATGCTAGCCAGGACATGGAAGCAACCTAAATGTCTGTCGACAGAGGAATAGATAAAAATGTCATACATGCATACAGTAGAACATTACTCAGCAATAGAAAAAAAAATAATGCCATTTGCTGCAACATGGATGGACCCAGAGAATGTCATACTGAGTGAAGCAAGTCAGGCAGAGAAAGACAAATATGATATGATATTGCTAGGATAGGATGCTTTCACTTGTGATTTCAACCAAATATTTAGCAAAGAAATGAAATTAATCCTATACAAAAATTATTTTTTAAAAATAGAATATAAGGGAATAATTTCTCCACTCACCTTATGAAGCCATTTAACCATAAAACAAAGACCCAGACTAATATTCTTTATGAGAATGTTAAATTCCATATCAATAATCCTGCTGAACATAGATGCAAAAATTCTGTGTAAAATTTTATGCAATTAAAGTTAGGAATATTGGAAAAGAATACAACACCATGATGTATGATTTAATCTAGGAATACAAGGTTGTTTTAGCATACAAAAGTCAGTCAATGTAATTCATCACATTTATATACTGATTATTTGTAATAAATATGTAAATATTTGACAAAATATCATATCTATTTGTGGAGAAGGAAATGGCAACCCACTCCAGTACTCTTTCCTAGAAAATCCCATGGATGGAGGAGCCTGTTGCGAAGAGTCAGACATGACTGAGCGACTTCACTTTCACTTTTCACTTTCATGCATTGGGGAAGGACATGGCAACCCACTCCAATATTCTTGCCTGGAGAATCCCAGGGACAGAGGAGCCTAGTGGGCTGCCGTCTATGGGGTCAGAGTCATACATGACTGAAGCGACTTAGCAGCAGCAGCAGCAACATATATATTTGTGATTAAAACCTGTCTTAGTGAATTAGGAATAGATGAAAAGCCTGACAGATAAATTCAGTACGGAAGGCACATATTTTCCACATATCTATGGAAGAAGAAACTTGACTTTAATTCTGTACCACAGCAAATATGAATTAAAGGTGGAAAGGAGACTACAAGCTTAAAAACTAAAACAATGAAGCTACTAGGAAACAACATAGGAGAATATCTGTGCAACTTTGAAGCTGGCAAATTATCTTAGAGAGGGCATAGGATAAACTTTGAAAATATAAATTGATTATATACACTTACTGAAAGTTGAACATGTTTGCTTAACAGAATACACCAGTCAGAAATTAAACAGCTAGAAATATTAAACAGAAAAGAATAATATATTTACAATTCATATCTAACAAAGGACTCTATTGAGAATATTTTGAAGCATTCACAACTCAGGAAATATAAAATGTGGAAAAGACTTAAACACTTATACACAAAACACTTAAAAAGCAGAAAGAAAAAGTGTCAAATCTTATTCATTGTCATAGAAATACAAATCAAAACCATAGTGAGATATCACTATAAATTTGAAAAAAAAAAAAAAAGGTCAATATAACAAAAGATTGGCAACACCAAATGTTGTACATGCTACAGAGCAAACAGAACTTTCATACATTGCTCTTTAAAGTGAGAAAGAGTGCAACTACTTTGAAAAATAGTTGGGTAGTTTCTTTAAAAATAAAGACATACTTATGACCCAGCAATTGTACTTCTAGATTTTAACTCAAAAGTAATAAAAACATGTCTCAAAAGGCACTGTACAAGGAATGTTTATGACAGCTTTATTCAATATACCCCAAAGCAGGAGATAGTCTAAATTCTATCAACAAGGGAATGGGTATGGTCTAAGTACGTAATGGACTATTCAGCGGTAAGATAAAATGAACTACTATACTAATACAGGGGTTTTCCAGGTGACTCAGTGATAAAGAATCCGCCGGCCAATGCAGAAGATGTGGGTTCAATCCCTGGGTCTGGAAAATTCCCTGGAGGAGGAAATGGCAACCCACTCCAGTATTCTTGCCTGAAAACTCCCATGAATAGAAGAGCCTGGCAGTCTAAAGTCCATGGGGTTGCAAAGAGTTGGACGCAACTGAGAGAATGAGCATACAAACATGCACTATATTCATACATGGATGGATCCAACAGTGGTATGCTGATAAATGAAGCCAGATTCAGTCATGATGTATAATTTCATTAATATGAAATTACGGAATAATTTTTTCAAACTTTAAACTTTTTTTTTTTTTTTGAGTATAGCCAATTAACAATTATGTAGTAGTTTCAGATGAACAGCAAAGAGACTCAGCATCTATCCATTCTCCCCCAAAATCCCTTCCCATCCAGCTGGCACATAACATTGAGTAGAGTTCCATGTGCTATAAAATAGGTCCTTGTCGGTTATCCATTTTAAATATGGCAGTGTGTACATGACCTTTCCAAACTTCCTAACTGTCCCTTACCCCTGGCAACCGTAAGTTTGTTTTCTAAGTCTGTGACTTTCTTTTCTATTTTGTAATTAAGTCATTCGTATCATTTCTTTTCTGATTCCACATATAAGTGGTGTCATATGATATTTCTGCTTCTCTGCATAGCTTACTTCACTCAGTATGACACTGTCTAGGTTCATCCATGCTGCTGCAAATGACATTATTTAATTCTTGTTAATGACTGAGTAATATTCCATTGTATGTATTACCACATCTTCTTTATCCATTCCTCTTTGAATGAGCATTTAGGTTGCTTCCAGGTCTTGGCTATTGGAAACAATGCTGCAATGAATCTTGGTGTGCATTTATCCTTTCAGATCATGTTTTTCTCTGGATATATGCTTAGGAGTGAGATGGCAGGGCCATATGGTGGATCTGTTTTTAGTTTAAAGAAAGATCCAGACTGTTCTCTATGGTGGCTATACTAGTTTACATTTACATCAAAAGTGTGGGAGGGATCCCGTCTCTTCTCCACACCCTCTCCAACATTTGTTGCTTGTGGATTTTATATATATATATATATATATATATATATATATATATATATATATATATATAGCAATATGTAAACTGAGAAATTCCAGATGTTAAAGCAGGTTTTAGAAAAGGCAGAAGAACCAGAGATCAAATTGCCAACATCCGCTGGATCATGGAAAAAGCAAGAGAGTTCCAGAAAAACATCTACTTCTGCTCTATTGACTATGCCAAAACTTTTGACTGTGTGGATCACAATAAACTGTGGAAAATTCTGAACGAGATGGAAATACCAGATCACCTGACCTTCCTCTTGAGAAACCTATGTGCAGGTCAGGAAGCAACAGTTAGAACTGGGCATGGAACAACAGACTGGTTCCAAATAGGGAAAGGAGTACGTCAAGGCTGTATATTGTCACCCTGCTTATTTAACTTATATGAAGAGTACATCATGAGAAATGCTGGGCTGGAAGAACCACAAGCTAGAATCAAGATTACCAGGGGAAATATCAATAACCTCAGTTATGCAGATGACACCACCCTTATGGCAAAAAGTGAAGAAGAACTAAAAAGCCTCTTGATGAAAGTGAAAGAGGAGAGTGAAAAAGTTGGCTTACCTCAACATTCAGAAAATGAAGATCATGCCATCTGGTCCCATCACTTCATGGGAAATAGATGGGGAAACAGTGTCAGACTTTAATTTTTTGGGCTCCAAAATCACTGCAGATGGTGACTGCAGCCATGAAATTAAAAGATGCTTGAAGGGTTAATGCAGCCACAATAGGGAAGTGGAGATGTGCTGCTTGCAAACAAGATGTTCTGCCAAGGAGACGGACACAGCCTTGAGACTGATGGTCCCTTGCAAATAAGGGAACATTCCCTTCTTGTGATAAGGGCTCTGGACAGAGTCTACAGAAAGCCAGAATTTCACTCCCCTTTGTTGTACGATAACATGTATGCACCTGCGCTGTACTGAAAGGCTTATTCATGCAGTCTGGAATTCTGCCTAGGGGGGCTTTATAATAATAAAGCCCAAATAGTTTGGGCAGTTCTGTGCTGTTCCTCTGGCCAGAGTGTGTACGTGTCGTCTGTCCTTTGTGTGTGTCTTGTTTTATGTCATTTCACTTGTAATCTCCAACAGATGCTTACTCCTTGGAAGGAAAGTTATGACCAACCTAGATAGTATATTAAAAATCAGAGACATTACTTTGCCAATAAAGGTCCATCTAGTCAAGGCTATGGTTTTTCCAGTGGCCATGTATGGATGTGAGAGTTGGACAGTGAAACAGCTGAGTGCTGAAGAATTGATGCTTTTGAACTGTGGTGTTGGAGAAGACTCTTGAGAGTTCCTTGGACTGCAAGGAGATCCAACCAGTCCATCCTAAAGGAGATCAGCCTGGGTGTTCATTGGAAGGACTGATGTTGAAGCTGAAACTCCAATACTTTGGCCACCTCATGCAAAAAATTGATTCATTGGAGAAGTCCCTAATGCTGGGAAGGATTGGGGGCAAGAGGAGAAGGGGACGACAGAAGATGTGATGGCTCGATGGCATGACCGAGTTGATGGACATCGGTTTGTGTAGACTCTGGGAGTTGATGATGGGCAGGGAGGCCTGGCATGCTGTGATTCATGGGGTTGCAAAGTGTTGGACACGACTGAGTGACTGAACTGAACTGATATAATATCCATTCTGACTGGTGTGAGGTCTCATTATAGTTTAGATTTTCATTTATCTAATAGCTAGTGATGTTCAACATCTTTTCATGTGCCTCCTGGCCATCTTTATATCCTCTTTGGAGAAATATCTGTCCAGATATTCTGCCCATTTTTGAGTGGGCTATTCCCCTGATAGCTAAGCATCATAAGAAATGTTTGTAAAATTTGGAGACTAATCCCTTATCAGTCATATCATTAGCAAATATTTTCTCCCAATATGGTTATCTTCTCTTTTGTTTATTGTTTCCTTTGCTGTGCAGGGCTTCCCTGATAGCTCAGAATCCACCTGCAATTCAGGAGACCCCGTTTCAATTCCTGGGTTGGGAGGATCTCTTTTAGAAGAGATAGGATACCCACTCTGGTATTCTTGGGCTTCCCTTGTGGTTCAGCTTGTAAAGAATCCACCCGCAGTGCAGAAGACCTGGTTTTGATCCCTGGGTTGGGAAGATCCCCTGGAGAAGGGAAAGGATACCCACTTCAGTATTCTGGCCTAAAGAATGCCATGGACTAATACAGTCCATGGGATCTCAAAGAGTCAGACATTACTGAGCGACTTCACTTCACTTGCTGTGCAAAAGCTTTTGGGTTTAAGTAGGTCTCATTTGTTTATTTTTATTTCCATTATTCAGGGAGATCGATCAAAAAAGATATTCCTGTAATTTATGTCAGAGGATCTTCTGCCTATGTTTTCCTCTAGGAGTTTTATAGTGTCTGGTCTCACATTTAGGTCTTTAATCCATTTTGAGCTTATTTTTGTGTATGGAGTTAAAGAATATATATATATATATATATATATATATATATATTTTACATGTGGCTGTCCAGTTTTCCCATCATTTGTTGATAAGACTGTCTTCCCAACATTGTGTAGTCTTGCTTCCTTTGTCATGTATTAATTGACTATAGGTGCATGGGCTTATTTCTGGGTTTTCTATCCTGTTCCATTGGTTTATATTTCTATTTTTGTGCCAGTACCACACTACTTAATGCCTGTAGTTTCATAGTCTAGTTGGGAGTCAGGGAGCCTGATTCCTTCAGCTCTGTATTTCTTCTTCAAGATTACTTTGGCTATTTGGGATCTTTTGTGTTTCCATACAAATTTTGAATTCTTTTTGTTCTACTTCTGTGATAAATGCCATTGATAATTTGACAGGGATTGCACTGAACCTGAAGATTGCTTTGAATAGTATAGTCATTTTGACAATATTGATTCTTATAATCTCTGAGCATAGTATATCTTTCTGTTTATGTCTTTATGCTGATTTCTTTCATCAGCATCTTACAGTTTTTGGAGTACAGGTCTTTTGTTTCCTTAGGTAAGTTTGTTCCTATGTATTTTATTCTTTCTGATGTGATAGTAAATGATATTGCTTCTTGAATTTCTATTTTTGGTCTTTCATTTTTAGTATAAAAATGCAACAAATTTCTGCAATGTTATCAAATTCATTGAAAAGTTCTAGTTGTTTTCTGGTACCATCTATAGGATCTTCTATGTGTAATATCATGTTATCTACAAACAGTGATAGTTTAACTTCTTTTCCAATTTGGATTCCCTTTGCTTCTTCCTCTTCTCTGATTGCTGTAACTAGGACTTCAAAAAGTATGTTGAATAAAAGAGGTGAGAGTGGGACATCCTTGTCTAGTTCCCGATCTTAGAGGGAATGCTTTTAGCTTTTCACCATTGAGTATGATGCTAGTTGTAGGTTTGTGGCATTTGGCCTTTATTATATTGAGGTGTATATCCTCTATGCCCTCTTTCTGGAGAGTTTCTGTCAAAACGCATGCTGAATTTTGTCAAAATCTTTTTAAGCATCTATTGAGATGATCATATGGTTTTTATTCTCCAATTTGTTGAAGTGTGGTATATTACATTGATTGATTTTCAGATGTTGAAAAACCCTTGCATCCCTGGGATGAATCTCATTTGATCATTGTGTATAATCTTTTTAATGTATTGTTGGAAATAAATTGGTAGTATTTTGTTGAGGAGTTTTGCATCTATGTTCATCAGTGATATTGGCCTGTAATTGTCTTTTTAATGGTATTTTTATCTGGTTGTGTTATCAGGGTGATGGTGGCCTCATAAAATGAGTTTAGACATTTTCCTTCCTCTGCAATTTTTGGAAACAATTTTAGAAGGCTAGGTGTTAACACTTCTCTAGATGTTTAATAATATTCACTTGTGAAGCTTTCAGGTCCTGGAGTTTTGTTTGTTGGGAGGTTTTTAATCACAGTGTTTGTGATTTTAATTTCTTAATTTCAGTGCTTGTTAATGGTTTGTTCATATTTCTGTTTATTCCTTGTTTAGTCTAGGGAGACTGTATCTTTCTAATAATTTGTCTGTTTCTTCCAGGTTGTCCATCTTATCAACATAGAGTTGTTCATAGTATTCTCTTATGATCCTTGATACTTCTGTGGAGTCAGTTGTAAGTTCTCCTTTTTCACTTCTAATTTTATTGATTTGAGTCTTTTCCCATTTATTCTTGGTGAGTCTGGCTAACAGTTTAACAATTTTATCTTTTTAAATAACCAGCTTTTAGTTTCATTGATTTTTGCCATTATTTTCTTTATCTCTATTTGATTTATTTCTGCTCTGATTTTTATAATTTCTTTCCTTCTACTAAGAGTCAGACACAACTGAGCGACTGAACTGAACTGAACTAAACTAACTTCTAGACTTTGCTCTTCTTTCTCTTGTTGTTTGGGTATAAGGTTAGATTGTTTACTTGGGATTTTTCTTATTTCTTGAGGTGAGAGTGTTATAATCTTCCCTCCTATAACTGCTGCTGCCACATCCCATAAGTTTTGGACTGTTGTGCTTTTGTTTTCATTTGTCTCTAGGAATTTTTTTTTTATTTCCCCTTTGATTTCTTCAGTGGCTTAATGGTTGTTGAGTAGCATACTGTTTATGTACCATATATTGGTATTTTTTAGAATTCTTTTCTTGCAGTTTATTTCTAATTGCATAGCATTGTGATCAGAAAAGATGCTTGATATAATTTCAACGATTTACCAAGGCCTGCTTTGTGGCCCAGCATGTGGTCAATCCTGGAGAATGCTCCATGTGCACTTGAGAAGAATGTGGAGTCTGCTGCTTTTGAGTGGGATGTTGACTAATTATCAATTGAGTTCAACTCATCTAAAGTGTCATTTAAGGCCTATGTTTTCTTGTTAACTTTCTGTTCAGATGATCTGTCTGCTGATGAAAACAGGGTATTAAATTCTCCCACTATTATTATATTACCATCAGTTTTTCTTTTTATGTTTATTAGTATTTGCCCTAAATATTGAGGTGCTCCTATGTTGGGTGTGTATATATTTATAATTCTTATATCTTCTTCTTGGGTTGAACTCTTAATCATTATTTAGTGTCCTTCTTTTTCTGTTTTAACAGTTTTTTGTTTTAAAGTCTATTTTATCTGATATGAGTATCGCTATTCCAGCTTTTTTTTATGAATTCCATTTGCATGGAATACTAATAAATAAACCTAGAGGAATAGCCAGGTGGCACAATGGTGAAGAATCTGCCTGCCAATGCAGGAGACTCAGGAACTCCGCTTTTGATCCCTGGGTCAGGAAGATCTCCTGGAGTAGGAAATGCCAACCTACTCAAGTATTCTTGCTGGGAGAACCCCATGGACAGAGGAGCTGGGTGGACTACAGTCCATATGGTCACAGAGAGTTAGACATGACTGAGCATACACTGAGCATAGGAACAGAAATGAAATTTGTGACTGTTTCATTAAGGGTTAGTGACTAAGAAGAACCATGTTAGAGATATTGTGCAGCAATTAAAATGTTCTGTGTTTTGAAATCTGTTTATCAAACTTTTTGAATAGCAAATTCAAGATCTGCACATCTCACTATATGTAACTTTTAACTTTATTTAAAAAAAAAAAAACTTGTGAGAAAATAAAAGTGAAAACATAGAAGTCTAGGAGACCTATAATGCTTACCCCTGAAGAGATTAGATGAAAGTAATAAGCTAAGTATAAATTGAAGGGAGAAGGAACATCCTCAAAGGAAATGAACTCAAAAAGAAAATAAAATGTATAGTTCAGTTCAGTTCAGTCGCTCAGTCGTGTCCGACTCTTTGCGACGCCATGAATCACACCACACCAGGCCTCCATGTCCAGCACCAACTCCCAGAGTTCACTCAGACTCACTTCCATCAAGTCAGTGATGCCATCCAGCCATCTCATCCTCTGTCGTCCCCTTCTCCTCCTGCCCCCAATCCCTCCCAGCATCAGAGTCTTTTCAAATGAGTCAACTCTTCGCATGAGGTGGCCAAAGTACTGGAGTTTCAGCTTTAGCATCATTCCTTCCAAAGAAATCCCAGGACTGATCCCCTTCAGAATGGACTGCTTGGATCTCCTTGCAGTCCAAGGGACTCTCAAGAGTCTTCCCCAGCACCACAGTTCAAAAGCATCAATTCTTCAGCGCTCAGCTTTCTTCACAGTCCAACTCTCACATCTATACATGACCACTGGAAAAACCATAGCCTTGACTAGACAGACCTTAGTTGGCAAAGTAATGTCTCTGCTTTTGAATATGCTATCTAGGTTGCTCATAACTTTTCTTCCAAGGAGTAAGCGTCTTAATTTCATGGCTGTAGTCACCATCTGCAGTGATTTTGGAGCCCCCCCCCCCAAAAAAAAAAAGTCTGACACTGTTTCCCCATCTATTTCCCATGAAGTGATGGGACTGGATGCCATAATCTCCGTTTTCTGAATGTTGAGCTTTAAGCCAACTCTCCACTTTCACTTTCATCAAGAGGCTTTTTAGTTCCTCTTCACTTTCTGCCATAAGGGTGGTGTCATCTGCATATCTGAGGTTATTGATACTTCTCCCGGCAAGCTTGATTCCAGCTTGTGTTTCTTCCAGTCCAGCATTTCTCATGATGTACTCTGCATATAAGTTAAATAAGCAGGGTGACAGTATACAGCCTTGACGTACTCCTTTTCCTATTTGGAACCAGTCTGTTGTTCCATGTCCAGTTCTAACTGTTGCTTCCTGACCTGCATACAGATTTCTCAAGAAGCAGGTCAGGTGGTCTGGTATTCCCATCTCTTTCAGAATTTTCCACAGTTTATTGTGATCCACACAGTCAAAGGCTTTGGCATAGTCAATAGAGCAGAAATAGATATTTTTCTGGAACTCTCTTGCTTTTTAAATAGTGATGAGAATAAAAGCAAACACACAGAGTATCTATTGTGTGCCAGGCAAAGTTCTGAGGGCTTTATTTACATTTTGTTCCTCCTAAATATCCTATGGTTTATACAATATTTTATTTTATAGATGGAGAAACTGAATTTAATGAGATTTAGTAATTTACTAAAAATCATAGAAAGTGTATCAAAAATAAGTAATCCACTCAAGATCACTTGGAGAATGTATAATGAAGATGGCATTTGAACTCTGGAGATTTGTCTGAAAGTCTGTGGTCTTCAATCAGTTTGATATTTAGCCTTTAAGGGAAGAAACATAAAATTCTAACTTATTTTTTTAACTTTTTTTTTTAATGTGTACTATTTTTTCCACACTTTGAACTTTTTATTTTGTATTCAGGTATAGCCAGTTAACAACACTGCAGTAGTTTCAGGTGAACAGTGAAGGAATTCAGCCACACACATACATGTATCCATTCTCCCTAAAACCCCCTCCTATCCATGCTGCCACATAGCATTGAACAGTATTGACTATACAATAGGTTTTTGTTGATTATCCATTTTAAATGTGTGTACATTTTTTAAGGGGGTTCCCAGGTGGTTCAGCAGTAAAGAGTCTGCCTGCCAATGCAGGAGATGTGGGTTCAATCTCTGGATCAGGAAAGTCCCTTGGAGAAGGAAATGGCAACCCATTCCTCTATTCTTGCCTGAGAAGTCCCGTGGACAGAGGAGCCTGGTGAGCTACAGTCCATGGGATTGCAAAAGAGTCAGACACAATTTAACAAGTAAACAACAACAGTGGGTTTTTGAAATTAATATATATCTGAGTGATTTCAGATTACTACATATAGTATTACTACTTCTGTTAACATCAAAAACAGCAAGATAAAAGAATATATATTTTACAGATAAATACCCTAATGATAAATTTCTTAAACAGTATAAACCAATTGCCTGTAGTGGAAATGGGGCTCTGGGAGGGTAAATGAACTAAATCTAGAAAATGCACACAGCAGTTTCAAAAGTATTTGTATTACTCTAGCTGTTAAGCTAAGCAACAAGTTGACCCGTGTCTACCCTATACTAGATAACATATTTGTATGTGTTTGTGTATGTCTATTTTATATACATCTGTTCAGTTCAGTCGCTTAGCTGTGTCCGACTCTGCAACCCCACAAATCGCAGCATGCCAGGCCTCCCTGTCCATCACCAACTCCTGGAGTTTACCCAAACTCATGTCCATTGAGTCAGTGATTCCATCCAACCATCTCATCCTCTGTCGTCCCCTTCTCCTCCTTCCCTCATTCTTTCCCAGCACCAGGGTCTTTTCAAATGCATACACAGTACTTAATACAAATTTAACAGAAAAAAATTCCATGTTGCCCAGAGGGACAGCAGATACACCCTTTAGAAAATGTGAAGTAGAAGTATTTTCTTCACTTTTAGTTATTGACTTCATTGTGTAATGGTCAGAGGAGGCCACCTAATTGAAAATTACTTAAACTGCTGCTCCATAGGAATGCTGTATATCTATGCAAAACTGAGGAAATACATTTTCTTTGGTGTATTTTGATTTTTACCTGCTTTATACTTTCAATAAAATGCCACTGCAAGAAGAAAATCTCATATCTCAAATGCTCTGAAGTCCTTTACATTTTACAATTAAAGCAGTAGTTATTGATTTTTATTAACTCTTTGGGGTAACTATTAGGCAGCTGGCAGATACTCTGCTTAAAATTAACCTTTATTTGCTTCTTGGCTTTAGCTGTGTTGAGAACCTCTGGGTTATTAATTACTAGTACATATTTTACATTTCAGTAGGTTCCTCCTGTTCTCAAAAGCTTTTTACTTTAGAAAATCAATTGTTCTCTCTTTTGAACTGTAATGTTGATATGATTAGGTAGGTTTTATGAACATCTGTGATACATTTCATCGTCATAATCTACTGTAGTATTTTGAGAACTAATGCTGTTAAGCATGTTGTTTGAGGATGATTCTCCTCTCCTTCAGTAAGTGATTTTTTGATATGAATTATTAATGTAGTTCCACCTAACATTAGTAAAAAAGAGATCTAGTAATTGTCTAACTAATTTGATCTATGTAGAGTACATATAACATAAAACAAAATTTACTTTCCTTGTGGAAGTTCACTTTATGTAATCTTGGGTGTTTTCCTAAGAGGAGGAGTTGTTGTTCAGCCACTAAGTCATGTCTGAATCGTTGTTACTTGAAATTAATGTGGATGATGTTAAAAGCACCATTTGTATGGGTTACTTAGAACTTGAAACAGCAAAGTTGTCATCTTAAATGTATATGCCATTTTTGTTCTTTCCAAAGTCCTTTTCTCTTTATCTCATATGTTACTTGAAGGAAGGATACTAATAGTGCTAAAATTGTAGGTAACTTTTCAGTATTACCCTTAGAAAGACTTTTAAATTTACAATGAAATTACTTTGTTAGGAAATATTACCTCTGTGAGTAGTATACCATGATTTTAGATTACCAAGTGAAATGAACTGTAATCTGTCAACATTAAAAGGTAATTAGCTTTAGCTTTATAGTTTTAACGTGAAATTGCAGCATTTTTTTTTTTTCCTATCTTGCTAGGAATGTAATTGGCTAGTCTGAAAAATCAAAAGTTTCCCTTGCATCACATTTTCACTCCTAGAGATGATGAAAACTGGTCATGATATTCTACTTTGGGATATTCTTTTTTATTTTTAAGGTGTTACTAAAGACAGCAATATATGCACATATATCCTGTTCTCTTTCTCTAAAGAACTCTGACTAATACATCCTGCCCATCCTGCTTAATAAAACTAAAAAAGTAAGACCCCCTCCAAGTAATCACACTGTAGGTAACTTAATGGCATCTCAGATAAAAGCATAAGAATATTTCTAGGCATACAAAATATCTATACATAAACAACAAAATCTATAATGACATCATATGACATAAAGGTTACCAGTATGAAAAGAAGCAGCAAATATGACCAATAATGAAGAGAAAAGTCAACCAATGGAAAACAATCCTAGACTAACCCTGATAGCAGAATTAGAAGACAGAGGCATTAAAATATTTATTTTAAATGTATTTAAAAATAAAGAAATGGGAGATGTAAAAAATGACCCAAATCAAGCTTCTAAAGAAGAGAAATAGAATGTATAAAAGGTTTAATACACTAAATTTGACTAATGACACATTAGACAACTTAAAAAAGATTAGTGAATTTAAAGATGTAGCAATATAAACTATCTAAAAAGATACACTAAGGGAAAACAGGATCATTTTCAAAAAGGAGCACTAATGACATGTGGGACACTCCTAGGTGCCCTATTATATGTGCTGTTGGATCCCCTGAAGGAGATGGGGTGGCAGGTACAATATTTTAAGAAAGTATAGCTGATAGTTTTCCAAGTTTGATGGCAACTCCAAGCCCAGAGGCCCTAAGCAGCTCAGGAAGTTTCAACAACTAGAAACATGAAAAAAAACACTACACCAAGACATATGCAGTGATAAAGAGAGTGTTTTAGATGCACCCAGAGGAAAAGGGCACAATGCAGAGTGAAAAAAGGAGAGAGAGCTCATACGGAATAGTGTTAATGAGAATGACCAGTATTGTGACGTAGTGTGTGTGTATTCAGACACTCAGTCATGTCCAGGTCTTCGAAACCCCATGGCCTATAGCTCACCAGGCTCCTCTGTCCATGGGATTCTCTAAGCAAAAATACTGGTGTGGGATGCCATTTCCCCTTCAAGGGATCTTTCTGTCATTTTTTTTTTAATGACATTACTGAATGGGAAAAAAAAAAAACTGTCATCATAAAATTTTATTCCAGTAAAGATATCTTTTTTAAGGAATAAAGGGTGGGATGATTTGGGAGAATGGCATTGAAACATGTATAATATCATATATGAAATGAATCGCCAGTCCAGTTTCGATGCATGATACTGGATGCTTGGGACTGGTGCACTGGGATGACCCAGAGGGATGGTATGGGGAGGGAGGAGGGAGGGGTTTTCAGGGTGGGGAACACGTGTATACCTGTGGCAGATTCATGTTGATGTATGGCAAAACCAATACAATATTGTAAAGTAATTAACATCCAATTTAAATAAATAAATTTATATTAAAAAAAAACAAAAAACAAACAAAAAAAGAAACAGAGGGTTACCTACACACAATGGAATATTACTCAGCCATTAAAAAGAATACATTTGAAAAGAAAAAAAAAAGGCTGAAACAATACATCATCAGCAAAACTATACTAAAACAAATGCTAAAGAAAGTTCCTCAGGCATTAGGAAAATACTGAGACTAGAGTAACAAAATCCAAATTAAATCATTCTGAACATTCTCCACATCTTTAGTAAATATAAACTAACAGTCACAATGATATATACCTATTAGAATGGCTTTTAAAAACTGATAATGTGTTGAGAATGCAGAGCAATTGAAAATCTCAGACACTGCTGATGAAAGTTAAAATGTGGTTTGGCTACTTTGAAAACCAGTTTTGTTTCTTTTATAGTTGAACATGCACTTACCTTCCAGTCCAGTTGTCCTACTTGTAGGTGTTTGTCCAAGTGACTTGAAAACTTATGTTCACACAAAAATCATTATATGATTATATGACCTTATTTATAATAACCAAAAACTAGAAACAGCCCAAATTTCCTTCAACAGGTGAATGGATAAGCAAAATATAACACATCCATATAATTAATACTCAACAATTAAAAAGAATGAACTATTCATACAGACAACATTAGTGAATCTAACATGAATGTTTAAAAAATGAAAAAAACCACATCTACAGGGCTGCATGTATACACTCTATTTTTATGGCATTCTGAGAAGGGAAAGGCAGAACTAAAGAGAAAGAAACAAATCTGTGAACTCCAGATGTTGGGAAGATCCCCTAGAGAAGAAAATGGCAACCCACTTCAGTATTCTTGCCAGGAAATTCCATGGACAGAGGAGCCTGGCAGGCTGCAATTCATGGGGTTGCAAAGAGGCAGACAGGACTGAGCAATTGACACTTTTACACATGATTGTGGAAGGTGTTACCTACACTGACATGGAGAGGGTTTTAGGGGATTGATTCATCACCTCTTTGTTGGTAGTAGTGGTGTTATATGATTGTTGATGATTATTATATGACTATTTATATAACTGTTATATGACTGTATGATTGCCAAACTCATAGAATTGCATACACAAAAGGGTGAATTTTACTATAGTATTACATTTGAATAAAATTATGATTTAAAACATGGGAAAATTTCTGAAGACAAATAAATGCAAAGCTGGTCTATAGAGAATTCCTAAAATGTTCATACACTGAGGCAACAGATCATTTATTAGGTACCTGTGGTTTGGAGGGATGGTAAAATGTGAGCCAGTATAGATATAAAAGTAAAGCTATGTGGGCGGCTGAGATGGCACACAAGCACGGCCAAGAGGAGTTACCCCACATCTGCGGTCAGGGGCAGAAGCTGGGAGGACCCCATGCCCGAGGGGCGAGGCCAAGAGGGGCTACCCCATGTCCGAGGCCAGGAGCAGTGGCTAAGAGGAGCAAGCCCACGACCAAGAAGCAGAGGCTGCGTGGGCACAGGAGGGCCTAGAGGAGCTACTCCACGTGCAAGGACAGGAGGGGTGGCAGTGAGGAGATACCCCTCTTCCAAAGTAAGGAGCAGTGGCTATGCTTTGCTGGAGCAACCGTGAAGAGACACCCCACGTCCAAGGTAAGAGAAACCCAAGTAAGACGGTAGGTGTTGCAAGAGATCATCAGAGGGCAGGCACACTGAAACCATAATCACAGAAAACTAGTCAATCTAATCACACTAGGACCACAGCCTTGTCTAACTCAGTGAGACTAAGCCATGCCATGTGGGGCCACCCAAGACGGGCAGGTCATGAGGGAGAGGTCTGACAGAATGTGGCCCACTGGAGAAGGGAATGGCAAACCACTTCAGTATTCTTGCCTTGAGAACCCCATGAACAGCATGAAAAGGCAAAATGATAGGATACTGAAAGAGGAACTTCCCAGGTCAGTAGGTGCCCAATATGTTACTGGAGATCAGTGGAGAAATAACTCCAGAAAGAATGAAGGGCTGGAGCCAAAGCAAAAACAATACCCAGTTGTGAATGTGACTGGTGATAGAAGGAAGCAAGATCCGATGCTGTAAAGAGCAATATTGCTTAGGAACCTGGAATATCAGGTCCATGAATCAAGGCAAATTAAGTGGTCAAATAGGAAATGGCAAGAGTGAATGTCCACATTCAAGGAATCAGCGAACTAAAATGGACTGAAATAGGTGAATTTAACTTAAATCACCATTATATCTACCACTGCGGGCAGGAATCCCTTAAAAGAAATGGAGTAGCCATGATGGTCAACAAAAGAGTCTGAAATGCAGTACTTGCATGCAATCTCAAAAATGACAGAATGATCTCTGTTCGTCTCCAAGGCAAACCATTCAATATCACAGTAATTCAAGTCTGTGCCCCAATCAGCAATGCTGAAGAAGCTGAAGTTGAATGGTTCTATGAAGACCTACAAGACCTGCTAGAACCAACACCCAAAACAGATGTCTTTTTCATTATAGGGGACTGGAATGCAAAAGTAGGAAGTCAAGAAACACCTGGAGTAACAGGCAAATTTGGCCTTGGAATACAGAATGAAGCAGGGCAAAGGCTAATAGAATTTTTCCAAGAGAATGCGCTGGTCATAGCAAACACCCTCTTCCAACAACACAAGAGAAGACTCTACACATGGACATCACCAGATGATCAACACTGAAATCAGATTGATTATATTCTTTGAAGCCAAAGATGGAGAAGCTCTATACAGTCAGCAAAAACAAGACTGGGAGCTGACTCTGGCTCAGATCATGAGCTCCTTATTGCCAAATTCAGACTTCAACTGAAGAAAGTAGGGAAAACCACTAGACCATTCAGGTATGACCTAACAAATCCCTTATGATTATACAGTGGAAGTAAGAAATAGATTTAAGGGCCTAGATTTGATAGATAGAGTGCCTGATGAACTATGGACTGAGGTTCGTGACATTGTACAAGAGACAAGGATCAAGACCATCCCCATGGAAAAGAAATGCAAAAAAGCAAAATGGCTGTCTGGGGAGGCCTTACAAATAGCTGTGAAAAGAAGAGAAGCAAAAAGCCAAAGAGAAAAGGAAAGATATAAGCATCTGAATGCAGAGTTCCAAAGAATAGCAAGAAGATATAAGAAAGCCTTCCTCAGCGATCAATGCAAAGAAATAGAGGAAAAGAACAGAATGGGAAAGACTAGAGATCTCTTCAAGAAAATTAAAGATACCAAGGGAACATTTCATGCAAAGATGGGCTCGATAAAGGACAGAAATGGTATGGACTTAACAGAAGAAGAAGATATTAAGAAGAGGTGGCAAGAATACACAGAAGAACTGTAAAAAAAAAAAAAGTTCTTCATGACCAAGATAATCACGATGATGTGATCACTCACCTAGAGCCAGACATCCTGGAATGTAAAGTCAAGTGGGCCTTAGAAAGCATCACTATGAACAAAGCTAGTGGAGGTGATGGAATTCCAGTTGAGCTATTTCAAATCCTGAAAGATGATGCTGTGAGAGTGCTGCACTCAATATGCCAGCAAATTTGGAAAACTCAGCAGTGGCCACAGGACTGGAAAAGGGCAGTTTTCACTCCAATCCCAAAGAAAGGCAATGCTAAAGAATGCTCAAACTACTGCACAATTGCACTCATCTCACACACTAGTAAAGTAATGCTCAAAATTCTCCAAGCCAGGCTTCAGCAATACACGAACAGTGAAATTCCAGATGTACAAGCTAGTTTTAGAAAAGGCAGTGGAACCAGAGATCAAATTGCCAACATCTGCTGGATCATTGAAAAAGCAAGAGAGTTCCAGAAAGACATCTATTTCTGTTTTATTGACTATGCCAAAGCCTTTGACTGTGTGGATCACATAAACTGGAAAATTCTGAAAGAGATGGAAATACCAGACCACCTGACCTGCCTCTTGAGAAACCTATATGCAGGTCAGGAAGCAACAGTTAGAACTGGACATGGAACAACAGACTGGTTCCAAATAGGAAAAGGAGTACATCAAGGCTGTATATTGTCACCCTGCTAATTTAACTTATATGCAGAGTACATCATGAGAAATGCTGGGCTGGAAGAAGCACAAGCTGGAATTAAGATTGCCGGGAGAATAATCAATAACCTCAGATGTGCAGATGACACCACCCTTATGCCAGAAAGTGAAGAGGAGCGAAAAAGCCTCTTGATGAAAGTCAAAGAAGAGAGTGAAAAAGTTGGCTTAAAGCTCAACATTCAGAAAACGAAGATAGTGGCATCCGGTCCCATCACTTCATGGGAAATAGATGGGGAAACAGTGGAAACAGCGTCAGACTTTATTTTTGGGCTCCAAAATGACTGCAGATTGTGATTGCAGCCATGAAATTAAAAGACGCTTACTCCTTGGGAGGAAAGTTATGACCAACCTAGATAGCATATTCAAAAGCAGAGACATTACTTTGCCAACAAAGGTCCATTTAGTCAAGGCTATGGTTTTTCCAGTGGTCATGTATGGATGTGAGAGTTGAACTGTGAAGAAAGCTGAGCACCAAAGAATTGATGCTTTTGATCTGTGGTGTTGGAGAAGACTCTTGAGAGTCCCTTGGACTGCAAGGAGATCCAACCAGTCCATTCTGAAGGAGATCAGTCCTGGGGGTTCTTTGGAGGGAATGATGCTAAAGCTGAAACTCCAGGTCTTTGCCCGCCTCATGTGAAGAGGCGACTCATTGGAAAAGACTCTGGGGGCAGGAGGAGCAGGGAACGACATAGGATGAGATGGCTGGATGGCATCACTGACTCAATGGATGTGAGTTTGAGTGAGCTCCGGAAGATGGTTAATGGACAGGGAGGAGTGTGGCGTGCTGCGATTCATGGGGTCACAAATAGTCAGACACGACTGAGTGACTGAACTGAACTGAAATGATGTGTTAACTACTGGAGATTCCAAAATAAATATATTTCTACCCTTAAGGAGTCCATGGCTTTCTGAAGGGAACAAGCCTTTTAGCTGACAACCATGAAACAATGTGGTAAGAGCTATAAAAATGACGATGCAAAGTATTCTTAGATCTTGCAGACGTAATTGAGGACCAGACAAGTGATAGGGCTAAAGACTGCCTGGAAGAGAAATCAAGAAATACATGAATGGAACTAAGTTTTTAAAGCAGATAAGGGCTACTTTGTAAAGCAAAATAAGTTCTCATTAACCTAAAGAATTTTAAAAAGCGAACACACGCATATTGAAACACATGCCTATAGTACTAAATTCAAAATATTATGAAGATTTCTCTCAGAAGGATCTTTTCCTATCAATACTTGTATGTATTTATAGAAATCTTGTTTGTATCTAATATGTATACGGATTTTTTAAAACACAGCAGTTTAGCATATTATATGCACCCTAAATTTTGCTGATTTCAACTAAAGTGCATCTTGGAAATTATTGCCTATCAGTATAAAACTAAACATAATAAAACCATTATGGTTCCATTTGTATTTTGGGGGTTTTCTTACTCATAATCGTATGATTTTGTAATTATTATTTTGCTTATCTTTATTGTAACTCCTTTGTGAACTATGTTAACATTTCCATTTCTATTATTAGCATAAGACTGATATGAATGATGATGCATTCATCCACTCCATTCTCACCTCCATTCCTTCCAAGTCTAATTTTAATAGTTTATATTTTTAGATCTTCTTTTTGCCTTCACCCCGTCGCCTACTATGTCAGTGTTCATGTCGTTGGAGGGATTAATACAGCAGTGAACAAAGCAAAGCAAACGTCATAGATTTTATATTCTAGTGGAAGGGTACAGGCAATACATAAATTATATAAGATCTATGGCTGTAAGATCTATGGGAGGGGGAGCAAAAGCAACTTGAGTAATACATTGTGCCAGAGGGAAGAGGGTGGATTGCAATTTTAAATAGATTCATCAGAAAAAGACAGAGAAATCGTGTACCATTTTATAAAGGCATGAAAAAGTAAAAGATTGAATTTCTTAATATGTATCTCTCAAGGAGGAACATTCCTATTATCTTTCTCTTTGTTTTATCTCTTACTTATAAGTTAATTTCTCAACTTCTGGGTCCCAATATTTCTTTGGATTCCTTCTTTCTGTTACAGTGTTCTATTGTTTCCAAGAACACTTTCAGTAAGTGTTCCATTTACCTAATATTCTATTCTTATTTTATGTACATGAAATCTTCTCCTCTCTGAGAATATTATTTGTACTTTTAAAAATTTCTTATTTATATTGTGTTATATATATTTTAATCTGTCTTCCTTTTGTGTTTCATTTTATAATGTCTTCTCAAATGTTACCTATTTCAGACTGAGACATTAAAAGCTAAGTGGAAGTGTTCAGTTCAGTTCAGTTCAGTTCAGTTGCTCAGTCATGTCTGACTCTTTGTGACCCCATGAATCGCAGCATGCCAGGCCTCCCTGTCCATCACCAAATCCCGGAGTTCATTCAGACTTGCGTCCATTGAGTCAGTGATGCCATCCAGCCATCTCATCCTCTGTCATTCCCTTCTCCTCCTGCCCCCAATCCCTTCCAGCATCAGAGTCTTTTCCAATGAGTCAACTCTTTGCATGAGGTGGCCAAAGTACTGGAGTTTCAGCTTCAGCATCATTCCCTCCAAAGAAATCCCAGGGTTGATCTCCTTCAGAATGGACTGGTTGGATCTCTTTGCAGTCCAAGGGACTCTCAAGAGTCTTCTCCAACACCACAGTTCAAAAGCATCAATTCTTCGGTGCTCAGCTTTCTTCACAGTCCAACTCTCACATCCATACATGACCACTGGAAAAAACATAGCCTTGACTAGGTGTACCTTTGTTGGCAAAGTAATGTCTCTGCTTTTGAATATGCTATCTAGGTTGGTCATAACTTTTCCAAGGAGTAAGCGTCTTTTAATTTCATGGCTGTGTTATCAACTGACAAATTTTTCGTGTAGACTGATCCCATTGGGATCCAGGCATATGGTCCCAAATAATAGCATTTACAAGTTTTTTTCCCCTGTGACTTCTTTATTTGTTCAGAGAGGAATCTTCTGCTCTCCTGCTGAAGGGAATATATGCCTGAATGACAACTCTCTTGGGTCAGTTACATACAGGGGCAAGAAGCCTACATATTCAGTACTTAGACTTCCATTTATTCTCACTGTTTTTAATAGGACGTATGTCCCTCACTGTCCCCTTTCCTGCTCTGCCTCAGTCTTGAGTCTTTTAATTTCTCCAAAGAATACATTTATATGTATTCTCTTAAAGATGGCCACCTGACTGACAGATGTAGAAGTCTGACTGGTGTAACTTCTTGCATGAGTTTTGTACACATGCATTTTTTAAGCTCAGAAGCTCATCCTCAAGAGATTCTGCATCTGGGTACAGCTTACTTTTGGCTGGACTCCTTTTTAACAAGCATTTTTAATTTTTTTCAGCTCTGCTCAAGATTCCATCCACATTTTCCCCCTTCTTTAGCTTCTGTCTCTTCATCTGTAATACATGAAGAATAACAGCCAACTGGATTTCTGCCCAAGAGGGTTATGCATATGAAATAAAATAATCAACTTGAAAAGTGTCTTCTGACCTTTCCAGCCCATTCTGGTCCTCTCCTCTCTTTGTTCCCAGTTGTTCAGTTGCCTTCTTTTAACTCTTTTACCGCTTCATATTGATTCTTGCCTTGGGGGCTGTTTTACATTTTCTTCCTTCTGCCTGCAGTGCTCTTTCTTCACTCTTTTTCTTCATTATCTCTTTCTGGTATAACATCTAGAATAAAAATGTATATGCAATATATATGTATATGTGTATATATATTATATATGTATATATATAGTATGTATATTTATGGTTAGATTCTAGTACATAGTAATATTATGAATAGTAAATCAACACCCAACTCAGATAATAAAACATTATGATTTATTTCATCTTCCTTTGTGGCTGTCTCCTAAATGAACCCTTTCTTCTCTTTAGAATTATTTTTTGTCCTACCTTCTATAAACCCGATTCCTCTCTGCTTAAGATTATTCTAGCACATATTTGTATATGAGTAAACACTATATTGTTTAGTGTGTTTGACTAGTGGTTTATAAGGAGTAATATGCAGTGTTTTGGATTATGTTCTTAATCTCTCGGTATTATGTTATTATCCTTCACTCATAATGTTGGGTATTTCATTTATGTTTGTTACTGTAATGAAATTCCAGAATTAATTATCTGTTTTCCTATATGTGTATATATGATATAATGAACCACACCAAGGATGTTGTGAACATCCTTGTACATGTATTCTGGTGCACATGTGTAAAAGTTTCTCTGGGGTAATACCTTTGAGGGGAATTGCTGATTAAAACAATATGAGACAATTGAATTTTACAGAATAATGCCAATGAGCTTTTCAAAGTGACTATATCAATTTATACCTCCCAAATCAATGTTTAGTTGTGTATATTGATCTACATTGTTCAAAGGCTTGTTTTTGGCCATCTTTCTATTTCTGGTAATTCTTTACTATGAGGTAGCAGAGCCCTATATACTTTTAAGTTACATTTCTCTAATGATTTTGTTTTCCATATTTTAATTGGACAGTTGTATATATATATATATTTTGGGAAGTTTATGTTCAAGTCTTCAGCCCATTTTTATATTGAGTTTTATTTTCCTTTGAATTTATAAGTCTTTCAAAATTACATATTCTTTATAAATTCTTCATGTTATTTACTGCAATTACCCTCTTCCATTGTCTGTCTTACCTCTTCACTTATACTGTGGTATACTTTCATGGACTTTAAATGTAGCCTTATTTATCTATTTTTGCCATATGGCACATTTTTAGTATACAGAAGTGTTCCTTTCCTAATTCAGTTTCATGGATTTATTCTCCTGTGTTGTCTTCTAGAAATCATTATTGTTTTGACTTTCACATTTATTACTGTTGACTTAAAATATAATTTTTGGTATGATGTGAAATCATTTTACATGCCCACCTCCCATATTTAGTGTCCAGTTACCCAGAAACATATTTGCCATATGTTAGTTGTACCTTCTTTTTCACAAATTAATCATTTGTGTATGTAAGCTTTCTATTATATTCTATGTGTCTATTTATGTATCTTTGCATCAACACTATACTGTCTGTTTTACCAAATTAAAAATATCTGTATATTTATTTCCCTGCAGCAGAGTTAAGCACAGCTTGTCCAATGGATCCAACTCATCTGATCAGAAAGTTCTCCTGGGACAACACGTGTTTGATAAGATTGATAGCCACCAGGAAAACCAAAATTTTAGTGATGAGACCATGAGATACTTCCTTTAGAAACAGACACATCATCCCAGGAGAACTACGGAAATTACATGAAAAGAAGAGATAGATATTAACGGTGCTCATCTTTCATGTGAAGTTGATACTCCTACTTATCAAGACACAGACTTTGCGTTGAAATATGGACTTGGGCTAGTGTACCCTGGGAACCTTGCTGCTTCTCTTCTGCATAACTTGGACAGGACCTGGCTGTGGTTCCAGTGAACCCTATAGCCATGAAGTAGAGGCAATCCAGTTGCTTCCAGCTGTCACTTGCTCCTCAGTGGCAGAATTCTAGCAGTAGGAGCTAACTGCCAGAGTGACTCAGTCTTGGTTCACTGGACTGTGTACCTTACAAAGACCCTCTAGAGCCAGTGATTTAAAGTACAGCTGATTTTTGATGTGTGTATTGCAATTACAGATGCAACTTTTTTCCCTGAGCATTTTCAATTGGTTTATTTGGTTTCTTAGGGGAAATTCATGGTACTGAGCTCCTACACAGCTGCTAGGTGTTGAATTTCTTAATGGTAGTGGTGACCTTGATTCAACATTGTTTGAAAGTGCCAAGATCATGGAGGTCAGTTTAAGGTGATCTTTTAACCATCCTTTACCCTTGTAGGCAGGACCAAGGGTAAGTAAAGTATCAGTGCCCTAGAAATCCTTTGAGTCTTTTGGCAGTTCAAAACGAGAAGATCTAGAATTAAAAATTATCATCAGTCAAATAGAGAACTATCAAAGTTTAAATTGCAATGTAAGTTTAGGAAAAAAAATGACCTTCAATCTGGTTCACAGGATATAATCTCTTCAGTGCTTTTGAATTTATTTGTTAATGGTTTGGGATATCAATACTGATTACATCAATAATAATATGCTTAGTATGATACTTAATATCTACTTGAATCATAAAATACAATTTCAAGTGTGATGTTGAAAGGTCATTTTATTTTTAAACATTTAAGGAGAATATGGATATCAAACTGAGAAAAACAGGGATATCTTATGGAAATAGTCATTCTGCAATACTTTTTCTGGAGAATCATTGCTGAAAATTATATTTGTATAATGTGATTAGATGCATGTTCTTGAATTTGGCTCAATATTAAGACTGCTTGACTGTTTGATTTTTCTTTTGGCCACCTTTGGGTGATAGTTTCCTCTTCTTGTCCGTTGTGGGGTCATTTTAAGTTATAGTAATCATATCGGTTCAGTTCGGTTCAGTTCAGTCACTCAGTTGTGTCCGACTCTTTGCAACCCCATGAATCGCAGCAGGCCAAGCCTCCCTGTCCATCACCAACTCCCGGAGTTCACTCAAATTCACATCCATCAAGTTGATGATGCCATCCAGCCATCTCAACCTCTGTCGTCCCCTTCTCCTCCTGCCCCCAGTCCCTCCCAACACCAGGGTCTTTTAAACAGAAGTGAAAATATTAACCAAGTAGTATTGGCGTGCTGAAGTCCATGGGGTCACAAAGAGTCGGACACAACTGAGCAACTGAACTGAACTGAACTGATACAGTAATGGCCTCATTACACTGATATAAGATTGGCCATGGCAAATGCAGTGGATTCCTCAAATTGCTTGACCGTGGATCAGCAGTATGCCTTTATTCTCTAGCACTACATGCTGTTGTTGTCGTTCAGTAGCTCAATCATGTCCAATTCTTTGTGACCCCATGGACTGCAGCACGCCAGGCTTTCCTCTCCTTTACTATTTCCCAGAACTTGCTCAAACTTATGTCCATCAAGTCAGTAATGCCATCCAGCCATCTCATCCTCTGTGGTGCCATTCTCCTCCTGCATTCAGTCTTTCCCAGCGTCAGCATCTTTTAAGTGAGTTGGCTCTTTGCATTGAGTGGCCAAAGTATTGGAACTTCATCTTCAGCATCAATCCTTCCAATGTATATTCAGGGTTGATTTTCTTTAGGATTGACTGATTTGATCTCCTTGCTATCCAAGGCTCTCAAGAGTCTTCTCCAGCACCACAGTTCAAAAGCGTAAACTCTTTAGTGCCCAGCCATTTTTATGATCCAATTGTCAAATCCATACATAACTTCAGGGAAAACTATAGCTTTGACTCAGTTCAGTTCAATTCAGTTCAGTCGCTCAGTCGTGTCCAACTCTTTGCGACCCCATGAATCGCACCATGCCAGGCCTCCCTGTCCATCACCAACTCCCGGAGTTCACTCAGACTCACGTCCATCGAGTCCGTGATGCCATCCAGCCATCTCATCCTTGGTCGTCCCCTTCTCCTCCTGCCCTCAATCCCTCCCAGCATCAGAGTCTTTTCCAATGAGTCAACTCTTCGCATGAGGTGGCCAAAGTACTGGAGCCTCAGCTTTAGCATCATTCCTTCTAAAGAAATCCCAGGGTTGATCTCCTTCAGAATGGACTGGTTGGATCTCCTTGCAGTCCAAGGGACTCTCAAGAGTCTCCTCCAACACCACAATTCAAAAGCATCAATTCTTCAGTGCTCAGCCTTCTTCACAGTCCAACTCTCACATCCATACATGACCACTGGGAAAACCATAGCCTTGACTAGACGGACCTTAGTCAGCAAAGTAATGTCTCTGCTTTTGAATATGCTATCTAGGTTGGTCATAACTTTCCTTCCAAGGAGTAAGCATTGTTTAATTTCATGGCTGCAGTCACCATCTGCAGTGATTTTGGAGCCCAAAAAAATAAAGTCTGACACTGTGTCTACTGTTTCCTTTGTCAGCAAAGAGATGTCTCTGCTTTTTAATACACTGTCTAGGTTTGTCATAGTTTTTCTTCATAGCACTACCTGTAGACTGTCATTAAGTCTGTATAGCTCACCTTGCTGCACCGACTCAAAGCCTTCTAAATTAAAGTTGGAAAGAAGTATGGTGGTATTTGTCATGCGTTTTTACCAGCCAAAACCTTTTTATTTTACTGGACATTATTAGTCAGTTTGGTAGCTCAGTCGTGTCCGACTCTTTGTGACCCCATGAACCGCAGCTCACCAGGCCTCCTGTCCATCACCAACTCCCAGAGTTTACCCAAACTCATGTCCGTCGAGTTGGTGATGACATCTAACCATCTCATCAGCTGTCATTCCCTTCTCCTCCTGCCCTTAATCTTTCCCAGCATCAGAGTCTTTTCAAATGAGTCAGCTCTTCATATCAGGTGGCCAAAGTATTGGAGTTTTAGCTTCAACATCAGTCCTTCCAATGAACACCCAGGACTGATCTCTTTTAGGATGGACTGGTTGGATCTCCTTGCAGTCCAAGGGACTCTCAAGAGTCTTCAACACCACAGTTTCAACACCACAGTTCAAAAGCATCAATTCTTCAGCTCTCAGCTTTCTTTATAGTCCAACTCTCACATCCATACATGACTACTGGAAAAGCCATAGCCTTGACTAGACTAGCCTTTCTAGCCCTTACTAAAGAGCCTCTTGATGAAAGTGAAAGAGGAGTGTGAAAAGTTGGCTTAAAGCTCAACATTCAGAAAACTAAGATCATGGCATCTTGTCCCATCGCTTCATGGGAAATAGATAGGGAAACAGAAACAGTGACAGACTTTATTTTCTTGGGGCTCCAAAATCACTGCAGATGGTGATTGCAGCCATGAAATTGAAAGATGCTGGCTCCTTGCAAGAAAAGTTATGATCACTCTAGATTGCATATTAAAAAGCAGAGACATTACTTTTCCAACAAAGGTCCATCTAGTCAAGGATATGGTTTTTCCAGTGGTCATGTATGGATGTGAGAGCTGGACTATAAAGAAAACTGAGCACCAAAGAATTGATGCTTTTGAACTGTGGTGTTGGAGAAGACTCTTGAGAGTCTCTTGGACTACAAGGAGATCCAACCATTCCATCCTAAAGGAGATCAGTCCTTGGTGTTCATTGGAAGGACTGATCTTGAAGCTGAAACTCCAATACTTTGGTCACCTGAAGCAAAGAGCTGACTCATTTGAAAAGACCTTGATGCTGGGAAGAATTGGGGGCAGGAGGAGAAGGGGATGACAGAGGATGAGATGGTTTGATGGCATCACTGACTTGATGGACATGAGTTTGGGTAAACTCTGGGAGTTGGTGATAGACAGGGAGGCCTGGTGGGCTGCAATTCATGGGGTTGCAAAGAGTCGAACCCAACTGAGCGACTGAACTGAAGTCGTGTTGATATCATCAGCATGTTTCTCTTTTAATTTTGTCAACAAAACCTTGCTTATCCTCGAAACCAACAATTCTGACCCCAAACCCAGGTATAGTAAATCAGATTTTCTATAGATGCCATCTGGGAGAAGGTGTTTTTTGAATACTTAGGTGTTTTGTTTTGTTGATCTTAGAGCCTTAAATGTTAATGGTATAAACTTTTGTTTACAGAAATCAAGTATTTCATTTCATAACTTAATTTGGAGAATTTAATATACCAATCATATCTAAAGCCTTAAGGCAAATCCCATTTATGCACAAAGAGAGTTTAACAAATTTGCTTGATTCAAATGATTATTGAGTATTTGTGTTAACCTGCCCTTTTTCATTTATCTCTGGATTTTACATGACTTTTCCAAGCACAAGTTTAAAATCAAAGTTAAAAACACTGAAAATGAAGCCATAAGCACTGGACTGGGTATTATTTCAGGTATTTTCTAAGTTTTAAAAAATATTTAGCATCATAAGCATCATTTTTCCTAATATATTAAATAATATAGGCAGACTTTGTGCAGATCTTATTGAAGAGGTGTGTGTGTGTGTGTGTGTGTGTGTGTGTACATGCTCAGTTTTAGTGCACTGAAGTCATACACTAAATGTTTTACTTTCTTAGGTGACATTTTATTAAAAGGATGAATAGCATCATAGTTTTGTTTTTCAGTACCCTCTTTGCATGGCAGGTTGCCTGGTGACACTGTGAAAGTGAAAGTCACTCAGTTGTGTCTGACTCTTTGCGACACCATGGGGTGTATAGTCCATGGAATTCTCTAGGACAGAATACTAAAGTGGGTAGCCTTTCCCTTCTCCAGGGGATCTTCCCAACCCAGGGATCAAACCCTGGTGTACCACATTGCAGGGGATTCGTTACACTATGTTTAGTGTTTAAATAGCAGTACATATCTGTTTACAATTTTCTTCTATAAACTAATAAAATAATTGTGTTAATGTATCTTGAGTTTCTATCAAATTATTCATACAATGGTAGCACTTTCTTGAATTCTTCCAAAAAATATACTTTGACTTGCAGTGGTGTTCATTAATTGACAAATATTTATTAAATGCTTACTATACCTCAGATACTGTTCATGTTTGAAATAGAGCTGGTGACTTATAAAGAAGGTTGTGAAACAATAATAGACTAGAAGTCGGAAGATCATTTCTGTTTCTACTACTAACTTGGTAGAACTTTGACTAAGTCACAGTCTTCATAAACTTGGTTTTCCACTTAAAATAGGGATATATATATATAATAGACTTTGTACTGGTCTCAGTACAAAGAGACCAAATCTATGATTTTTGAAAGATTAAATTCCAGTAGTTAGACATAGTGTAAACAGAAAACTAATTCACAGAAGACTCATGAAATCTAAGCTCAAACCTACTACAAGTATCTTAAATTTGACCATTGACTTGCCTTTTTATTAAGCTAACATTTCTAGCATCAGAAAAGAATTACACAAAAGCATCACTTTGGTTCTATTCAGCACCAGATACAAATATAGAAGATATGTTTGCCCAATCAGTCTGCATTGACATTGAAGGTGTATTGTTTATTTTTAAAAAATGAAGCAAAAAGAGTAAATAGGAAAAGGTGCAATACTTTTTAAGGGCATTGCTTGAAATAATGAGAAGAAGTGGAAAGATTTTCAGTCTCCAACCCTGAGACACTAGACCCAAGGTGAGGAGAAGGGATTGGATTCTGTGAAGGCCCAACATTACTGTGAAGGATCCTATGGAGCAAGACCATTATAATGTGAAAATCATATCTGAATTGTCAGCAAAGTAGACCCACTATTGGTAATCAGAAAAACAGTCATCAAATGAGAAATAAATCAACAACTTTTTATCTGAATATATAAATAAACCAAGATTTAACAAATAAAGAAGGGAGGCACTAGAAGAAAACAGAGTATTACATTTAGGCATGGGTGTGGTACTTAGAAATAACTTTAGCAAATATTGCTTCAGACTGCTGTGTCCTTTTGAGCCACTCATGCCAGACTGAGGCAGGGCTTTAATGAGAGTTGCTAGCCAGGTAAGGACAGAAAAGGGAATTGCTATTCAAGTCTGTTCAGTAATTAATAGGTGCTTTTATATGTGCCATTTTAGTCTATTATATATATATATCCCTATTTTAAGTGGAAAACCAAGTTTATGAAGACTGTAACTTAGCCAAAGTTCTACCAAGTTAGTAGTAGAAACAGAAATGATCTTCCGACTTCTAGTCTATTATTGTTTCACAACCTTCTTTATAAGTCACCAGCTCTATTTCAAAAGAATTCCACCATCACATCCATTATATTGCACTTCCAAGTAAGACCATGAATTTTTTTTCCATTCCATTTTATCTTATTCTTGTCTTTTTATGCTAACGCCAAGTCTTGCTTAGAGAAAAAAAAAAGAAAAAACTTGACTCATCCACACCCATTGTGCAACTGTATTATTACAAATGTAATCTTTTCATCTATATTAAAATACTTACTAACCACCACTAGAGTCAAAGCACAGTATTTGTTTCTAATAAGATGTACAGTCATGTGCAAGAACGAACATTTCCTAAACTTAATTTTCAAGCCTGGAAAATCTAAGCTCATAATGGCAGCATGTTGAATATAAGTATTATAGTCTTTATTTCTCACCCTTGTTTCAACAAAGAACGTGATGGTGTTTCTCCCTTACGAAAAAAAATTTTTAAAGTCCTCTCTGATAGGATTATTAATGAGTTGATATATGAAGGAAAAACATGGGGGGAAAGAAGGGAGCAGAATTCTAGGGGAAAAAATGAACAAAAGACAAGAGCCTGTACAAAGATTCTGTGGAGTAAGGGACATCAGTTATCCAAGAACTTAAAGATGCCAAAGTTACCAGAATGAAGAGAATTGAAAGGACCATGATGTTAAGATGAGGCATGGTAGGAGCAAGACCTTATAGACCTGGAAGGCCATGGATAGAATTTTGGTCTTCCTTGTAAACTCAGTAGGAAGCCAGTGGATTATTTTAATAAAGAGATGATTGTAAACTCCCAAAGTTAGGTTCATAATTTTTAAATAATTTAGATGAAACAGTCCTGGAAGAGGATAAGAGCAGACACAGGGAGGCCAGTTAAAAGACTCTGTCCTAGGGTAGGAGATGGATTGTGGTGAGTTTCAATAGGGCGGCAGTAGTGGAAGAGATATTCTTCCCGAGTGGCTCAGACGGTAAAGACTGCCTGCAATGCGGGAGACCCGTTTGATCCCTGAGTCAGGAAGATCCCCTGAAGAAAGGAATGGCAACCCACTCCAGTATTCTTGCCTGGAAAATCCCATGGACAGAGGAACCTGGCAGTTAAGTTATCCCAGTAGAAAGGTTATGTGTGTGTTAGTTGCTCGGTCCTGTCTGACTCTTTGTGACCCCACAGACTGTAGCCCACCAGGCTTCTCTGTCCATGAAATTCTTCAAGCAAGAATACTGGAGTGGGTTGCCATTCCTTTCTTCAGGGGATCTTCCTGACCCAGGGATCATGAGCAGATTCTTTACCATTATAGAAAGTTTATATAGAGATTGAAATATATAGTTCTGGGGTTCTGAGGACTAGTCAAGCCTGGAGATAAAATTTTGAGAATCGTCAGCACATGAGCAGTAATCAAAACCTTCAGTGGGGATGAGATTCTATGGACAGAAAAGTTTTGAATGGTAAAAGAGTGGGGCTGAATCTGAGTTTTTAATTACCCAGAGGGTACAAGCGGATACATCTGTAAAAATGATAAAGGAGAGCATAACATCATCTACATCAATAAAAGAGAAACTTATAAGTGAGAGTGATTAGCAGTATTGAATCCTACTGACAAGTCAAAAAAAAAATAGACTGTAAAATGGCAAATTCCTGCTGATAGTGTATGTAAAGTCGGCAGCCAAACTGATCCATTGTCCATGTTGAAGTGTCAGAGTGCTTCATTCCACACTTGTTTAATGGTAAAGAGAAGAAAGTATATTTGTGTGCAAAATATTCTGAAGTGTTACAAGTTTTCTGGGGCACAACTAGTCACCCTGGGAAAAAATTCCAAGGAAAAGAGACTAGAAAGTAGCCTTGGAGGTACTGACTGGCACCAGCCCTAAATTAGATTTCTCCTGCTATTTCATTCTCAGCATGGTTTTCCATGGCAACCAAGCTTAAATGGTTCTGCTAGGTGAACAGGTCAATACAATTACAGCCATTTGTCTTATTACTCTTATTTGTCATATTAGAAAGTGCACATTTTTGTTTTGGAGCCTATTAAGATTTGGTCAAATTTCTTATAATTGTTTCAAATCAAAGTTATTTTGCAAACAAGGAAAAATATATCTTAAAACTAAATTTACATGAGGAACATTTTTCTCACTGTGTACACTAGGGAGCAAGTTATGAAAAGAAGAACATAATGAATATAATGAATTTTAAATATAAAAACATTATATCCTGCTGGACAATATAAAGGGATTGATTAAAAAACTACAGATCAATTAGTTCTTAGAAGTAAAATGCATGTCTTTGAGAAGCTCAATACACTCTCATAGTTTATTTTTCTTATTGAAGACTGCAGATATAAAATAATGAATCATTAAACTCAAAGCACAAACATTATATTTTTATTTATGAAAGATACTAGTGATTTAAATTTTCACATATACTACCTAATAAGAAAAAAATCCCAATATAATATTTTGACTGACAGAGTGGATGTGGATTTCCTAAAGTGACTTTACACAGTGGAGATGCAAATTAAATGGTTGTTCCTGCAAGCCAATAATAAGGAACTGAAAACCAGCACAGGGCCTTTTAGCCTATGTTCTTTGCTTTGTGTTCTGTGATGTGAGATGTATTTTTTTTGCCATCACTATTCATGTGTCAGCAATTTTAGCTGAGTATTAAAATGACTCAGTTTTTATTTCTAGGAACAAATAATTGTAAGCGTCCAGAATTTGTTCATTTATAGTTGGAAAAACTCCTTTCTGAGACCCTTTGCAGTCCTTTCTAAGTCGAATACTCTATTTTATTTCATTAAATGAAAATGAAAATAAAAACGTCAACTTAAAAAACAATTTATTTTTCAAAATTCAATCTAATTTTTTCTCAAGAAAAAAAAACAGGCTGAAATTACAACCTTAGTTGTTATTAATAACATATCACAAAACTGAAAAATAATTAAGGCCTAATTATTCATTAAATATTTACTGCAATTCATTGTTTCATTTGATTAGTTTATGTTGATTTCTAGGAAAGATAATCTGAATTTGGATTTGTCTGTGCCCTGAGCTACTGATTATTCTGGATCACTTGTTCTGAGCATCATCTGAATTTGCAGATGTTTAACTGCCCCTTTAGCATTTATGACAAAACAAAGCAGTATTTCTTGCTCATGAAAGCAAGCAATTTGGCACAAAATTTCTATTTTAAGCTAATAAATTCCACTTGGGACAACAGTGCTCTCAGATGCAGGGAGAACCAAACACATGAAAGATGTTTATATGTTTCTGGGTGTTTTTTTTTTTTTTTAATGAATGAAAGATTCTTTAAATTCTATAGTACTTGACAATTTTCAAAATTTTCTCACCCATGATTCATATAATCCCATAATAACTCTTTTTCCCTCTAACTTTATATTTCCCATTACCCCTTCTCTTACTGGTAACCACTAGTTTGTTCTCTGCTTCTATGAGTCTGCATCTTTTCTGTTTTGTTCACTAGTTTGTTGTGTTTTTTGGATTCCACATATAAGTGATAGCACACTGTATATCCAAAAAAAAGCAAAAACACTAATATGAAAAGATGCATGTACCATAATGTTCATAGCACAATTATTTACAATTGCCAAGGTATGGAAGTAACCTAACTATCCATCAACAGGTGAACGGATAAATATGTGTGTGTGTGTATATATATATATATATATATATATACATATATATACACACATACACACACATCTGTGTGTGTAAGTGTATAGGCTTTCCAGGTAGAGCTAGTGGTAAAAACCTCCCCTGCCAATGCAGGCGGATATAAGAGATGCAGGTTAGATTCCTGGGTCAAAAAGATCCCCCGGAAGAGGGCACCGTGATCCACTCCATTATTCTTTCCTGGCAGAATCCCATGGACAGAAGAGCCTGGAGGGCTGCCATCCATAGAGTCGCAGAGTCAAACACGATTGAGTTGACTTGTCGCTCGCGTGTGTGCATGTGTGTGTGTGTGTGTGTGTGTGTGTGTGTGTGTGCACGTGATGGAATACTATACAACCATAAAAAGAATGAAAATTTTCCATTTGTAGCAACAGAGATGGACTTGGAGGGTATTATGCAAAGTGAAATAAGTCAGTCAGAGAAAGACAAATACTGTAAAATGCTGCTATCTTGAAAATCCTTCCAGGAAGAGACTTCTACCTCTCTGGAAGACAGTGAAGATAGACAGCAACCTTATTTAATTATATCCCACTGTTTCAAATTATGCTATCAACAACAAGCCAAAAACTCACGTTTATGACTTGGTGAAGTTTTTTTGGTTGTAATGTCTCTCTCTCTCTCTCCCCCACACACACCCCACCCTTCCATACATATACACTATACATGTGCACCACAATTTCTCTGAGTTTTATTCTACCACCAACTTGGGCATGTTAACACAAGATATTTTTGCTATACCCCTTCATGTACAAACTAAACAAATATAAGAATGCTTGGAGCTAAAAATAACAATTGAAGGGAGAAGGCGAGAACCTTGTTCATCTTGTATGTTTTCTTTTTATATTTCTTTTGGTCTATAATTAGGCAAACAGAATGAAATATAGTAATAACATGAATCATTGAATCATGTAATACAATTTATGTGCTCTAATCCACAAGTTAATGTAATGGTATTAATTTTAATAATTCTAATTACATCATGGAACATGAAAGTGAGACTTTTAATAAGGTGGATGAGACTTTTAATAATATGGTACTCTACTCACCCAGCAAATATATTTGCACACATATTCCCCATAAGCAGGTTTTCAATCATTAAGATGTTTTGAAATAACTAGAAAACCTTTATTTTATTGTTTTGCTTAGCTTTCCCTCTTATTGGATCCAATACTTTACAGGGCATTTCATGGTTCTGAATAATTTTAGTAACTATGTTAACTCATGTTATAGTTTTGACATCTAGCAAATGAGTTGGAAACCAAAGGAATGCATTATTTGTTGCTGTATCCATGTCAGAAAGATTGACAGTCTGTTTGTGCCTACTTTGCTGGTTATAACATTATGTAATGTAGGTCACAGTACAGTTTAAGTTAGTTGTTTCCAATAATGGAGCTGAGAATCACTGTCACAACTCTGTATTACAAAAAATAAATCACATATATACTATTACAAATGCAAAATCAAATCAAATTATAAAAATTTATCAGGTTACTCTTCTAGTTATGCCATTTTCCCTTGTTTTCAGATACCAGTTTTTGAGTGGCAAATATAATATTGAAATAGCAGTAAAAATACAAGGAATTGGTCATAATACTGGGTAAGCATAAAGTGTTGTATAGTTAACATCATATATGTATGTTCTGGTATAAAAATTATAGAATCATTGATACAGGTAATGTATCAGTGACTAAAATTATTTATATATATTATATATTTATATGTGTGGATATATCATAGATACAGCAGAAAAATCAATATGTCTCTCTGTCACTACTGACCACACTGTGTAAGTCTTCTGTTAACTGAATGATCGTCTTATTGGTATAAGTAATCATCCTGAAAGTAAAAGTTATGCATTGAGTTTTCAGTGACTCATGAAGAAGCTTGCATTTTGAAAACTTGTAAGCTTGTTTGGTAAATTAACAGATTTGACACTTAGGTATTTATTTGCTCAATACCATAAACAAATAATGCAAATTCTAATTGTATTTGTTTGGCTCTGTGTGATACAGCTGTTCCATTTGGTTCTCCCAAACTCCGTGTCCACCTTTCTCCCTTCTGTGCTATACTCCAGGAGGCTAAGCTCTGTGGACTACATCTACTTTGGTCTCTGGGTAACTCTGGCAAGAGATCTGAAGGAAGAAGAGAGGAGGGTCAGGTCAGGACAATGTGAGCCCAGCTCTGTCTGATGGCTCTGTCATTAGTGGAATCCTCAAGTGAAGATCACAGCTCTGTTAGGTGGCCATCAACACAAAGAGCTCATTCTATCACTCCTCATTCCTCTTCCATTCCCCAGGTTCTAACAGCAGGTCACTCCTGCTCCTCATCAGGACTAAAGATGGTGATGGTGTCCAGCTTCCCATTATGACTAGGCTGGGATCTGGCAGTCCCTGGAGGTCCCCTTTAACCTCACCCACATTTTTACAAATAGTTCCTTTAGTAAATGCTCCTTAAATTATTCAGTCTAATGTGTCTTCTCTTTCCTGCTGTTGCCTTATCTGAAACACAAATCTCTGTGGAATAAATTCTGAAAACAGAGAATGTTCTTGACATTGTCAAATCATGTTAATTTAATTTTTAACTATTATTGTAATGTTATTTATAGAATTATAATTTTTATTCCAACTAGAGAGGTTTTTATAAAACCTATTCCCCATGCCATAGAAAATCAAAACTCTGACAAATTTCACAATTAACTTAAAGAAGCAAATAATACATGGTGTTGAGCTGAACAATCATACTATAAAGTGATATTAAGCATTTCATATGACTTTTCATTCTTAGATACATATAATAAAATTGTTTGAGGTGAACAAGTCATGGTTACTCTGACTACCTTAGTTTGTGATGCCCATTGGCTTCATTCCTTGCCTTAACCCACACTGATTTTCCTGTGGTTGTTCGTACATGCCAAGCTTATTTTGTACTCAGTGTCTTTTTATGTGCAGGAAGACCACCTCCTTCCTACATCTTTCTGTGTTTTATCCCTTCACATTACTCAGGTCTTAACTCAAATTTGACCATCTTAGGGCTTCCTCTATCCTGTCTAAAATATTTGTCTACCACCCACCAAACTCGGTACCTGATTTCTTTGCTCTCTGGAATTTTTATTATCTTAAAAACATGTTTTTTTGCTATGTATGTGTTATGATTTTTTCTTCTGACAATGATTGTAAACTGCTTAAGTGAGAGATAAATTTCTTTATGTGATACAGTTCCCACACTAACAAGAAAAAATGTGCTTTCCATGAAAGTTCAATATTTACTGATAATAATGTCAAAATGGCTACTGAAAAAAAACTTTACACATCATTTATTCTACTTCCTCTTTAAAAGCACCTTAACTTCATCCATAGTATTTGGATTAGAGTTGAGGCATATTAGAATATTTTCATATAATTTACATTGATGAAAGTGAAAGAGGAGAGTGAAAAAGTTGGCTTAAAGCTCAACATTCAGAAAATGAAGATCATGGCATCTGGTCCCATCACTTCATGGGAAATAGATGGGGAAACAGTAGAAACAGTGTCAGACTTTTTTTCTGCGCTCCAAAATCACTGCAGATGGTGATTGCAGCCATGAAATTAAAAGATGCTTACTCCTTGGAAGGAAAGTTATGACCAACCTAGATAGCATATTCAGAGAAGGTAATGGCACCCCACTCCAGTACTCTTGCCTGGAAAATCCCATAGACAAAGGAGCCTGGTGGGCTGCAGTCCATGGGGTCGCTACGACTGAGCAACTGCACTTTTATGTTGGAGAAGGAAGTGGCAACCCACTCCAGTGTTCTTGCCTGGAGAATCCCAGGGATGGAGGAGCCTGGTGGGCTGCTGTCTATGGGGTCACGCAGAGTCGGACATGGCTGAAGCAATTTAGCAGCAGCATTAGCAGCAGATAGCATATTGAAAAGCAGAGATATTACTTTGCCAACAAAGGTCCATCTAGTCAAGGCTATGGTTTTCCAGTGGTCATATATGGATGTGAGAGTTGGACTGTGAAGAAAGCTGAACACCGAAGAATTGATGCTTTTGAACTGTGGTGTTGAAGAAGACTCTTGAGGGTCCCTTGGACTGCAAAGAGATCCAACCAGTCCATCCTAAAAGAGATCAGTCCTGGATGTTCATTGGAAGGACTGATGCTGAAGCTGAAACTCCAATACTTTGGCCACCTCATGTGAAGAACTGACTCATTGGAAAAGACCCTGATGCTGGGAGGGATTGGGGGCAGGAGGAGAAGGGGATGACAGAGGATGAGATGGCTGGATGGCATCACTGACTCGATGGACATGAGTTTGAGTGAACTCTGGGAGTTGATGATGGACAGGGAGGCTTGGCATGCTGCGATTCATGGGGTCACAAAGAGTTGGACACGACTGAGCAACTAAACTGAACTGAACTGACATTGCAAGTAAAAAAGATATTCGCCTGTGTGTTCTTATGTGTATATAATAATTTCAAGGCAATTTTTCTAACCCATTGTCCTTTCTTTTCCTGCATCCCAACTTTCCTTATTCCTATTGAGCTTATTCTAGTTAATAGAAAAGATATTTAAAATATATAACATAAATATGAATATATGGATAAATTAAGGAAAAGGGTGACAACTGTGGAAGGATTTTGAGCCAATTAATAACATCTAGTCTTTGAAAAGTATCACTGTAGCTGCTTTATGGAATGTAGACTGTAGAGGGGGTAATTGTGGAAGCAAGATGACTGCTAGGAGGCTATTGCAGTAATCTAATTGGAATATCAGGCTGTTTTGGACTAGAGGATAGGCATTAGCGTTAATGGGAGCAATATGTATAATAGTATATTTTGGATACCAGAAAAGATAAAATGAGGTGTCAAAGATGGCCTATATGTTGGTGAGGTGATGTTATGATTTTTAGTGTAAGGGAAAACTCCTTCTCCAGGGGATTTTCCCAACCCAGGGATTGAACCCAGGTCTCCTGCATTGCAGACAGATGCTTTACTGTCTGAGCCACTAGGGAATCCCAAAACAACAGCAACAAAACTCCAAATCTGATGCTATATCCACTATGTAGATCAAGGAAAGACTATGGGTAATTTCCCAGCTGTAAAACGTAATCACAAAAATTAATTCAATGTGTAAGTGATAAATATCAGGTGATGTCCAATGGTTGTATGATTTTTGTCAAGTAACATTAGTTTTCACTTTTCCCTATATATTTTCATAGTTTTCTGAAGGAAAAATTAAAAGCAAATTAAGCAGGAACTTTGTACAAATTCCACTGTTCTCTCTCATGTTTGTTATTTCTGTAGTAGATATTAGAACATCCTCTGCCAAAATCATAAAGGAGCCAATACATTGAGCTGAAAATGATGGGAATCACTTCATCATGTCCCCAAAAAATAGCTTTCTGGAAACAGAATTGAATAGAAGTATCTTAAAATGACTAGTGTTTTTTTGTTCATTTTTTGTTTTATTTTTTTTAATTGAAATACAGTTGATTTACCCTGTTGTGCTTCCACTGGTTTTTAAAAAATGAAAAAAAAATGTTATTACTTGTAACTGTGTCTCTCTTTTCAATTTATAATATAGTGAACTTTTAATTAATGGTTAACCTGTCAAATATAAAAACCCTCAAGATTTACACAAATTTCATTGTTCATGGAATATTTTACTGAAACAAAACTTCGCTTTTAGTGAATTTGAAATTTTTAAAATAGTGTGAAATCCAGAGTACTTTTCCTTAAGCAGTATTGCTAAATATAACAGAAATAGTCTTGCTTCTAGACATTTACATTCTCTGGCTGCTGACGACGGCATTATTTTGAAAGTTAAGAACAAGACTAACAGTAGAAACAAGCAAAAATAAGCTACAAGGCTGAAGTTTTCCTGCCTTGAGGAGTCCAGGTAACAATTGTCTGAATTAACTGCCTTTAATTTAGAGTGAGGTCCAGGATTTCACAAGGTTCCCCTCCTTAAGGTTTCTGATGTTTTCACATAATAACCCACATTCCATTGATTTTGCTTCTCTATACCACAGATCAACAAAGTACAAAACATTGCTGTTTTTATAAGTAAAATTTTATGGAAACAAAGACGCTGATACTCATTTAGAATTTCACCAAAGATGTTATGACCCTGAAAGCCAGTGATGTTTCTTATTTGGTCCTTTATAAGAAAAATTTTGCTGCACTAAGGTCCGTCTAGTCAAGGCTCTGGTTTTTCCTGTGGTCATGTATGGATGTGAGAGTTGGACTGTGAAGAAGGCTGAGAGCCGAAGAATTGATGCTTTTGAACTGTGGTGTTGGAGAAGACTCTTGAGAGTCCCTTGGACTGCAAGGAGATCCAACCAGTCCATTCTGAAGGAGATCAGTCCTGGGATTTCTTTGGAAGGAATGATGCTAAAGCTGAAGCTCCAGTATTTTGGCCACCTCATGTGAAGAGTTGACTCATTGGAAAAGACTCTGATGCTGGGAGGGATTGGGGGCAGAAGGAGAAGGGGAAGACAGAGGATGAGATGGCTGGATGGCATCACGGACTCGATGGACGTGAGTCTGAGTGAACTCCGAGAGATGGTGATGGACAGGGAGGCCTGGCGTGCTGCAATTCATGGGATCGCAAAGAGTCAGACACGACTGAGAGACTGAACTGAACTGATGGTCTATATAATGGACACAGGCCACCTCTGCTTTGTCTCTGAGGTTGCTCCCTCACCAGATATTCTAGAACTGAGCAGTTACCCTTGGACTTTACCCCATTGGAAGCCTGATCCCCAGAAATAAGAATCAGAAATATGGCTAAGACCAAATAGCGATACTTAACAAAGATGCATGAAGCCCAGTTAAGATGGTGTATACAGAATGAGCACTGATGGTAGATAATTTTTCTTTCCTGATCTGAGTGTTGGCTATATAGGTATGTTCGGCTAGTGAGAATTCACTCAGTTTCACAGTTATAAGATGCATGCAAATAACAAGTTAACAAAAAGTAAAACTTTGTATTGAGAGCTTGTGCAAAATATGAGTTACAGAACTAACAGAAGTAAAATTTAAGGCAGGTCTTTATTTCATTAGTCACAGGCCATGCCTTCTCTGGATGCATCTCTTTGGATGCTCCTGTTACTTTCTAAATTAGAGGCAAGTTTTTAACTTTGGTATATCAAAAATTTTATTAAGTATACCTTTGCTGACACAATAATCTCCTTAGACACAGGCCATGGTGCTCTGTTTGAGATGTCCTTCTTTCTTATTCTCCTTAGCTCAGACCTACGAGTCCCACTCAGTTGTACAGAAGCTCCCATGCATCTTTCCTCTACCAAAATCTAGATGTTTATTCCCTGCTTTTTTGAATGAAAGGAAGAAATATTTTCACCTTCACTCAACCTCAAATAATCCCTATGATGATGCAGGGGTTGTTTATGTCGTTCAGTTGTCAGGCTGTGTCCAACCCTACGACCCCTGGCTGCAGCACAACAGGCTCCTCTGTCGTTCACTATCTCCTGGAGTGGCTCAAGTTCATGTTCACTGAGTTAGTTATACTATCTACTTCATCCTCTGCTGCCCTCTTCTCCTTCTGACTTCAATCTTTCCCAACATCAATATCTTTTCCAATGAGTCAACCTTTAGCAACAGGTGGCCAAAGATTGGAGCTTCAGCTTCAGGATCAATCCTTCCAATAAATATTCAGAGTTGATTTCCTTTAGGACTGACTGGTTTGATCTCCTTACACATCAAGCGACTCTCAAGAGTCTTCTCCAATACCACAATTCGAAATCAGCAATTCTTCGGCACTCAGCCTTCTTTATGGACCAACTCTCACATCCATACATGATGACTGGTGAAACCATAGTGTTGAATATACAGATCTTTGCTGGTAAAATGATGTCTCTGCTTTTTAATATGCTGTTGAGGTTTCTCACAGCTTTCTTTCCAAGGAGCAAGAGTCTTTTAATTTCATGACTATAGTCAGTTCTGCAGTGGCTTTGGAACACTAAAAAATAAAATATGTTACTACATCCACTGTTTCCCCTTCTATTTGCCATGAAGTGATTGGATTGGATGCCATGTTCTTCGTTTTCTGAATGTTGACTTTTAAGTCAGCTTTCTCACTCCTCTTTCACCCTCATCAAAAGGCTCTTTAGTTCCACTTCACTTTCTGCCATTAATGTGGTACCATCTGCATATCTAAGGATGCTGATATTTTTCCCAGCAATCTTATTTACAGCTTGGGATTCATCTAGCTGACATCTTTCATGATGGATTCTGCCTATAAGTAAAATAAGCAGGGTGACAATTATGATTGTCACCTTATTGTATTTACTTACTGTACTTACGTACTGTGCTTATGTACAGCCTTATCATACTCCTTTCCCAGTTTGGAACCAATCCATTGTTCGTTCCATGTCCAGTTCTAATTGTTGCTTCTTGACCCGCATACAGGTTTCTCAGGAGACAGGTAAAAGTGGTCTGGTATTCCCAAATTTTTAAGAATTTTCCACAGTTTGTTGTGATCCAACCATCAAAGACTTTAGCATAGTTAGTGAAGCAGATGATTTTTCTGGAATTCCTTTGCTTTCTCCATGATATAATGAATGTTGGCAACCTGATCTCTGGTTCCTCCATCTTTTCTAAATCCAGCTTACAGATCTGGAAGTTCTCTGTTCATGTACTGCTGAAGCCTAGCTTGAAGAATTTTGAGCATTACTTTGCTAGAATGTCAAATGAGCACAATTGTAGAGTAGCATGAACATTTTTTGGCATTGTTCTTCATTGGGATTGGAATGAAAACTGACCTTTTCCAGTCCTGTAGCCACTGCTGAGTTTTCCAGATTTGCTGACATTCTGAGTACAGCACTTTAACAGCATCATCTTAGGATCTGAAATAGCTCAATTGGAATTATATCACCTCTACTAGCTGTTTCTAGTAATGTTTCCTAAGACCCATTTGACTTCACTCTCCAGTATGTCTGGCTCTAGATGAATGACCACACCATTGTGGTTATGTGGATCATTAAAAATTATTTTGTATACTTATGTGTCTTCTTGCCATCTCTTCTTAATATGTTCTGTTTCTTTTAGTTCCTTACCATTTCTGTCCTTTATTATGCCCATCTTTGCATGAAATAGTCCGTTGATATCTCCAATTTTCTTGAACAGATCTCTAGTCTCTCCTATTCTATTGTTTTCCTCTATTTTTCTTTGCATTGTTCACTTAAGAAGGCTTTCTGACTCTTCTTGCTATTCTCTGGAACTCTTCGTTTAGTTGAGGGTATCTTTCCCTTTCTCCCTTGCCTTTCATGTCTCTTCTTTTCTCGGCTATTTGTAAAGCCTCCTCAAACAAGCAGTTTATTTTCTTTCATTTCTTTTTCTTTGGGATGGTTTTAGTCACCACTTCCTGTACAATGTTGCAAACCTATAGCCATAGCTTTTCAGACATTCTGTCTACCAGATCTAATCTCTTGAATCAATTTATCACCTCTAATGTATAATCATAAGGGATTTGTTTTAAGTCACACCTGAATGGTATAGAGGTTTTCCCTACTTTCTTGAATTTAAATCCTAACTTTGCAATAATAAGCTGATTAGAGCCACAGTCAGCTCGAGGTCTTGTTTTTGCTAACTATATAGAGTTTCTCCATATTAGAGTGCAAAGAATATAATCAATATGATTTTTGTATTGACCATCTGCTGACTGTTGCCCACAGTAGTAGATATAGTGGTCATCTGAGTTAAATTCATCCATTTCAGTCCATTTTAATGCACTGATTCCTAAAATGGTGATGTTCCCTCTTGCCATCTCCTTTTGACCACTTCCAATTTATATTGATTCAAGGACCTAACATTTCAGGTTCTTATGCAATATTGTATTGACCATTATATCTACTACTATGGGCAAGAATCCCTTAAAAGAATGGAGTAGCCATCATAGTCAACAAAAGAGGCCAAAATGCAGTTTTTGGGTGCAATCTCAAAAATGACAGCATGATCTTTATTCATTTCCAAGGCAAACCATTCAATATCAGAGTTATCCAAGTCTATTCCCCCAACCAGTAAAGCTGAAAAAGCTGAAGTTTAACTGTGCTATGAAGACATACAACACCTTATGGAACTAACACCCCATAAAGATGTCCTTTTCATTATAGGGGACTGGAATGCTAAAGTAGGAAGTCAAGAAACACCTGGAGGAACAGGCAGATTTGGCCTTAGAATACGGAATGAAGCAGGGCAAAAGCTAATAGAGTTTTGCCAAGAGAACGCACTGGTCATAGCAAACACCCTCTTCCAACAACACAAGAGAAGACTCTACAAATGGACATCACCAGATAGTCAACACTGAAATCAGATTGATTATATTCTTTGCAGCCAAAGATGGAGAAGCTCTACACAGTCAACAAAAACAAGACCAGGAGCTGACTGTGGATCGGATCATAAACTCTTTATTACCAAATTCAGACTCAAAATGAAGAAAGTAGTGAAAACCGCTACACCATTCAGGTATGACCTAAATCAAATCCCTTATGATTATACAGTGGAAGTGAGAAATAGATTTAAGGGCCTAGATCTGATAGATAGAGTGCCTGATGAACTATGGACTGAGGTTCATGACACTGTACAGGAGACAGGGATCAAGATCATTCCCATGGAAAAGAAATGCAAAAAAGCAAAATGATTGTCTGGGGAGGCCTTACAAATAGCTGTGAAAAGAAGAGAGGTGAAAAACAAAGGAGAAAAGGAAAGATATAAGCATCTGAATGCAGAGTTCCAAAGAATAGCAAGAAGAGATAAGCCTTCCTCAGTTATCAATGCAAAGAAATAGAGGAAAAGAACAGAATGGGAAAAACTAGGGATCTCTTCAAGAAAGTTAGAGATACCAAGGGAACATTTCATGCAAAGATGGGCTCGATAAAGGATAGAAATGGTATGGACCTAACAGAAGCAGAAGATATTAAGAAGAGGTGGCAAGAATACACAGAAGAACTGTATAAAAAAGATCTTCAAGACCAAGATAATCATGATGGTGTGATCACTCATCTAGAGCCAGACATCCTGGAATGTAAAGTCAAGTGGGCCTCAGAAAGTATCACTACAAACAAAGCTAGTGGAGGTGATGGAATTCCAGTGGAGCTTTTTCAAATCCTGGAAGATGATGCTGTGAAAGTGCTGCACTCAATATGCCAGCAAGTTTGGAAAACTCAGCAGTGGCCACAGGACTGGTAAAGGTCAGTTTTCATGCCAATCCCAAAGAAAGGCAATGCCAAAGAATGCTCAACTACTGCACAATTGCACTCATCTCACATGCTAGTAAAGTAATGCTCAAAATTTTCCAAGCCAGGCTTCAGCAATACATGAACTGTGAACTTGCAGATGTTCAGGCTGGTTTTAGAAAAGGCAGAGGAACCAGAGATCAAATTGCCAACACCTGCTGGATCACGGAAAAAGCAAGAGAGTTCCAGAAAAACATCTATTTCTGCTTTATTGACTATGCCAAAGCCTTTGACTGTGTGGATCACAATAAACTGTGGAAAATTCTGAAAGAGATAGGAATACCAGATCACCTAACCTGCCTCTTGAGAAACCTATATGTAGGTCAGGAAGCAACAGTTAGAACTGGACATGGAACAACAGACTGGTTCCAAATAGGAAAAGGAGTACATTGTCACTCTGCTGTATATTGTCACCCTGCTTATTTAACTTCTATGCAGAGTACATCATGAGAAATGCTGGACTGGAAGAAGCACCAGCTGGAATCAAGCTTGCCAGGAGAAATATCAATAACCTCAGATATGCAGATGACACCACCCTCATGACAGAAAGTGAAGAGGAACTAAAAAGCCTCTTGATGGAAGTGAAAGAGGAGAGTGAAAAAGTTGGCTTAAAGCTCAACATTCAGAAAACGAAGAACATGGCATCCGGTCCCATCACTTCATGGGAAATAGATGGGGAAACAGTGTCAGACTTTATTTTTGGGCGCTCCAAAATCACTGCAGATGGTGATTGCAGCTATGAAATTAAAAGACACTCCTTGGAAGGAAAGTTATGAGCAACCTAGATAGCATATTGAAAAACAGAGACATTACTTTGCCAAAAAAAGTCCATCTAGTCAAGGCTGTGGTTTTTCCAGTGGTCATGTATGGATGTGAGAGTTGGACTGTGAAGAAAGCTGAGCACTGAAGAATTGATGCTTTTGATCTGTGGTGTTGGAGAAGACTCTTGAGAGTCCCTTGGACTGCAAGGAAATCCAACCAGTCCATTCTAAATGAGATCATCCTGGGTGTTCTTTGGAAGGAATGATGCTAAAGCTGAAACTCCAGTACTTTGGCCACCTCATGAGAAGATATGACTCATTGGAAAAGACTCTGATCCTGGGAAGGATAGGGGGCAGGAGGAGAAGGGGACAACAGAGGATGCGATGGCTGGATGGCATCACCGACTCAATGCACATGATTTTGGGTGAACTCCGAGTGTTGGTGATGGACAGGGAGGCCTGGCATGCTGCAATTCATGGGGTTGCAAAGAGTTGGACAACACTGAGCAATGAACTGAACTGAACTGCATACATTGATGGAGATGATGGTGTCATAAATTTTAACTGTGTTCAAATGCATCTAAACGTATACATTAAATTTGTGTGGTTCTTTGTATATCAATTATACCTCAATATAGCTTTTCAAAAAAAGACAAAAACTGACCATCTTTCAGATTGCAGTTCAAATGTTGCTTCTTCAGGATATTCTTCCTTGACCTCCCTAAACAGGTCAAACTCTATTTTAGAGCCCATGTGACTGTTCCTTACTTTTTAAAAAAAGCGTTTGTTGTAGCTGCAGTTTTATGATTTTTTTCTACTTGAGTCTGTATTTTTTTTTCTTTTACATGAGCGTTTATGATTATAGTCATTGCTGTTGTTCAGGTGCCCAGTCGTATCTGACTCTGCAACCCCATGCACAACAGCACACCCGGCATCCTTATCCCTCACCATCTCCTGAAATTTGCCCAAGTTCGTGTCCATTGCATTGGTGTTGCCATCCAACCATCTTATCCTCTAACACCTTCTTCTCCTTCTGCCCTCAATCTTCCTGGCATCAGGGACTTTTCCAATGAATCATCTGTTGCATCTAGTGACCAAAATACTGGAGCTTCAACTTCAGCATTAATCCTTCCAATGAGTATTCAGGGTTGATTTCCCATAGGATTGACTGGTTTGATCTCCTTGCTGTCCAAAGGACTCTCAGGAGTCTTCAGCACCAGAGTTCAAAGCCCTTAATTCTTTGGCATTTTGCCTTCTTTATTGTCCAGCTCTCTCAACAATACATGAGCACTGGGAAGACCATAGCATTGACTATACGGACCTTTGTCAGCAGAATAGTCTCTTGTTTTCAACACACTATCTTGCTTTCCAACACACTATCTTGCTTTCCTATCAAGAAACAGTCATCTGATTTCATGACTGCAGTCACCATCCACAGTGATTTTAGACCCCAAGAAGAGGAAATATGTCACTATTTCCACCTTTTTTCCAGTGGTCATGTATGGATGTGAGAGTTGGACTGTGAAGAAGGCTGAGCACCGAAGAATTGATGCTTTTGAACTGTGGTGTTGGAGAAGACTTTTGAGAGTCCCTTGGACTCTCAAAGAAATCCAACCAGTCCATTCTGAAGGAGATCAGCCCTGGGATTTCTTTGGAGGGAATGATGCTGAAGCTGAAACTCCAGTACTTTGACCACCTCATGCGAAGAGTTGACTCACTGGAAAAGACTCTGATGCTGGGAGGGATCGGGGGCCGGAGGAGAAGGGGACAACAGAGGATGAGATGGCTGGATGGCATCACTGACTCAATGGACATGAGTCTGAGTGAACTCTGGGATTTGGTGATGGACAGGGAGGCCTGGCGTGCTGCAATTCATGGGGTCACAAAGAGTCAGACACGACTGAGCGACTGAACTGAACTGAAATGACCCTTCTGTTTGCTATAAAGTAATGGGGACTTGATGCCATGATCTTAGTTTTTATAATATTTAGTTTTAAGCTGGCTCTTTCACTCTCCTCCTTCACTCTCATCAAGAGGCTCTTTAGTTCCTCTTCTCTTGCTGCCGTTAAAGTGGTATTATCTCCATATCTGAGGTTGTTGATGTTTCTCCTGCCTATTTTGATTTGAGCTTATAACTCACCCAGCCTGTCATTTCTTATAATGTGCTTAGCATATAGTTTAAATAAACAGGGTGACAGCAGGCAGTCCTGTCGTACTCCTTTCTCAATCCTGAACCAATCAGTTGTCCCATACAGGGTTCTAACTCTTGCTTCTTGACCTGCATACAGGTTTCTCATGAGACAGGTAAGATGGTCTGATATTCCCATTTCTTTTAGAACTTTCCACAGTTTGTTATGATTCACACAGTCAAACACTTTAGCATACTTGATGAAACAGAGATAGTTGTTGTTGTTTTACTTTCTGAAATTCCCTTCCTTTCTCTATTATCCAGCAAATGGTGGCAATTTGGTCTCTGGTTCCTCTACCTTTTCTATACCCAGCTTGGACATCTGGAAGTTCTTGGTTCACATAATGCTGGAGCCTAGCATGCAAAATTTAAGCATAACCTTTCTAGCATGGAAGATAAGTGCAATTGTCCCATGGTTAGAACATTCTTAATACTACTCTTCTTTGGAATTTGGATGCAGAATGACTTTTTCCAGTCCTGTGGCCACTGCTGGGTCTTCCAGATTTGCTGACATATTCAGTGCAACACTTTGATAGCATCATCCTTTAGGATTTTGAATAGCTCTACTGGAATTCTATCACATTCGCTGGCTTTATTAACAGCAGTGCTTCCTAAGGCCCACTTGATTTGACACTCCAGAATGTCTGGCTCTGAGTGACTGACCACACCATCATGGTTATCCAATTCATTAAGATATTTTTGTATAGTTCTTCCACGTATTCTTTCCATCTCCTCCTGACCTCTTCAGCACCTACTAGATCTCTGCTGTTTCTGTTTTTTATTGTGCCCATCTTTGGGCAAAATGTTCTTTGATATTTCCAATTTTCCTGAAGAGATCACTAATCTTTCCCTTCTGTTGTTTTCCTCTATTTTTATGCAGTGTTCCTTGAAGAAGGCCTTCTTGTCTCTCCTTGCTTTTCTTTGGAACTCTGTTTAGTTGGGTGTAACTTTCCCTTTCTCCTTTGCTTTTCACTTCACTTCTTTCTTCAACTATTTGTAAAGCCTCCTCAGATAACCACTTTGCCTTCTTGCTTTTCTTTTTATTTGAGGTTGTTATGTTCACTGCCTCCTGCACAATATTATGGACCGCCATCCATAGTTCTTCAGGCACACTGTTTACTAGATCTAATTCCCTGAATCTGTTCATCACCTCCACTGCATTTTCATAGCAGATTTGATTTAAGTCATACCTGGCTGGCCTGGTGATTTTCCCTGTTTCTTTAGTTTATGAATGAATTTTGCTATGAGAAGCTGATGACATGTCTTGTGTTTGCTGACCAGATAAGTTTCTCCATCCATGGCTACAAAAAATGTAATCAATTTGATTTTGGTATTGACCATTTGGTGATGTCCATGTGTAAAGTTGTCTCTTGTGTTGTTGAAAATGGTGTTTGCTATGACCAGTGCATTGTCTTGGCAGAATTCAGTTAGCCCTTGCTCTGCTGCTTTTTGTTCTCGAAGGCCAAACTTGCCTGTTACTCCAGGTATCCTTTGTTTTGTTTTGTTTTGTTTTTAGATTTTTTGTTTTGGTTTTTTTTTAGTTTTTTATTTTTTAAATTTTAAAATCTTTAATTCTTACATGTGTTCCCAAACATGAACCCCCCTCCCACCTCCCTCCCCATAACATCTCTCTGGGTCATCCCCATGCACCAGCCCCAAGCATGCTGTATCCTGCGTCAGACATAGACTGGCGATTCAATTCTTACATGATAGTATACATGTTAGAATATCATTCTCCCAAATCATCCCACCCTCTCCCTCTCCCTCTGAGTCCAAAAGTCCATTATACACATCTGTGTCTCTTTCCCTGTCTTGCATACAGGGTCGTCATTGCCATCTTCCTAAATTCCATATATATGTGTTAGTATACTGTATTGGTGTTTTTCTTTCTGGCTTACTTCACTCTGTATAATCGGCTCCAGTTTCATCCATCTCATCAGAACTGATTCAAATGAATTCTTTATAACGGCTGAGTAATACTCCATTGTGTATATGTACCACTGCTTTCTTATCCATTCATCTGCTGATGGACATCTAGGTTGTTTCCATGTCCTGGCTATTATAAACAGTGCTGCGATGAACATTGGGGTACATGTGTCTCTTTCAATTCTGGTTTCCTCTGTGTGTATGCCCAGAAGTGGGATTGCTGGGTCATAAGGTAGTTCTATTTGCAATTTTTTAAGGAATCTCCACACTGTTCTCCATAGTGGCTGTACTAGTTTGCATTCCCACCAACAGTGTAGGAGGGTTCCCTTTTCTCCACACCCTCTCCAGCATTTATTGCTTGCAGATTTTTGGATCGCAGCCATTCTGACTGGTGTGAAGTGGTACCTCATTGTGGTTTTGATTTGCATTTCTCTACTAATGAGTGATGTTGAGCATCTTTTCATGTGTTTGTTAGCCATCCATATGTCTTCTTTGGAGAAATGTCTATTTAGTTCTTTGGCCCATTTTTTGATTGGGTCGTTTATTTTTCTGGAATTGAGCTGCATAAGTTGCTTGTATATTTTTGAGATTAGTTGTTTCTCAGTTGCTTCATTTGCTATTATTTTCTCCCATTCAGAAGGCTGTCTTTTCACCTTGCTTATATTTTCCTTTGTTGTGCAGAAGATTTTGATTTTAATTAGATCCCATTTGTTTATTTTTGCTTTTATTTCCAGAATTCTGGGAGGTGGATCATAGAGGATCCTGCTGTGGTTTATGTAGGAGAGTGTTTTGCCTATGTTCTCCTCTAGGAGTTTTATAGTTTCTGGTCTTACATTTAGATCTTTAATCCATTTTGAGTTTATTTTTGTGTGGGGTGTTAGAAAGTGATCTAGTTTCATTCTTTTACAAGTGGTTGACCAGTTTTCCCAGCACCACTTGTTAAAGAGATTGTCTTTACTCCATTGTATATTCTTGCCTCCTTTGTCAAAGATGAGGTGTCCATATGTGTGTGGATTTATCTCTGGGCTTTCTATTTTGTTCCATTGATCTATATGTCTGTCTTTGTGCCAGTACCATACTGTCTTGATGACTGTGGCTTTGTAGTAGAGCCTGAAGTCAGGCAAGTTGATTCCTCCAGTTCCATTCTTCTTTCTCAAGATTGCTTTGGCTATTCGAGGTTTTTTGTATTTCCATACAAATCTTGAAATTATTTGTTCTAGTTCTGTGAAAAATGTGGCTGGTAGCTTGATAGGGATTGCATTGAATTTGTAAATTGCTTTGGGTAGTATACTCATTTTCACTATATTGATTCTTCCGATCCATGAACATGGTATATTTCTCCATCTATTAGTGTCCTCTTTGATTTCTTTCATCAGTGTTTTATAGTTTTCTATATATAGGTCTTTAGTTTCTTTAGGTAGATATATTCCCAAATATTTTATTCTTTTCGTTGCAATGGTGAATGGAATTGTTTCCTTAATTTCTTTTTCTACTTTCTCATTATTCATGTATAGGAATGCAAGGGATTTCTGTGTGTTGATTTTATATCCTGCAACTTTACTATATTCATTGATGAGCTCTAGTAATTTTCTGGTGGAGTCTTTAGGGTTTTCCATGTAGAGGATCATGTCATCTGCAAACAGTGAGAGTTTTACTTCTTCTTTTCCAATTTGGATTCCTTTTATTTCTTTTTCTGCTCTGATTGCTGTGGCCAAAACTTCCAGAACTATGTTGAATAGTAGCAGTGAAAGTGGACACCCTTGTCTTGTTCCTGACTTTAGGGGAAATGCTTTCAATTTTTCACCATTGAGGAGAATGTTTGCTGTGGGTTTGTCATATATAGCTTTTATTATGTTGAGGCATGTTCCTTCTATTCCTTCTTTCTGGAGAGTTTTTATCATAAATGGATGTTGAATTTTGTCAAAGGCCTTCTCTGCATCTATTGAGATAATCATATGGTTTTTATTTTTCAATTTGTTAATGTGGTGAATTACATTGATTGATTTGCGGATATTGAAGAATCCTTGCATCCCTGGGATAAAGCCCACTTGGTCATGGTGTATGATCTTTTTAATGTGTTGTTGGATTCTGATTGCTAGAATTTTGTTGAGGATTTTTGCATCTATGTTCATCAGTGATATTGGCCTGTAGTTTTCTTTTTTTGTGACATCTTTGTCAGGTTTTGGTATTAGGGTAATGGTGGCCTCATAGAATGAGTTTGGAAGTTTACCTTCCTCTGCAATTTTCTGGAAGAGTTTGAGGAGGATAGGTGTTAACTCTTCTCGAAATTTTTGGTAGAATTCAGCTGTGAAGCCGTCTGGACCTGGGCTTTTGTTTGCTGGAAGATTTCTGATTACAGTTTCAATTTCTGTGCTTGTGATGGGTCTGTTAAGATTTTCTATTTCTTCCTGGTTCAGTTTTGGAAAATTGTACTTTTCTAAGAATTTGTCCATTTCTTCCACGTTGTCCATTTTATTGGCATACAACTGCTGATAGTAGTCTCTTATGATCCTTTGTATTTCTGTGTTGTCTGTTGTGATCTCTCCATTTTCATTTCTAATTTTATTGATTTGATTTTTCTCTCTTTGCTTCTTGATGAGTCTGGATAATGGTTTGTCAATTTTATTTATCCTTTCAAAGAACCAGCTTTTGGCTTTGTTGATTTTTGCTATGGTCTCTTTTGTTTCTTTTGCATTTATTTCTGCCCTAATTTTTAAGATTTCTTTCCTTCTACTAACTCTGGGGTTCTCCAATTCTTCCTTTTCTAGTTGCTTTAGTTGTAGAGTTAGGTTATTTATTTGACTTTTTTCTTGTTTCTTGAGGTATGCCTGTATTGCTATGAACTTTCCTCTTAGCACTGCTTTTATAGTGTCCCACAGGTTTTGGGTTGTTGTGTTTTCATTTTCAGTAGTTTCTATGCATATTTTGATTTCTTTTTTGATTTCTTCTGTGATTTGTTGGTTATTCAGAAGTGTGTTGTTCGACCTCCATATGTTGGAATTTTTAATAGTTTTTCTCCTGTAATTGAGATCCAGGTATCTTTTGGCTTCCTACTTTTGCATTCCAATCCCCAATGGTGAATAGAACATCTTTTCTTGGTGTTAGTTCTAGGAAGTCTTCTAGGTCTTCATAGACTGACCAAGTTCAGCTTCTTCAGCATCAGTGGCAGGGGCATAGATTTCAGTTACTGCGATGTTGACTGGAGCCTTGGAAACAACCCGAGATCATTCTATCATTTTTTAGGTTGCACCCAAGTACTGCATTTCTGACTGTCTTGTTGACTATGAAGCCTACTCCATTTTTACTATGGGCTTTTTGCCCACAGTAGTAGATATAATGGTCATCTGAATTAAATTCACCCATTCCCATATAAATTTTCCACACCACAGAACATTATCACAATAAAAACTCATTATGGTTCTGAAACGTTTTACATATTAATGCAAATTTCTTTATAAATGTGCAGCATAATTAAAAAGTAAAGATAATCTTGAATAGTGGTGTCAAAACCTGGGGGACTCATCTTTTGATGTCATATCTTTTTGTCTTTTTACACAGTTTATGAGGTTCTCATAGCAAATATACTGGGGTGGTTTGCCATTCCTTCCTCCAGTGTGTCACTTTTTGTCAGAACTCTCTGCTATGACCCATCCATCTTGGATGGTCCTACACAGCATGGCTCATAGCTTCATTGAGTTACACAAGCCCCTTCAGCATGACAAGGCAGTGACCCATAAAGGGGATATGATTCATATATTTCTTTTTAAGAAATGAAGTGTAGTTGCTTTGCAATGTTGTGCTAGTTTAACATGTAGAATGGTGAGTCAGTATTCTTGCAGATTATAGTCCATTTTAAGTTCTTACAAAATCCGCATTGTTCATCTATTTTATACATAGTAGTTTGTGATATGTAATTTTTTAAGGGATGTCTATCTGCCCTTCTGTTTTATAAACTCTAACAAAACCAGGGACTTTATCTGGTTTTGCTCACTACACCTTATATCCAAAGTGTAGCACAGTACACTAGCATTTAATTAGTTGAAAAAAGGAATATTGAATGAAGGAATAAAGACATGATTAAAATTTTAATTTGAAAGAAATAAGAGACCAGATACTGAGGATTTCTTTGGTACAATCAATATTAGAAAGGATTTTGACCTGTGGTTGCTATGTAAACATTTAGGAACTTGTGTTGGAGATACCACTAGTCAAGATTATCTTTGCTTTTTAATTATACTGCACATTTATAGACAAATGTGCATTAGTATGGAAAATGTTTCAGATCCATGAGTTTTTATTGTGATAATGTTCTGTGGTATAGAGAATTTAGGCCTAACCAAGGTTTATTTCCATGGTTCTATGTTACTTGAGATCAAGATATTGACCACCAGTGTCATGACTGAAAGTTAATCTTGTTTTCATTTGCTGTGGCTGCTATCAGCATCTTTTTTCTTTACAAATGTTATATAAAGTATTGTTCTTGTTTAGTCTCTAAGTCATGTTTGACTCTTTTGCAATCCCAAGGACTGTAGCCTTCCAAGACTCCTCTGTCCATGGGATTTCCCAGGTAAGAATCCTGGAGTAGATTGTCATTTCCTTCTCTAGGAGATCTTCCAGACCCAGGGATCAAACCCACATCTCCTGCATTAGCAGACAGATTCTTTACCATTGAATCACTTGGAAATCACCATATACAAAGTATTACTTCTCTGCAATAATGAGGAGATTGAAGCTGTTTCCATATTCACTATGAAGCTGAAGTTGAGATTCACAAAGAATCATCAATCAGTGTGTGCCACTGTGAATTAAAGATAACATATATTCAGAGAGTTGTGCTTTTCTTTCCTTAAAACTGTAGTGAAATAAGACCAGCAAAATGTGCATCCAACTAATAGACAAGAGGACATCTATGGACCTTACTCTAAGAAGTACTCACAAAGTTGCCTAAAGAACTACAGAGGATAAATTATAAGCAAGGATAATTAACTAGAGAAACTATTTTATTTGGGTGGTTTCTATAAACAAGGGACTATAATTCTTAAACATTATTTTTCATTTTTGCTGTTTCTTTAAGAAACCTAATGTGCCACAACATTATTTTAAGGTATTTCTTAAAAGAATTGTTTTTAAAAGTGTTCTCATTATCAGAGTAATTGTAGATGTATTTCAAAATATAACTGATAATTTTTAAAGGCCTGAGTACTGACCTAAGAAGCAAATGTATGAATTCTCTAGGGGGAAGAGAGGATGTCAATGAAAGTTGTATGATTTTTATATTTCTGTGCCATCAAATAAAGGTAAACATGTCTATTGTGCAGTTCTGCTGTTCAAACAGAAACTATTGGCCTCCTTGGCCCTAAATGAAAAGGCTGGTATTTTAAGGTGACTATTTTATTGTAAATTAATCCATCCTAATTTTTTTTAATTTAGTTGAATGTTTTATTGTTACATGTTCAAAAAATAAAAACTGGAAGTTCTTTGCTTAGTCATTAAAAAAAAAAAAAAAACTACAGTGGAAAAGGATCAAAACAGCTAAGGATTTTGCTTGATTTTCCTGTGTTGATATTTGCTTGATTTTCCTGCGTTGATATTGTAGCAGTCATGACATCTGTTCAAGTACTTGGTTACTGAGCTAAAGTAAAGAGGAGATGAGCTTAAATTTTGTTTGTTAATGTCACTTAAAGTCAATCTAAGCAATTAAGCAGTTGTTTCTCACTCTCGTTATACATTCGAATCCCCTGGGGACCCTTAACAACCACTGATGCTGGACATTAGCCCTCAAGATTCTGATTTAGTTGATTTGGGATGTGACCTGGACCACAGGGGTTTTGAAAACTCACCAGGTAATTCTAATGTACAGCCAAGTTGAAAACCATTGATATCACACAGTTCAGACTAAGAGGGACTTCACAGAAAAATCTGAAAAAGCAAGCTCCTCTCTGTATGATGCACATTTACTTTTGTATTTCTTCGTAACTCTTTTTCAAGGACTGTTCCCCAGACTAACAGCATAGATACTACGTGGCAACCTTGAGAGATGTAGAATCTCAGACCTACCAAATCAAAAGCTGGATTTTAATTTGCTTAGATGTTTAAAATGAACATTTATGAGATATATATTTTATAGCACATTTATTTTTATTTGCTCTTCTCCTTCCAGTGTTTTCCCAGACTGTTTGTCATCTGCTATTAAATGGACAATGGATCTCAAATGGATGAACATTTGTTTCTTCCAAAAATAGCTGATCATTTATATTACATCCCCCAAATTGGAAGATACTAAGTCAGAAATTCATGTCCATTCTGCATATTCTGAATTTCTTTGAATATAAAATTATACTTCTGATTATGAAAATATAATCTTTTATATGTAATTTCAAACAATTCCCACTAATTTTTATTAGGCATAATTCCCATGTTTGTGAGTATTATATCATACATTAAAGCATTTCAATATGTATTGCAAATTCTAGTCCATTTTTTGCTGAAAAATATTTCAGAAATTCAATGACTTTTTGTTCTGGAGACTGATATTTAAAAGATAAAATGCTTTGGAATGCTTCTATCTTGTTTTGAACTTTCAACAAAAAAAAAAAAAAACATTCTCTAAGAGCTCAATGTTAACTGTGAATAATGTTTGGAACTTTCAGTTACCTTTCTGTTATACAAATAGGGAAATTTGCATCTATCTAAGTGGATGATTTTGGTATTTTAAGTCAATCCAGTAGTAGAATCATTGTGAGGCAGCTTTATCTAGCATTATGTTATAGTTTAATGGACCAGAAATACATTTACTACAGAAAAGAGTACTTCTCTCTTTTCCTGAATTAATTGTAGAACAGCTTCTTGTGTGCTGAATCAGCACTTGTTAGTACTGATCTCCAGCTAAATTGGCATTTCATCTACTCTATTCCCTTGCCTTGACAGAATACTGTGATTGTACTCCAATCTGTGTGCTACAGTGACAAGAATGAGTTGGTTCATCATCAAGAATGATGATGTGTGTTGAATTCCCAACCATGTGGTTTTTTTCACACATCTTGTGCATTTTGCAACAATTGGTTCACTGCTAAGTTTCACTTTTTATAATGTAGTGCTAATGGAAATTATTTTTCTGCAATTCAAATTTGCCATGCATGGTAAGGAGATGCAGGTACCTTTTGGAAAAGGGAAGCTTTGGGCAGTAATGGGAAACTTGATTTAACTTTCACACTAAGCATCTTTCAGTTCAGTTCAGTCTCTCAGCCGTGTCCAACTCTTTGCGACCACATGAATCGCAGCATGCCAGGTCTCCCTGCCCATCACCATCTCCCGGAGTTCACTCAGACTCACATCCATCGAGTCCGTATTGCCATCCAGCCATCTCATCCTGGGTTGTCCCCTTCTCCTCATGCCCTCAATCCCTCCCAGCATCAGAGTCTTTTCCAATGAGCCAACTCTTTGCATGAGGTGGCCAAAGTACTGGAGCTCCAGCTTTAGCATCATTCCTTCCAAAGAAATCCCAGGGCTGATCTCCTTCAGAATGGACTGGTTGGATCTCCTTGCTGTCCAAGGGACTCTCAAGAGTCTTCTCCAACACCACAGTTCAAAAGCATCAATTCTTCAGCACTCAGCTTTCTTCACAGTCCAACTCTCACATCCATACATGACCACAGGAAAAACCATAGCCTTGACTAGACGGACCTTAGTTGGCAAAGTAATGTCTCTGCTTTTGAATATACTATCTAGGTTGCTCATAACTTTTCTTCCAAGGAGTAAACGTCTTTTAATTTCATGGCTGCAGTCACCATCTGCAGTGATTTTGGAGCCCCCCAAAATAAAGTCATACACTGTTTCTACTGTTTCCCCATCTATTTCCCATGAAATGATGGGACCGGATGCCATGATCTTCGTTTTCTGAATGTTGAGCTTTCAGCCAACTTTTTCACTCTCCTCTTTGACTTTCATCAAGAGGCTTTTTAGCTCCTCTTCACTTTCTGCCATAAGGGTGGTGTCATCTGCATATCTGAGGTTACTGATATTTCTCCCGGCAATCTTGATTCCAGCTTGTGTTTCTTCCAGTCCAGCATTTCTCATGATGTTCTCTGCATATGAGTTAAATAAGCAGGGTGACAATATACAGCCTTGACGTACTCCTTTTCCTATTTGAAACCAGTGTGTTGTTCCATGTCCAGGTCTAACTGCTGCTTCCTGACCTGCATACAGATTTCTCAAGAGGCAGGTCAGGTGGTCTGGTATTCCCATCTCTTTCAGAATTTTCCACAGTTTATTGTGATCCACACAGTCACAGGCTTTGGCATAGTCAATAAAGCAGAAATAGATGTTTTTCTGCAACTCTCTTGCTTTTTCCATGATCCAACAGATGTTGGCAATTTGATCTCTCGTTCCTCTGCCTTTTCTAAAACCAGCTTGAACATCAGGGAGTTCACGGTTCACGTATTGCTGAAGTCTGGCTTGGAGAATTTTGAGCATTACTTTCCTAGCGTGTGAGATGAGTGCAATTGTGCAGTAGTTGAGCATTCTTTGGCATTGCCTTTCTTTGGGATTGGAATGAAAACTGACCTTTTCCAGTCCTGTGGCCGGTGCTGAGTTTTCCAAACTTGCTGGCATATTGAGTGCAGCACTTCCACAGCATCATCTTTCAGGATTTGAAACAGCTCAACTGAAATTCCATCACCTCCACTAGCTTTGTTTGTAGTGATGCTCTAAGGCCCACTCGACTTCACATTCCAAGATGTCTGGCTCTAGATTAGTGATCATATCATCATGATTATCTGGGTTGTGAAGATCTTTTTTGTACAGTTCTTCCATGTATGTGAAATACAGTCATCAGGGACATGGTAAGATTGACTAGAGAACATGGATGTAAGGACTGAACCCCCTCATTAAAAGGAATTTTTCACATAACTCTTTAGCACGATTCTAGATTCTTAATTCTCTATTATTTTCTGCCTATGTTATTACATGTTGGAAATTAAACTCTCATTTAGTTTTATGATGTGTAAAACATCATGTTCATGCTGCTCAGTCCTTTAACATCTCCCTTCTTTATCATGCTTTGAAACCTTCACTCTCTTCTGATTTCTACCCTTTAAGTCATGCGTGAATTCTTGCTCTCTGACCTCTTTGAATAGGTGAAACATTTGAATATTGTACCTAGGCTTTTAAATTTTTGCCATTCAATCTACCTAAAGCAGCTTGTTCAGTACAACTCCTAGAATCCCCCAGGCTAGAACTTCTTTACCTCAGTATCCCTATTAGTCTGAGAGAAGGAATTAGAAACAATCTGACTTCTATGGACTTTTGAACTTTTGCTTGTCTTCAAGTAATGGCCAAAGCTCAAGAAATAAAGCATTAACATTGAGCTTAAAATAATCACCTTTTTATGTAGAGCTCTACCAGAAGTTTTAGGTCCCATTCCTGGACCTAGTGATATGAAACTCAGCAAGATGAACCAGTTTTCAGAGCCAGTCTAGGTCTCCTGAAAATGATAAGCAATGTGTATGATGCAAAGATGATTATGACTTCTGGGGTTTTAAGCTTCATCATGATTTAATAGCAAATCATTGTAAATTCACTGGACTTGATCTTCCCAATAAACATTCACTTTAAAGGAGAGAACTGTTTCTAAATGTTGTAGGTAGCCTCTGTTTTCTAGTTGCTAAAGTCTTAGTTTACTGTCTTACCCTGCCCTAGGCCAAACGTAGAGCTAGGAGCAGGAATTTAGGGTGCTCCGTTCAAATGTGTGAACTTGGTGGCCCGCAAAGTCACATCTACTTGGAAACTGGCTCTGGAAGCAACAGTGGAGAAGGGAATTCTTACTATCACATCCAATGTGAGCTGGCCTAGAATAACACAGGATACTTGGGGCTGGTACACTGGGATGACCTAGAGGGATGGGGAACACATCTACACCCGTGGCAGATTCATGTTGATGTATGGCAAAACAAATACAATATTGTAAAGTAATTAGCCTCCAATTAAAATAAATACAGTTATATTTTAAAAAATAGAATAATTGTAGTGAGCCAAAAGCTCAGCCTCAGTTTCCACCAACTGAAGCTCTTCATGTGGTCAGCAGGTACATCAGTGCCCATAATAACTGAACCTAAAAATTCAGAGTACCTGAGGGCAATTTTCATTTGTTTTAAATCTAACATTTAACTGAGCACTTACTGTGCCAGGTTCTGGCTTAGTCACTTTGCATATATTATCATATTTGACCTTTACAGTTAAACAGCTATGTTTGTTTTATCCTCTTTGCATATGAGGAGATTCGGGCTTAGAAATGTCACATAACCAATTAAAAGTTTATCTAGGTATGATCTGATAGAATTGGTATTTGATCTAATGGTTGTCTGACTTCAAAGGCCAAGTTCCCTGCCACTGTGTGATTCTATACACCAGAACAAGCTTGTGTGGCCTCCTCTAAGATGGCATGCAGAAAAAGAGCTCAATTGGAAAAGCTTATAACAAAGTATTTCAGTTGTCTACTAGAGCATGTTTAAAACATTGAAGACTACTGGCAGTGATTTCTGGTGACAGTAAACCGTCTCCTCTGGTGTAGATCCTTAGTCACATTTGCACGTTTACTTGAGAGGCTGTTTCCCATCCTTTCATCCTTTATGTGTTCCTGGAAAGTTGTTCATCCTAATCTCCAACATGTCTGACTCAAATATTGGCAAGACTGCCCTAGTGATCTTTGGCACTTCATTGAATATAGCACATTATATCTTCTGTGTTGACCTACCAAACTCTGTCATTCCATTTATCAGTAAGATGTTATCTTACCACATGCTATCAAGATATCAGACATCTAACTTCAGTTATTCTGCTTTTGGCATTCGGAACCCATTATCAGTGATTAATGATGGAAAGTATACCAAGTGGGCACTTGATGATGAATAGGCTTGGGGTAATAGCATGGAATTTCTATAGTAAGGTTTACTCATTATTTCTCACTGTGCCTCTATTCAAGAAACTTACTTTTAAAGAAATTCAAGCTTTTATTCAAGCTTTTTATTTTATTGATACCTCTTCAACCTGTTAGTATATGGGAAACTATTGCTTGGTCAGAAGTTATTTCCATTGTGCAAAGGGGAGACAAATTGTGAACTACTGGGTAAGATGACATACATCTATGACTTTTCACTGCAATGCTCTGCAACCAAATAGAGGCGCTCTCTCTCTCTTATTTTAATACAGGCACAAGTACTGTTCACACACACAGACAGCTGAAGGTTTCCTGGTCTCCACCACATATTCTCTCTTTATTTAGGTGAGAGAGCACAAGCATCTGGTACATCTATCATAGCTCTCGTCTTGTATCCATGAGAGTGATAGCTAATCAGCTGTAGCACTGTCTCACTCTGAACTTGGCTCTAACCTCTCATTCTTCACCATCTCACATTCTTCATCAATTGCTTCTAACAAATGATAGGCATTAGCATGTAAGATGAAAACTCCTTGCAATTGCTTGCCATTTTAGATTGATGGCCTAGATTTATCTACTTGCCTTGGTCTTTATTTCCGTTTTGCTATGTCAGTCTAGCTCTTCTGTTTCATTTGCTGCAGCTCAATCTCTTCCCTCCAGACTCCTGCTATACTGTTCATAAAGTGGATTTCAGTGGTCAGTCCCTTCTCTCCCAATTATCTGGTAACCACATATAGTCAGAGATCTGGTAAACACATGTCTCCTGGACTAAATAGACTTTATAGTAAAACATCACTTTCATCAACTCATAAGGTGAATAAAACTATAAATAAAATGAAAGAGAAGAAAAGGTATTTCATGAATTTAGGATAAAAGCAAAATAAAAGTGAACATCAAAGCTAATCAAGAGAAAAATGCATGAGAATGTCATGATGGGCTATTGTTAATGTCTCTCATTTCTTTTATTCATAAAATAATAATATATATTATAATTAGTCCCTCACCCAAAATAATCTTCCATTAAATATAAACTTTTCCCCAAGTAACTTTATTCCCTCTCTATCTCACTGGAAGAAATGGTTAGGAAAGAGTATAAAGACTGAAGTAATAAAAAAAATTCAATTCCCTTTCATAAATTACTCTCTGATTATTTTCACTAAGCTTGCCTCAAATAAATAGGCTCAGATATTTTATCAAAATCTCACTATGCATGTAGGCCCCCCAAAACCTATCTTACCTAAACTTGCCCTAATATTACTTGTTTTCATAGATACAAAGGAAATAAAGAGAAGTCTTTCACTGAATCTTTTGATAAGTTTTTTTAGGACTGAAATTTCTTTAGAAAAAAGATAATATCTCAATGATGTTTCATGTCTTGGCTGTTTGGACAAAAGGTCAAATGGTAAACTATTTTCTTGTGATTTTTCAGAAGTATGTATTGCTGTGTACTCCTCCTGTCAGATTCCTTCCATTTCAATGAGTCTAATTTATGCATTAGAAAATATTTCTCAAAATTAGGTTCAAAACCAGTCAGACCGAATTGATTGGATCTTAGACTTTAGACAAGTGAATATTTGCCTGAAAGAAATACTGTAAAAATATATGCCTAGTTCAAATTTAATGGCTATCATTTATATAAACAGATATGTTATCTATCAAGTATTGACAGAAATTTAGTATAAATCATTTTATTTCACTAAGTGACTTTAAAAATGGTACACATAGATTATGATTTAGGTTACAGGAACTCAAGTTTTTTGGTTTCATTCTATAATCTTACGATATGTAACAAAGACTGACTTTGATCAAATCTCAGAATCTTAGAAGTGTCAGATGAAGGCTACTCCTTAATCACTTGATTAAATTATTGAAGAAATAGTTCAGTTCAGTCCCTCAGTCATGTCCAACTCTTTGCATCCCCATGAATTGCAGCACGCCAGGCCTCCCTGTCCATCACCAACTCCCAGAGTTCACTCAAACTCATGTCCATCGAGTCAGTGATGCCATCCAGCCATCTCATCCTTGGTTGTCCCCTTCTCCTCCTGTCCTCAATCCCTCCCAGCATCAGAGTCTTTTCCAATGAGTCAACTCTTTGCATGAGGCCAAAGTACTGGAGTTTCAGCTTTAGCATCATTCCTTCCAAAGAAATCCCAGGACTGATCTCCTTCAGAATGGACTGGTTGGATCTTCTTGGAGTCCAAGGGACTCTCAAGAGTCTTCTCCAACACCACAGTTCAAAAGCATCAGTTCTTTCCTGCTCAGCTTTCTTCACAGTCCAACTCTCACATCCATACATGACTACTGGAAAAACTTGATTAGATGGACCTTTGTTGCCAAAGTAATGTCTCTGCTTTTGAATATGCTATCTAGGTTGGTCATAACTTTCCTTCCAAGGACTAAGCGTCTTTTAATTTCATGGCTGCAGTCACCATCTGCAGTGATTTTGGAGCCCCCAAAATAAAGTCTGACACTCTTTCCACTGTTTCCCCATCTATTTCCTGTGAAGTGATGGGACCGGATGCCATGATCTTCGTTTTCTGAATGTTGAGCTTTAGGCCAACTTTTTCAATCTCCTCTTTCTCTTTCATCAAGAGGCTTTTTGGTTCCTCTTCACTTTCTGCCATAAGGGTGGTATCATCTGCATATCTGAGGTTATTGATATTTCTCCCAGCAATCTTGATTCCAGCTTGTGTTTCTTCCAGCCCAGCGTTTCTCATGATGTACTCTGCATATAAGTTAAATAAGCAGGGTGACAATATACAGCCTTGAAGTACTCCTTTTCCTACCTTTTGGAACCAGTGTGTTGTTCCATGTTCAGTTCTAACTGTTGCTTCCTGATCTGCGTCTCTTTAATCACAAAAGAAACACATTACTCATTAAGAAGTAAAAGAAGGCAAAAATGAGATTGAGAAGTAGAATAAATTTTCTTGTGGCAGTAACAATTTTAACAGATTAAAACTGCATTGTATAAATCTACTACTTGTGTTGTGCCAAGGAGGTAATGTTTGTGTATGTGTGTGTTCATGCTCTGTATTACTCAGTTTCATTAAAGCTCTAATTGAGCCTATTTACAGGATCCTTTGTTCTTTGTCTTTTTTGTTGTTGTTGTTGTTGTTTTTGCAATCTCTGTTCTTTTCATACTTATGTTTGTGGAAAAAGAACAGTAATTTCCAAAGAAGTGAAAAATAATGTAATGGCTCTTAGTAACCTAAACTTGCCCACTTTTTTTCTGCTCTGTCTGCCTATTAAGATTATAACAATGTTAAAGTGTAACCCATTAAGAAACCAAGGTGTCTTTCAGTAGATGAATGGATAGATAAACTGTGGTACTTCAAAACAATGGAATATTATTTAGCAGTAAAAAATGAGCTAAAGATCCATGACAAAACATGGAGGAATCTTAAATGCATATCATTAAATGAGAAAAGCCAGTCCTCAATGGGTGCATACTGTGTGATTCCAACTATAGCATGTTCTGAAAAGGGCAAAACTCTGCAGACAGTAAAAAGATGAGAGGTTGCCAGAGGTCTGAAGGAGCAACAGATAAATAGAGCACAGAGCATTTTTAGAGCAGTGAAACTATTCTGCATGATATGACTGTGGTAGATTACCATCATTATACTTTTGTCCAGAACTATAGAATGTACACTAAGTGTGAATCTGAATGTAAACTGTGGATTTTGAGTGATAATGATGTATCAGCGTAGGTTCATCAGTTGTAGCAGCTGTACCTTTATTGTGGGTTATGTTTATAGTGGGGAAGGGGTGCAGTGCACATGTGGGATCAGGGAAAAATAGTGAAACTCTCTGTACTTTCTGATCAGTTTTTCTGGGAACCTAAAACTGTTCTAAAAAATGAAGTGTATAAGAAAAAATATATAATTAGTTAATATTATTATACCTAGGAAGACTGGGCATAGTTACAGTGATCATGTTTTTAGAAACAATTATCTGGAAATGTGGCTCATCAAAGAATTATTTCCTCATTTGTGAATTTGCCTATGGACAAAAATAAACATTGACATTGATAATGACTTAATAAGCCATTTATACAGAAATAAACACTTTATTTCAAAAATTAGGTACACATCTATATAGAGTTATAAATCAGTTATCACAAAATTTCTATTATTATTTCATAATTCATATGCTACAAATATTGTCTTACTATTATCTGAAGAGCTCAATTTGCCCAAAACTATTAGGCTTATAGTCTTCAATTTGTATTTGTATTTCAGTTGTATTTTCTAGAGAGACTTAACAGTCTCAATGGCCATTGCGTTTTCTAATTCATCCAAACTGTATAGGCTTTAAATTTCCATGATTGTACTTGGTAGTGAATTTTTCATTATCAGTGAGGTGAAACTTCATGCTAATGAATAAAACGCTTTAAAAGTTTCTAATATTTTTATCTATAGATGAATCTTTGACATCATTGGTTATCAGGTTCTCAAAAGCTATCATTAAGGAAATTATAAATATTTTCATGTGACAGTATACAATAGTCAGTTCATATCCACATGATATGAAAAGACATATTTTGTTCATGTTATTCAATTAAGAATTTCTCCTCCATATACCCATACTATATCCATCCAAGATTGTTAATCGTTTACAATCAGATTTTATATCCTAAATATTAGTGTGTTCTGTGGGGCTTAGATGTTAATAGACAGCATATGGAAATATTTTTTCGTCAAATACATCTAGCAAGTGCTGAGTAAGCTAGGTTTCTTTTTTCCAAAGTTTTTCAAATCTTTAATTTGCTAATGTGCAAGATGAGTCTCCAGGCAAGAGTAGGACAGTGTATTTTACCTCAGGGTCGTTTTCTTTTTTAAAAGAGCATCCTGCAAGATGAATATACCATGAGGCACCTGGGAAAATATTTTTATTCTTCTAAATCATAATACAAGAAGAATAGTTCCTAAATCACTTTTTTTTTTTACTGATTTGTTCTACATTTCTGTTTTATGAATTCTGAACCATAATAGAAACTTAGCTTATGAAACATGACCTATATTATACCCTAATGTTTCTGGAAATTTTCACAAGAGTTGGCATTCTCAACTGTCAAAAGTGAATTCACAGAAGGTGAAACATTATTAGCATTCTCTCAGGACGAAATCGTAACTTCAGAAATGATGTCCAATTCAACATAATTGATTTGCCCTGTCCTTCTACTAAAGGGGGATTTTAGCATCATCATCAATACCCCCAAACCCTTAAAAGTGTAAATTTATGATAATTTCCAACTGGAAGAATAGAAGATGCATTATTAATCCTATTATGGAGTATTCTATCTTATCTTTTCCACTCGAATTTTGGAAAGAGTAATTCTGAAGTTCAACTATTAAAGTCTGTCTACAATGTGATGTTATCAACCATATGTGAGAGGGAAATAGGAAAATTTAAATGAGTGATCAAAGTGTCTAGAAACTATCAATACTTTTCATTACCACCAGTACCAAGCTGAACTGACCTAGTGATAACCTCAGTGAGGACACATTGCTGCTGCTGCTGCTGCTGCTAAGTTGCTTCAGTTATGTCCAACTCTGTGCGACCCCATAGACAGCAGCCCACCAGGCTCCCCCATCCCTGGGATTCTCCAGGCAAGAACACTGAAATGGGTTGCCATTTCCTTTTCCAATGCATGAAAGTGAAAGTGAATTCACTCAGTCCTGTCCAACCCTTAGCTACCCCATGGACTGCAGCCCATCAGGCTCCTCTGTCCATGGGATTTTCCAGGCAAGAGTACTGGAGCAGGGTGCCAGAGGACACACTAGCATACCATAAAGAAAGAAGATTATATTTTAGTAAGTTTGGGAATGAGTCCCTCAAATATATATTTTTAACCAGATCCTTGATGGATCCTTATGTAGCCAGGCTTGTGCCTTCTTAATGAATGTGCATTTGGAGCCATTGATGTAGAGTGTGAAAGCCCAAAGAGCCAGAAATGAGCAGCACTATTCTATCAGTAACTAGAGAAGAGAACATGAATCCAGTGAACATGGATACAGTTAACAAGAAAATCATAATCTCTGTAGGCTGGGAATAATCAATCAAGTTGCCAGAGAACTCACTTCTCCTTGTTTTTATTAAAGCCTTAAATTTACTAATTCAGTATACTAAATTGTCATATAATAGGAAAGTTTCATCCTGCTTGTCACACAAGCACTATGATTTAGTACTTTTAGTTAAAGTCATATTATTTATTATAGTTTAATAAACTTGATTGACTTTATTCATCAACTCTAGGCCTGTCAACAGTAGAACTCTGCACAACCAGACCCTAACTCCAGTTTATAACAAATCCAGCAAGAAAATGACACCTTGGGGTAGATGTTGGATTTTCTCCTGCTTCGTCATGAGGGGAGGAGAAATTTCAGTCCCTCACCATATCTTAATGCTTTGCCTGCCACCCTCTCCTAACTATCTCACTGCCCCTTGAGTTCCCTGAAAAGCACAATAAGATAAGGAAATTTGAGGAAAAAGTAATTGGAAAAAAATGATTTCTATTAATTGAGCAGTTATTATTATTATTATGTCATGGTGGTTTAGTCGCTAAGTTGTGTCTGACTCTTGCAACTCCATGAACTGTAGCCTGGGTCCTTCGTGCATGGGATTCTCCAGGCAAGAATACTGGAGTGGGTTGCCATTTCCTTCTCCAGAGGATCTTCCCGACCCAGGAATCAAATGTAATTCTCTTATACTGCAGGCAGATTCTTTACTGACTGAGTTACAAGGTTCTTTCGTAATCATTGTTTAGACAAGTTCAGTTCAGCTAAGTTCAGTCGCTCAGTCCTGTCCGACTCTTTGCGACCCCATGAATCGCAGCACGCCAGGCCTCCCTGTCCATAACCAACTCCTGGAGTTCACTCAGACTCACGTCCATCGAGTCAGTGATGCTATCCAGCCATCTCATCCTCTGTCGTCCCCTTCTTCTCCTGCCCCCAATCCCTCCAGGCATCAAAGTCTTTTCCAATGAGTCAACTCTTTGCATGAGGTGGCCAAAGTACTGGAGTTTCAGCTTTAGCATCATTCCCTCCAAAAAACTCCCAAGGCTAATCTCCTTCAGAATGGACTGGTTGGATCTCCTTGCAGTCCAAGGGACTCTCAAGAGTCTTCTGCAACAACACAGTTCAAAAGCATCAATTCTTCAGCACTCAGCCTTCTTCACAGTCCAACTCTCACATTCATATATGACTACTGGAAAAACCATAGCCTTGACTAGACGGACCTTAGTCAGCAAAGTAATGTATCTGCTTTTGAATATACTATCTAGGTTGCTCATAACTTTTCTTCCAAGGAGTAAGCGTCTTTTACTTTCATGGCTGCAATCACCATCTGCAGTGATTTTGGAGCCCAAAAAAATAAAGTCTGACACTCTTTCCACTGTTTCCCCATCTATTTCCCATGAAGTGATGGGACCAGATGCCATGATCTTCGTTTTCTGAATGTTGAGCTTGGAGCCAACTTTTTCACTCTCCTCTTTCACTTCCATCAAGAGGCTTTTTAGCTCCTCTTCACTTTCTGCCATAAGGGTGGTGTCATCTGCATATCTGAGGTGATTGATATTTCTCCTGGCAATCTTGATTCCAGCTTGTGTTTCTTCCAGCCCAGCGTTTCTCATGATGTACTCTACATATAAGTTAAATAAGCAGGGTGACAATATACAGCCTTGACGTACTCCTTTTCCTATTTGGAACCAGTCTGTTGTTCCATGTCCAGTTCTAACTGTTGCTTCCTGGCTTGCATACAGATTTCTCAAAATGCAGGTCAGGTGGTCTGGTATTCCCATCTCTCTCAGGATTTTCCACAGTTTATTGTGATCCATACAGTCACAGGCTTTGGCATAGTCAATAAAGCAGAAATAGATGTTTTTCTGGAACTCTCTTGCTTTTTCCATGATCCATCAGATGTTGGCAATTTGATCTCTCGTTCCTCTGCCTTTTCTAAAACCAGCTTGAACATCAGGAAGTTCACAGTTCGCGTATTGCTGAAGCCTGGCTTGGAGAATTTTGAGCATTACTTTACTAGCATGTGAGATGCGTGCAATTGTGCGGTAGTTGGAGCATTCTTTGGCATTGCGTTTCTTTGGGATTGGAATGAACACTGACCTTTTCCAGTCCTGTGGCCACTGCTGAGTTTTCCAAACTTGCTGGCATATTGAGTGCAGCACTTTGACAGCATCATCTTTCAGGATTTGAAATAGCTCAACTGGAATTCCATCACCCCCACTAGTCTGTTCATAGTGATGCTTTCTAAGGCCCACTTGACTTCACATTCCAGGATGTCTGGCTCTAGGTGAGTGATCACACCATCATGATTATCCAGGTCATGAAGATCTTTTTTATACAGTTCTTCTGTGTATTCTTGCCACCTCTTCTTAATATATTCTGTTTCTGTTAGGTCCAGACCATTTCTGTCCTTTATCGAGCCCATCTTTGCATGAAATGTTCCCTTGGTATGTCTAATTTTCTTGAAAAGATCTCTAGTTTTTCCCATTCTGTTCTTTTCCTCTATTTCTTTGCATTGATCACAGACAAAGCTTGCCCTATTTTCTCTCTGTAGCTGAACATGAGCACTGAAGGATATAGAATGCAGTAAAAAGTGGCATATGTTATCAATTTTGACATTGCCTTCTTGTATTAGCTCCTGAGCCAACTTATTGATCCTGAGTAACAAAACAGATGAGCTTGCTTTTGAATCTTAAGAGCCTTCTCTGGCAGTCTCTAATATTTCACAGAGAACATCATAGGCTGTGATGGGCCTCCAAAGCCCTATTCCAATTCACTTTCTCATTTCTGTTGCCCTCTTCCACTTTCTCCACATCTACTGTTAAGTCTCATTTCCACAGTCTATTGCCATAGATTGTCTGTATTTAAAAAAGAAAAAAAAAACTTGCCTTAGAAATGTCAAACATAATGAAAGAATGGGGAAAAACATGGCCAACTTGGCCTTGAAATTCCTGGGAGTCTCACATTCATAAAGCACACCAGTTTTGCAAATTCATCAACTAAACTTTGAAATGAAGTAACTACAGTCTATTGGCTCTTGTCTGTGGGCAGTTCTAGCTCTTCTTTTTCTGCTCATTTACCACACCGAGATATTTCACTTCAAAATACAATAGTAAACAATCAGAGAGTTTCATATATTTCTGTAAGACAAACCATCCAAATCGAGTTTTAACCTTTAAAATTTTAGTCGGAAAATAGGAAATGAATCAGTAACTTGAGAGAATATTTTAAGGCACACATTTTGTTTCTGTTGATGTATTTTTAAATTTCCATGAAAAGCTTTTATCTCATAAAAGAAAGGCTAAATATGCTGTTTGTTGTCGTTGTTTAGTCACCAAGTTGTGTCCGACTCTTTGCGACCCCGTGGACTATAACCTTCCAGGCTCCTCTGTCCGTGGGATTTCCCAGGCAAGAATACTAGAGTGGGTTGCCATTTCCTTCTCCAGGGGATCTTCCCAACCCAGGGACTGAATCCATGTTTCCTCCATTGCAGGCAGGTTCAGATGTGTGCGTGCTCAGTCACTCAGTTATTTCCGACTCTGAGACGCCATGGACTGTAGCCCACCAGCCTCTCCTGTCCATAGAATTTTTTCAGGCAAGAGTACTGGAGCAACTGGGTTGCCATTTCCTACTCCAAGGCATTTTCCTGACCCAGGGATCAAACTCTCACCTCTTGTGTCTCCTTCATTGGCAGGCGGATTCTTTACCACTGAGCCACCTGGAAAGTATGCTTACTATCCATCAAACATTCTGCTTTATATTTCTCTCTTGTCATGATTTGATAATGAATAAACATGGGGGCATTTGATCACATGGGGGCATTTGAACTTTTGGAGAAGGAAATGGTAACCCACTCCAGTATTCTTGCCTGGAGTTCCCATGGACAGTGGAGCCTGGTGGGCTACAGTCTTTGGTGTCACAAGAGTCGGACATGACTTAGTGACTAAAACACCACCATATGTGTAGGTTTTGCTCCAATTCTGTCATTTTGTCATAAAATAGAGTGAATAATGGAGTTAAGAATATCATTAAAGAAAAAAATTTTGCTAGAATGTATCTGAAAGGAAGAAAATGAAATAGCAGTAATCTGAAGGAAAGAGTTCTAATAACTGTACCCTGCTATTACTGCATAAAGACCATCTCTTTATGCTTAATGTTTTTAGAAATGTAAAACAAATGCAAAACCAAAGAAAAGACCACTCTGCATAATTTATTTTTAACTTGTAAATGACTTGAGAATACTAATTTTTCACTTAAATATCAATTAAGCATACATTAACCACCAACTTCTGTGAGTTACTACGCATTGAACTAAATATGTATTATCCCCTTAAGTTAAGTTAAGTTAGTTAAATCACTCAGTCATGTCCAACTTTTTGTGACCCCGTGAACTGTAGCCCACCAGGCTCTTCCATCCATGGGATTCTCCAGGCAAGAATACTGGAGTGGTTTGCCATTTCCTTACCAATGTTAAATGAGTATTTACAATATTTCCTTTAAAGGTAAGAAAATCAAAGATTCCCTTTTCTGCCCAGCTGTAATAGATGAGGCCTGATGAATATTTTCCTTCCGGAATCCATGCTTTTTACTGTGTAACATCTTTCAGTTATATTGTAAAGTTGGCGTGAAAATAGTTCATTTATTCATCAAACATTCGTTAATTATTCCCCAAAACTTAATGCCACACTGGATAATTTTGGGGAATCACAAAATAGAATAAGGACCTATTTCCAAGATATTTAGAAAAATAGAAGTAACAGTGAAATATAAGCAAGTAGGTGCCTATTTTACTCACCAGTGACACCAACTGCTTTTGATATCTTTCTGGTGATTGTTTCCCAGAATGTTGTTAAGGGATTCATCTCATATCTCTTGACTTACCTCTAATTTTTCTAGTTTTGGTGGCAATAACCAAGTGCAGTACTTGTTATTCAGGGTGGCTAAATGACTTGAGAGGAATGATATTTTCCTCAAACAACTCTAGACTTTTGTGGTTTAACACAACACAAATTTCTTTCTGTGCCACAAGTACTTTTACCCTATTGCTAATTTAATAGGTTTTATTAACAGAAAATAATACCTAAAATGAAGATCAAAAATTTGTCTTCCAGCATGTCTATGGGCATGAAGAAATCCTGGGTTTCTCATCTGTAAAAAGCCCATACAACCTCAGTTCTAATGTCTCATATCCTGTAGTCCTCTGATACTTCACTTCTTCCATGATCTGAGCAGGTGTGGAGAAAAGTTTGCATCTGTGTTCCGCCTTTCATAGTTCCTTAAAATGCATTCTAAACTGAGGTTCAGAAATCTTCAGGAATCCTCTTTTATCTCTGTCTCTGAGAAAGTGACAACCCTGTCCAGGGATACTATGTGTGAGGTGCTCATTCATTATTTCAAAAGTATGTGTTCTACAATGTACCAAGAATTAACGCTGAAGAGATTTCACACACACACACACACACACACACACACATACTCACTTCTCTTTATAAGCAACACTTTCCCATTACCACTCCCAGTCCTAATGGCACCTCCACTTAGAACCTTCTGTGAGCCACAGACCCGGCAACAGCAGGGTCTAGGTCGTGTCTCTAGATTTTGTACCAATTTCATAGGATGGAGAAAATCATATGAGCCCTCACTGAAGTCTCACTGAAGGGAGAGAAAACATTAATCCCTGAATGAATAGAAACATTTTATTTCTCCTCTAACATTCTGTCTTGGTCAGAATGTTAAATCCTGTTTAGGTCGGGCTTCCCTGTGGCTTTTTTGATGTAAATCTCTAGTGCCCCATTCTATTCATTTCTAAATAAAACTTGTTACCCATTTTATAAGAAATGGCATGAGCAAAACATTGATAATAGTTCTGTTGACATTCAACTATGAAATGATTCTAAAAATAAATGAGTATGTGTTCATTTAAGTGCCGAAAGGTGCTTCAAACAATGACGAAGGAAATAAACTGTGGATTAAGTTCATTAATCCTATAGTAGTCAAGGCCAGCACTTTACAGAGAAAATTTTAACTATGTTTCAGGAGAGCTATAGCCAGTTGGTGAGGAGCAGGCTAGTATTGATGCCACCTGAAAGTTAAGCATTGATTATCAATTTGAAGAATTATTTTCAATTTCTGTTTTATTCCTAGAAAATTAAAATTTTAGATTCTTCAAGCAATGATTAACTTGATTAAGGCATTAATAGCTAAAATATCACATTAAATTTATTTCTAGCTCTGAAATATAAGAACGCAATTTTCTAGCATGCTTATGAAATTCAAGCACAGTTGAAGTTATAATGGACACTAATGATGCGTAATCAAGACTGAGCCTGTTAGCTAAATAAACAATTTTAATTTATGTTTGAAGTGTAAACACAGTGTAATTCATGAATTTAATTTTGTCCCTACTAGGATTCTAGCTGACATTTGTCTTTACCCTAGCCATTATGGTGAAATTTTTCCAAATGAGTTTTGTTTGTTTTTGTTTGGAGCTTTTCTTTTGGTTGTTAAAGGGATCTTTCTTTAAAAGTATTCAGAAGTCATTGAAATATTTTAATTGACAGAATAACTGTAACCTATATTCCAAGCAGTGCTTTTAAAACTTTCAAAGTCAAAGACGTTCCATTCAGCAAATTTAACATCAAACACAGAGTTTAGAAAAAGCTGCTTCACCCCATATGTTTTGGGGTAGAGCATGAATAACCCATCAACAAATTCTTTCAAATACATATTTTCCTCTAGAATGACTGTCTTTCTGTATCACAATGTCAAATCTTTCCTGCAGCTGTGGTACCAGATGAACTTCCTTTGGTGTACCAAACATCAAGAATTTGATTTACTGTCCTACTAAGGAATATTCTGCATAAATATGATTCTTTATCTTGTAAATTTAAAAAAGAAACTACCCAAGGTGGCATAAACAACAACTATTTTATTGGCTCACATAACTGAACCATTCAGAGATAAATCATTGGATTTAATTTAACACGTTTGCAAGCCTTGGGACTCGATTTCTTTATGCTCTTTCCTCTGGGGGTGCTGGCTTTGTCCTATGGGGTGCTTCTCTCCAAGTATCTAGATGGCTGCTTCTAGTTTATGGGCAATAGGACTTCATGATTATATTCACTGGGAAAGAAAGGGGAGTTCTTTCATCCAACTACCCATGTTGGACCAAATTAAGAAGCTACCATGAATATAGGCTCTGATTTATTATCCATCCCTAAAACAGTAAGTGTTAAGAAGAGTCATTGGGTCACCTTGAGTTCTGGGTAGTCAATTCTCAAATGGTAAAAGAGTGAATGGGCTGAATAGAATATCAAGAATATAAGCAAACTATCAAACAAGTGCTTCTTTATCTTGTTAGTCCCAAACATGATGCATTCTGTTCTTATAATGGCATTGATAAACTTCTGCCCATAATGTTGAAAATAATTTTATTTCCCAGGTGGTGCAGGGCTAAAGAACTGGCCTGCAATGCAGGAGATATGGGTTCAATCCCTGGGTTGGAAAGATCCCCTGGAGAAGGAAATGGCAACCCACTCCAGTGTTGCTGCTTGAAAAATCCCATGGACAGAGGAGCCTGGTGGGTTACAAAAAGAGTCAGACACTCACAAGCACACAAAATTGTAGTATAAATCCTAAACTAGATAGAGCCTCCAGATTACTCTGGTATCTCCTAAACTTCACTAACTTTATAAATTCTCAAGGTACACAGTTTGTGTGGCCTTCCAGTTGAAGAGTAATATAACACCAAAAATACACATTTTGCAGTTAATAGTTCAGTTCAGTCGCTCAGTCATGTCCGACTCTTTGCGACCCCATGGACTGCAGCTGTTAATAAAGTAAGAGAAAACTTAAAAAAATCACATGTGGACTGAAACTTTGGAAAATGTTGGAAGCCTGTGTTCTTGTTCCTCAGGGAATAGCAGTGGGAGGTGCCAAAAGAATTTGATTGACAGCAAACCTATCCTACTACTAAAGTGGCATAACATTCTCATTGTATTTTTGGATTTTATTTTATCTTGCCTTGAAAAATAAGGTTTTTCAAAATTTTTATGCACTTTTAAGCTTTTGTGTTGTAGGTGTGCTGGTAATAAATCTTTGGGGCAATCTAAAAGCAAATTAATTAAAATTTGTGGAAAACTATTAAAATTATAGCACTTGAGCCTACGTAAGACTCTGCAACACATAGAGAACAGGGGATAAAATGTAATAAAAGGATGTCTTCTGGCAACAATATCAGAGGCCATAATAATTCTGAGGGAGATATGAATGTGCTGTTATCATATAGAGCACAGACATTCCTAAAATAGAACATTTTGCAAGGATTACATGAAAGTCCAGAAGAACAAACATTCCTTGGAGTACAATTAATCACATATGATATGATTTCTTTCTTTGTAATCCCTAAGGATAGGTATGCACAGTGAATTTATACTACCTACTTCTATCATTCTTTGCTTATGTGGATAAATATGTAAAATGCTGCTAATAACCAAAGTGTTCCAGGGGGTATAGGAAATATGCGTCATTATAAATTGCTAGTGTTAGTGTAACTTTATACAAATTTTCCTGGGAATAATTTTGATACTTATAAATGTTTTAAAATGCATGTTGCATGAAGGAGGACCCCCTTCAGGGCCTGAAAGTGAGCTCTTGTCTAACACTCAGAAATGAATTGTCCAAGGAGACATACATGCTGACAAAGCAAGAGATTTTATTGGGAAGGGGCACCCAGGCAGAGAGCAGTAAGGTAAAGGGAACCCAGGAGAACTGCTCTCCCACATGACTTGCAGTCTTAGGTTTTATGGTAATGGCATTAGTTTCCGGGTTGTCTTTGGCCAACAGTTCTGACTCAAGAGTCCTTCCTGGTGGTGTATGCATTGCTCAACCAAAGTGGATGCCAGCGAGAAGGATTCTGGGAGGTGGTCAGACACATGGCATCTACTTTTGACCTTTCCTGAACTCTTCCGGTTGGTGGTGGCTTATTAGTTCAGCATTCCTTACTAGGACCTCCTGTCTTAAAACACCTCATGCAAATAGTTACTATGTTGCCTGGCCAGGGTGGGCGGTTTCAGTTAGTGTGCTTCCCCTAACATGTGTGACACACAGATAAACTCCCAGAGATTCCTGGAGTGGTAATTGGAAAATGAGTATAAAAAATATGAGGAAGAGGTTCAACAAAGCATAGCTTATAAGCATGAAGAACTGAAAATAACCCATATGATAAAATACTGTTACAGTTAAATGATGATATAGTTTGATATTTATTAGAATAGAAAGGTGCTAAATATTTTATCTACATTGATGAATAAATTTAATGAGATTTCCAACCAAAAATGCAAATAAAAGTAAAAATATGACCATAAGCTAAATTTTTTAAATGAAGAATAATTAGAGGGTACTAACTTTGCCACATGTAAGTACAGGAAAGAAAGAGAAGGAAGGTTGAGAAGGTAAGGAAGGAAAGTAACAAAAGAGAGCTGAAACATTGACTTATTTGACAATTGCATTAGTTTCACATTGCTGCATAACGAACCACCCCAAGATTAAGAGGCTTAAAGCCACAGTCATTCATTATGACTCTTAAATCATGATAATGGGTTCACCTCAGCTAGTCTGTCTAAAGTGGCTGTGGGTTAGATGGTTCTAGAATTGTCTAAACTAATCTCATTTGGGACAAGTGGGTGGTTTGGGTGTATTCCACCTGATATTCATCCTCTGGTGGGACTGATGGACTAGCCTGGCCTTGTCCTACTTGTGGCAATGACAGAGTACAATACGATAGAAAAACAGAAACATGAAGGTCCTAATGAGGCCAAGACGCAGAACTTGCACACTATAACTTCTGCCACTTACTAATAGCCAAAGCAAGTCACAAAGGCTGCTGGGATTTAGGAAATGAGGAAATAATATAGGAGATACATAGTTATAGAATGAAGGGCATGGAAAAAGGGTGAAGAACTGGGGCCTTAATACAATCTATGAGAATCCTGGTGTAATAAATTACATATTTTTCTAATGTATGGAGAATTCTTATATATCAGTTCAGTTCAGTCACTCAGTCATGTCTGACTCTTTGCAACCCCATGAATCACAGCACACCAGGCCTCCCTGTCCATCACCATCTCCCGGAGTTCACTCAAACTCAATCAAGCATTAATTATTCAAAAGGAAGAAACATGCAAAGAATAAGAAAACACAGGTCACACAAACAGTAATACAAGTCTTAAAACCTATATAAGCATCATTAATAAATCTCAACCTCATTTATAGTTAATACATATTGAGATAATGAGTTACCTTTCCTTACATCCAAGACACTGACAAAGTTTAAAATTTTGGAAGTAGATTACAGGGGTCAGGGTATAAATGTACACACACATTCATCTGTAGAAACCTAATTGTTAAGATTTCATTGAAAGATAATTTGGTAATATCCATCATAATATCAATTGAATGTGCTTTTCTTAAAGCAGTTTTGCTTCTAAAAACATGACTTCTGAATATACATGTACATATGAATACAAACATTAAAGAGAACATAATTAAGAGCAAAACATTTGAACTATTCAAATATCCATCAATACACTTGCACAACTCATGGTGCATTTATTTAGTGTAGTATATTTTGCACACATTGAAAAAATGAAGTGAATCAATACATTGTTTTCTGCAGATTTCTTTGTGTTTTAAAAAATAACTTCAATTTGAGTAGTACAAGATGTCAGAAGTTGGAAATTGTTTCTGTTTTATTATAGAAATGATTTTGCTGTTGATTTTTTATCATGCATAATTTAAAATGACCACAAAGAAGCAAAATACTGTTACTTAGTAGAGCTCTGAATAAATAAAATATTATTTAAGTATAAGCCTTTTTCTATAATATTATATGCAGAAAGACATATGCACAAAGAAAAACCTGAAAGGTTTTTCCCCAAATTATTAAAAACAATTTTAATTAAATGCCACATAGTTTTTACATTTATTTTCCTACATCATGTTTTTATTTTTCATTTTCAAGGAGCATGTTATCCTTCTAGTGAAAGCAACTTTTAAAGGACATTTTCTTAATCTAAATCCACAAATGGGGAACCTTTCCACATATTCCTTTAACAATCACTTAGCAAATTTTCAGGACCCAATCACCCTGTACCAGGAAGTGTTCTGTGTGCTGCCACTGCATCCTTATTAAGAAACTAATATTCTAGTAGAGGATTTAAAGAGGGAACAATGGATAGGAAAATGAATGGATAAAGTTTTACTGTTGTTGTTCTGTCATTCAGTCGTGTCTGAGTCTTTGTGACCCCACAGGTTATAGCATGCCATGCTTCCCAGTCCTTCACTACCTCCTGGAATTTGCTCAAACTCATGTCTGTTGAATTGGCGATGCCATCCAACCATCTCATTCTCTGTCGCTCCCTTCTCCTCCTGCCCTCAATGAAGTTTTATATAAAGATTAATACATTTAAACACTTAAGAAATCACACAATTTGCTTCCTGCTCAGAGGAGCTCAGTTCTGTGTTCAGCCAAATTTTTGAGAGAAATTTCTGCTTCTCTCAGCCACCTGGACATACTGCTTTAACATAATTGTTTTAATTGGCTATCTACTTTTGAAAGGCAAATGCTAAGAATATGATATTTATTAAAATATGTATTACCTCATGGTATTTATAGTTCTTGATATAGCAGGCTGTCTTTTCTCTTATACTTGATTTCTCAAAGGAGGAATTTGACCAGATCGGTGATTCTCAAGTAGGGAAATAGGAATATTTAAGCATAATTTGGGATTTTTATCAAAGTACACATGACAGAGTTACACCTCCCTGCTTTTCCATACCTGCAGCATTCTTTTGAATCTGTGTCTATGAAGGAGTATATGTGGGTGGTTCCTGAATTTTAAACACCCCACAGATGATTTTGATAAACATCCCTAATTTGTAATCAATGAATGTGATCATCAATATGGTCAATCCTAGCTCTAAAACAGGACATTGCTTTGGCTTATTTTAAATGTATGTCTATATCTCAGTTAAATAATACATAATTCCTGTGAAAATACTAGTTGGGATTGCTCCCCTAAGAATTGTCAGGCATGTTTCTTTATGTTCAAAAATGATCCTACTGACTGCTAGAAGCAAATTTGGCTGCAAAATCCTTGAGCAGAGGGAACATGTCTGTCTCCTCACATGTAAAGCTAATGCCAAAATAGCTACCAGAGTCAGAGGAGTCAAAGGGAAGATAAGTCATTCATCATTTGTGTCATGAAGAAGAAGCTACCTACTGAATTACTGGTTTACTGAAGCGCAGTTTTGGTGACAACTGTGGGAAGCTTTGGAGTTTCACTTTTCCAGACAAGAGGGGTGGGGGTAGAGAGAGCCAGAGGGAAGAAGTACGGCGTGGAGTGGGGAAAGGAAGGAAGAGAGAAGAGGGGCGTCATGGACTAACTATACTTCTTTTTCTAATTTTGTGTGTTATCTTCAGTATGTCTGTGAACATTGACTGTCTATTGTATGTTTAGTGTTTAACCCAGTCCTTTGCCCCTTTTTCTTTACCTTCCATCCTGCTTCCTGATTCTGGCAGCACCTTGGATCCTGAGTTCTAGGCTACCTGCTCATGACAGGGAGAGTGGTGACCTGAAAGATGCCTGAACACTGTAGCCACCTCTCATTCCAGAATATTCATTGTTGGGCTTTTATTTAAGAGTGAAATGCACTTGCTAATTGATGTTATTCAGGTTTTCTTTTGTTACAGTCCTACTAAATCCTCAGTGATAGGAGTGTTCATAGGGGCGCTTCCTTGGTGGCTCAGTGGTAAAGAATCTGCCTGCCAAAGTAGAAGACATGGCTTTGGTCCCTGTGTTGGGAAGATTCCCTGGAGAAAGAAATGGAAGCCCACTCCAATATTCTTGCCTGGGAAATCTCGTGGACAGAGGAGCCTGGCAGGCTACAGTCTATGGAGTGGCAAGAGTCAGACAAGACTTAGCTACTAAAAAAGAAACAAACAAAAAATGTGTATGTAAATAAAGAATGCCAGACTGTCTTGGTTTATAAATCTAGTCACCATTTTTATAGGAAACTCTCCCTATCCAGTAGAGGCTCTCAAACTTTATAGTTAAATTTAAAAAACGCCACACACTTCTAGCAATGATTAAACAATAATAAAAATACTTGCATATGGAGGTTAAGCTAGAGAGATAAAATTCAAGAAATGGAAAGGTCTGTAAAAGTTTGTTAGGTACTAATAAAAATAGCAGTGGTAATTCTAACATTAAAATTATAAGCAAAGCAGCAAGCATATTTACAGTTGAGTGGTAAATATTTAAATGTTTATATCACTAAATAATGCAGAGTTGCCAAAAATATATTATCTACATTTGATTTCTGAATGATTTTAGTGGTGGATTAGGGGAGATATTTTGCCAACTAATGCTGTTTGTCATCCCTAGGTAACTATTAGTAGGTCACCTTTCTAATAGAATGGTCCTGGTTGTCTACTAGGTATCTTAATGTATTGTGATTAATTTGTTCGGACAGAGAAGTAGATGGAGTAAAACAAAAACCCCAGCCTTGAAATGGAATGAGATCCTGTAGAAACATGGGAATGTTAGTCAGACATGGAGGTGTCTATTATTTTGACACAAAGCTCTCTGTCCAAGCATTTTGAAGGGATGATAAAGCACAAAGCATGTGGCCTAGAGTCCTTGACAGGAGGGACACCATTTGATTAATGAGATGTGATGCAGAGTTGATTGATTTTAGAGCACATTTGCTGGTTTTCACAAATGATCCATCTTAATTTTGGATATATTATCAATATATTCAGCAAATGTCATTGGTGATGCCTGTTACAACAGACATGTTTTTCTATGAAAAGTCTGACTTTTCCCATAATTCATCACTTGTGTTTAGTTCAGACCCAGTTTTATGTAGCTCCCCATAAATATTCATCTTAAGGGAAAAACAGAGGAAAAACTCTTTTACTATACTACCTTGTATTTGTTAATGTTAAATCTAAACACTGTCATACAGTAACAGTGCATCATTAAATTCATCACATGCAATGTTAGATTAGTTACAAATTATATATATCTGTCGGCTGCTTTCAAAATTATTCCATTCCTTTGGTCAATCCTTGCATCAATACTATACTAAGTTAATACAGGGTAATAAGAATAATTGATGTCTGATAAGACAACTACCCTACTTGCTTTGCTTCCTGTGATTAATAAATACTCAGGCTCCTTTAGGGTAAATGTTTTCCCAAATTAATTATACAAACAGCTTTTAGAATTCTTTCCCCAAAAGTGATTTGTTAAAAAAATTAGAATTATCACTAATTTGTAGATCTGTGTTTGAGGGAGTGTTATCTTTGTAATCTTAAAGCTTCTAAATCCACAAATAAAATGCCTAGATGCATTGATTTGGGTGTTCTTTAATGGTTTTCAATGGATTTTAGTCATTTGACCTATAAAGTCCTTGTGTATATATTTTTCCAGATTTATTTTTAGATATGTTTCATTTTGGTCGCTAAACATCTTTTCTATCTATTTGTTCCTAGCGTAGAGAAATACAATTAATCTTGCGTTTTGATTTTGTATTCAAAAATTTTAAATCTCTTTTTATTAATTCTAATAATGCATCTATAAAATTTGGGGGATCCGGCTGTGTAGGGCAAGAAGGTTACAGACTCCAGCTTCTGGACCAAATTTGGCCTGTGCTTTATTTTGTTAATTAAGTTTTATCAAAACCCAGCAATGTTTGTTTGTTTAAGTACTGTGTATGGCTGCTTCCAGGATACAGATTTGAATAGTTGTAGCAGAGACCACAAAGGCCAGCAAAATCTGAAATATTTACTGGCTTGCTTTCCCTTTATGTAAAGTGTTTGCTAATCTTTGATATAGACAATCATATCCACTCTTGTGCTCCTCAAAAATACACATGCAAACTCTTTCCTCTTCACAATTTTTACACCTTTAATTATTATTCTTAATATAATTGCTTCCCTGGTGGCTCAGTGGTAAAGAATCCACTTGCAATGCAGTAGAAACCGTTTTGATCCCTGGGTTGGGAAGATCCCCTGGAGGAGGAAATGGCAACCCACTCCAGTATTCTTACCTTGAGAAATCCCATGGAGAGTGGCCTGGTGGGCCATAGTCCATGGGGTCACAAAGAGTCAAATACCACAAAGCAACTGAACACACAAAATACAATGGTATGGCATCTAATATGATGTTAAATGAAGAGTTAATATTGGATAACTGCCTTTTTCTTACACTATACAGAATTGTTTTCACCATTTTGCCATGAAGCTTGAATTAATATAACTACTTAAATCAGGCTAGATTCCCTTTTATTCCTAATTTTCTAAGAATTTTCATTATGAATAAATATTGAATTTGGGACAATCCTTTCCTGCATATATTGCAATGGTCATATATTAATCTCTTAATGTGTTAATACAGTGTGATTCACAGTTATCAAATTTTAATGTAAGTCAAACTTGCATTCCTGTTGTGAAAGTCAATTTATTTATTTCAGAAAAAATGCATTAATGGATTTGATTTTCTAATTGTTGGCATATACTGTTATGTGTGAGATTATTCTCTATAATTTTCCTTTCCCGTATTGTCCCTCAGTGGGTTTGACAAGAGTCAAACGTAAAATAGCTATTTAAGATTAGAGTTATTTCCTCCATGTTTGTTAAAATAGACAAACTCTCTAGGACTGGAGTCTTTTTTTTTTTTTTAAGATAAGATGTTTTAACTACTTTTTCAATAATTCTAGTGACTATAGAACTATCTAGGATTTTTATCAACTTTTTTCAAATTTTATTTTATTGTGTTAAAAGACAATGTGAGATCTACCCTATTAACAAATGTTTATCTGTACAATACAACATTGTTGAATGTATGTTCTAAGTTGTACAGCAGATCCCTAAAACTTGTTTATCTTGCTTAACTTAAACCTTAGGCCTGATGATTCTTAACTCTCCATTTACTCCTCCTCACAGCCTGCGAAGCAGGCATTCAACTCTGATTCCATGAATTTCACCGTTTTAGATACCTCGGGTAAGTGGAATCTTGCAGTATTTGTCTTTTTGTGACAGTTTATTTCACTTAGTATAATGGCCTCAAGGTTCATCCATGCTGTAACATATTGCAGAATTTTCGTCTTTTTCTGAGGTTGAATAATCTACTTTATCTATATACCACATTTTCTCTATTCATCTATCCATGGACTTTTATGCTGTTTCCACATTCTGGCTATTGTGAATAGTGCTGCAATGAACGTGAGTGTGTAAATACCTCTTCAAGATCTTGATTTCAGTACTTTTAGGTAAATACTTAGAAGTAGGATTGCTGGATCATATGGTAGTTCTAGTCTTAATTTCTTGAGGACCTTACTATTTTCCTTTGTACCTATACCGTTTTGCATTCCTGCCATAAAGTGCAGGTGTTCTAAATTTTCTGCATCCTCATCAGCATTTGTTATCTTTTATTTTTTAATAATATTTATCCTGACAGTTGGGAGGTGATACTTCACAGTAGTTTTCATGTGAAGTTCCCTAATCATTAATGATGGGCTGATGGCTATTTGTATATATTCTTTGGAGAAATATCTATTCAAGGCCCTAGCTCATATTTTAATGGAATGCTCAGATGGTTGACTTCAATGTTTTATCTTTAATTTGAAATAAATTTAGCTTGAACTATTATTTTCATTGGCTACATACTTCTAATATGTAGTATTTTTATTATTTTCTAATTCTTAATATTTTCCTTGGTTTGCTTTCAATTTGGCTTTATATATTTTGAGATCATATTTTATATACTTACACTAACAATTATACTTCTTTATTTATGGTGAATCAAAGTGTTGATCATTCTGAGTTATCTTCTTTTATTTCTTGTAATGATTTTTTCCTTAGCATCTATGTTATCTGTTATTAATATAGCATAATTCGCCCCCTTTACACTGAATTTGTCAAACCAATTTTCAGTTATTGTTTCTTTCTGCAGCTTTTTTCCATTGCTTTACTCTCAGATATTTTGCATCTTTATGTAGTAAATATGACTTGAATTTTAAATGTAGCATTTACTTCATTTCATTTATTGTAATTATTGATATATATACATACATATATGAGTTTCTACAATTTATGTAAGCCCACAGACTTGTTCCAAATAGGAAAAGGAGTACATCAAAGGTGTAAATTGTCACCCTGCTTATTTAACTTACATGCAGAGTACATCATGAAAAACGCTGGGCTGGAGGAAACACAAGCTGGAATCAAGATTGCCAGGAGAAATATCAATCACCTCAGATATGCAGATGACACCACCCTTATGGCAGAAAGTGAAGAAAAACTAAAGAGACTCTTGATGAAAGTGAAAGAGGAGAGTGAAAAAATTGGCTTAAAGAAAACTAAGAAACATTCAGAAAACTAAGATCATGGCACCCAGTCACATAACTTCATGGGAAATAAATGGGGAAACAGTGGAAACAGCGGCTGACTTTATTTTTCTGGGCTCCAAAATCACTGCAGATGGTAATTGCAGCCATGAAATTAAAAGACACTTACTCCTTGGAAGAAAAGTTAAGACCAACCTAGATAGCATATTCAAAAGCAGAGACATAACTTTGCCTACAAAGGTCCATAGTAAAAGCTATGGTTTTTCCAGTGGTCGTGTATGGATGTGAGAGTTGGACTGTGAAGAAGGCTGAGCGCCGAAGAATAGATGCTTTTGAACTGTGGTGTTGGAGAAGACTCTTGAGAGTCCCTTGGACTGCAAGGAGATCCAACCAGTCCATCTGAAAGGACATCAGTCCTGGGTATTCACTGGAAGGACTGATGCTGAAGCTGAAACTCCAATTCTTTGCCACCTGATGCAAAGAGCTGACTCATCAGAAAAGACCCTGATGCTGGGGAAGATTGAGGGCAGGAGGAGAAGGGGACGACAGAGGGTGAGATGGTTGGATGGCATCACTGACTCGATGGACATGGATTTGGGTAGACTCCGGAAGTTGGTGATGGACAAAGAGGCCTGGCATGCTGTGGTTCATGGTGTTGCAAAGGGTCAGACACGACTGAGAGACTGAACTGAACCGAACTGATTTTCTCCTACCTGTGTTTTATTTTTCTTCAGGTTTTATTTTTATTTGTCTTTATTTGAATAGGTTGTGTTTTCCTTTTCATTGAGTGTTTCCCCTTTTTACTGGTTTTGAAGCCATGCACTGTTTATTTTCCTCTAGTGTTCGTATTGGATGGCTCTCACAATATGCAACTTTGATATATCAAAATCCAGTTTCATTTGATTACCTAACCCTCATTTTAACCTCCCGCTGACTTTTATAATTTTGATTTTGTGTATTTGTATACATAAATGTATGTGTGAGTATACATATTTATCCCAAAACATTGTTTTATACAATAAGTATTTATATTTGCTACATATTTACCATTAATTTGTTCTTCCCTTCTTGCTTCTTTACCCTTCCATCTGATATCATATTACCTTTAGCCTAAAGTCACATTTTATCATTTCTTTTAGTGTATATCTGCTGAATGAATATCCCCCCAGTTCACGGCATTGATTACCTTTGTTATTTAAAAAATCTTTGAGGCTTATAGAATTATGATTGACAGTTACTTTCTTTCAAGTCATTTAGAGTGTCATTCCACTAACTACTACCTTCCAATATTATGGTTCACAAGACGGCTATCAGCCTTTCACTGTTTTGATTTTCTCTCTCTCTCTCTTTTTTTTTTTTTTTTTGGGGGGGTCTCTTCTTTTTTATCACTCTCCCATGGTGTTTGTATTGGAGAAGGAAATGGCAACCGACTCCAGTGTTCTTGCCTGGAGAATCCCAGGTACGGGAGAGCCTGGTGGGCTGTCGTCTATGGGGTTGCACAGAGTCGGACACGACTGAAGTGACTTAGCAGCAGCAGCAGCATGGTGTTTGTAAGGATGGATTCATATTTAACTAACTCATTTGTGTGTATTAATGTATTTCATTTGTTTTGGAAATTCATAAGACATTGATTACCCCTTCCATCATTCCTTTGCTTCATTTTTTCTTTCTTCATCTTCCATTAAAGAGATGTTCAGTTCAGTTCAGTTCAGTTCAGTCACTCAGTCTTGTCTGACCCTTCATGATCCCATGAACCACAGCACGCCAGGCCGCTCTGTCCATCACCAACTCCTGGAGTTCACCCAAACCCATGTCCATCAAGTCGGTAATGCCATCCAACCATGTCATCCTCTGTCATCCCCTTCTCCTCCTGCCTTCAATCTTTCCCAGCATCAGGGCCTTTCCTAATGAGTCAGCTCTTCGCATCAGGTGGCAAAAGAATTGGAGTTTCAGCTTCAACATCAGTCCTTCCAACAAATACCCAGGACTGATGTCCTTTCGGATGGACCGGTTGGATCTCCTTGCAGTCCAAGGGACTCTCAAGAGTCTCCTCCAACACCACAGTTCAAAAGCATTAATTCTTTGGTGCTCAGCCTTCTTCACAGTCCAACTCTCACATCCATACATGACCACTGGAAAAACCATAGCCTTGACTAGATGGACTTTTGTAGGCAAAGTTATGTCTCTGCTTGTTAATATGCTATCTAGGTTGGTCATAACTTTCCTTCCAAGAGTAAGTGTCTTTTATTTCATGGCTGCAATCACCATCTGCAGTGATTTTGGAGGCCAAGAAAATAAATTCAGCCACTGTTTCCACTGTTTCCCCATCTGTTTGCCATGAATTGATGGGACCAGATGCCATAATCTTAGTTTTCTGAATGTTGAGCTTTAAGCCAACTTTTTCACTCTCCTCTTTCACTTTCATCAAGAAATCTTTAGTTCTTCTTCACTTTCTGCCATAAAGAGATGTTAGATATCCTTTTTTTTTCCACTTTCTGCTATCCTCTCTTTCTAATTATTAACTTTTAATCGTTCTGAATTTCATTGTGAATAGTTTCTGATCCATTTCTCAGTTTTTTAGTTTTCTATTAGCTATTTTTAATACAATATTAAACTTGTCTAGGGAATTCTATTTACTTTTTTCCAATCTACTATTTCTCTGTTTCAGACTAGATAGATTATATATTAATCTCTCATCAAGTTTACTAATTCTACTCTTTCTCATCTCCACTCGACTCTTGAGCCAATTCAGTCATTTAGATTATTACATTTCTCAGTTCTATAATTTCAGTTACACTTTGTATTTTAGAATGAAGTTAGATTTATGAAAGAAAATTTGTGAAACTTACACAGAGAGTCCTATATACCCCACAATCCTTTTCTCCTAATTTAAACATTATACATTCAGTTCAGTTCAGTTCAGTCGTTCAGTCGTGTCCGACTCTTTGTGACCCCATGAATCGCAGCATGCCAGGCCTCCCTGTCCATCACCAACACCCGGAGTTCACTCAGATTCACGTCCATCGAGTCAGTGATGCCATCCAGCCATCTCATCCTCTGTCGTCCCCTTCTCCTCCTACCCCCAATCCCTCCCAGCATCAGAGTCTTTTCCAATGAGTCAACTCTTCTCATGAGGTGGCCAAAGTACTGGAGTTTCAGCTTTAGCGTCATTCCTTCCAAAGAAATCTTAGGCCTCACCTCCTTCAGAATGGACTGGTTGGATCTCCTTGCAGTCCAAGGGACTCTCAAGAATCTTCTCCAACACCACATTTCAAAAGCACCATTTCTTTGGCGCTCAGCCTTCTTCACTGTCCAACTCTCACATCCATACATAGCTACTGGAAACAGTGTAGTACATAAGAACTGCACCAATTCATGAACCAATATTGATACATTATTGTTAACTAAATACCATGCCTCATTCAAAGTTCCTTACTCATTATCTAACATCATTTTTCTGTTCTAGAATTCCCTCTAGGCTACTACTGTTTTTTTGTTGCTCAGATTTTTCTCTTTGTTGGGAGCTCTATCAGTTCTCCTCTGTGTCTCACTGACAGCCTCATCATCAGAGAGTTATTTTATAAACCTTACTATTTCCTGAAAGATGAATTCCATACTCAAAACCTACACACCACTCAGCAGGTGACTCTTTGACCCTAATATAACCATGAACCATGGCAGAATGTGTGTGTGTGTGTGTATGTGTGTGTGTGTATGTGTACCTGCAGTTTTCCCATTGAAATTTCAAAGCAGTGTAGCTGGTCTTCTCCAGTTCTGTTTTGTTTTTTTTGGGGGATGGGGTGGGGAGGGGGCCGGGGGCGGGTAGGCAGAAAGGGAAAGAGTCTTTTCATGGAGCTTCTTTATCTATATCTCTTGGCTCTTATGTGTCAAAAAGGCTTCTCTTTTTGACAGAGATTATTATTGTTTTGACACAGATTATTATTACGTGCAGATTATATGCAGGGCAGTGAGGAATCTCAGGATCTCAACAAGGAGGAGTGTGCAGTAGTTAATTTACAGTCGTGTCTGATAATGTTAGTATCTGAAAGATTATGTATGTGTTTTTCTGCTGTTTTTGTGAATTGAGTCATAGTTTCTTTTCTTCTTATGTCTGATTCTTTGCTTTCATACTGTTTATTAGGTTTGAAAAAAATACTTCAATACTTTGAAGACTAGGATGGTGTTGCTCAAGTAGTTAAGGTGTTTTTGTTGTTGTTGTTGAAATTTGATGGCTTTGTTAGAGGGGGAAAATGCTTGGTTAGATTTAAAAGATGAGGACTACTGTTGCTCTATGTAGAATAGAAATAGAAAATACTACAAAAATTAAATAATCTTAACTTTATGCTAAACCGAGCATATTCAACAGATAAATTTGAACACCTGTAAAAAATCTGAGGTTTCAAAAGTCAAGTTCTCATATTTCTTATATTCTAAATAGTTTGAGCACAAGTCTTGCTATAAATATTATGAATTGTAGCTAAAGATAATTATCTAATTTTTACTCAATTAAGTTCTTAAGAAAAAGTCCTTTTTTTAAATTGATTTCACAAGGTAAATCAAATATTATATTCTTGTGTAGAATATGAATTCAAACTTTAGTTTGACATTATATTTGAAAACATTCTTGGAAGCTTGGAAGAACTCTTTTATTCTATGAAATTTGCCAAAAGATTCCCCTCAGGAATTTAGGAACTCAAATGTTGCTCAGTTGTCAAATTTAAGTTGCAGAATATATCACTTTGATTCATGTTGATGTATGGTGGAAACCAGCACAATATTGTAAAGCAATTATCCTCCAATTAAAAATAAATAAATTTTAAAAAGAATAAAATTGACAATATAACAGTATCTACCTACCTGTATCTACATATCTATCTCTCTATATATATAAATCACTTTCCACCATAAAATATTTTCCTTTTATCCCCAGTACATGCACATGAAAGTGAAGTCGCTCAGTCGTGTCTGACTCTTTGCGACTCGTGGACTGTAGCCCACCAGGCTCCTCTGTCCATGGGATTCTCCAGGCAAGAGTACTGGAGTGGGTTGACATTTCCTTCTCCAGGGGATCTTCCTGACCCAGGGATCAAACCCAGGTCTCCCACATTGCAGGCAGATGCTTTAACCACTGCACCACCAGGGAAGTCCTTAAATACAAGAATACAGTCTCTCAGAAAACCTCCTATAGAGACACAGTACTTCAGATTCAAGTACTAACATCAAAGATTTCAAGGGAGGAAAGAAAGCCAGGTTGAAAGAAGAAGGGGGAGGAGGCGGAAGAGGGGGGGCAGAAGGGGTGGCCTTACAGACATCTCCTGCCACCTACAGATACCCAGGCGTTACGGGACTTTTCCCTGGGCCTCCAGAGAAGGGAGGACTGGAACTCGGCCCTACCAGATATCAGACCAGACCAGAACCAGAATTCGAGTTATCTGCCAAGAGGAGGTGATTAGTCTCCAGTCCTCAGCTCAGGCTGAGGGCCCTTCGACCAGATTCCTGCATCCAGGACCGAGGGACTAGAAAAACAGAGAAGGATAGGAAGGGTTAAGGAGAGGAAAGAGAGAGGGATGGGAAGAGAGGTCAATAAAGTCTCTTGTTCCTTACCAGTCGGGGCACTCTGGCCAGTTGTCTGCGTCAGGAGGAGACCAGGGACAAAAGGGTCCCAGTTGCAGCCACTGGGTCTGGTCCCTTGGCAGGCAAGCTGGCCCCTGAGTACCCAGAGTTGTCAGGATGTCAGTCTCATTGAAGAAGAGTCCCCGTCAGAGTCGCCATTTGTTGCAGAAGGAGGGACCTCTTCCAGGGCCCGAAACTGGGCTCTTGTCTAACACTCAGAAATGAATTGTCCAAGAAGACACATGTGCTGACAAAGCAAGAGATTTTATTGGGAAAGGGCACCCAGATGGAGAGCAGTAGGGTAAGGGAATCCAGGAGAACTGCTCATAGTTTTCTTTTATTTGTTTTGGCTGTTATTCCCCCCATATCTCATTTATGGTAACATGAAATAATGAAAAATTTTAATGGATTTTTCACTTTGAAATCAAAACAGATCTAGAAAGCTAACACAGAAATTGACCCACTTATTGTGAAACTAGCAGAGAAACTTGGGTCACAATCATATGAAGACTCCTTATTGTCATATGGTCAACATTTAAAGAAATAACTTGCCATACAAAAATGATCACTTTATTTTTTATTTGTATTTAGTCACAATATTTAATCCATTTTGAAATGCTTTTAAATGTGATTGTGAGTTTTTACATTTTTTCAAGAAGAGGCACGAGTTCTCAAATCTTAAGGACTTTGATTAAAACTTCTAATGTTTAACTTAGCAGATATTGTAAGGCAATTCAATAGTTTCAAGTTCTTGTAGAAAAATAAAGAATAAAACTTACCAAATGAATTGTTTAAATCAAAATATTGTAATATATAAAACAAAAGAATATCGAGGATACCAAGAAATTATGAATCTTACATGAAGCATAAGCTAATAAATGTCTTTAAAAAATAGAGTTGATAAATAAATCCAAAAGCTGAATTTTTGAAGATGTTAATTTTTACAATATATGGCCAATGCAGTCAAGGAAACAAGACAAAAAGTAGATAAATTTAGAAATGTAGAAATTATTTCAGATTATTTCATTACAGAGGAAGCAATAAATTGCGTTATAAGGGAAAATTGTTCATCTGTGTACAAGTAAGTTAAAAATCTACCTCTAGTGGATAATTACCAATATTTACTAATTTATGATGGTACAATAGTTTAAATTCTTGGGATAAAATTACTCACATACCAAAATTACAACATAATTGTATTGTAGATGTTAAATAATTAAAAGGGGGGGAAAAAACTAACAAACAAGAAACCTAAAAACCAGAAATATAGCAGAAGTATAAAAAAATAGGTGAATAATTATTTTATCTAAATTTGAGAGCCTAAGAATATAAATACCATTTGAAGTGTTAAGTTTTTATGTGGCTGTCTAGTGAGAGTACTGGACAAGAAGAAAGGATATTTCAAAAATAAGTCTTGACAACCCCAGTATTTACAGAAATAAACCATCAACCAGCACAAACTAAGTTGTTTCATCACTTTCTACAATAAAGTCATAGTTGTATGAGTCAACAATGTTCATATGCTCAGGTTCTAACACAGAGAAAAATGGTTGGAATGAATCAGGCTCAAGGTCTGGATAGATGCGTGTGATGAGAGGACAGAAGAGCCAAAAAATTAAGAATATTTTTAAGGAGGAAAGTTTTGCAGAGCATTGAATTTAAAATAAATCTGAAGGAAGACAGGTTAAAGCAGACAGATACTGTGAAATAGATGCGACTAATTCCTTCACTCATTCAGCTAACATTTTTTGAACTTTTATTGTGTGTGGGTCAGACAGTAAAGAATCTGCCTGCAATGTAGGAGGCCTGAGTTCAAACTCTGAGTTGGGAAGATCCCCTGGAGAAGGGAATGTCTACCCACTTCAGTATTCCTGCCTGGAGAATTCCATGGACAGAGGAGCCTGGTGAGCTACAGTCCATGGAGTCACAAAGTGTCAGACACAACTGAAAGACTAACACTTTCACTTCCAGAAAATAGAGAAAGGAGAAAAAAAAAAAAAAAAAAAGACTGACCCCGGAACCTACAGTCTAAGCAGGTGGTGATCTGAGAAGTGTACAAACACACCAAGCAAAAAGACACCAAAATTAAACAGGAGGGTTTTGTGATACACTGAAAACATTATAGTGGGGGAATTTGATCCACATAGGGAGTGTCTAAGGAAAAAAAAAATGAACTGGACAGAATTAAACAAGCAAGGGAGTCATTATTCAAGACTATTGCAACAGGGGGAAGAAATAGAATTCAACCCCTGTGAAACAAAAGACAGGACAGTTTTTAAGCACTGAAGTGAGAAAGTGGAAAAGTCTTGGAAGATGTTAGGTGAAAGTTTGGTCAGTATGATTACCCTGTCCTTTGCTAATTGTCACTTATCAGAAGTTAGGCTTCTACCCTCCCACAGTGCCTTGGAGATGGGACACTATTTTTCTTGATAATTACATTTCAAAGAGAAGGCTCCTAGGTTCTAGAGACAGACATTTCTGGGTTTTAAAGTTGACAGGAGCCTAGGAGAGGATTTACATTTCAAAGGGGCAAAGAAAGAATCTACAATTGTAAGTGATCTAAAGTAAATGCTCCAAGAAAAGGGAGCTCAGGGGCTTATTTCAGGAAGAAACCAGTCCAAAGTTTAGTTAAGCTGAGGGGAGTATCAAAGCTACTTGGTCAGATATTAAGAAAAAAATATGTATTTCCTGAAAAACGATGTGAATTTTAAAAAGAATGTCTGACAACCAAAAAGGAATGTGTGTGTGTGCGTGTGTGTGTGTGTGTGTGTGTGTGTGTGTGTGTAGGAGCAGGAGGAGGAGAAGTAGTAGAGAGATTGGCCAAGAAATTTTAAGAAGAGGGGAAAAACAGGCACAAAGGCAGTTGAGTCTGCAGAATAGAACAATGACAAGCCATAAGTGAATTTGAAGGAAGATACCCAGCTTGCATTCCCAGGGAAAGTTTAGCAAGGAAAAAATTCAGGGCAGAAGGATCAACAAGGTCAAATGCTATTGAGAGTTCAAGACATATCAAGATGAAAATACCACTGTATTTAGCTCTGTAGAGATGGTCATGGACATAGCAGCAAGAGATATACTGAAGGATTTATGGGAGCTGAAGCCTCATTGCAGTAGGCCTTTGAATGAGTATAAGATTAGGAAACAGGGAGATGAAGAAATAGGATGTTGATTACCCTTGCAAGGTATTTCCTTATGAAAGTCAACATGTTACATCATAGCTAGGAAAACGTGATATCAAATTGTTACTGGTTTGTTTGCTTTTGTCTTATTTTTTGAGAGAGAGGAAGTTGAAGTTGAACATGTTTAAAAGTTACTAGGAATGTATTAGAGATTGATTATTGGGAAGTAGTATAGAAAAATTTTTAACTATAGGAAAGAACAGAGCCTGATACATAAGTGAAAAGATAACTCAGATGAAAGGTGGAGAACTTTTTTGTTTATGATGGTAAAAGGACTTAGAATGAGTACAGATGTAGTAATTTCATAGTAGAAAGATGAAAAGATGTAATCAGAAGTTGAAATAAAAGATTAGATCATCTGCTGAGAGTGAGAACATATCCAGTGGTTGACAGCCATGGTATATATGTTGAATAATTGTGATAATGCTTTTTGTTCCCATTTGGGGTCTGTAATTAGTGAAAGCTGTTTTGGCCTTTGGGGTGACAGTTTGCAGAATTTCTAGTCTGGTTGTAGTTTTACCATGTGGAATGGTCAAAGAAGCCAAACGGGCCAGGGATTTTATGTTATTATTTTAAAAAATTTATTAATTAATGGACCATGAATTTTAAGGGAAAAAAAAGGTGAAGAATAAGGGGTTGGTTCATTAGGGAAAGTAGAGGTATTAACTGGCTGAATAGTCTATGACAACTAATGTATACAACCAGAAAGACTGATGGAGAGAGATGGTGTTTAGACAGAAAGATAACTAAATTGATGATCTCAGAGGCCATTAGAAACTCCAATAAGTGACAATGGAATTGTGTATCTGAAGTGGAGAAAATATTTTGTTACTGATGAGGTCAAGTGTTGGAAGAAGAAATCTTTTAGATGCTCAAGTTAGCATGGAAAATAACAAAATGGAGAAGGACTGGAAATCTGTAAACCAGAAGCTAAGTATTCAATAAATGAAAATTTACCCAAAAGTGATAAGAAGGGGGGCAATTGATATAGCCAAATAACTTAAACATCAAAGAAAAAGATATTTTCCAGAAGACAGGTGGAGAAAACATGTGGAATAAACAAAAGGAAGTATAGATGACATCCAGAATATTTCTTGAACAGGAGGTATTTTATGATGAGACAGGAAAGCAATCCTGCCAATTGAGAAGGCTATCAACAGTCTATGTTCGATACAGGATACAGGATTTTGGGGCTGGTGCATGGGGATGATCCAGAGAGATGATATGGGGTGGGAAGTGGGAGGGGGATTCAGGATTGGGAGCTTGTATACACCCGTGGTGGATTCATGTCAATGTATGGCAAAACCAATACAGTATTGTAAAGTAAAATAAAGTAAAAAATAAAATAAAATAAAAATAAAACAGGGAATCTGGTGTCAGATAAGGCAAGAAAAGAATAACATTTTTGAGAAGAATTTGAGTATATAGACAAGTACAGTCTACAAGGTGAAAATTCTGGAGGAAACCAGAGTTAAAATTTTCTGGAAAAGAAGTAAGGGAAATTAGGGTTAATCTAAAAAAGTAAAGGAAGGAGAATGCAAACATAAAAGTTGGCTGCATAGCCTGAGATTCTATAGAGTAACTTAGGAGAATAAGGACATTAGGCTTAATGTAAAGTACTTTAATAATCTTTGAAAGGGCAATAGAAATTTAATGCAGTATAGTCCCAAAGCTTAACTCAGGGATGTGAGAGTTTGAAGTACACAATATTGCCCTCTCTTATCTACAGCATATTGTGATACAACAGGTAACTCCCATGCTTTACTTGCCTATAGATTGTAATTTTGCTCTTGGTATGTAAACATTAGGCATGCAGAGATTCTGTTAAAAATATGCATTCTAGGCTGTAAAGATAATCATGCCTGATAACATCCATTTTTATTTTGCAGCCAAAATATGTGTAGTTAAAAGAATGTGTATGTTGAGAACACAGAGATAGTGAGGTGGCTTGGAAAAGCAATTTTTTAAAAGTCTGGATTCTGAATGTTGCCCAATTAGAAGAAATGCCAGTGACCCCAAATGCTCAGTAATTGGCTCCTACATGACCTTTACTGGAACAGGATATGTATTTTTTTCTCACCTTTCCAATTTAGAACTCAACAAGAGTGGTAAATGGTAAGTTTTAGACATTGATTTGAATGAGGTTAGACTTCTGGGTATAAATGATTTGGGCATAATATGTGAAACCATTGTTTTTTTCCAATGATATGGTGTTTGAACATCTATGATATGTCTTAATTATCATTGAAAATAAGCTTCATAACACACTTAATTAACTACCAGAATTGGTAGTTCTTTTCTGGTTCAATCAGTTTTATTTCTTCTATGATGACAAGGAGGAAAGAGCTTAAGTTTTGCTTTTAACAATAACTTGATTTTTTATATTGTGTGCCTTTGAATGAGTTTAGCATCATTGTACTCACCTCTATTAATAAAAATAAAGCAGTTATTTTTTTCTCAAAATTTGTCCTAACAGTTTTTGATACAAATATAAGTCACCCTGGAAAAGTGCTAGCTTTTATTGAAAGCTCATTCAGTGTTAGTCTTTCTAACATGGATATTTCTGTGCCAATTCCATAGTTTTAAAATTACAAGAGCTAAATCTGTATTATTATAGCATGTTTAATAAAGCAGCAATTAAGTTATGGTCCCATTTCAAGTGAGCTATGCCTTCCTCATATATAAATATTCTGAATTTGACCATTCAATAATAATAGTGTAATAATGATATTCTAATTTTAGAGTATATAAAGGGAGAAACACAGTAACGTTTGCAGCTTTCCCAGGTTGGAGAAATCAAATTTATTTTAATAATTAATATATTTAAAAATATAAAGAAAAAGTTATTAGTATTATTGTCATTGCTTCTCTGAAAATTATTACAGGTACTATGAATTCTTAAGCTTTAATGTAGCAGTTTTGTAACAGGGGTTAATAATGAAAGATCATTTAGTTTAAGTATCTTTGCTATTTGTATGGTAATTAAGCTCGCAAGGACCAATGCTTATGTTTAATAGGCATAGCAAGCAGAAACAGTAGGGTAATAGACAAATTTAAAAGGTCCTATTATTCATTAGTGTATACATTTTGATTTGAAAATGTCAAAGGTAACAGTGTTATGGAATTACATTATTAACTATCTTAATACCAAGTAGCAACTTCACACATAACCTCAGTGTTTTGAATAATTTTATAGGCAAACATTTGATTCCACATTATCTATTTGTAAGGCGAGTTTATTTTAAATAAAAGGCACCAATTAAAAAGAAAAACTCCATCACTTATTCTTTTAATCAATGAGTATTTTATGTATATCCTCAATTAAGTCCTATTTTGAATACCAAGGCTGCAACTCTGACCCTACAGTTGAAGTGAAAGTGAAAGTCACTCAGTCATGTCCAACTCTTTGCAACCCCATGTAATACATAGTCCATGGAATTCTCCAGGACAGAATACTGGAGTGGGTAGCAGTTCCCTTCTCCAGGGGACCTTCTCAACCCAAGGATTGAACCCAGGTCTCCTGCATTGCAAGCAGATTCTTTACCAGCTCAGCCACCAGGGAAACCCAGTCTTACAGTTAAGACCCAATTAAAGCCCATGATTAAATAAACAGGGTGACAATATACAGTCTTGACGTACTCCTTTCCCAATTTGGAACCAGTCTGTTGTTCCCCGTCCAGTACTAACTGTTGCTTCTTGACCTGAGTGAAGAGTGAGTGAAGTCGCTCAGTCGTGTGCGACTCTTCGCAGCCACGGACTGTAGCCTACCAGGCTTCTCCGTCCATCGGATTTCCCAAGCAAGGGTACTGGAATGGGTTGCCATTTCCTTCCCCAAGGGATCTTCTCTACCCAGGGATTGAACCCACGTCTCCCACATTGTAGGCAGACGCTTTTACCATCTGAGCTACCAAAGAAGCAGGTAAGGTCGTCTAGTATTCCCATCTGTTTTAGAATTTTCCACAGTTTATTGTGATCCACACAGTCAAAGGCTTTGGCATAGTCAATAAAGCAGAAGTAGATGTTTTGCTGAAACTCCCTTACTTTTTTTGATGATCCAACAGATGTTGGCAATTCGATCTCTGGTTCCTCTGCCTTTTCTAAATCCAGCTTGAACATCTGGAAGTTCATGTTTCACGTACTGTTAAAGCCTGCTTGGAGAATTTTGAGCATTACTTTGATAGCGTGTGAGATGAGTGCAATTGTGTGGTAGCTTGAGCAATCTTTGGCATTGCCTTTCTTTGGGATTGGAATGAAAACTGACCTTTTCCAGTCCTGTGGCCACTGCTGAGTTTTCCAAATTTGTTGGCATATTAAAGTGCAGCACTTTCATATCATCATCTTTTAGGATTTGAAATAGCTCAGCTGAAATTCCATCACCACCACAAGCTTTGTTTATGATGATGCTTCTTTAGGCCCACTTGACTTCTCATTCCAGGATATCTGGCTCTAGGTGATCCATCATCAGGTTGTGAGGAGATTGCTGGGAGAAATATCAGTAACCTCAGATATGCAGATGACACCACCCTTATGGAAGAGAGCAAAGAAGAACTAAAGAGTCTCCTGATGAAAGAAAGAGAAGAGTGAAAAAGTTGGCTTAAAACTCAACATTCAGAAAATGAAGATCATGGCATCCAGTCCCATCACTTCATGGCAAACAGAAGCAGAAACAGTGGAAACAGTGAGAGGCTTTATTTGGGGGGCTTCAAAATCACTGCAGATGGTGACTGTAACCAAGAAATTAAAAGATGCTTGCTCCTTGGAAGAAAAGCTGTGGCCAACCTAGACAGCATATTAAAAACCAGAGACATTACTTTGCCGACAAGATCTGTCTAGTCAAAGTTATGGTTTTTCCAGTAGTCATGTGTAGATGTGAGAGCTGGACTATAAAGAAAGCTGAGCACCAAAGAATTGATGCTTTTGAACTGTTGTGTTGGAGAAGACTTTAGAGTCCTTTGGACTGCAAGGTGATCAAACCAGTCAATCCTAAAGGAAATCAGTCCTAAATATTCATTGAAAGAACTGATGCTGAAGCTGAAACTCCTGTCCTTTGGCCACCTGATGTGAAGAACTGACTCATTGGAAAAGACCCTGATTTGGGGAAAGATTGAATGCAGGAGGAGAAGGGGAAGACAGAGGATGAGATGGTTAGATGACATCACTGACTCGATGGACATGAGTTTGAGCAAGCTCCAGGAGTTGTTGATAGACAGAAAAGCATGGCATGGTGCAGTCCATGGGATCGCAAAGATTAGACATGACTGACCTATTGAACTGAACTGAACTAAGGCCTATGGTTAATCTTGTCTTGTGTGTGGTATAAGAAGGGAAACAGAGAAAGAGAAAATAAGAAAGCATGTGATAATTGGAAATGTTTGTAAAATCAAATGAAGGGCTAGAGGATGGAATATCTGAAAAATCCTGGGAAATTCCAAAAACATGTCACAGAGGAAGCAGTAATCAAAATGAGACTTAGTAGTTAAAATTATTAATTAAGAGAAAACAGAGGAGTGTTGACAGATAAGACAAAATGTACCTGAGGTATAGAAGCAAGAGAGCATGCAATGATTTCTCTTTCATCATAATTCAAGTTTAGGTTTCACAGAAGAGAATATCAGAAGAGGTTAAGCAGGAGCAAGATGGAAAATAATTTTGTAGCTTATGTGAAAATATTTTTATTTTATTTTACTATAGCTATTTGGATTGGTTATTTTCACATGTTACCTTACTCAGCCTATAGTGCCCAACTGCTTGGTCAAACACCCAGTTGAGATGTTGTCACGAAGGTTTTTTTTTTTTTAATGTAATTAGTATCTAAATTAATAAACTTTGAGTAAAGGAGATTACCTTTCTTAACATGGATACAATTCCTGCAGTTAGTCGAAAGCCTTAAGAAAAGACTGAAGTCTCCTGAGGAAGGAATTCTGCTTCTGGACTCTTTGGAACCAACTCAGGTTGCAACAGTGCCTCCCGAGATTTCCAGACTGCTAACCAGCCCTGCAAGATTTCAAACTTGCCAGTATCCAAACTGCATAAGACATTTTCTAAAAATCTCTGGATAGACATAAAATAAAGGCATAGATATAGATACATCATATTGGTTTACTTCTCTGGAGAACCCTAATTCTTTCCTTCTTTCTTTTTTCTTCCTTGTCTCTTTCCTTCTTCCCTCACCTTCTCCTTTCCTTCCTATCTGTCTGTCTACCTATCCATTTGTCTATCTACCTATTTGTCATTGAGAGGAGATAAGATAAGAGAAATAGAAATTCCGAGAGAAACGACAGAGTAGGAGGGAACACTAATGGAGAGTGGTCATCAATAAAGAAAATCCTCTAATCTTGCTGCAGCTCTCCGAAGGCAGTTTGGGGGACAAATACTCTGGTATCTGATCTTATGATGTTAAACTTTTGGTTCTATAATTGACTTATAATCCTTTGATTGACCTTTCAAGCTTGGTGTTCAAAATTGGTCTCTTGGTGTGACCTCGGTTGTCTGTGTTCTCATCTTGGAGTTGTACTTTCTGACTTTTTCCTCCCATATCACTTTGGATCTGTATCTTATACTAGTTTTTAGCTTCAAGACCAGTCCACTTACTTGGAAAATCAAGGTTTTCAGATGAACTGGATTACAACAGTAATCGAGAGTGGTTTTAGAATCTAATTTGAATTGGTTTAAGCAATAACTTTAAATGAGTAATTCAATATGGCGCATACTGTCAGATTTTGAAATTTCAGCTGTGAAGGAATAAAGAGAAAGTAATAGATAGCTGGAAGATTTTTTTTTTCAGTTGTGAATTACTTTACCATGATTCCATGCAGAAGGAAAAATGACTCCAGAAATAGCTATAATTGTAAGCCACAGGTTTCAGAAGTGATAGCAATGGGTAATTTGTTAACTGTTGGATGTGTCCGTCTTTGATGGGAAGAAGACACTTGTTCCTTTGCAACGATGGGAAAGGGGATTGGGTGGGATGCAAATACAGCTAAGTCTGTAAATGGAAAAACAAAATGTCTTCTTTATGGCCCCAATTTCCTTCATTAAATAAGTTTTGTATGACTGAATTATGTAATAGGGAGGTAGAAAGCTTATAAAACTGGAATATTTGGGATAGCTTCTGAGAGGAATCACAAAAGTCTGAAGTATAGATACAGAAGAAGCAAACCCAGAAGAGAGATAACAGTAGTAGACAAGAGGGGAGCTTGTCCTTCTACATATAATAAGGTTAAGCGAGTAGTTATACAGGAAACAGGCTTCCCTGGTAACTCAACTGGTAAAGAATCCACCTGCCAATGCAGGAGACACAGGTTTGATCTCAGGGTTGAGAAGATCCCCTGGAGAAGGGCATGGCAACCCACTCCAATATTCTTGCCTGGAGAATCCCATGGAAGAGGAGCCTGGCATACTGCAGTCCATGGGGTCGCAAAGAGTCAGACAAGACTCAGCAACTAAGCACAGCACATACAGGAAACAGGGAAGAGGAAGGACAGGGGAGTATAGTAGAGCCTGAGATTGTTAGATGGGAAACAATCTCAGATGATAACTAGGTCAAAAGTGGGATCATGCTTCCTAAAATGGACAATGAATGGCAGTCACTGACATCAAGCAACTCCAGGCGTAGAATGGGTCCACTTGAAATTCCAAGGTGACAGTGTTCTCTGGGATGTTGGGATGCTGCTAAGATGGATGTTTAGAACCTGGCTAAATGTGAGTACTCAGGAAGTTGGTAGATGAAGTGGACAAGAATGCACAGGAATAGTCAAGATGGATGATTTATACCAAAAAGAATGAGTGAAAAGTGCATAATAGTGGAGTGTAAAGGTCTAAAAGTGATGAAAGAAATATTTGAAGATCTAACTCTCTCCTACTAAATTTTGTACTCAAGAAGAGTACAGAGGAAGAGTATTGAGAAAGAGTCATGCTGAAGCAAGGGTGGGTGTGGAGAATCTATGTAAACATTTGAGCGTGTAGAAGAGGGTAAGATGAAATGGAGGTTGCAGAGTATGTAGTGATAAGCAGTTGAGGACGGAATAACAGCAGAAGTACCAATAAGCATGCCAGTGACAGCGTGGATGATGAAAGAGCTGGGGCTTCAGGGTAGAGAAGAAGCCTTACATTTAGGGCCATCGTCAAGAAAAAGCTAGCCTATAATTTAGTCATAAAATTAACAGTATGAAAGATTCCAAAATAAATTTTATCAGGTGATCCAATGCAATTCTCTAAAACTATCTTTGGGGGAGAAGGCATTGTCGACAATTCTGTGTAAATGTTCAGCCTTATATAAGAAAGAGAAACAGTACTCCAGGTGTGGAAGAGATTGTAGGGAAAATATTACCGCTTAGTGCTACAATACCCATACGTGCATGCATACTAAGTCATTTCAGTGCATTCAGGGCATTGCCGTGCCCTCCTCCAGGGGATCTTCCCAACCTAAGGATCCCACTTGTGTCTCTTACATTTCCTGCATTGGCAGATGGGATTTTTACCACTAGCAGCATCTGGGAGGTGAAATTAATTGGGTACTAAGTTAATTTTAATTCATCATGCACATCCTGGTCCTAAATTATTTTATGTCTACTAAACTAAAACACCCACCTGAAAAGTAGAAAAATCCAGCCAAATCTTCCTAAAATTAAGTTCCTTACTTGATGTTGTAATTATTGTTATTGCTCCTGTTTAATTTTGATACTAGTTGGCTTAGAATTGTTTCCACAAGCCTCACTAACCACCTTAGAGAACTTCTGGTGAGCAAACCAAATGATATTCTGAAGTTTACAGATAAATTATATGAGAACATTTGCAAATTTGAAAACAGACACTTGTAAATTTTTCAAAATTAATTTAAAAGATATGACAATAATATTATGAACTTTTTTATGTTCTGAAAACTACAGAGAATATGGTAAAAGTAAAATAACATTGCCATTCATTACAAATGTTTTTATGAAATGAAATCCCAAATGCTTCACTGATCACTCTGTGTGCATGCTAAGTCACTTCAGTCATGTCCAGCTCTTTGCATCCCTGTGTACTCTAGCCTGCCAGGCTCCTCTGTCCCTGGGATTCTCCAGGCAAGAATACTAGAGTGGGTTACCACGCCCTCCTCCAGGGGATCTTCTCAACCCAGGGATCGAACCAGCCCCTTTTACATCTCCTACATTGGCAGGCAGATTCTTTACCACTAGAGCTATCTGGGAAGCCCCCACCGATCATTATTACACATCAAAAGGAGGAGATGCAGCTTCAGAGAGTGCATTCTTAACATCATGATTCTATCTTTGTCTTTAGAATAAGGAACATTTTTTAAAGGTCCAGTAGTAAGCTTCTTTTATGAATCTCTTCTGTCCTAAGTAAGAGAGACCATGCTATTTTACTTATGACCTTGAATCAAGTTCTGTGGCAGAATCTTTAACTGATGTTTAGGGAAACATATCAGAAGATATGAGGTGAAAAAAAGTTTTACCATCAGACAGAAAATATAACCTCCACTTTCTTTTGTTACTTCCAATTCTCAATTTTTATTGAGATGGGAAATAATACTTTTTTTTTTTTCCTTTTGGGAAACCCAGTAGCATATAATGAGTGTTCTTTAGAATAAGATAAAGTGAAATTTAATAGGTACATGTGTATGTAAGTATGTGTATGTGTTTGTATCTATATATAGTAGAAGACTATTGTGGAAATGAAACATCTTTTTTTGAAGGGGAGAGGATGAAGAGAGTAAAAAGCAAACATTTAATACAAGGCATAAAGAGAGGGAGGCTGTGGTGAAGAGAATACTATTTCTAACACAATTCAGATTCCAGAGGTGGCAATTAACATTTCATCATATGACATCCAGTTTTATAGTTCTCCAAGCAGCAATTTAAATATCTTTATTTTTATTTACTGAGTAAGTCTCTGACATATAGCAAATAGGATAACACTTATTTGAGCCTCATTGTTGTTGCTCATCACTAAGTCATGTCTGACTTTTTGCAACCCCATGGAATGTAGCATGCCAGGCTTCTTTGTTCTCCTCTGTCTCCCAGAGTTTATACAAATTAATATCCACTGAGCATCATTATGTACCACAAGTTACAGCCAGGTCACTAAACTCTGGATGTTTTTGAACTATAGAAGGAAGCCCAGTATTCTTTCAAGTCTGCACAAGAACCCATTAAAAGTCATTGATAACTCAGTTATCCACATGATTTACATATGATAGGCCTAATCTAAGTATCAGTTTGACTAGATTTTATAGATGAAACATTGGATTGGATACAATTGAATTGTTTCCTTATTCATCTTTCATTGGGACATTAATTTCTTTAAATTTTTTTTTAATTATTCTCTCAACATTTGTGAAATGATATTTTTCTGACCTCCACAATTTATCTCCAGCATTGACTTTTCTCCATTTGTGTGCTTTGAGCTTTGTAAATGGGGCCTTTTCTCCCCTGGAGATGCCATCCTCTGGTGCTGCTACTGCGCTCTAGGCAGCTTTAATTACTTCCTCTGTGCTAATCTGTTCAAAATTCAGTCTTAGAGATCCATCTTTAGATTGACGTCTCCAGATATGTGACAAATATATTAACCTGGTTTACAAGTAATAAATTCAATAGATTCTTCCCACATAGACTCTTCTCGTGTTTCACTGTTAGATAATGGCATAACCATTTATGAAACAGATTTATCTACTCTTCAAATATATCGTGAATATTTCTTCTGTACAGGCATTATCCTAAATGCACCTATGATAAACTGTTATCTCAACTAGAGACAGACTTTGCATGAAGCTAATAGAGCAATGGGTCTCCAACTTGTCCTTGGAGACCAATGTACTTCTCTTCCTCCACCACTCTAGGCACTAAAAATACTCAAAAGATGGGATTTTTGAAACTGGTTAGATGTCCTTTATGAACAGTATGGGAAAGAGTCTGGAGTCTCTGGGCAGTATTGAAAAAATCAGATATCATTTAGGAATTAACTTTTAATATTTTCAGATAATCAAGTACTGAATATTATTCAAAGAATTGCTTTTCAGATGAGAATTTTTTAATGAATTGCTTTAATACTTCATTTTTATTTTTGGATTTCTTTCATTATTTAGAAATCATTTGCATACCCTCTAATATATATTTTACACATTACCTAGATATACATTGTTATATAACATTATATATAATATATGACTAATATGTACTATCTTATGACTGATCTTGAAATTCTTGTAGAGGGCAAGAAATTATTTTATTTAAAATTATTTCACAGCTGTATTAAATAGGATTAACACATAATAAAGTACAAAATTCGATAGGTTTAGACATATATATGTGTAATTATCTAGCCATCTGTATATATATATGTGTGTGTGTAAATAACATCATCATGATCAGTGTAATGACTATAACCATTGTCCCCAGGATTTCCTCATGCACCCCCATTGAGATCAGTTTACATTCTCTACAATTTTATATAATTACACTATTTTTGTATGAATTATTTCACCCAGCATTATTATTTTGAGACACATGGACATTGTTTCATCTACCAGTAGTATACTTGTTTAAAATGTTGAATGATATTCCATTTTATATATATTTATATTTATATTTATAACATAATTTGTTTATCCATGGATATTTGAGTTGTTTTAGTTTGGAGCTATTACAAATAAAACTGCTATGAACATCTGTAGACAGCTCTTTAACTAAAAATAGTCTCTACTTCTCAATGTCCTGGAGATCTTTTGCGGAATTGGTACTATTTTCCAATATATATACACATTATAATTTCCCAGTGAAGCCATTGGCCTTGTATTTACTTTGAGAGCAGTAATAGATATGAAACTGTTCAGATTATCTGTATTCTTGAGTAAGTTTTGATAGTTTGGTTTACCGCAATATATATCACCTCATTCAGCCACTCAGACATGTCCAGCCCTTTGCCACCCCATGGATGTGCAGCATGCCAAGCTTCCCTGTCCTTCACTGTCTCCCAGAGTTTGCTCACACTCATGTCCATTGAGTCGGTGATGCCATACCACAATACCATTCTTCTGAAATCTACTTTATGTGGTATTAATGTAGCACTTCAGCCTTCTCTTGATTGGTACTCACTTGGTATATCTTTTCTCACCATTTTAATTCTGACCTATTTGTGTCTTTATAATTGTAGTGGATTTCTTGTAGTTAACATAGAGTTAATTTGTGCTTTATTATTATTATGCCTTGAAAAGTTGATATCATATAATTTGTCTATTTCTAATTTACTTCAGTAAGGAAGATAAATCTGGTCCCTCTTACTCTATCTTGCCTAGAAGTGAATGTTATTGATGCTTTTTGATAGAAATTGTAGAGCCACTATGCATGCAATCACAGACAATGAAATATCGGACATTGAAGATCAGTGAAGAGAGCACTGACTGGAACCTTGAAATTGATAAACACACTGCAGAATATAGTCCTCAAGACGTCATATGTAGTTCCTAAGAATAGTAAGAGACTGTTTTTATAGTTGGGTTCTGAGAAATTTTTAGAGTAATTTGATATGTCCATAGATTGAATTCCTAGAGAGCACATCTTTTTAGGATAATTGATCATATATAAAAAGAATAAAAGACATTTGGAGAACAACTTGAATGAAGACAACTTAAGAGTTTCTTAAAATATATATATTTATAATGTAAATTTTAATATTTTTGAAAATGTCTTCTTTACTTATATTTTTATCATCTGCAGACTAATACAGAGAAGGCAATGGCACCCCACTCCAGTACTCTTGCCTGGAAAATCCCATGGATGGAGGAGCCTGGTGGGCTGCACTCCATGGGGTCGCTAAGAGTCGGACACGACTGAGCGGTTTCACTTTCACTTTTCACTTTCATGCATTGGAGAAGGAAATGGCAACCCACTCCAGTGTTCTTGCCTGAAGAATCCCAGGGACGGGGGAGCCTGGTTGGCTGCCGTCTGTGGGGTCGCACAGAGTCAAACACGACTGAAGTGACGTAGCGGCAGCAGCAGACTAATAAGGGCTTCCCTTGTGGCTCAGCTGGTAAAGAATCCAGATGAATAAAGAATGACATTTTATGTAACAGGGCTTCCCTGATAGCTCAGTTGGTAAAGAATCCTCCTGCAATGCAGGAGACCCTGGTTTGATTCCTGGGTTGGAAAGATCGGCTGGAGAAGGGATAGGCTATCCACTCCAGTGTTTATGGGCTTCCCTTGTGCAGTGTGGGAGACCTAGGTTGGGAAGATAATATGTTACTTTTATGTAACATATTACGTATTTGTGTAACCATTGTTTCCTTGAAAGTAAAAGTGGCTCAGTCTTATCCTACTCTTTGCAACCCCATGGACTCTACAGTCCATGAAATTCTCCAGGCCAGAATATTGGTGTGGGTAGCCTTTCCCTTCTCCAGGGGATCTTCCCCACCCAGAGATCGAACCCAGGTCTCCCACATTGCAGGCAGATTCTTTACCAGCTGAGCCACAAGGGAAGCCCTTGTTTCTTCAGTGATATCATGTATTTCCTAAGTTATAGCACTTTTGGATGGTAGTTTCTCTTTTAAACTCATAAAATCTATTCTGCATAACATAATCAATGTCCTATATTAACCAGGATAAGATAAAACCAGAAAAAGTAAATATAAATTTTAATTTTCATTGAAGTAGTACTGTGCATTGCTAAAGAAAATTTTATTCTTAAATTTTGTATTTTTAAAAAAATCTCTTCATTAACTCCAAGCTTTCAGCTTAAAAAATTACTGATCTTTTGGTATGCTGGCAAGTGTTCAGTTGTGTTCAACCCTTTGCAACCCCATGGACCATAGCCTGCCAGGCTCCTCTGTCTGTGAATTTTTCCAGGCAAGAATACTGGCATGGATTGCCATTTCTTTCTCCTGAGGTGCAGAGTATCAAATATTTTTAAACAGCTTCCCATTCTGCCTCCACCTGCTAAATTCACTACGTTTTCACTAATTAATTGGTTCTTTTTGTATTGTTTGTAAGCTTTCTAATAGCAGGAATTTCTCTACATGGAAAAGAGACAGCTTACATTTTTTTGTAATACAGAAGTATGTTATCAACAATACTAAAGTGGATTGCCATTCCCTTCTCCAGGGAATCTTCCTGACTCAGGGATCGAACATGGGTCTCTCGCATTGCAGGCAGATTCTTTTACCATCTGAGCCACCAGGGAAGCTCCAGAGAACACTATGGAGATTACTTAAAAAACAAAGACTGAAATTTGATATTACCCAGCAATCCCACTATTTGGCATATACCCTGAGAAAACCATAGTTGAAAAAGACATGTACTCCAGTGTTCCCTGCAGCACTATTTACAATAGCCAGTACCTGGAAGCAACCTAGATGTCCATCTACATATGAATGGATAAAGAAAACGTGGTACATGTATACAACAGACTGTTACTCAGCCATAAACAGGAACAAATTTGAGTCAGTTCTAGTGAGGTGAATAAACTTAGAGCCTATTATACAGAGTGAAGTAAGTCAGAAAGAGAAAAACAAATCTCACATATTAGTGCATATGTATGGAATCTAGAAAAATGGTACTGATGAACCTATTTGCAGGACAGGAATAGAGATGCAAATATAGAGAACAGACTTATGGACACAGTGGGGGAAAGAGCGGATGTGGCCAACTGAGAGAGTAGCATTGTCTGTGAAAACCTAGAGGGGTGGAAGGTAGGTTCAAGAAGGGAACATGTGTATACTTATGGCTGATTCATGGTGTTATATGGCAGAAACAAATAAAACATTGTAAAGCAATTATCCTCCAATTAAAAAAATTAAATATTTATGTAGGCTTAAAAACCCACAAGTTACTTTTATATATGAACCTATCCCAACACCTCCAAGGAAGGTATAATGATAACAGTTTTAAGAAGTGAAAGAATAGAGCCTACAAAAAAGAAAGGCATAGAGTGATTTTCTGAGTTTATGGCCCTGGGTAAATGATAGCATTATATCTCATATCTTAACTTTCTGATCTACAGTGTGATACTTACAATTAAAAAGAAAAATGGCCCAATATAATTTTGTTCAAGATCACTTGAATACCTATTTTGTGAAGAAATTTTTAGCATTGGGCCCACTACAATGCATATATATATATATATATATATATATATACTTCTAATTTGGCTTTATTTAACTCTACATTATAAAAATTGGTTCTCATTTTATGTAAAAATGTTTCCATCTACATATTTGCATATATGATTGTTCTTTAAATAAGCTACAGTTTCTCTTAATGTTTTCATCTAATTTTCTTTAGTCACATTAGGAAACCATGGCAAATCTAACATGGCATAGTTAACAATGTAAGAAAACTATTATATTAAAATTTCAAATAATCATTATGAGATCAAGTTTTAAAGTCCAGTCCAGGAATAAACTTACAACATCATATTTTGTTGCTAATAACTAAAAATTAGCATAACTTTCTTCCTGAAATAACAGAAAAATTGGCAGTTTTCTTAAAATTGAAATTAAACCCAAGCAAGAAATTAATATGAAAAATGCTGAAAAAGATATACTTCCAATTTTAATAAAAACATAAAAATATTATTACAAACTCCTCATAGAAAACTATAATTAATGATTTTATGCTTCAGTGAAGGCTAATATTTAACTGTATGCACATAGTTATAAATTACTGTTGTATTTAAGATCTCTCTAGGTATAATTCTATAATCTTCAGCTGAGCTTATGAAACTAAAAAATATTATGATTTATAAAATATATACAAACTGCCATCATACCTTGTAAGATTTTCATACAAACTTACTTGAAATAACTTTAATCATTTTTATATTTTGTTTGAAAGAAAATCAGTTAATAAACTTCATATAAAGATCAGCCTGTAATTTGTTGTTGGTCCTTTGGTCAGAGATTAATTTTGAGACCCTTTATTAGTGGGTTATAGCCCAGTTTCCTCTATGAGCTGTAGAAGTTATAAAATATTAAGTAAATGGTAGATTATCTGTAGGTAAGTGATTACTAGCACAAAAAATGAGAAATTTAGCAGAAGTACTTGCTAAAGTACTAAATGCTAAATGAGAAATTAAAGTGCTAAATGAGAAATTAAAGTACTAAATGCTAACTGAGAAATACTAAGTGCTAAATGAGAAATTTAGCAGAAGTACTTGCAGAAGGATCAACTCAACACTAGTATAAAAGCAGTCTACAGATTTAGTGCAATCCATATCAAAATTCCAATGTTATTTTTCACAGAACTGAAACCATTTAAAATATTTTTTGGAAACACAAAAGACCCCAACTAGCAAAAACTTGAGAAAGAAGAACATAGCTGGAGAAATTATGCTCCCTGATTTCATACTATACTACAAAGCTATAGTAATGAAAACAGTATGATGCTGGCAGAAAAACATAGCTCAATGGAACAGGATAGAGAGTCTGCAAATAAACCCAGACACTTTTGGTCAACTGCACTATGACAGGAAAGCAAGAAAATACAATAGAGAAAACAGTCTCTTCAATAATTAGTTCTGGGGAAATGGGACAGCTACATGTGAAAGAATAAAGTTAGAATGTTAGAACATTCAAGATGCATTAAAGACCTAAATGTAAGATGGAAGCCATAAAACTCCTAGAGGAAAACATAGACAGAACACTCTCTGACATAAACTAATTAGCATTTTTTAATCCATGTTGGAGAACACTCTTGAGAGTCCCTTGGACTGCAAGGAATCCAACCAGTCAATCCTAAAGGAAATCAGTTCTGAATATTCATTGAAAGGACTGATGCTGAAGCTAAAACACTAATACTTTAGCCATCTGATGCAAAGAACTGCCCATTGGGAAAGACCCTGATGCTGGGAAAGATGGAAGGCAGGAGGAGAAGGGGACAACAGAGGATGAGATGGTTAGATGGCATCACCAACTCAATGGACATGAGTTTGAGCAATCTCCAGGAGTTGGTAATGGACAGGGAAGCCTGGCATGCTGCAGTCCATGGGGTTGCAAAGAGTCAGACATGACTGAGTAACTGAAATGACTGACCTGACCTAAAACTAAAAGCTTTTGCATAACAAAAGAAACCATTGAAAAAATCAATAGAAAACAAACTGAATGGGAGAAAATATTTACAAATGATATGATCAATAATTAATATCCAACATATTTAAATAGTTCATACAACTCAACTATATATATTTGTTAAAAACAAAACAAATAAACACAACTCCATTTAAAAATGGGCAGAAGAACTGAATAGATATTTTTCTAAAGAAGAATTGCAGATGACCAATAGGTACATGAAAAGACACTCAACATCACTAATCATCAGGGAAATGCAAATCAAAAGCCAGGGATAGAACACCCCACACCTGTGAAAATGTCTATCATCAAAAAGAACATAAATAACAAATATTGTCAAGGATGTGGAGAAAAAAGAACCCTCATACACTGTTGGTGGGAAAATGGGGAAATAAATTGGTGCAGCCACTGTTGAAAACAGTATGGAGGTTTCTCAAAAAACTAGAAAGAGAACTACCCTATGACCCAGGAATTCCACTCCTGAGTATATATCTGAAAAAAACAAAACCACTAATTTGAAAATATACATGAACCCTAATATTCATAGCAGCACTATTTACAATAGCCAAGATAATCAGCCATAAAAAAATAAAATTTCCCATTTCCTATAATGAGGATGGACCTAGAGAGAATTATGCTTAGTGAAACAACTCAGACAAAGATAATCTGCTATCAGTTATATGTGGGATATAAGAAACAAATATATATATAATAAAACTGAAACAGACTAATAGATGTAGAGAACACACTAGTGATAGTGTGATTATCAATCAGGAGAGGGATGGGGGAAGAGACAAGATTGCTGTGTGGGGTCAAGAGATACAAACTACTATGAGTAAAATAGATAAGCAAAAAGGATATATTGTACAGCACAGAGAAATATAGCCATCATTTTACAATATTCTTAAATGGAATATAATCTATAAAAATATTGAATCACTAGATTGCATACCTGAAACTATTCTGAGGGAAAGCAGGAGCACTATAACGTTAGGGTGGGAGGCATGAACTGTTCCATATAAGATAAGCTCAAGGACGTATTGTACAATATGGGGCACAAAGCCAATAATTTGTAATACCTGTAATTGGAAAGTAACCTTTTTTTGTGTGTATACTGGGATTCCCTGGTGGCTCAGATGGTAAAGCATCTGCCTGCAATGTGGAAGACCTGGGTTCTATCCCTGGGTTGGGAAGATCCCCTGGAGAAGGAAATGGCAACCCACTCCAGTATTCTTGCCTGGAGCATCCCATGGACAGAGGAGCCTGGTGGGCTACAGTCCATGGAGTCACAAAGAGTTGGACACAACAGAGCAACTTCACATACATACATACAGTTGTATAATTGTATATATATATATATATTTTATTTGACCAAAAACAACGCTGGTTTATATCTGAGGAGGATGTCTTTATCAGAGTAAATGATGACTGATATTTTAGGAGTTAGATTGGCATTTCTACAGACCTCTCAGATGCTCAGCAGAGAGGAGCTACCCCACGCCCAAGGTCGGGGCAGCGACCGAGAGTGCCAGGCTGCAATGGTGCAGGAGCGGCAAGAGGAGCTACCCATGCCCGAGGCCAGGGGCAGCAGCCAAAAGGAGCAATGCCACGTCCAAGGTACACAGCTGCGCTGACACAGGAGGGCCAAGAGAAGCTACTCCACATCCAAGGTCAGGAGGGGCAACCTCGTCCAAGGTAACCAGCAGCGGCTGTGCTTTGTTGGCGCAGCCGTGAAGAGATACCCCATGTCCAGGGTAAGAGAAACGCAACTTAGATGGTAGGTGTTGTGAGAGGGCATCAGAGGTCAGACACACTGAAACCATAATCACAGAAAACTAGTCAGTCTAATCACACAGACCACAGCCTTGTCTAACTCAATGAAACTAGGCCATGCCATGTGGGGCCACCCAAGATGGGCAGGTCATGGTGGAGAGGTCTGACAGAATGTGGTCCACTGGAGAAGGGAATGGCAAACCAGTTCAGTATTCTTGCCTTGAGAACCCTGTGAACTGCATGAAAAGGTAAAATAATAGGATACTGAAAGAGGTACTCCCCAGGTCAGTGGGTACCCAATATGCTACAGGAGATCAGCAGAGAAATAACACCAGAAAGAATGAAGGAATGGAGCCAAAGCAAAAACAATACCCAGTTGTGGATGTGACTGGTGATAGAAGCAAGGTTCAATGCTGTAAAGAGCAATATTGCATGGGAACCTGGAATGTTAGGTCCATGAATTAAGGCAAAATGGAAGTGGTCAAACAGGAGATGGCAAGAGTGAATGTTGACATTCTAGAAATCAGTGAACTAGAATGGACTGGAATGGGTGAATTTAACTCAGATGACCATTATATCTACTACTGTGGGCAGGAATCCCTTAGAAGAAATGGAGTAGCCATGATGGTCAACAAAAGATTCTGAAATGCAGTACTTTCATGCAATCACAAAAATGACAGAATAATCTCTCTTCATTTCCAAGGCAAACAAATATCAGAGTAATTCAAGCCTATGCCCCAACCAGTAACGCTGAAGAAGCTGAAGTTGAATGGTTCTATGAAGACCTACGAGATCTTTTAGAACTAACACCCAAAAAAGATGTCCTTTTCATTATAGGGGACTGGAATGCAAAAGTAGGAAGTCAGGAAACACCTGGAGTAACTGGCAAATTTGGCCTTGGAAAACGGAATGAAGCAGGGCAAAAGATAATAGAATTTTGACAAGAGAACACACTGGTCATAGCAAACACCCTCTACCAACAACACAAGAGAAGACTCTACACATGGACATCACCAGATGGTCAACACCAAAATTAGATTGATTAAATTCTTTGCAGCCAACGATGGAGAAGCTCTATTCAGTCAGCGAAAACAAGACTGGGAGCTGACTGTGGCTCAGATCATGAACTCCTTATTGCCAAATTCAGACTTAAATTGAAGAAAGTAGAGAAAACCACTAGACCATTCAGGTATGACCTAAACCAAACCCCTTATGATTATACAGTGGAAGTGAGAAATAGATTTAAGGGACTAGATCTGATAGACTTAGTGCCTGATGAACTATGGACAGAGGTTCGTGACATTGTACAGGAGATAGGGATCAAGACCATCCCCATGAAAAAGAATGCAAAAAAGCAAAATGGCTGTCTGAGGAGGCCTTACAAATAGCTGTGGAAAGAAGAGAAGCGAAAAGAAAAGGAGAAAAGGAAAGATATAAGCATCTGAATGCAGACTTACAAAGAATAGCAAGGAGAGATAAGAAAGCCTTCCTCAGCGATCCTGGTGGCTCAGACGGTAAAGCGTCTGCCTGCAAAGCGGGAGACCCAGGTTCGATTCCTGGGTCAGGAAGATCCCCTGGAGCAGGAAATGGCAATCCACTCCAGCACTCTTGCCTGGAAAATCCCATGGATGGAGGAGCCTGGTAGGCTACAGTCCATGGGGCTGCAAAGAGTTGGACACGACTGAGCGACTTCACTCACTTCTCAGCGATCATGCAAAGCAATAGTGGAAAACAACAGAATGGCAAAGACTAGAGATCTCTTAAAGAAAATTAGAGATGCCAAAGGAACATTTCATGCAAAGATGGGCTCAACAAAGGACAGAAGTGGTATGGACCTAACAGAAGCAGAAGATATTAAGAAAAGGTGGCAAGAATACACAGAACTGTACAAAAAAGCTCTTCACTACTGAGATAATCATGATGGTGTGATCACTCACCTAGAGCCAGACATCCTGGAATGTGAAGTCAAGTGGGCCTTAGAAAGCATCACTATGAACAAAGCTAGTGGAGATGATGCAACTCCAGTTGAGCTATTTCAAACTCTGAAAAAGGATGCTGTGAGAGTGCTGCAGTCAATATGCCAGCAAATTTGGAAAACTCAGCAGTGGCCACAGGACTGGAAAAGGTCAGTTTTCATTCCAATCCCAAAGAAAGGCAATGCGAAAGAATGCTCAAACTATCGCACAATTGCACTCATCTCACAAGCTAGTAAAGTAATGCTCAAAATTCTCCAAGCCAGGCTTCGGCAATACCATGAACTTCCTGATATTCAAGCTGGTTTTAGAAAAGGCAGAGGAACCAGAGATCAAATTGCCAGCATCCTCTGGATCATGGAAAAAGCAAATGAGTTCCAGAAAAACATCTATTTCTGCTTTATTGACTATGCCAAAGCCTTTGTCTGTGTGGATCACAATAAACTGTGGGAAATTCTTCAAGAGATGGGAATACCAGACCACCTGACCTGCCTCCTGAGAAATCTGTATGCAGGTCAGGAAGCAACAGTTAGAACTGGACATGGAACAACAGACTGGTTACAAATAGGAAAAGGAGGACGTCAAGGCTATATATTGTCACCCTGCTTATTTAACTTATATGCTGAGTACATCATGAGAAATGCTGGACTGGAAGAAGCACAAGCTGGGATTAAGATTGCCAGGAGAAATATCAATCACCTCAGATATGCAGATGACACCACACTTATGGCAGAAAGTGAAGAGGAACCAAAAAGCCTCTTGATGAAAGTGAAAGAGTGAAAAAGTTGGCTTAAAGCTCAACATTCAGAAAATGAAGATCATGGCATCTGGTCCCATCACTTCATGGGAAATAGATGGGGAAACAGTGGAAACAGTGGCTGACTTTATTTTGGGGGGCTACAAAATCACTGCAGATAGTGTTTGCAGCCGTGAAATTAAAAGACACTTACTCCTTAGAAGGAAAGTTATGACCAACTTAAATAGCATATTAAAAAGCAGAGACATTACTTTGCCAACAAAAGTCCGCCTAGTCAAGGCTATGGTTTTTCCAGTGGTCATGTATGGATGTGAGAGTTGGACTGTGAAAAAAGCTGAGCACCAAAGAATTGATGCTTTTGAACTGTAGTGTGGAGAAGACTCTCGAGAGTCCCTTGGACTGCAAGGAGATCCAACCAGTCCATTCTAAAGGAGACCAGTCCTGAGTGTTTATTGGAAGGACTGATGCTGAAGCTGAAACTCCAATACTTTGGCCTCCTTATGTGAAGAGTTGACTCCTTGGAAAGACCCTGATACTGCGAGGGATTGGGGGCAGGAGGAGAAGCGGATGAGATGGCTGGATGGTTCACCGACTCAATGCACATGAGTTTGAGTGAACTCCGGGAGTTGGTGATGGACAGGGAGGATGGTGTGCTGCGATTCATGGGGTCACAAAGAGTCAGACATGACTGAGTGACTGAAATGAACTGAACTGAACTGAACTGAAAAAGAAGAAAAAATATATATAATAATAAAAGGGAGGTTAATGTGTAGGGGAAAAAAAGCATGAAAATGGTTTGCTTATGAGCATGAAATAAAAACTTTATTTTATTTTTTAAAGTTTATTTTCTTTTTGCCTGTGTTGGTCTTAGTTGTTGCATGTGGGATCCTTCACTGTGGCATGTGGAATCTTTCGTTGCAGTGCATGAGCTTCTCTCCCTAGTTGTGTTGTGCAGGCACCAGAGTGCATGGGCTCTATAGTTTGCAGCATTGGACTCTCTAGTTGAGGCCTGTGAACTCAGGAAAATTGCAGCATGCAAGTTCCCTGATAACTTAGATAGCAAAGAATCTGCCTGCAATGCGGGAGACCTGAGTTTGATCCCTGGGTTAGGATGATCCCCTGGAGAAGAAAATGGCAACCCACTCCAGTATTCTTGCCTGGAGAATTCCACAGACAGACAACTCTGGTGAGCTACAGTCCATGGAACTGCAAAGAGTTGGACATCACTGAATGCATAAGATATATATGTATATATAAAAGAACTCACACTGTAATAGAAACTCAGGAAAAGAAGAAAAATCTAGAAGAGAACCAAACAAATACAATATAAGAATTTAAAACTAGATTGAAAGGAATAAACAGCAAAATAGATAGTATTTGCTATTCACTGAATATTTGTGTCTCCCCAAAACTCATGTTGAAATCATGACTCCCTTTGGGATGTAACTAGGTGTCGAGGGTGGAGCCCTGATTAATGGAGTTAGTGCCTCTACACAGAGACACAAAGAGCTTTTCTTTCTTGTCTCTGCTGTGTGAGGACACAAGAAGATGGCCATCTTCAAACCAGAAAGTGGCTTCTCACCAGACCTTGAATCTGTAGCCATCTACATCCTGGAAGACCCAGTCTCCAGACCTATCAGAAATTGATATTTGTTATATAAGCTAGCTAGTCATGATGTATTTGTTTAAAAAAAAGCCTGAGCTATTACAATATTTGAGGTTTTTCCAAAGAAGAATCTGGAACAAGTTAAACATAGTAATAACTTATGGTTTAATTAAAAAGTCAAGACTTTCTGAAGTGAAAATCAGATTCTATAGATAAAAATCCTCATGATTTGAAGGCATAAGTAATAGAAAGAAAACCCACTTTTAGAAAAATCCTTGTAACATTTTTGAATTTCAAAGGCAAAGCAAAAGCTTACACACTTAAGAGTGTTTCTCAGTCTGCTTCTTTAGTTCATTTATTACCAGGTGACCATGAAGCAGCATGAAGAGTTTTGATGGTTGAAGTTTGATCCAGGTTCTATATTTTTAACCAAATGGTAACACCTCATTGGGAACATGTGCTAGGCAATACTTCTCAGATATAGCAAAATTCTGAAAATACATGACTCATAACTTTTGAAAATATATGACTCATAATTTTGAAAACACATGGCATAACTTCATGAAAAAATTTAGCTGAAGTACTACAGCTGAAGTTAATTAAAATTCAGATATCAAGAACAGACAAGATCTAGCATAAAAGTAATGGTCAATATTGAACCAAGTCAAATATATATAATTAAACCAATTTTATATTAAATATTGATACATAATTTGGCAAATATACAAAAATGATTCTCAAAGAGAAGGCATTAGTTAAAACAAATTTAATGTAACAACTGAGCTTTATAATGTCAATAAATCTGTCAAATTTCATTGAACTAAATTATTTACCTCAATCTTGCACTCAAAAACATTTAGTTTTGAATTTGAAAAGTATAGGATTAAGCTCAACTGCATTTTTAAACTGAAAAATAAACAATCACATTTAAGCTAAAATTACTTAAAGTTCTTATAGATATAAAAGGAAAAGCATGTAGAACATGGAGTAATTAGTGAAACAAATTTGTTACATAAAAGAGATGAAGAGGAACATACTACTAGCAAGCTTAACATTTTGTACATTTATCAGATCAAACAAAATTAAAAAAAGAAAAATGTAAAATACATCAATTATAAATATAGTAGAAGTACTCAAGTGAAAGTGAAAGTGAAGTTACTCAGTTGTGTCCGACTCTTTGCGACCCCAAGGACTGTAGCCTCCCAGGCTCCTCCACCCATGGGATTTTCCAAGCAAGAATACTGGAGGGGGTTACCATTTCCTTCTCCAGGAGATCTTCCCGACCCAGGGATTGAACCTGGGTCTCCTGCATTGTAGACAGACGCTTTACCATCTGAGCCACCAGAGAAGTTCTCAAATATCTCTATATAAGTATATACATATCTATGCATATAGGTATGTATAAATTTTTTGAAATACTAATAGCTTTTAAAAATTCTTAAGTATATAATCATACTTATGGTCAAAATATAAAATGTAGTGCATTACAGAAGGAAAAAATATCACAGACATAGAATTTTCAACATTTCAAAAAGAATAAAAAATAAGAGTTTAGAAAAGACGTTCTCTTTTTAACTAAAAAAAACATTTTTTTAAACATCTCCAGTGTCAGCAAAGAAATCAAAACAGAATTTTAGAACAAAAATAAAATGAAAATGAATGTATGACACATTAGAATTGCAGAATACAGCCAAAAATATATTTAAGATATTTTCTTAGACTTATATTCTTATATCAAGAGAAAATAATTCTTACTCCAGAAGAAAACAAATTTAAGAGAAGCAAAAGGAAGATAATTAAGAAATGCAAGACCATAAATTAATAAGAAAACAGAAAAAATAGATAATGATAGAACAGAAAAATAGATAATAATAGAAAAAAATTGTATTAATTTTCCAGGGCTATTGCAAGTAAACAGCTCAGTTCAGTTCAGTCGCTCAGTCATGTCCGACTCTTTGCAACCCCGTGAATCGCAGCACGCCAGGCCTCCCTGTCCATCACCAACTCCCGGAGTTCACTCAGACTCACGTCCCCCGAGTCGGTAATGCCATCCAGCCATCTCGTCCTCTGCCGTCCCCTTCTCCTCCTGTCCCCAATCCCTCCCAGCATCAGAGTCTTTTCCAATGAGTCACCTCACAAGGTGGCTTAAATAATATAGATTTATCTTCTCACGGATGTAGATTCTGGAAGCCCCAAATTAAGAGGTCAGCACAGTTGGTTACTTTTGAGAGGTGGGAGGGAGAATCTGTTCCATGTCTTTCTTGCAGTTTCTGAGAATTTGTTGGTAGTCCCACTACTCCTTAGTCTGTTGATGCATCGGCCCAGCCTCTGCCTTACCTCCACATGACATTCTCTCCTCTGTATTCATGTTGTCTTCCCTCTGTGTGTTTCTATCTGTCGCTGTATTTCCTTTTTATAAAGACAGCAGTCATATTGCATTAGGGCTCACTTGAATGACTTCATTTTAACTTTATGACCTCTGTAAACATTAAGTTTGTAAATAAGGTCATATTCTAACTTACCGCTGGATAGGATCTCAACATACCTTTTTGGAGGAATCGTTCAGCCCATAATATGAATGAATACAAGATCTGGTTATTGGAGAGTAAAGCAATAAGAAAGACATAAATAGTTTAATACATAAAAATACAAGTTTAAAATAATAATAGAAAAGAAAATGTAGTACAGATACATAGTTATCAATATATGTGAGAATAATATGCCATTTAATGAAATGCATTTATCTTAATAAATTTTTTTTAATATAAGAGAAATCATGTAGAAATTGAAGCACCATACATAAACCAAAAATAACTAAAATGAAGTGTAAAGTGTAGCAGAGTTATAGCCACTGCAGTAATAATATAGAAGACAGTCATCCCTTATCCCTAACAAAAGACAGTGGATTCAGACAGTAACATGGTGAGTTTTTTCCCACTATGTATCTCAACTAGTTTTAGAGCTCCACAAAATTTACATTTATAATACATTCTTATGACTGCTATCTCTTGGTATATTTAGTAATTCACAAGTAATATGAGACATATGTATTGAATAGTTTTATATGTTAGGTAAGGAACTCCTGGTATTCACCCCTTCCCCACAGACACATTCACAAAGTATTTCTATTTTTAAAGAGATGATTTACAATCCATATACTCTGTTACCAATATAAAATGATGGGAAACTTTCCAGTTCTTTCAAAAATTGTTTCATGTCATTAATAGTAAAACCAAAACAATTCATAGCAAGAGTAAAGACAACACAATAGCAGAGATCAGTCTCATAAAGACAAATACAGAAATCCTAAATAAAATGAAACCCAAATTCCACTTTATATTGAAAAATAAAAATTGTAGAGTATAGTAATTGCATCTGTATCAAGTGATTTTGTATTAAGATACAAAACAAACAAAATTTTCACATATATTTATATGTTTAAAAGGTATTTACAAATTCTATTCTTCAGAAAAAAGCTTATTAAAATGATAAATCATATTTATCTAAATTAATAACTATGAAATATTAAATAGGATTTATTAGAAGCATTCTTATTAATGTCAGGAACAGAGTAACCACATCATTGGGTAAAAGTATAGTCATTTCTATAGGTAATACCTTGTATGATCATCTGCCTGGAAAATCTGTAAGATCAACTGAGAAATTCAGATATTTCCTGCTGCTGCTGCTGCTGCTGCTAAGTCGCTTCAGTCGTGTCTGACTCTGTGCGACCCCATGGACGGCAGCCCACCAGGCTCCCCCGTCCATGGGATTCTCCAGGCAAAAACACTGGAGTGGGTTGCCATTTCCTTCTCCAGTGCGTGAAAGCGAAACGTGAAAGTAAAGTCACTCAGTCGTGTCCGACTCTTAGCAACCCAATGGACCACAGGCTAGCAGGCTCCTCCGTCCATGGGATTTTCCAGGCAAGAGTACTGGAGTGGGTGCCATTGCCTTCTCCACATGTGGGTATAAAGCAAAAATTATCCAAAACTGCTTTACCTTGAACAGTCTGTGTCCGTTTGTTGTCAGATAGCAGTTAATGAGACCACCATGTTTCCACTGTGAAGACAGTACCTGTCCGTGAAGATGTAAACCTGCAAATACCCTGGGGTCCTCAGAGCAGTTTCTGGAAAAGATAAAGAAATAGATAATTGAATCTTTATCAGAACCGCAGAGAAGAAATTTTTCATATCCTTCTTGCCTTCTTATTTCACAGTAGTTAGGTTAAATTCTAGTTAAGGGAACATTTTAAATCTCTAACAAAAAAAATTGAGAGCCCTATTTTTTATTCTTTTTCTGAAATATGGCTAGCTGAGAAATCACAGAGAAATACTGCTTCTCAGTAGATATTAAGAGAACTTAAAACTATGTACTAGTTTGTAGAGGAATAAAGTTTGTAGTAAAAATTTGAATTATATCATAGGAAATACTTTAATGAATTTGAAAAAATGTGTATCATTTATTCTTCCACTTATTTTTTTTTCCAAAATTTCACTCATGACCTAAAAAGGAACTTCTTCAAAGTATGTTAAGAATTCCCAGGAAAAATATAAAGCATGTTTCTGCAGTATGGATTTCTTAAATGAAGATGTCAATATTTTTGAGTCTAGTAATTATGCATGAAAAGTCTCTTATGGGATAGTCAACCAACAAGGACTCATTCTGGTTCCATATTCAAAGGAGAAGTGATGAGAGGTGGGCAGCGGAGGTGAAAGATGGAGACTGAGGGTAAAAAGCATTGGAATGAGAGGCGTAGAAAATAAAACTGGTACTCTTCATGGAGAAAGGGATTATAGAAGTAGGCTTCCATAACTATGTTTTTCCTTTTTAATTATACCATGTAACATTTTCTTTCAAAAATAAAGATTCTAAAGATACTTTTTTGTTTTTGTTTTTCTGGCAATGGCTTTCATTTACTGAGCACTTAATTTGCTTTTTAAGTCTTAATTCTATGATATAGATTAACGCAATGAAAATGTTCTTAAATATTTTAACACTGTGGTATTAGATGAAAAGAAGGTGTCAAAAGATTTTCCAAAGCCAAAATTCAGTGTCAGAGACTATATTACTTCTTTAGTTGTCTAGTCTCTAAGTCATGTCTTACCCTTTAGTAACCATGAACTGTAGCCCACCAGTCTCCTCTGTCCATGGAATTTTCCAGAAAAGAATACTTAAGTGGGTTCACATTTCCTTCCCCAGGAAAACTTCCCGGCCTAGGGATTGAACCTGTGCCTCCTGCTTGGCAGGCAGATTCTCTACCACTGAGCCACCTGGGAAGCCATGTTACTTCTTTAGCTTTTACATTTCTGGGTGGTCTTTAAAATTTGGAGTACACACCAGTTATAAAGAGACAAATGAACCATAGGTTGTAGGCTAACTTCTTTAGTTTGTTTCTCCCAAGCTCTTACCCAGTCTAGGCCATATTAAAATATGCTTGAGAATTTGACAGTTTTCCTTGAAAATGTTTTGTTCTTGTTGTTTTGTAATAGAAAAACCTGGCCATGTAAACTTAGCATGTTTTAATGTTAGATAATTTTATATTAACTGCATAAGTTGCTTATTTGGGATTGCATTATTCAGAATGAAGAGGGAGAAAAATCAGTACACAAAAGGAAATATGGTACTAATTGCTGAGTCAATAGATTTTAGCACATCTAAACTGCCTATTAATTTGCAATTTAAAAAGTCTTATTAATGAGTAAATTAAGGTCTAATGATTTTTGACCAGCAAATTTGGACTGGAATTATTTAATTACTCTTTCTGTTCTCAACTATATTCCTTTCTTTTCAGACAGAAATGTGAAAGGTACATTTTCCCAAATAAACCTCCTATTTTTTATCAATCTGTTCATGCCAACTTAATTAAACTTATACTATACTCTCTAGTATGAGCTAGAGGGGAAAATATCTTTGAAAACAAGGTTTTATTGAGATAGTTACATTATATTCATGTTTTATGCATATTTAGATGATTTCATATACTAAGATTTTTTAAAAAAATAACTCTCTAATTTCTGACTTTATTTTTATATTATTGGAAAAGTACTACCATACCAGGCACAAACAAATTGGATTAGTGAAATGTGATTAGAATCTACCATTGACTCTCTTTTCTCTTTATCACCATTTAGGGCATCTTCTCTCCCAAAGACGCTTCCTGTGTAGTTACTTATGGAATTAAAACTGTAAATGTTTTCTTAGATTTACAGGATATCCTTTATAATTCAGCTCTTTAAGACAAGTGTCTTCATTCTTTCAAACTGGTAAATTCCAGGGCCTTATTCTCCTTTCTACTTTGTTTTTTTCAAATGAGGCTTGGCAAAGTATCTTTTAGCTTTTTTGGCCAGAAGATAGTTAACTTCAGTTTTCTGTCTAGGATTCTTTCCATTCAGACATTTTGCCGTTCTGAATTTCTATAATCAACACATATCAAATGAACTTAAAATGTTAACATTAGAAATGACTATGTGGTTCTCTTCAGGATTCAGTGTTGTGTTGAGAGAGGCTTGTCAGCATGCCTCAGGCTTCCAGAAGGAATACAGAGATAGGACAACACTATCTGAAGCAAATTAGGATTAAAGCCTTTTTTTAATCAAGAAAGAATATGAATGAAAAGGACTTCAACAAATACCTAATCAGAATCTCTAATAAAGGGAAGAAGGAAATAGAGGTTGAGACAGATTTGGAAAGGTTGTACAACATACCAGCTTTCTGGATATCTGTCCTGAAACTGCTGCCTGTGGAGTCAAAGTATTTAGTAAGTACTTAGCTTCCACGGTAAAGACAGATGCCCCCTAATTGTCTTTCTTGTCCAAATAGATGTGGACATTCCCAGGGAAACCAGGATATTGCCAATGATCTTTAATTAGCTGTCTCTACACATCTAATTTAGTTTCATACTGTAACAATCCCAAGTACGACTCCAGTATCAGAAAAATAAAACAATATCTTCATTATATATGACAGTGAATTACAGAAGTAACCATGAGAGCTTGGAGAGAGTAAAGTACCTGAATATACAGAAGCAATGGCATGGAATACACTGAACATTATTTTTTTCTATAGTGTAATCACACTTTTCAGAGTGACATTTTGTCTTGTTCCTTAAAAAAAGGAGATACAATTCTGAATGGCTGCAGAAGGGTTTATGCCATTCAGTCGTTATTGCAGAGTTTATTTTTTATCCAATGAGGAAGTAATTTTGCATAATTATCAGTTTTATTACACAGATATATGACTACATAAGAATTCAGGTATTTTATTCAAAGCAAACATCCAGGGCTATTTGAACTCTAAGGTTTGCAACCGTTTCATATGCCAGGCAATGGTGACAATATTAGAAATAATATAATTAATTCTTCTCCAATTTTCCAATTTAACTTTTAGTTTAGAGCATAAAAGTTCATATTGTTACCAATGTAGCATTTTCAATAAGTCAGAGGTTCAAAAATATTGACAATAAAAATAAACATGTGTGTAAAGGACCAATAGGTAAAGAATCCCTCTCCAAATGTATATTTGCAGAGCTTGCTCTTTACTTCATGAGAAATAGCTATTTACTAATTTGAGAAATGTTAATATCTGTTTAAAGTGTAGATAATTTTGTGTGTGTGTGTGTTTAGTCACTAAGTCATGTCCAACTCTTTGCGATCCCTTGAACTGTAGCCCACTAGACTCCTCTGTCCGTGGGTTTTCCCAGGCAAGAATATTGAAGTGAGTTGCCATTTCCTTCTCCAAGGATCTTCCTGACCCAGGACACAAACTCACATCTGCTTGGCAGGTAGATTCTTTACCACGGAGCCACTTGTACATTCTATAAAATAAAGTAACTGGTCAATATTTTTTAATCCCCACATAATGGTATTTTGTATCTTAATATTTCTCCCAAATTATAAAAGACACAAAAATACAGTTTTATAAAATGTTATTAAGAAGACTGTTCTTTGAAGCACAATAATTTAATTTTATTAAATTAATTCCCCTGCTCTGAAGCTATTATTCTAAATGAAAGAAGTAAGATTATATAAACTTTAGAAGTAGATCATTAATGTTCCCATTTTTTAATGATTTGACACTGCATTTCATGAAATGCATGCAGCTGCATTTGACAGCTGCAATGTGTACTGCATGTATATGTAAAAAGCACTGCGTTTGCTATCATTTCTTTCACTCCCCATGACGGGTTCATTCCACCCCCTCCCCCTTTCAACTAGCATAAGTGTTTTTATAAACTGTAAAAAAAAAAAATTCTGTGAAAATAATTTTAAGAGCTTGAGCATGGTTTCCATGGTGATATAAAACACTTTACTGGTATAGAGTTACCATAATATATGAAAATTCAGTTGCTGACTTTCATGCACATTATTTATTAGACTTGAATTACCAAGAACTATACTCTCCATGTTTAATAGGACATGGTTTAATAAGCCCATGTAATTCAAGTATCATATCCCTTTGGATACTTTTTTTTTTCTGATTTCAGCAATATTGTATCAAATTTTTTCAGTGGTTAAAGCAAACAATTCAAAGCAATATTAAGCTCAAATCAATAATTAGTTTCAAAGAACAGTTAATAACTCAGCAACTAGGAGAGGGCATGGTAGGTTTTCAAAATGAATGAGTGTTATGCAACTCACTTTAGCAGTGATAGTCAGTTCAAAGAAATTTGAAGAGTCTAAATTTAAGCTAAGTGAAATGAGTCTCTGCTTTTCCAGAATAATATGTTGCAAGTAATAATTGATGAATTGCACCAAATAAAGATTATTTCTCCTAGAGTAACAGCACATATTACTATTTTAATATATATACAAACTTATACCAACACTTTATATTAATTTTAAAAGGTGAACAGCAGTTTTTAGAAGTAAGGAGGTTCTTGTTGGTTTTGTGTGAAATTAGATGTTTGTATACTATTTGGGTGAATGAATATTCAAGTGAACCTTTATTAATGATGATTTTCTTTTTCTAAAACCTTTTCTTAGAGCAGATTTAAGAAAATTCTAAGAATCTCTTCAAATGAGTAAAATTAACTACTTTTTAACATACCTCATTAGTTTCTTTGTGATAATAGCTGGAAATAGCTGAAGTTGTAACTTTATTGGTATAGACTATATCTCCATGAAATAAAATCTGTAACATTTTTTCTTTTTCTTTTCCTTTTCCTTTCTTTTCTCCTTCCTCCCTCCCTCCCTTCCTTCTTTTCTCTCTCCCTCACTTCCCTTCCTTCTTCTTTTCCTTCCTTCCATCTTTCCATCCAGCAGTTGAATTGTGAAATGTCAAGGAAAGTCAGACAAAACTGCTTGGTTTCTATAACTGTTGTCTTGAATGTGTGGTAAAAGTATTTCTATTATAGATCTGCTCCATTTGTTATAGAACCATTTAGCAATTATGTAGAAAAAACACTCTTCTGCTAAGAGATCATTTCTAATCTTCTTTTCCACCTTTATTCTCAGACATTTCAGCATATATGCTTGGAGAAAAAGAAAAGAGCACCTAAAGTAGTGCAGAATAAATAGTGTCTTACTGTTGCCAGTATCTCAGGAGCTGAGTGAACAGTCTGGCACCACAGGTCAAGTTAAGGAAACAGAAAGGATAAAAGCTCACTGTTGCAAATGTATTTTATTGGCTATGTCAATAAATCAATCCTGAATATTCATTGGAAGAAGTGATGCTGAAGCTAAAACTCCAATACTTTTGCTACCTGATGCGAAGAACTGACTCATTGAAAAAGACCCTGATGCTGGAAAAGATTGAAGGTGGGAGGAGAAGGGGATGACAGAGGATGAGATGGTTGGCATCACCAACTCAATGGACATGAGTTTGAGTAAACTCCAGGAATTGGTGATGAACAGGGAGGCCTGGCGTGCTGCAGTCCATGGGGTTGCAAAGAGTCGGACATCCTGAGCAACTGAACTGAACTGATGCCAATAATTCAATAAATATCTTATCAAGGAAAGGTGTGTGGATTGGGACAAGGGCTTCCTTTGGGAGGATGCAGGACCCAGCAGTACCCTGATAAACTGCTAGGCATCAGGGGACTATGTGTCTGCCAATATCTAGGATATTGAGAAAAAGAAAAGTCATTTTACTGCACAGTTAAGTATGTCATTGAACATGAAAAAGGGATTCTAAAGCCAGAGCGATTAGAACATTGCAGGAAAAAGAAATAAGAGACTATCCAGTTTTTTCCTGGTAGAGAGAGAAAGACAATAGAATAGAAGTCAAAGGCAGTGGTTTTCAATTGTTAGTTGTTAGCATCATGTGGTAAACTTTAAAATAATACATATTCCTAAGTTCCACATCAGACCAATTCAGTTACAATTTCTGGAGTGAATCCCTGGAATTAATTAGTCTTTAAAAAGTCTACCTGAATGGTTACAGTGTGCAACAAAAGCTATAAACATTTTTGAGGCCACAGGTCAATATCATTTTGATTCATTTTATGGGATATACACTTGGTCATTAGTAAATTTGACATTATTTATTAGTGCATTTCATCTGGTTTGTTATGCTGTATTGTGTTACTGCATATTATCTGTTTTTTTTTAACATCTGAATGGATGAGGGTATATTTGACTCTAAGTAATTAAACTTTATATAATTTGTTGGCTTTGCTGTCCTACTATAACAATTGTATTTAAATGAATTGCAGTGGTCTGATGATAACTTATAAGCATCATGTATCCAGATTACCCACAAACTTTCCTCAACTGTTGTAATCTATGGAATCCAGAAAAATAGTTAATTTAGAATGCAGAGTAATTTCTGCAATTGAATAATTCACAGCTTCCTTATGTGGGTACCAGGAAGGGGTTACAAACACGTTACAAGACACTGATCCCCTCTGTTCCCTTAGAGGCAAAGTCAAGCTTAAGTACCTATAGCTGTCTCATCTTATATCTCTGTCTGTAAGTAACTTCAAATCTCTTTCAAAGTCTGATCAGAGAAGTCTAAAGATAAAACCCATAGTCAATAGGTACAAAGAGAATGAATTAATTTGCTGCCCTCCTTTACTATTAGTAAGGCCCAAAGAGAAGCTCTCCTATCTAACATCTACCATAGCTGCAACTACCTAGGGTTCAACTGCCCAGTGAGTATAATGGGCCTGATGAGATGCTAGAAGAGCATCAAGGAAGCCAGGAAGCAGTGAGTGAAGGCTGAGCTAAGGCTGATGGGGAAGGTGACAGTGGCGTAGTGGGGAGCTGCTGGCAGGGACAGATCTCTGCAGCAGCCAACTTTAATCTCACTTCATGCTTATTAAATACATGTGTGTGCATGTTTGTGTGTGTTTGTGTAGGAAAATACACTGGCTTACCTACACTGGGTTCCCTAGAGAAGCCTCCCATTTCCTTTCAGTTTGCATTAGTTTACTCTAAGAATATTACCACTTTCTGCATGCCATGACAAGAAAACAATTGAGAAGCACTAATGAAGTTTAATTTTGAATATATCAGAAGCAATATGAACAACACAAATTGGCACAGTCAAGGTAATAGAGTTACTGTTTTCCTACCTTATAATTTTGAAGAGTATATTTCCAACTTACTTCATCATCTTTCTACTATGAAACCAGTGCATCACTGACTTTTTGGAGGATCAGTAAACTCAGCAGCTTATAGATCTTTGGTTTTAATAGAGATCCAGTTTAAATAGAGCTTATCAAATTCATCTAAAGAAACATACACTCAAGTATCATATTATAACATATTGCATATTAATTATATCATACAATGATAGAGTATATAATAAGTTATATAATGGATTGGAAAGAGTTTTCTGGAGTGATTAGATTGAAGTCAGGAAAGTAAGCAACCGGAAATAAGACTACTACTTGTAGTGCTATTCAAAGTTGATTCATTTACTCTCAATGGCATCTTAATTTTAATTGACAAGTATAGAAAATTTTGAACCAATTTTGGGGTAGACTAATGATCAGTGTTTGCCTTAGAAGATTTTTATAATAATCTGTTAAAAAAAAAAACTTTAAAAGGAATAACTAAGAACTTCATCAACTTGATTAATTCAGTTCAGCTCAACAGTTATTTATTGTGTGTCTCTTAAGGGAACAGAACATGAAATGTTCATAAGCCTTGATAACATGATTTGCCAAACATATTATGAATTGTGTTATACAAAGAGTTGTATAATAGGTAGGACAATGACTTATTTTTCCCAGATAATTCCACTTGCAAGGCAGAAATAAGTTTACTAAAAGTTGAAACCAGATAAAGCCTTTTATTGCCTTCTAAATATATTTGTATTTACATTTTATTTCTTTAGACAAATTGGCCTATTGTTATTTGCAGAATCTAAGATTTTTTTTTCAATTATGTCAGTTAAGACATAGGCCTCCACAAAATGAATATAGGTTTAAGTTTGGCTTTGTACTTTCACTCTTTGTGCCTAATTCCCCTCTTCTCTGACTCCTCCAACAATTACGAGTCTACTACCTATGAGACCTTATGGCCAAATCAGCTTTGAGGTAAAGACACACTATTAGTCATACGTGCTTTAGCTGGCTTTATAACAACATGCTAGTTTTACCGTTGACAATTATATTTTTCAATCTATCTTTACAAATGAAAGTGTCTATATAGATACAGTGAACAAAGAGGTGGTTGCCAGAGGAGATGGAAAAATAGGTGAGAGAGACTAAGAGGTATAAACTTTTAGGTACAGAATAAATGAGTCATGTGTATGAAATGTAGTGCAGAGAATATATAGTCAATAATAATGCAATGTCTTTGTATAGTAACAAATAGTAAATAGACTTATTGTGTTCATCATTTTAAAGTGTATATAAATATTGAATCACAATTTGTACACCAGGAACTAACATAAACTTGTAGGTCAATTATAATTTCAAAAATAAGCAAACCAACTCACGGGGAAAGAGATCAGATTTGTGGTTACAAAAAGTGGCAGATGAGGGGGATAGAATCAAATGAAGACAGTCAATAGATACAAACTTCCAGTTGGAAGATAAATACTAGGGATGTAATGTACAACATGATAGATATAATAAACACTGCTACACAAACACACACACGTATATATCAAAGTTGTTAAGAGAATGAATCCTGAGAGTTCTCATCACAAAGAAAAAAATGTTGTTTGTTTCTTTTTCTTGGATTATGGATGTTCACTAAACTTATTTGGTCATTATTTAATAGTGTATGTAACTCAAATAATGATATTGTATTCCTTAAACTTATACAGTGCTGTGTGTGAATTATGTTGCAATAAAACTTGAAGGAAACAATGAAATAAGGTGTTTTTTAAACAACTTACACCTAGTTTAAAAAACTGAATTTAAAAATTCTCATAAAGGGCTTTCTTTGCATTTAAATTCATGGTTATCTTGGCTCAAAAAATAGAAAAGCACATATTTATCCAAGGAATATCTGGGTACAAGTTATTGTTTAAGAGTAAAATACTATACAAATCTAAACAGCATATAACTTAGTTTAAATATACATATTTTAATCAATAATACTTTGTAGTCTTCACAATTGGTAGTTGATTTAGTTGAAAATAAAACATACTGCTCATTTAAAAATACTTTGTTAATTTGTAAAGAAGAATCAAATGTTCTTCCTGCCAAAAATAACTTTCAAGCAAAAACCATCCTTTTTCAAGCTGTTTTATAATAATTACCATATTTTGCTAATATGTAAATTAGCAAAGGAAAATTACCCTTCCAGTAAGTACCTTTTGTTGAGACAGAAACAATACGTAGACATTATTTCCTAAGGCAGTGTATTTCCAGACTATTAAAAAGATCCATGAGTTCTTGATATATGATAAGGTAGTTATTTGTACTAAAGACCTCAAGAACATTGCAAAATACTTAATAATTTTCAGCTTTGCAAATAAAATTTACTTGCAAATAGTTACCTACTAATCATGTTGTAGCTACAGAAATATTCTATAGTGAATAGCGTGTAAATACTATGCTCCTTTGTAGGAGAAATAAAAGACAATTCGAGAATCTAAAAATTAGTAGCACTATCATTCTATTAGCTGTTATTTAAAAAAAAATAAATAAAATGTGAAGTAAATTGTTTTTTTGTTTCGTTTTGTTGTTTTGTTTTTCAGACAGTGGGTGAGGGCCAGACTGCAGCTGGAGAGAAATCCTGGCAGGCCTCCCTCACTTCCTTCTCTTTCCTCCATTCCGTAAATCTACTATGTGCTGAATACTTAATCTCTACACCCTTCATTTCCTCAACTGAAGGGATGGGACAGTGCTGGCCAACCAGGAACCCAATACACATTCGCACCCAACAAAGACGGTACTCCAAACATGGCAGCCTGCCTGAGACCCGTAGCTCTTGCAGAGCTGTTTCCCCCAAGAAGAGGATGTCTGGCAGCGAGTTCCTGCATCCCAGTCACCCCAGGATCCCTTGTGACGCTTCTGGAGGTGCTAGGTAGGACCCTCGGGCTGGAGGCATGCGTAGTTTGTGGGGGCCTGAAGGCTGGCAGAGGCGCTCAGCCCCATCCACATGAGAAGTCTTGGGTGCGCCACCTGCCAGCTGCCTCTAGCTGGCTTTTAATTCCACCGCTTAGCCTCCATGTCCCCCAAGAGCCAGCCTTTGAAGTGGCCTATTAAGTGGGCTTTCACATTTATGGAGTTCCTCTGCCAGATTGAGTGGCCCATATATGGGTGCCCACTGTTTTCTCAACCAGGTTGGTGCGGCGATGGGCACCAAGGCTCTACTGACCACTGGTCTCTAATTCGTGCCTGACATAGACATTCCCTGCCCAAGGAACTGTTTGATTTATGTTGAGGCTTCAGTGTGGGGATTCTGCTGACTGGGAAAGGTGGGGTTTCAGCTACTCCTGCCAGTTTGATGGAGGTTTTCAAGAATGTAAACACCATAAGAGCAGAGACCTTCTCTGAGTCACTGTTGACTCTCCAGTGCCTTCCACAGTGTCTGGCACATAGTGAGCGCCCAGGGTACCTCACATATCAGGCGTTGCGCTAAGCTTTTGCATACATTGTCTTATCTAATCCTATGCACTGTATAGATGGCAGAGTAGAAGGACATGCACTCATCTCCTTCTGTGAGAACTCAAAAATTACAACTCGCTCCTGAAAAACCATCGATAGGAGAATGTTAGTGAGTGTTAGTCTTTCAGTCATGTCCGACTCTTTGCGATCCCATGGACTGTAGCCCACCAGGCTCCTCTGTCCGTGGGATTCTCCAGGCAAGAATATTGGAGTGGTTGCCGTTTCCTTCTCCAGGACATCTTCCCAAGCCAGGGATCTCCCACACTGCACGCAGACTCTTTACCCACTGAGCCACCAGGGAATCCCCAGGAGAATGTTAGATCCCACCAAAAGATATCCCACATCCAAGGGAAAAAGGAGAAGCCCTAGTAAGATGGTAGGAGGGGCGAAATCACATTAAGAATCAAACCCCATATGTGTCAGAGATGCTCAGAGGGCTCAAATAAAACCTTGTGTGTGTCAGGAACCAGGAGAAAGGAGGTAATGGTATCTTCATTACAGCCTCCATAGTTTGGTCTCAGGTCAAACAACAGGGAGGGAACACAGCCCCACCCATCAACAGAAAATTGGATGAAAGATTTAATGAGCATGGCCCTACTCATCGGAAGAGCACTCAGTTTCCCCCACAGTCAGTCTCTCACATCAGGAAGCTTCTGTAAGTCTCTTAACCTTAGCCATTAGAGGGTAGACAGAATGAAAACAACAATCACAGAAAATTAATCAAACTGATCACATGGACAATAGCCTTATATAACTCAATGAAACTATAAGCCATGCCGTGTAGGGCCACCCAAGATGGATGGGTCATAGTGGACAGTTCTGACAAAACGTGGTCCACTGGAGAAGGAAATAGCAAGCCACTTCAATAGTCTAGCCTTGAGAACCCCGTGAACAGAATGAAAAGGCAAAAAGATAGGACACTGAAAGATGAACTCACTAGCTCTGTAGATGCCCAATATGCTACTGGAGAAGAGTGGAAGAATAACTCCAGAAAGAATGAAGACATGGAGCCAAAGCAGAAACAATACCCAGTTGTGGATGTGACTGGTGATGTAAGTAAAGTCCAATGCTGTAAAGACCAATACTGCATAGGAACCTGGAAACTTAGGTCCATGAATCAAGGTAAATTAGAAGTAGTCAAACAGGAGATGGCAAGAGTGAACATCAACATTTTAGGAATCAGTGAAATAAAATGGACTGGAATGAGCAAATTTAATTCATATGACCAATATATCTACTACTGTGGGAAAGAATCCCTTAGAAGAAATGGAGTAGCCCTCATAGTCAACAAAAGATTCCAAAATGCAGTACTTGGGTGCAATCTCAAAAATGACAGAATGAACTCTATTTGATTCCAAGGCCAACCATTCAATTATCACAGTAATCCAAGTCCATGCCCCAACCACTAATGCTAAAGTTACTGAAGTTGAATGGTTCTATGAAAACATACAAGACCTTCTTGAACTAACACCCAAAAAAGATGTCCTTATCATCATAGGGGACAGGAATGCAAGAGTAAGAAGTCAAGAGAAACTAGAGTAACAACCAAATTTGGCCTTGGAATACAAAATGAAGCAGGGCAAAGGCTAACAGAGTTTTGCCAAGAGAAAACACTGGTCATGACAAACACCCTCTGCCAACAACACAAGAGAGGACTCAACACATGGACATTACCAGATGGTCAATACTGAAATCACATTGGCTATATTCTTTGCAGCCAAAGATAGAGAAGCTCTATACAGACAACAAAAACAAGACTGGAAGCTGACTGTAGAACAAACAGATCATGAACTCTTTATTGCAAAATTCAGACATAAATTGAACAAAGTAGGGAAAATGATTAGATCATCCAGGCATGACCTTAATCAAATTCCTTACCATTATACAGTGGAAATGACAAATAGAGTCAAGGGATTAGATCTGATAGACAGAGTGCCTGAAGAACTATGGATGGAGGTTCGTGACATTTTACAGGAGCCTGTGGTCAAGACCATACCCAAGAAAAAGAAATGCAAAAAGGAAAATGGTTGTCTTAGGAGCCCTTACAAATAACTGAGAAAAGAAGAGAAGCTAAAAGCAAAGGAGAAAAGGAAAGATAACACCCATTTGAATAAAGAGTTTCAAAGAATAGCATCTTAGTGACTGACTATGGTGTTAATCAAAGCTAGTGGAGGTGATGGAATTCCAGTGGAGCTATTTCAAATCCTGAAAGATGATGCTGTGAAAGTGCTGTACTCAACATGCCAGCAAATTTGGAAAACTCAGCAGTGGCCACAGGACTGGAAAAGGTCAGTTTTCATTCCAATCCCAAAGAAAGGCAATGCCAAAGAATGTTCAGACTACCGCACAATTGCACTCATCTCACAAGCTAGTAAAGTAATGCTCAAAATTCTCCAAGCCAGGCTTCAGCAACAGGTGAACCATGAACTTCTGATGTTCAAGCTGGATTTAGAAAAGGCAGAGGAACCAGAGATCAAATTGCCTACATTTGCTGGATCATGGAAAAAGCAAGAGAGTTCCAGAAAAACATCGATTTCTGCTTCATTGACTATGCCAAAGCCTTTGACTATGTGGATCACAATAAACTGCGGAAAATTCTTCAAGAGATGGGAATGCCAGACCACCTGACCTGCCTTTTGAGAAAACTGTATGAAGATCAGGAAGCAACAGTTAGAACTGGACATGGAAAAACAGACTGGTTTCAAATAGGAAAAGGAGTACGCCAAGGCTGTATATTGTCGCCCTGCTTATTAAACTTCTATGCAGAGTACATCATGAGAAATGCTGGACTGGAAGAAACACAAGCTGGACTTAAGATTGCCAGGAGAAATATCAATAACCTCAGATATGCAGATGACACCACCCTTATGACAGAAAGTGAAGAGGAACTAAAAGGCCTCCTGATGAAAGTGAAAGAGGAGAGTGAAAAAGTTGGCTCGAAGCTCAATATTCAGAAAACGAAGATCATGGCATCTGGTCCCATCAATTCATCGAAAATAGATGGGGAAACAATGGAAACAGTGTCAGACTGTTTTTTTGGGCTCCAAAATCACTGCAGATGGTGACTGCAGCCATGAAATTAAACAACGCTTACTCCTTGGAAGGAAAGTTATGACCAACCTAGATAGCATATTGAAAAGCAGAGACATTACTTTGTCGACTAAGGTCCGTCTAGTCAAGGCTATGGTTTTTCCTGTGGTCATGTGTGGATGTGAGAGTTGGACTGTGAAGAAGGCTGAGCACTGAAGAATTGATGCTTTTGAACTGTGGTGTTGGAGAAGACTCTTGATAGTCCCTTGGACTGCAAGGAGATCCAACCAGTCCATTCTGAAGGAGATCAGCCCTGGGTGTTCTTTGGAAGGAATGATGCTAAAGCTGAAACTCCAGTACTTTGCCCACCTCATGCGAAGAGTTGACTCATTAGAAAAACTCTGATGCTGGGAGGGATTGGGGGCAGGAGGAGAACGGGACGACAGAGGATGAGATGGCTGGATGGCATCGCTAACTTAATGGACGTGAATCTGAGTGAATTCCGGGAGTTGGTAATGGAGAAGGAGGCGTGGCGTGCTGCGATTCATGGGGTCACAAAGAGTTGGACACGACTGAGCGATTGAACTGAAATGAATGGTGTTAATCTATTTGATTTGTTGAAGCCATCTTGTACTGCATCACAAGAACTGGTGAGTGAATTTCAGGGAAATTTGAAAGCTATCAATTTGATAGATGAAAATTGTTTATGATGAGAGTATTTACTCCATATAAGTCACCAAATTCTACAAATAAGTACCTTTTTAACTTTCAGAGAAGTGGAAGTTAAACGTTTGTCAGCTCCACATTGTTTATCTTCTATTTCTCCATTACATTTTATTCCAATTAACACTTTTACCTAAAGAGGAAACAGAATATCAAATCTTTATTGGGGTGGCATTTATATCATAGAATTACTTTAACAACATAAAGATATCTGATTATAGTCAGTGAATATAGCTTGAGTAAGCTGCTTAATGCATTTCCATAAGATGAAAGTAGTACATCTTACAGTGATTTAGCAAGGACAGTTAATCAAACAAATTTTTTTGCATTAATTTTAACTTTTCCTTAAATCTTCTGTCCAGTTAGCTGCAGAACTTCTTGTATTTCAATATATTCTATAGCAAATTTTATAATAATATCAATAATTTATGCTAAGAATATTTAAGAATTAAAAATAAAATCTAATTAATCTGTTGGACATGATAAAAAATAAGTTTATGCTTGTAAAGTCTATTTATCTTAGCACTGAGTTTGTAATTACTTTTTAGTAACTGTGTTTTCATTTACTAAATTAAGCCATAAATTTAATATTACTACTGTCCCTAGGAAAATCTAAATACATGGGATAGATTTAAGAGTGAACTTGAATGAAATATTATGTGATTTTTGAATAATCACAAAGCATTTGGTAGTTTTAGATTACCCCTTTCCAGATGATATTCTTATCAATTTATTTTATTACATAGAAAAGGATAAACTAATTGAAAGACTAACTAAATGGTCAGCTTTTCAACTTTGAAATACTGTTAAATTAAAACTTAGGAACTTGTTTCAAATGTTATTCAAGATACTATCCATATTCCTAACAACTCAGTGAGATGAGATAGCTACTAATTTTCTTTCCAAAATAGACAAAAGAGATTATTCTGTTTTACATGTATGCATTACTTGGTAAATAAGTATCAATATTAGAAAAAAGGTCTCTTCTAACTCCAAGGTCTTACTCTTAAATATCATTTATATTTATATTTGTATCTGTGTATCTATATACATACACATATATACAATTGATCCTTGTACTTGAAATAGACTAAGGGCACCCACCTCTATGCAATCAAAAATCTGTGCAGAATACTTTATAGTCAGGCTTTATGTCTGCAATTCTGCATCCTTGTATTCACCCAACTGTGGGTCATGTATTGTAGCATTTATCAAAAAATGATATATAAATGAACGTATGCAGTTCAAACCTATGTCATTCAAGAGTCAACTGCAAATAGATAGATAATAGATATAGATATATTTGGTTCTGCCTTTAAAAGGGAAATTATTTTAAAACAAGGATAACATTGTTATCATTTATACATTCTGAGTCTGTTGTATATTTAAAGTGCTTTCAGACTTTGCCTGCTCAATTGAGGCAGAGATCACCAAATTCTATCAACTATTCTTAGTAACAGAATAATGATCTTTTTTGGCACAGCAGTATCTAGTTAAAAATTCATCATTTTCAAAGTTCCTTTGCAGCTAAGTGTAACGATGTAACCAAATTCTAGCAAATAACTTAAGCAGAAATTCTTTGGGACTTTAGAAAAGCTAGAATGGTGGAGCAAGAAAGATTAAAGGAACATGATTCCCTAAGGAAGATGGGGTTGCCATGCTCATTCTGTTTTATCCATGCCTGGCTGTTTTTAATGTAAAAAAAGAAACTACCTTATTTACATTATTGTTTAATGAACCTCTGTTGTTCATACCTGAATGAGATTTCTAACATGTGTAGTCATATGTTTCATTTTTCAGCTTCCCATTATTGTGATATCTCATATCTAAAAGATGTGCCGTTTAGACTGACAAGTCATTTAGTTAGGTTATGGTTGTCTCCAAAGAGCACAGAACAACTGGACGAAAATGTGGGAAAATCTGGTGCTTTAATATTATAGTGAAAAACATTTGCATAACTCTTTCTTCCAGTAATAGCACCCTTTCCTTGCCTCTCTTACCAGCTTTTGCAGATCTGTTCCTATCTCATTCAGACACCTCCAGGTAGGAGGTGTCATCATCTTTTAAGTGACTCCACTTCCCTGGTCATGCTCTACTATTTATTCCCTCACACAAACTAGAGTATTAATTGCAACATTTCTTCCTTATTTGTCCAGGTAGTTTGCACAAAGACCCAACGAGGAATCAGAGTTTTATGAAAAGTGATTTTGAATTGATACTAAGAGCCATTGCCTTTCTTGTACTGAAATTGGAAAACATAAGTTAAGACAGTAATAGCCATGATTCTAATGTTAAATGAACCCAGTATAGAAGAAAAAACAGGAATAGAACAGACAGAGTGACTCACAAAGAATGTCCAGTGGCTTTGGGGCTACAGTGACCGATCGTCCCTGAAGCCCTTATTATTGTTCACTTATATGAGTCAATCATTCTCCCATTAGGCTAATTTTGGCTCATTTTAATTTCACACATTTTGCAACCAAGAGTCCTGATCTACAACTTGTATCTACAAGATACAAGTTATGTATCTTTATTAAAATAATTCAGTTGGTGTTGTGATATTCAACCTTGGGCAACCAAAATGTATATAGCTTCTTGTGTGAATGACTCTTACACTAATTCTTTGTATACAGTCTTTTCCTATTCCCAAGACAAGCTTGAGACCTACACATCCTCAAAATATGAATAAGGTACATTCATAGCAAACATTTTAATATTTCAAAAAATAATTATGCCTTGTTGGAAAAGAATACAAAAGACAGCTTCTTATTTGAATGAACAGTATATTAGAATCATGTATGCTATCAAGAAATTTATAGTGTACAGAAAGTGATACACCAGATAAGATGAACACATGAGTATATTTTCTCAGGAAGGAAGACAAAGCTCAGGATTACAAGAATTTAAGTTCAACAATGACAACATTGGGAAACAACCCCCCTTTTCCAGTCTTCTTTCTGAAACTTAAAGATCTGGTGGAGTAACATGCTGAATGTTCTTAAAACTCCAGAAAGTAATCTCTGTTCTTCTAGATTCTCTGTGTATCTAAGGACTCAGAAAAGAATATGCTCTCTGTTTATGTAATTCCTCAGAGCATTAATTATTAGATCCCATTTCCCAGCATTTTGCACTGAAAAAAAAAAATGAGTGGAAATTAAGTCATTATCTTCCTCCCGTATTGTATATTTTCTTTCTCCCTTTTATTTTTTACCAATATACTGTCTAAGATGCAGTACTTTTATGAGGAGATATATTAAATGTGGTTTTGGTACACCTACCCATTCAACAGAAGCAACATTTTAAGGTTTAATTATGTTTAAGTTAGATCTGGATATATTTTTCTTTATGTGCTTTCTAATGCATGCCCCACTTTATTTTATATATATATATACTTTCTAATTTATGTCCTACTTTATTTTGAAAAGGATACAAATGACTTAGGAATATGTACAAAATGTAGCAACATAAAGTAAGTTTAAATAAGTAGGAAAATGAAGAATAAATTATATTAAACAAGGGCCCAGGAACTGAAGCCTGACTAGTTCCCACTATCCGTGCCATCATGTCAAATGCACTTAACAAAGAGTAGCCTTTCTGTTGACATACATTCTTGAAAATTCAAGAGAAGGAGGGGAAAATAATTTATATTTTTGTTGTCCAATAAAGTAGTCACTAACCACATGTGACATAGACACTTGAAATGTGGCTAGTACAATTTGAAAATGCACTCTGAATTTCAGACTAGAATAAAAAAAGATTGTAAATATCTCACTAGTAAGTTTTATAGAGATTACATATTTAATTAACATATTTTTGGTATATTGTGTTAAACAGAATATATTATTAAAATTAATTTTGCCTACATTTCTTCACTTTTAGAGTGGCTAGTAAAGTTTTTGAAATTACATATATCATAGGTGGCCTACAATTCCAATTCATTATATTTCTTTATGACAACACTGGTCCATATAGTAAAACAATTTCATTACTCTAGGAAATCACCACTCTTTCTAATGCAGACAGTCCTCACTTTGCATAGTTCTGATATGCACGGATTTCAGTTTCCATTCAGTTCAGTTCAGTTCATTTCAGTCGCTCAGTCGTGTACGACTCTTTGTGACCCCATGAATCGCAGCATGCCAGGCCTCCCTGTCCATCACCAACTCCCGGAGTTCACTCAGATTCACGTCCATTGAGTCGGTGATGCCATCCAGCCATCTCATCCTCTGCCGTCCCCTTCTCCTCCTGCCCCCAATCCCTCCCAGCATCACAGTCTTTTCCAATGAGTCAACTCTTCGCATGAGGTGGCCAAAGTACTGGAGTTTCAGCTTTAGCATCATTCCTTCCAAAGAAATCCCAGGGCTGATCTCCTTCAGAATGGACTGGTTGGATCTCCTTACAGTCCAAGGGACTCTCAAGAGTCTTCTCCAGCACCGCATTTCAAAAGCATCAATTCTTCGGCACCCAGCCTTCTTCACAGTTTCCATTAGTTTAGATGATTAACACTAGTCCTCCAATAACATGATCCAAATTGTAGTTACCATGATATATTAACTATGAGTTGTTATATAAAGTGTAGATTCCACTACTAGCTAGTCATTCCACAAATATCTATGTACACCATGTTCAGTAACCAATCATGAACTTCTTAGTCTCTTGCTGATTGGTTACTGCATGTTGTTTTCAAACCACGTGCACAGACAGTAAAACATGTACTTGTGTTGCCTTCTTGTCTCCAAGTGATAACCCATGTGACACATTAAAAAATAAATGATCAAAAGAGAGAATAGCCAACAGAAAAGAAATGCTATCAACAAACAAAAAATCATAATAGTGGAAGTGAAATTTTAATTAAAAGTATATGGAGTCAGAAAAGACTTGGCTGATTGTGAGAATGTTGCCATCATCTCAGAACTCTAGATATGCAGGCTGGGGAACTCAGTAAAAGCCAATTTATAGACATAATGACGGATGTGGTTGGGTTAAAAAAGATGCAGAGGAAGTGGTGTTGTCAAAACTTCACAATGATGGAACTTTCAAAAATTATTTTACATCATTGAAAGCAAAAAGAGGAAAATGTGTTGGAAGCTGATGCAAAGCTAGAAAGTAATATATGACAATTTGTCAAGACATATAAAAGGTGCTTGCTCCCTATCCTAACTTATAACACAAGAAGAAGGCAAGCACTGTTGAAGTTACTCTTGATAAGTTTTTTTTTTTTTTAATAAAGAAATAAAACACTTTAATTCTCAATGTTTCTCATGGTTTGAATTATAGAACACTGAAGAAGGCAATGGCACCCCACTCCAGTACTCTTGCCTGGAAAATCCCATGGACGGAGGAGCCTGGTAGGCTGCAGTCCATGGGGTCTCCAAGAGTCAGACACGACTGAGTGGCTTCACTTTCACTTTTCACTTTCATGCATTGGAGAAGGAAATGGCAACCCACTCCGGTGTTCTTGCTTGGAGAATTCCAGGGACAGGGGAGCCTAGTGGGCTGCTGTCTATGGGGTCGCACAGAGTCGGACATGACTGAAGTGAGTTAGCAGCAGAAGAGTATTATTTTTAGTAGTTCCTTATTTCCCCATAGTTTATCCCTAAGTCTAAGAGAATTTTAATGTTTTGACAATTTTTTTAAAGTTTACAGAACAAGAGAAAACTATTTTCTATTGATTATTCAGAGAAATTTGCACAGTTCTACATTTGCTAGTCATTTTTACAATGCTGTGGTGAAGACTACCTGTATTAGGTTCAGGGAGAAACATTAACTGAGGTTTCTCATGTAAAGGTTATTGTTTAATGTTATGGAAAGCATCTTAATTCCTTACAGCAAAAAACAAACAAACAAACAAACAAAAAACAGATCTACTAGATAGGTTGTTTATTTTTTTTGTAACCCTCAGCAAAGTGCTCAACAGCACCAGTATAACAAGGGAGTTCTGAGATCTAGAGGTAGCTAGTTCACTGATCATTTCTCTTAATTCACAGGCATAAATGAGAATGGGCTTTCAATTCGTTTCTTTTTTTGTAATTTATTTTTTTATTGAAGGATAATAGCTTAACAGAATTTTGTTATTTTCTATAAAACTTTGATATGAATCAGCCATAAGTATATAAATATATATATTTATATATATTCCTTCCTGTTTGAACCTCCCTCCAACCTCCCACGCCATCCCACCCCTCCAGATTGATACACAGCCCTGGTTTGAGGTCCTGAGCCATATAGAAAATTCCCATTGGCTATCTCTTTTATATACAGTAAATTAGTGTCCATGTTACTCTTTCCATACATGGTACTCTTTCCATACATCTCACCCTCTCCTCCCCTCTCCCCATGTCCGTAAGTCTATTCTCTATGTCTGTTTCTCCATTGCTGCCCTGTAAGTAAATTCTTCAGTACCATTTTTCTATTGTCCATATATGTGTATTACCACACTATGTTTATCTTTCTCTTTCTGACTCACTTCATTGTGTATAATAGGTTCTAGGTTCATCCACCTCATCAGAACTGACTCAAATGTGTTCCTTTTTATGGCTAAATAATATTCCATTGTGTATATATACCACAACTTCTTTATCCATTCATCTGTCAATGGACATCTAGGTTGTTTCCATGTTCTAGCTACCGTAAATAGTGCCACAAAGAACGATGGGATACATGTGCCTTTTTCAACCCTGGTTTCCTCAGGGTATATGCCTAGGACTGGGATTGCTGGGTCATATGGTGGTTTTATTCCTAGTTTTTTAAGGAATCTCCATAACATCTTCCATAGTGGCTGTACCAATTTACACTCCCACCAACAGTGCAAGAGTGTTCTCTTTTCTCCACACCCTCTCCAGCATTTATTGTTTGTAGACTTTTTCATGAGGGCCAGTCTGACCAGTGTGAGGCGATAGCTCATTGTGGTTTTGATTTGCATTTCTCTAATAAGGAGCAATGCTGAGCATCTTTTTTGTGTTTGTTAGCCATCTATATGTCTTCTTTAGAGAAAAGTTTGTTTAGGTCTTTTTCCCACTTTTGATTGGGTTTTTTGTTTTTCTGGCATTGAGTTGTATGAGCTGCTTGTATATTTTGAAAATTAATCCTTTGTCACTTGTTTCATTTGCTTTTTCTTTTTTCCCCATTCTGAAGGTTGTCTTTTCACCTTGCTTACAGTTTCCTTTGCTGTGCAAAAGCTTTTAAGTTTAATCAGATCCCACTTGTTTACTTTTGTTTTTATTTACATTACTCTAGGAGGTGGGTCTTAGAGGACCTTGCTTTGATTTATGTCATCGAGTCTTCTGCCTATGTTTTCCTCTGAGAGTTCTATAGTTTCTGGTCTTACATTTAGGTCTTTAATCCATTTTGTGTTTATCTTTGTGTACGGTGTTAAGAAGTGTTCTACTTTCATTCTTTTACATGTAGCTGTCCAGTTTTCCCAGCACCATTTATTGAAGAGGCTCTCTTTGCCCCATTGTATATTCTTTCCTCCTTTGTCAAAAATAAGGTACCATAGGTGCATGGGTTTCTTTCCAGGCTTTCTATCTTGTTCCATTGGTCTGTATTTCTGTTTCTGTGCCAGTACCATACTGTCTTGATATCTGTAGCTTTGTAGTATAATCTGACGTCAAGAAGGTTGATTCCTCCAGCTCCATTCTTCTTTCTGTAGACTTCTTTGGCTATTCAGGGTCTTTTGTGCTTCCATATGAATTGTGAAATTTTTTGTCCTACTTTTGTGAAAAATGCCATTGGTTATTTAATAGGGATTACATTGAATCTGTAGATTGCATTTTTTTAATATAGTCATTTTCACAGTATTGATTCTTCCTACCCAGGAACATGGAATATCTCTCCATCTGTTTCTGTCATCTTTTATTTCTTTTATCAGTGTCTTATAATTTTCTGTGTACAGTTTATTCCTAGATATTTAATTCTTTTTGTAGCAACAGTGAATGAGACTGTTTCCTTAATTTCACTTTCTGATTTTCATTGTTAGTATATAAAAATGCAAGTGATTTCTGTGTATTGATTTTGTATCCTGATGCTAAATTCACTGATTAGCTCCAGTAATTTTCTGATACTATCTTTAGGGTTTTTATGTACAGTATAATGTCATCTGCAAACAATGAGAGATTTACTTCTTCTTTTCCAATCTGGAGTCCTTTTATTTCTTTTTCTTCTCTGATTGCTGTAGCAAGGACTTGCATAACTATGTCGAGTAGTAGTGAAAGTGTACACACTTGTCTTGTTCCTGATGTTAGGGGGAAATGTTTTCAGTTTTTCACCATTAAGAATAATGTTTGCTGTAGGCTTATCATATACAGCCTTTACATTTTAAGGTAGGTTCCTCTACACCCATTTTTTAGAGAATTTTAATCATAAATGGGTGATGAATTTTGTCAAAGGCTTTTCCTGCATCTATTGAGCTGATCATATAGTTTTTATCTTTCAGTTTGTTAATATGATGTATCACATTCATTGGTTTGTGTATGTTGAAAAATCCTTGCACTCCTAGATAAACCCAACTTGATCATGGTGTGTAAAATTTTTGATATGTTGCTGAATTCTGTTTGCTAAAATTCTATTGAGGATTTTTGCATCTGTGTTCATCCATGATATTGGCCTGTAGTTTTCTTTTGTTGTCTCTGTCTGGGTTTTGGTATCAGAGTGATGGTGGCCTTGTAGAGTGAGTTTGGAAGTGTTCCTTCCTCTGAACTTTTTGAAAGAGTTTTAGAATGATAGGCATTAGCTCTTCTCTAAATGTTTGATAGAATTCTCCTGTGAAGCCATGTGGTCCTGGGTTTTCTGTTTGTTTGTTTGTTTGTTTGTTTGTTTTTGAGGGGGGAAGGGGGTTGGGGAGGAGTTTTTGATGCAAGCTTCACTTTTAGTGCTTGTAATTGGGTTGTTCATAATTTCTATTTCTTCCTGGTTCAGTCTTGGAAAATTGAACTTTTCTGAGAATCTGTCCATTCCTTCCAGGTTATCCATTTTATTGCCATATAGTTGTTCATAATAGCCTCTTATAATCCTTTGTATTTCTGCATTGTCTGTTGTATCCTCTTCTTTTCCATTCCTAATTTTGTTGATTTGATTCCTCTCTCTTTTTTTTCTTGATGAGTCTGGCTAAAGGCCTGTCAATTTTGTTTATCTTGTCAAAGAATCAGCTTTTAGTTTTATTAATCTTTACTATTGTCTTTTCCAATTCATTTTCATTTATTTCTGCTCACATCTTTATGATTTCTTGCCTTCTACTAATTTTGGGATTCTTTCATTCTTTGTTTTCCAGTTGCTTTAGGTGTAGTTAGGAGTAACAGACAAATTTGGCCTTGAAGTAAAGAATGAAGCAGGGCAAAGGCTAATAGAGTTCTGCCAAGAGAATGCACCAGTCATAACAAACACCCTCTTCCAACAACACAGGAGAAGACTCTACACATGGACATCATCAGATGGTCAACACAGAAATCAGATTGATTATATTCTTTGCAGCCAAAGTTGGAGAAGCTCTATACAGTCAGCAAAAACAAGACCAGGAGCTGACTGTGGCTCAGATCATGAACTCCTTCTTGCCAAATTCAGACTGAAGTTGAAAAAAAGTTGAGTAAACCACTAGACCATTCAGATATGACTTAAATCAAATCCATTATGACTATATAGTCAAACTGAGAAATAGATTTAAGGGACTAGATCTGATAGACAGAGTGCCTGAGGAACTATGGATGGAGGTTCATGACATTGCACAGGAGACAGGAATCAAGACATCCCCAAGAAAAAGAAATGCAAAAAAGCAAAATGGCTGTCTGAGGAGCCTTTACAAATAGCTGTGAAAAAAAGGGAAGTGAAAAGCAAAGGAGAAAAGGAAAGATATAAGCATCTGAATGCAGAGTTCCAAAGTATAGCAAAGGGAGATAAGAAAGCCTTCCTCAGCGATCAATGCAAAGAAATAGAGGAAAACAATAAAATGTGAGAGACTGGAGATCTCTTCAAGAAAATTAGAGATACCAAGGGAACACTTCATGCAAAGATGGCCTCGATAAAGGACAGAAATGGTAGGGACCTAACAGAAGCAGAAGATATTAGGAAGAGGTGGCAAGAATACACAGAAGAACTGTACAAAAAAGATCTTCATGACTCAGATAATCACGATGCTGTGATCACTCACCTAGAGCTAGACATTCTGGACTGTGAAGTCAAGTGGGCCTTAGGAAGGATCACTACAAACAAAGCTAGTGGAGGTGATGGAATTCCAGTTAAGCTATTTCAGTTTCTGGAAGATGATGCTGTGAAAGTGCTGTGCTCAAAATGCCAGCAAATTTGGAAAGCTCAGCAGTGGCCACAGGACTGGAAAAGGTCAGTTTTCATTCCAATCTCAAAGAAAGGCAATGCCAAAGGATGCTCAAACTACTGCACAATTGCACTCATCTCATGCACTAGTAATGCTCAAAATTCTCCAAGCCAGGCTTCAGCAATATGCAAACTGTGAACTTTAAGATGTTCAAGCTGGTTTTAGAAAAGGCAGAGGAACCAGAGATCAAGTTGCCAACATCTGCTGGATGATCAAAAAAGCAAGAGAGTTGCAGAAAAACATCTATTTCTGCTTTATTGACTATGCCAAAGACTTTAACTGTGTGGATCACAATAAACTGTGGAAAATTCTTCAAGAGATGGGAATACCAGACCACCTGACATGCCTCTTGAGAAACCTATATGCAGGTCAGGAAGCAACAGTTAGAACTGGACATGGAACAACAGACTGGTTCCAAATAGGAAAAGGAGTACGTCAAGGCTGTATATTGTCACCCTGTGTATTTAACTTATATGCAGAGCACATCATGAGAAACACTGGGCCGGAGGAAGCACAAGCTGAAATCAAGATTGCCAGGAGAAATATCAGTAACCTCAGATATGCAGATGACACCACCCTTATGACAGAAAGTGAAGAACTAAAGAGCCTCTTGATGAAAGTGCAAGAGGAGAGTGAAAAAGTTGGCTTAAAGTTCAACATTCAGAAAACTGAGACCATGGCATCTGGTCCAATCACTTCATGGGAAATAGATGGGGAGACAGTGGAAACAGTGGCTGACTTTGTTTTTCTGGGCTCCAAAATCACTGCAGATGGTGATTGCAGCCATGAAATTAAAAGACGCTTACTCCTTGGAAGGGAAGTTATGACCAACCTAGATGCATATTAAAAAGCAGAGGCATCACTTTTTCAACAAAGGTCCATCTGGTCAAGGCTATGGTTTCTCCAGTGGTCATGTATGGATGTGAGAGTTGAACTGTGAAGAAAGCTAAGCGCCGAAGAATTGATGCTTTTGAACTGTGTTGTTGGAGAAGACTCTTGAGAGTCCCTTGGACTGCAAGGAGATCCAGCCAGTCCATCCTAAAAGAGATTCAGTCCTGGATGTTCATTGGAACGACTGATGCTGAAGCTGAAACTTCAACTTTGGCCACTTGCCACGAAAATTTGACTCATTGGAAAAGACCCTGATGCTGGGAAAGATTGAAGGAAGGAGGAGAAGGGGACAACAGAGGATGAGATAGTTGGATGGAATCACCAACTCAAGGGACATGGGTTTGGGTGGACTCCAGCAGTTGGTGATGGACAAGGAGGCTTGGCGTGCTGCAGTTCATGAGGCACAGAGTTGGACATGACTGAGCTACTGAACTGAACTGAACTGAGGTTGTCTAGTCGATGCTCTTCTTGTTTCTTGAGGTAGGATTGTATTGCTATAAACTTCCCTCTTGGAACTGCTTTGGCTGCATCCCATAGGTTTTGAGTTGTCGTGTTTTCATTGTCATTTGTTCTAGAAATTTTTTATTTCTCTTTTGATTTCTTCAGTAACCTGTTAGTTGTTAGAAACGTGTTATTTAATCTCCATGTGTTTGTGTTTCTTAGTGTTTTTTTTTTTTCCTTGTAATTGATATTTAATCTCTTAGAGTTGTGTTTGGAGAAGATGCTTGATATGATTTCAATTTTCTTAAATTTACTGAGGTTTGATTTGTGACCCAAGGTGTGGTCTATCCTGGAGAATGTTCCATGTGCACTTGAGAAGAAGGTGTATTCTTCTGCATTTGGATGGAAAGTCCTGAAGATATCAATGAGATTCATCTCACCTAATGAATCATTTAAGACTTGTGTTTCCTTATTAATTTCTGTTTTGAGGCTCTGTCAATTGGTGTGAGTGGGGTGTTAAAGTCTCCTACTATTATTGTATTACTGCCAGTTTCTCCTTTTATGTCTGTTAGTGTTTGCCTTATGTATTGAGGTGCTCCTACGTTGGGTGCATAGATATTTACAATTGTTATGTCTTCCTCTCAGATTGATCCCTTGATCATTATGTAGTGTCCCTTCCTTATCTCTTACAATCTTCTTTATTTTAAGGTCTATTTTTTTTCTGATATGAGGATTGCTACTCCAGATTTGTTTTGCTTCCATTTGCATGGAATATATTTTTCCATTCTCTCACTTTCAGTCTATATGTGTTTGAGGTCTGAAGTGGGTTTCTTCTACACAGCATATATATGGGTCTTGTTTTTGTATCCATTCAGCCAGTCTGTGTCTTTTTGGTGGAGCATTTAATCCATTTTCATTTAAAGTAATTATTAATGTATATGTTCCTATTGCCATTTTCTTAATTGTTTGGGGTTGACTTTGTAGATCTTTTTTTCTTCTTGTGTATTTCTTGACTATATAAGTCCATTTAACCTTTCTTGTAAAGCTGGTTTGGTGGTACTGAATGCTCTTAACTTTTGCTTGTCTGAAAAACTTTTTATTTCTCCATCAATTTTGAATGAGATTCTGCTGGACACTGTAATCTTGGTTGTAGATGTTTTCTTTTCAATACTTTAAATATACCTTGCCACTCCCTTCTGGCCTGCAGAGTTTCTGCTGAAAGATCAGTTGTTAAGCATATGGGGTTTCCCTTGTATGTTACTTGTTGCTTCTCCATTGTTGCTTTTAACATTCTTTTTTTGTGTTTAGTCTTTCTTAGATTGATTAGTATGTGTCTTGCTGTGTTTCTCCTTGGGTTTATCCTGTATGTGACTCTTTGTGCCTCTTGGATTTGATTGACTATTTCCTTTTCCATGTTGGGGAAATTTTCAACTATAATCTCTTCAAAAATTTTCTCTTACCCTTTCTTCTTCTTTTCTTCTTCTGGGGCCCCTATAATTCGAATGTTGGTGCATTTGATATTGTACCAGAGGTCTCTGAGACTATCCTCTTTATTCTGCTCTTCAGAAGTTATTTCCACCATTTTATCTTTCAGGTCACTGATTTGTTTTTCTGCTTCAGATGTTCTGCTATTGATTCCTTCTAGAGTATTTTTAATTTCAGTAATTGTGTTGTTCGCCTCTGTATGTTTATTCTTTAATTCTTCTAGGTCTTTGTTAATTGATTCTTGCATTTTCTCCATTTTGTTTTCAAGGTTTTTGATCTTCTTTACTATCATTATTCTGAATTCTCTTTCAGGTAGTTTGCCTATTTCCTCTTCATTTATTTGGACTTCTGTGTTTCTAGCTTGCTCCTTCATTTGTGTAGTATTTCTCTGCCTTTTCATTACTTTTTTAAAAAACTTATTGTGTTTGAGGTCTCCTTTCCCCAGGCTTAAAGGTTGAATTCTTTCTTCCTTTTGATTTCTGCTCTCCAAAGATTGGTCCAGTGGTTTGTGTAAGCTTCCTAAAGGGTGTGATTGTGCTGAGTTTTTGTTTGTTTGTTTGTTTGTTTTTCCTCTGATAGGCAAGGCTGAGTGAGGTGGTAATCCTGTTTGCTGATGATTGGGTTTGTATTTTTCTTTTGTTGTTTAGATGAAGTGTCCTGCACAGGGTGGTACTGGTGGTTGGGTGATGCTGGGTCTTGTGTTCAAGTGGTTTCCTTTGTGTGAGTTCTCACTATATGATACTCCCCAGGGTTAGTTCTCTGGTAGTCTAGGGTCTTGGAGTCAGCTCTCCCACTCTAAAGGCTCAGGGTTTGATCTCTGGTCAGGAATGAAGATTCTATAAGTGGCTTGTTAGGGCATTAAGTGAGATTAAAACAAATATCCAAAAATGAGAAAACAAAGATGAACCCAGACAAATGGCAGTTATAAAATCAGGCAAATAATAATTAAAATAATGGAATGTACACATATACATATACACCCATGAGCAATGTCGAAACAGTCCAACAAAAATAAAGCACAAGAGATTGACCTGGTGAAGAAAGGAAATCAAAAAGTATATTTACCAGTTAAGAACAAAAGTAAGTAAACCAGAGACTGGAAAACAAAATTATAGCAAGGTCCCAAGTTGGGAATAAAGCAATGAAAACAAAACTATGAAATATGTTGAAAGGAAAGGAAAGAAAGGAAGAATAGATTCAAAGTTAAATAAAGGTAGATGAAGGAGATTTATATACATTAAAGATTAACTGCAAGGCTAAAACAGCAGTAGGAAAGGCAAACAAAGGAATAAGTGTAGAAAAAATATAATAGGTTTAAAAAAACTTAAAAGTTAAAATTATAAAAAAGAGAAAAGAAAACAGAAGAAGAAAGGGAAAAAAAGGAAAATACAGAACTGAAAAAGCTCAATGTAGATGCAGAGGTTTCTGACAACAATAGAAAGTGTGACTGAATATACACATGTACTTATACACCCATAAGCAAAATCAAATCAGTCCAACAAAAATAAAGTACAATGGATTGACTCAGTGAATAAAGGGAACCAAAAATTATGTCTACCAGAACAAAACTAACTAAAGCACACACTGGAAAACAAAAGTAAAGCAAGGTGCCAGTTGGGGGATAAGGCAATGAACATAAACTAACAAATATGTTAATAGGAAAGAAAAGAAAGAAAGAATAGATATGCAAAGTTAAATAGAGGTAGATAAAGACGATTTGGAGGAGACTCTTGAGAGTCCCTTGGACTGCAAGGAGATCCAAACAGTCCATTCTGAAAGATCAGCCCTGGGATTTCTTTGGATGGAATGATGCTAAAGCTGAAACTCCAGTACTTTGGCCACCTCATGCGAAGACCTGACTCATTGGAAAAGACTCTGATGCTGGGAGGGATTGGGGGCAGGAGGAGAAGGGGACGACCGAGGATGAGATGGCTGGATGGCATCACTGACTCGATGGATGTGAGTCTGAGTGAACTCTAGGAGTTGGTGATGGACTGGGAGGCCTGGTGTGCTGCTATTCATAGGGTCACAAGGAGTCAGACATGACTGAGCAACTGAACTGGACTGAAAGACAATTTATACATATTAAAGATTAACTGCAAGAGGAAAAGAACAGTAGGAGAAGCAAACAAAAGAATAAATGTAGAAAAATGATAATAATATATTTTAAAATTTAAAATTAAAAAAAGAGAAACAAACAAAAAACTCCCCAGAACAGCAAAAACTCAACATAGAGGCAGAGGCAGAGGTTTATAACAATAAAAATTGTGACCAAGGAAAAAAAAGAAAAAAAAATCTCAAAAACTTAATTAGATTTCATGTGTGTGTGAAGTCACTCAGTCGTGCCCCACTCTTTGTGACCCCATGGACTGTAGCCTACCAGGTTCCTCCATCCATGGGATTTTCCAGGCAAGAATACTGGAGTGAGTTGCCATTTCCTTCTCCAGGAGATCTTTTCGACCCAGGGATTGAACCCGGGTCTCCCTCATTGTAGGCAGATGCTTTACCGTCTGAGCCACCATTTCATAGTGCCAATAAAATCAACAACTACAACAGAGGAGGAGGAGGGGAAGGGGAGAAAAAAAGAAAAAAAAATCCAAAATAATCTACAGAACAAGTCAAAACTTAAGAATGACAAATCCTATTCTTGAGTCACCACTGTCAGAGTCCTTTCCCTCGCTGGGAGTCACAGTCCACCTCACCTGCCTAGGATGCACTCCACCACTGTGCTGATCTCTGGACCTGCTGTGGGGGCAGCTCAGATTCTAATCTGGTCCTCCTTCTATATTTCTTGCCACCAATGTTCACAGCTATCAGAACTAGTGCATTTTCTTTTGTGGGAGCTTTCAATGACCTTGTATATATTCCATAGACACAGAGTCTTCCTAGTTGGATGTGTGGATTTAATCTGCCGCTTGTACAGCTGGTGGTAAGGTTTTAGGTCTTCTACCTTAGCTACACTGCCCTTGGGTTTCAACTGTGGTTTTATTTCCTCCTCTGCATGTGAGTAATCCACTGGAGTTTGCTCCTGAGGCTGCCCTGGAAGACTTGGGTTTGTCCCTGTGAGGGCCAGGTGTGGAGGTGCTTGGGTCGCAGCGGTTCTGGCAGTACCAGGTACTCAGGGAAGTTTGCAGCCAGGGAAGCAGGAAATATAGTGCTCTAGAAGAGTATGGCAACCAGTATCAGCTAATGCACTCCAGTATTCTTGCCTGGAGACCCCCTTCCCTGACAGAGAAGCCTGGCAGTCTACAGTCTACAGGGTCGCAGAGTCAGACACTACCGAAATGACCCTGTGCACCTAGATGTAAGAATCTTTTTGCCTGTGGCAGCTCTGCCCCAGTGAGAGTTGAGTGTGAAGGTGGTGCAGCTGCTTGGCTTGCAGGGACCCTGGCGGTGCCAAGTGTGCAGGGACATGGACTGCCTCCACCTCCAGAGTTATGGCCCTCAGAATCTCTGTAACCTACCCGCTACAGAGCCTCTTGTAGCTGGCGTCCAGATCCTGGTGATCTGGGGCCAGTCTTTCTCCATAGTTCCTCCCATTCAAGCACTTAAAGGGCTCCCTTCTCTGTGGTCCTTTGTTGTTCAGTGTGTCGGGCACATAGAGGGGCCACCCAGGCTGGGCTCCTACTCTGTAGTTCAGCATGTCAGTCACTTAAAGGAGCACCCTGGGTGGGGTCCTGCTCTGTAGTTCTGGGTGTCAGGCATTTGTCTGATGGGCCAGCCTCTCTATTGTTCAGATGCGGATGCTGGCATGAGGGGAGAGAGAGGCTATGGTGATGGCTCCACCCCCTCACGCATGACTCAGCAGTATTGCCTAGCTTCCATGGTGGCCAGGCTTTCCTCCACGGGCCTTTCCCACCACAGTCTCCTCCCTCACCTCTTCTCGATCCATCTCAACAGCAGCCCTAGCCCTGGGATCACTCCACCATCCCCACCGGGTCCCTCTCCGGGGTATGTATGACTGCGACAAGGACTGTCTGATTCTTATTCCATTTAGGCTGCCACAGATCAGCTGTTTCACTCCCAACCTTAAATGTTTCTCCTCTGACTCAAACAATTGCCCCATCTGGGAATCAGACTGCTGCTTCAGTTCCCCACCTGCCGAGGGCTGGTGCAGTCCTGCTAACACTCCTGTTTTTCCCCCTAGTTCCTTCGTCGTACTGAGTTTTGCATGGTTGTATATATTCTTTTTCTCTGGTCATTTACCTCTGTCTGCTCGCAGCTGGTGTTCTGCATGCAGTTCTGTGTGAAGGTGTATTCCTGATACATCTGTGAAGAGAGATATACTCCACCCTCACCTACTCCTCCACCGTCTTGTTCTCTCTCTGGGCTTTCAATTCTTAAGGCAAAATTTTATGTTCATAGCCTCTTTCTAATCTTAAAAGGGAAGAAGCAGAGAATTTAGAATTACATTCTAAAGGATACACCTCTAGAGGGACTATTCAGTTAATAGTTAAGTACAAAGGCCTTATGTTTTAACAAGCAGCAGAATAATACAATTATTAAATTAGCTATTAAATCAGTTAGAAAAATACTGATGGCCTTAAGAATCATGCATATTCTGAGAACTGACCTTCTAAGTCAGTTTTCCTTTCTTGGTTTGAGATGCTAAGCTAGACAAGTGAGATTTGATATCAAGACCAAGACATTGATCATGTGGGTGCTGCTTTTTGTCTTTGCGTTAGATCCTGGTGAGCTTCTCTTAAAACAGGTAAAACAGCATTGTCTGAAGTACTAATTGTTTTCATAGCTCTTTGCTCCATAGAGAATTACTTTATCATAGCATGTTAGATCATATCTAAAAGTTATCTATCTTCCCTTTCCACTAATTCTTCCCTTTCCACTAATTCTTCCCTTTATTGGCTATGGAACATTTCCCATTTTCAATATTTTGACATGAATTTACTCATAGGTTCCTCACCGTGACCCTATGAGATAAGATAAGTAATGTCATTGCCCTTTGTCAAATGAAGACAAAGAGACCAAAGAGAGTTGGGTAACTATTTGTGATGGCTATGACCATGAGAATGCACCTGGAAGATTTCCATCTGCTTGAAACTTAGCTGTTGGAGGACCCCAGCTACTTCCTCTGAACTCCATTACAGGAAGGCCAAGGAAGCCTCATTCCTAGGTAACATAGGACTCCTCAGAATTGCTGACCTCGGTTAGAGGACTCCCAGTGGCTGTGTTTAATCTTCCCTGGGCACTTCCACCCACCCTTTGTTCCCTCCCCTTAACTCTGGTTCACAATTGCATCATGATCTAATGACATTCTTAGCCTTCCCAGCCCTGGCCGCATTTTCTTTCCTGTAGGTATTTCCACTAGTAAAATGAAATCAGGAAGAGCTACTGCTGATGCCAACTTTCAGAAAAAGCAATTGCTAGCTTTCAGAAACATACAAAAGGCAAACAAAGAAACTTGGTGCTAGCTTCCTGTATCAGCAAAATATAGCATTTGCAGGAGCTCACAGGGAAGCCACTGAAACTGTATACTCTATCTACCTGTATATCTACCTGCTGGACAAGAATAAGGGCTTCTTTCCCTCTTGCACATTTCAAGTTTTTTAAGAGTACCTCTCATTGATGTAACTAAACTAGAACCAACCCATCAGTCAAAGGAGCTTAGGAAAGGGGTCCAGTTTCTGACCTGTAGGGAGAAGTATAGAAGGTATATGTTGGTGTTGTAGATATACACATAGGATGTATGGCATTTAGAGTGAAAAACAATTCAAGAAAGAAGGACTGCTAAAGACATTTTTAGCTATTCATTTTTTTTAACACATTCAATTTCTTTGGTGCCATTTTATTGTAGATTCTGTTCTTTAATCTTGACTCATTGGGTCACAAATTTCTTAAAATATGATTAGTCTAAGATTCAGCATCACTTCTTCTGTTACCAGATATTTATATTTCGGTCGTCTATGTGCATTCTTTACTGGCTTCCACGTGCTTTGCAAGTAACTACTGTGCTAACATAGGAGTAGATGAGGTTAGAAAGAGCAAAAAATATCTCTGATTCAGTATCAATTTCAAAGCAAGAGGTTCATTTTTTCCCTAACTTTGTGTTTTATTAACCTTTTGTGGGATGTGTGAAAGAGTAGTTAATAAATGCTTGAACATTTAATCTCTTCTATTGAGAGCTTACTTAACTTCTTCAAGGAAAAAAACATCAGGACATGGTCCTCATCTTTAAAGCTACACTATTTTGCATTTTCTCTTTTTATTTAATCCCCCCTGCCTCTCCTGTAATTAAATTATAGAACATGTGCCATTTTATGTCATTTATTATTCTAGACTCAGGGAATATCATGGTGAATAAGACAAAAATGTCCCCTGATCTTGTGGAATTTTCATTTCTAGTGACAAGACATATCAATAATTAAATCAACTGAATGAAAAAAGAAAGATTTCAGATAACAGTGAAGTCTGTGAATGAAATAAAACAGTGCAATATTAAAGAGAACAGCTGAATCTAACACAGCATAATTCAGGACCTATTGCTAAAGAATTGTATATATTTGGGAGCTGGGAGAAAATAAATTTCTAACTGTCTAGGGGTGGGGGAAAAAAGGTAAAGGAAGAGATATATGCAAATATCTTAATGCAAATTTAATGGCAGAAAAAGTATGACACATTGAGGAATGCAAAATGTCAATATATCATAAAGGAGCAAGAGAGAGTTAAGAGTTGTGAAAGATGAATTTGGACAACTGAATCAGAACTTGCAGTGTTCTGTAGCCAAGCTGACTTTGTGTTCTGTTCTAAGAGTAAGCATAACACTGTAACAGTGAAAACACAAATGTTACATGTTCTGATTTGCAATTTTAAATACTAAATAGGACTAAATAAGCAGACCATGTTTTTATCAAGCTTTTATTCTATGTAATTGCTACACTTCAAAACATTAATTAGTCATTGTCTTTAAAGTAAGATAATGAGAATTTTATAATGGGTTTTGGTTATATTATTTTCACTAACACATATAAAATACTCTTACATGTAAGTATTTTTAAATACTTGGTTTATTGTATTTTAAACCAAATATTTAACTTTAAATACTTGGTTTATTTTTTTCTGATTTACAGAACAGTGTGCTTAAATTAGAAGATTATGACAATAAAAACTTAATTGTTGCTTGTAAACTTCTTAAATATTAAAGATGTATTGATTTCTTGTCCTGGAAGTCTCAGTAGAGATTCAGACTGATACAAATGCTATGTGAATAATCTCTGTAAGAAGAAAATTAAAAAGTGTAAGAGGTAGAGAAAGGGGAAAGTATTACAGCAATGAAAGGAAGGGAGTAAGCATTTTGTGAAGAAATCCATCAGATAACATTACAGAATTCAGCACCGGATATTACTTGCTTTAGCCTGCTGGAGCATTCCCATAAGAAAAAGAAATGCAAGCTTTATTTTTAGCCTCACAATTCTAATGAAAGGCCCTCTCCTTCCCCACAGAATGAACCACAGCCCAGTGTATGAGGCAAATTCCGTCAAAAGTTTTTGTGACAGTGAACTGAGCGAAGGACTAAGGCCTAGACAGTTCATCTAACTGTACTTATGTCCACACTGCAAGACAGTTTATGTGCTGAAAGTACTTCTTTCTAGCACATTATGCAAAATAAATATTCAAGAAAAACACTGAGTTCCTCTAGGGGTAGATAAATAACAACAAATATTAGCATCCCTTTTTTCCAGACTAGAGTTTAAGAAGCAAGGTTGACAGGCAGACAACGGCAGCGCTGTGACTTCAGAAGCATTTTCTGTCTGAGCTGAATGAAACATCCATTTAATGACTTCATATTCAAACTTCCTTTTCCTGTACTTCCTAAGAATATATTTTAATCAGTCAGCATTGTTGAGTGTGTACATTATGTAGGGCAATTTGTTTTCAACATTGGGTTGTATATACAGTAAGTTGAAGTTAAGTGTGTGAGTTTCTGAATGCCAGTGTATGTATTATCTACTAATTTATTATTTTCTCTTCTTCAACACCTTGTTTTTTGTTTTCTGTAACAGTTTGTTATAAAAGATGGAATATTGCATAAATAATACGTAACTTATATAAATTGCATTTTTATTTTGAGCAAGAATAAAATTCTACCTAAATGGTTTTATTTCCTTTTAAAATAATTATTACATAGACTGCAAAACTTACCTTTCTTCCTTACTAAAGGTAAGCGTACATTAATTTTTTTTTCAAACATGTAACTATCCCATTCTGGTATTGTGTTTTACCTCACTGGACACCTAGAGGGTAAATAAAAGATTATCACTGACTTTATTATCAGCTGCTGCTGCTGCTGCTAAGCCACTTCAGTCATGTCCGACTCTGTGTGACCCCATAGACGGCAGCCCACCAGGCTCCCCCGTCCCCGGGATTCTCCAGGCAAGAACGCTGGAGTAGGTTGCCATTTCCTTCTCCAGTGCATGAAAGTGAAAAGTGAAAGTGAAGTCGCTCAGTCGTGTCTGACTCTTAGCGATCCCATGGGCTTCAGCCTACCAGGCTCCTCTGTCCATGGGATTTTCCAGGCAAGAGTACTGAAGTGGGGTGCCATTGCCTTCTCCGTTCATTATGAGAGACAACATGTATACAACTGGATAGAAACATTAGATCATTAAACCATTTCTCACTGAAAACATAGCTTAAAATTGTTACATTGTTTATATCCCCGAAACATCTGTATGATGATACTGCTCTTCTTTATTGCCAAAAGTCATATTTCTGTTATTGAATGTTTAACCAGAGGTCTTTTCTACTTTTGAGATATGATCTCTCAGACAAGTTATTTGATTTCCTATGTCAATCTTGCTTCTTCCTTTAGAATATAAATCATAATGCTTGCCATCAATCTAGCTTAGCCATGTAGGTTTTCTCCTTATTAAAAAAAGATAAAGAGCATGCATTACTTTGGGAATTTATAAAAAATTTTACTCTTTACCATATCTCAACCCAGCTTGTAACCCTAGGTTTCTGTCCAAATTATGCTTGCTAGCTGCTGCTGCTGCTGCTGCTAAGTCGTTTCGTGTCCGACTCTGTGTGACTCCATAGACCGCAGCCTACCAGGCTCCCCCATGCCTGGGATTCTCCAGGCAAGAACACTGAAGTAGGTTGCCATTTCCTTCCCCAATGCATGAAAAGTGAAAGTGAAGTCTCTCAGTCGTGTCCGACCCTTAGCGACCCCTTGGACTGCAGCCTACCAGGCTCCTCCATCCATGGGATTTTCCAGGCAAGAGTACTGGAGTGGGGTGCCATCGCCTTCTCCAATATGCTTGCTGAGTGCACTCATATTCTCCATATCATGGAAGTGATTCACTCTTCATTTGGAGGCTGAATAGTCCTTTTACCAAAACAGAGATCTTTAAAATCCTCTCAGCAGCACACATACAGGATTGATGCCGTTTCACATCCTCTGATTGCAGTAACTCCTCTCAGGAAGAAGGGTCTATCTGTGCCCTTCAAAGTACTGATATTTTGAATGATGAGAATCATCATCAACCCAGGTTCCTGGGGACATAAGCACTGGGGCTTTGAGTTCATGAATTCCCCAGGGTCTCCCTTCCTAGAATATTCAGACACACACTCTGGGCTTCCTACTTATGTCTACTGGCTTCCACTTGGGATAAAATTTACATGTAAAGTCTCTTAGCCACTCTATCATCCAACTGTTCCTTCAGGTAAACTCATAGTTTTAGGACTTTTTTTCCCTCCTACTTAGCTAACATAAGAAAGATAGTCGGATTCATTTAAAACATAGAAGTTCTAAAAATTAGCATGACTTTAATGGAAATTTAAATGAAAAAAAATCATTTAAACATATAAAACTTTTGGTGGCTAGTTTTGCTGTATGAATTTTATCTCAAAAGACTAATCAGACTGAGCTTGAAAGCAGCTCTCTTGAAGTGGTGGATTAAGAGGCACAATTCTCAGAGGAAAACATTGGAAGCTTTTTAATGATGGTTTTAAAAGAAAGTACAACATATTTCCAAACAAAATTTAAGGTTTTTATTTACATATGTCCTATATATAAGCAAGAGTTCTAGATTTTAATGGATGTGTACATGAGACACAGAAATACAATTTTAAAAATTATGTGAATAAGAGTTGTCAAACTTTAAATAACAGATGTTGTTCTGGTGTCATTAAAAGAATTGCAGAGATGGAGTGGATAAAAAGCCTTTGATTGTTCCTGCTGTGGTTTCATTTTAAATACATCTGCCATTAATTTAAGTTGCAAAGAACAAGAATAGGTTGTTAGTGGAGGGCAGTTTGGGATGGCATGGGAAGTTCATCTTTGACGCTTTCCTCTGATACGAACACAAAGCAATCTTGGATAGAATTTAAGGGAAAATTAAGAAAACATAGCTGAGCTCAAAACAAGGATAGAGATCAGAAATGGAAAAGAAAAACAAGGCTGTGTGTGGTGCTGAAGCTGCACCCAACTCTGTAAGAGCTGCTCTCTGTAGGAAATGGGGACTAAAAGTGACACAGGATCAAGCTCCTTGCTTATATCCAGAGCTATGAGCAAGTCCATATATGCATAAAATAATACAAATAGTAGTGTTGTGCTTTTCACCTAATGCCCCAGGTTACAGCTTTATAAGAAGTAGTATGTCTAGGGAAGTGGAGGATAAAGACCCTTCAGGACAAAATCAAAATCTCTAGCTCAGCAAATTGACCAATGACTTCTTCACCAACATGACAAGGATGAAGTTTTGGAATATCATAAGAATTGGGGATTTTCAGGGCTGAATGTAGAGTGTGTGTGTGTGTGTGTGTGTGTGTGTGTGTGTGTGTGTGTCGCTAAGTTGTGGCCCAACTCTTTTTGCAACCTCCTGGACTATACCTCAGCAGGCTCCCCGGTCCACAGAATTTCACAGGCAAGGATACTGGAGCAGGTGGCCATTGCCTTCTCCAGGGGATCATCCCCACCTAGGGATTGAACCCATGTCTCCTGCATTGCAGGCAGATTCTTTACCACTGAGCCACCTGGGAAGCCTAAATGTAGGGGGTAGGCAACTCTAAAGTTACTACATAATTATAGGTGAGCATAGAAGAAGAGAGGAAGTAAGAGAAGAAAGAGAGAGAAAAAAGTGAAATCTTACTACTCAAAATAAACCTGCATACCAAGATTATAAAGGAAATGAAAAATAATAAGTAAATTTCAAAATTAAACACTAGCAAAATCAACAATCTGAATTTTATTCTACTCAAGATTAAATTTAGGGGACAGAATATTTGAAAAAAAAACATAATTCAGATGTTCATATATGAAGAACTAATCTCTAATAAAAATTTAAAAGGCAATAAAATAAGATAACCATCAGACCAGGCAAAGCTAAAGAATGAATAAATTAGAAGATAATGTGAGTTAACTTCCCAGAATGAAAAAATAAAGATAGAAATATGAAAGAGCAGTTAAGATACATGCTATAAGTGTAACAAGAGGCAGAACTGAATAAATAGGAAATAAATGGTATTTGCTTAAAATGAATATTCAAGAATATAAATACTAAAATTGAATAGTGACAATTCAAGAAAATAAATTACATGGAACTTCATTTATAAGCATAGATTTAGCCTTTTAAGTAAACTACTAATAGTTTCTAATTTTAAGGTAAAATGCAGTTTAGGAGAGAAAATGTATTATCTGTCACAATTTACTCAAGTTCGAAAATTTTCAAATACTATTGTATATCACCGATTCAATGGACATGAACCTGGGCAAACTCCAGGAGATGGTGATGGACAGGGAATCATGGCATGTTGCCATCCATGGGGTCATGAAGGGTCAGGCATGACTTGGCAACTGAACGACAAAAAATAGACTATATATAGATGTCTTTATAGTATAGAAATCAACATGGGATGCAGGCAGAGGAATGAGATTAGAGAGGTGATTTACCTGTGTCTATGTTTTATTTAAAGTGACAAATATGATTTGATAAAGCTCAGCATTCCTCACATTGTCTTCTGTATTTTTCTGTATGGTTGAATTACTTCATTTATTTTAAAAATCAGGGCTATTAGTTGGGTGAAAAATCAATGCATAAAATAAATGAAGAAGAGAAAATCAATTTCTGCCAAGTTAGAATAGCCTCATTCCTTCAGTTCCATGCTTTATAGCTAAGTATTCTTCAATTTCTTCTCCTTGCCTTACTGCAGTGGCTTGACATTGTAGTCCTATGGAAACAAAAAAAGAGTAATGAAAGTATTCATCGCTCCTACATTGGTCCTGATGTGACAAAGAAAGTGTAATATGAATGTTACCTCTTTTGTTATGAGCCCACAGGTCCCTGAAACTGTTGCTGTTTTCCATTTTCTTTTCTCTCTGTTGTTCAAATTCAGTTCAGTTCAGTCATTCAGTCGTGTCCGACTCTTTGCGACCCATGGACTGCAGCACAACAGGATTCCCTGTCCATCACCAGCTCCCAGAGCTTTCTCAAAGTCATGTCCATTGAGTCAGTGATGCCATCCAACCATATCATTCTCTGTTGCCCCCTTCTCCTCCTGCCTTCCATCTTTCCCAGCATCAGGGTCTTTTCCAATAAGTCAGTTCTTTGTGTCAGGTGGCCAAAGGATTGGAGCTTCAGCTTCAGCATCAGTTCTTCCAATGAATATTCAGTACTGATTTCCTTTAGGATTGAACGGTTGGATCTCCTTGCAGTCCAAGGGACTCTCAATAGTCTTCTCCAACACCACAGTTCAAAAGCATCAGTTCTTTGGTGCTTAGCTTTCTTTATAGTCCAGCTCTCACATCCATACATGACTGAAAGAAACATAGCTCTGACTAGATGGACCTTTGTTGGTAAAGCAATGTCTCTGCTTTTTAATATGCTGTCTAAGTTGGTCATAGCTTTTCTTCCAAGGAGTAAGCATCTTTTAATTTCATGGCTTCAGTCACCATCTGCAATGATTTTGGAGCCCAAAGAAATAAAGTCTGTCACTGTTTCCATTGTTTCCCCATCTATTTGCTGTGAGATGATGGGAGCAGATGTCATGATAGTCATTTTTTGAATGTTGAATGTTAATCCAGCTTTTTCACTCTCTTCTTTCACTTTCATCAAGAGCCTCTTTAGTTCTTCATTTTCTGCCATAAGGATGGTGTCATCTGCATTTCTGAGGTTATTGATATTTCTCCTGGCAATCGTGATTTCAGCTTGCACTTCATCCAACCCAGCATTTCATATGATATATTCTGCATATCAGTTAAATAAACAGGGTGACAATATACAGCCTCGACATACTCCTTTCCCAATGTGGAACCAGTCTGTTGTTCCATGTCTGGTTCTAACTGTTGCTTCTTGACCTGAATACAGATTTCTCAGTAGGCAGGTAAGGCGGTCTGGTATTCCTATCTCTTTGAGAATTTTACACAGTTTGTTGTTATCCACACAGTCAAGAGTGCAGTCAATAAAGCAGAAGTAGATGTTTTTCTGGAATTCTCTTTCTTGTTCATATTGGCTAAATTTTATTGACTTGTCTTCTGTAACTTCTACTAGTAAGTCCATCCATTGAGTTTTTATTTTGATTGTTGTATTTTTAAGTTCTATAATTTCCATTTGCCAAAAACTAGAAACTCTTCTTCAACAGACAAATGGTTCAACAGGCTCGAATACATCCATAGCAAGAAAGATTAGTCATCAATTAAAAAGAACAAGTTACTGATACACATAACAATTTGATGAATGCCCAAGGAATTATGCATGAGAAAAGCCAATTTCAAAAGGTTATATACTGTAAGTAAACATGTATATGAATTGAAAAGCATGGTGGGAAATGAAGCATTTTACTCTGAGCAACGACGTACCCAAATAAAATTTGGACATTCTATGAAGAAGAAAGGAAGAACTGACATTTGGAGATAATTAACAGTCTCTGGCATAAGTACATTATCAAATTTAACCCTTTCAACAACTTTATGAGTGATAACCTTAAGGTGCTATTATTATTGCCATTAACTCATTTGCCAAATCTGTGCATTACTGTATATTAGATCTAGTTCTAGGACTGATAGCTTATGGTGAATGATGTCAGATTCGTGATCTCCAAAGAAGAAGAAGATTTAGCTTTAGGACCAGGGACCACACTTGATCACTCAAAACTTTTGTATGGCAGAAGTTTTAATATTGTGAAAAATGACAGAGAAAGCTTTTTACATAGACACCAGAAGGGGGATGGAGAGTGCCCCACTTGCTAGTCTTATCAAGGCCTTATATACTTTTGGCTTCCTTGATACTCAGACAGTAAAAAATCTGCCAGTAATGCAGAAGAACTGGGTTTGATCCCTGGGTTGGGTAGATCCCCTGGACGAGGGCATGGCAACCCACTCTAGTATTCTTACCTGGAGAATCCTCATGGACAGAGGAGCCTGTCAGGCTACAGTCCAGGAGGTTGCAAAGAGTTGGACATGACTGAGTGACTAAGCCACACAAACATGTATATATCATTATTGAAAATTATAGGCATGGAGAATAGATTCAGTGGTTGCCAGACTTAGGGAAGTATGGTGGTAAATATATGAATATATCCTGGCTATCTCTCTACCTAATGACCCCCCACTGACCCTGCCCTGTCAGTGCCTCTTGCCTTTACCTGCACTGAGTGACTAGTGTTTGCAGCCAGGGCAGGATCAAGGAAAAATAATCTAACCTAAAATGGGTTCATTCAGTGTACTGAACAAAGAGGTTACACTACCCACATACACACACTATTCAGTGAAAGGAGGAAAGCAACCAGACAATCAATCAGAATCTTCAGGTATTTTGGTTTCATTATGTATGGTTTTTCCAGTAGTCACATACAGATGTGAGAGTTAGACCATAAAGAAGGCTGAGCACCAAAGAACTGATGCTTTCAAACCATGGTACTGAAGAAGACTCTTGAGAGTCCCGTGGACAGCAAAGAAATCAAATCAGTCAATCCTAAAGGAAATCAACCCGGAATATTCATTGGAAGGACTGATGCTGATGTTAAAGCTGAAGCTCCAATAATTTGGCCACCTGATGTGAAGAGCCAACTCATTGGAAAAGACCCTGATGCTGGGAAAGATTGAGGGCAGGAGGGGAAGAAGGAGATGGTTGGATGGCCTACCAACTCAATGAATGTGAGTCTGAGCAAACTGTTAGAGACAGCGAAGAACGGGGATGTCTGGTATGCCACCATACATGGGGTCCCAAAGAGTTGGACATGACTTAGCAACTTAACAACTACAATGTGTGTATCTGAGTCTGTAAAAGAAATTTTGGCAAGGAATTTTAATTTAAATATTATTGGGGAGGATGATTCCAGTAGGCTGAAAGAATCCAGATGTTTGATGATTCTGTATAATCACATCTGCAGATTTTCATAGGAATCTTCCAGTTCTAGCCCTCCCCATTCCCTCTCCCAGTAGCAGAACACCACATTTTATTAACAAGTGGGGTATATGCTAGGAAATGGGAAAACAGGGCTTTCCAGGGTGATTGACTCCAACTCAGCCCTGTGAATCCTAGATAGCTTTTGAAATAGAATATACCACCAGGAGCACTAAACCTTTTTTTTTTTTTTTTTCCCCCTAATAGATTCTGGTTTATTCACTATCTTGACATCAAAAATATCATTTAACTCTTATTTGTCATCTAGGATAAAAGGTGAAGTTCAGGGAGTTGAAAGTACTGAGTGACCCTCTTCAATAGATATGCAAGTGCAAATCTCAAAAACCTGTCAGGATAGAGATATGAAATAGAGATAGAGGATAAAGAATGAAAGAGAAAGGAAGTATGGCTGTATCTTGGTACTATGTAAGTTATGTTCTACTGAAAATCTCCGTTTGTATCTACTCTTTCTTCAATGGCAATACTGGTTAAACTATAGATGAAATAAAGATGACAAGGAAGAGAGACCTGTTTTGGAAAATTTCAGGGGAACGGAAAGCGGTAGCTTAAATAGTAGCTAAGTGAACATTAGAATTACTAAGACATACAGACCTCTTTTGCCTCTGACAGAAAAAGCCTCTTTTTGGAGTATAATTAGAAAAATTCCTGAGGGAAGCATGTTAAGACCTTCAAAAGAATGTGTGTGTAAGCTGGATGACTACTTCATGATTTAAACAGAATACTCTGGGTAGACAGTGTCTCAGATGACTTGAAGTTCCCCACTCTTTGCTTCTCATCCTTATTTCTGAGTCTCTAAAAGTTTGCTGCTACATCGTGTTTCTCTCTCTGCTATTTAAATACAATGGCTTTAGAACTGTTCTTTGAAGAACTCCAATACTTTGGGTACCTCATGCTAAGAGTTGACTCATTGGAAAAGACCCTGATGCTGGGACGGATTGGGGGCAGGAGGAGAAGAGGACGACAGAGGATGAGATGGCTGGATGGCATCACCGACTCGATGCACGTGAGTTTGGGTGAACTCCAGGAGTTGGGGGTGGACAGGGAGGCCTGGCGTGCTGCAATTCATGGGTCACAAAGAGTTGGATACCAGTGTAGGTCTGCTCTATTAGTTTTATTTGTTTATGCTTCTAGACAGTATTTTCTGTTGAGTAAAAAAGTTTTCAGCACTAACGTGCTGGCAAATCCCTAGATCTATGTAACGTTAGAAAACTGTCAACATGCTTTGCTGTAAAAATTATACCCATCTATAATATATCCTGCTGAAATCCATATAGGAAGACAAAAATTCACACTTTAAAACATAAGGAGAAAAAATGAATTTGTAAGTAAGCTGATAAAAGTAAATATTAGGCCTGTAGCATAGTGTAGAATTTGTATTTCTTATGGCTTCTCAAGTTTTGATTCAGATAACACATTAGATCCTATATAACACTTAAAAAGCCTTCAAATTCAACTGAAATCCAACTGTGTCAGCCTTCTTAATGTTATTCCTCTCTATGAATGTGAGGATCCCATCAGAGCAAATGGCCTGCATCAGGGTTGTTTATCATGACTGTAGCTTTGAATCCAGTGAAAGGAGCTCTAAAATTTGATTAGATCATGAGAAAGCACTGTGTTCAATTGACTGCTGAAGTGAATATTTTTTAAGATGCCAAAAGAAAAGAACTGCCTCTAGAATATAAGTACTTTAATCCCATTGTACTCCAGGGTAGCCAGAACACTACCAACATATTGTATATTGGTTTTGATAACATAAATTTAGGAAGATAACTGACAAACTGATGCATGCTCAGAAGATATTGGCAAAATCATAAAGCATTTGCGTATAGTGGAATACCATGTCATCTGATGGGCATTAGAAAAATTTCCATGGAAAGCTTAGTCAAAAGAAGCCTTGGAAGATGGCAGTATAAATTTTATCTCTTTTCAGTCAAAATAGAAGACTATAATTTAACTGAAGCATATTAGTCAGAAGGCAGAATAAGACTAATAATTGGAAGTTTTATGAAACAAATTATGCTGATAAACGTAAAACTTATGAACAGATGTGTTAAAAAATTTGAGTGTTCTCCTATCTGAAGTCCTACATTTCTTTTCATACATACACACAGAACTAAATTTGGGATTTTATCTGTCCAGAATGCTGGAGAAGAATTTCTATCTTGGAAATAGTTTGTCCTAGATAAACTTAAAGTCCTTTCTAACTCAAATTTGTATGAATTGTCACTATCATACTTTGAGAAGTGCTCTTTGAATGTTTTAAGGCTCTTTGAAAGTGAAAAGTGAAAGTTGCTTAATCATGTTCAGCTCCTTCTGACCCCATGGACTATACAGTAAATGGAATTCTCTAGGCCAGAATACTGGAGTGGGTAGCCTTTCCCTTTTTCAGGGGATCTTCCCAACCCAGGGATCAAACTCAGGTCTCCCGTATTACAGGTGGATTCTTTACCAGTTGAGCTACAAGGGAAGCCCAAGAATATTGGAGTGGTTAGCCTATCCCTTCTCCAGTGAACCTTTCTGAACCAGGACTCAAACTGAGGTCTCCTGCATTGCAGGTGGATAATGTGGGAGACCTGGGTTTGATCCCTAGGTTGGAAAGATCCCCTGGTTAAGGGAAAGGCTACCCACTCCAGTTTTCTGGCCTGGAGAATTCCATGGATTGTATAGTACATGGGGTTGCAAAGAGTCAGACATGACTGAGCAACTTTCACTTTCAATACCATTGGGATTCTTTACAAATCAAGTATTTAAAAAGCCTCTCTTATGTTACATGCATTAAGCTATATTTTGTATACATAATCCTATCTCATGACATTCATTTGTCAATTCATGCAATGAATACTTCCTGAACACTGTCTGCCTGATAACTACGCTAGGCACTAGGCTGATACAGTTTAGGCTTAGGTATCAATTATTAGAAAAGATTTGACAGGGAATAGTAATTTTGGACTAAGAAAAGACTGAAATGAAAGAAGACTACTCCTACACAGCACACACAGAGAACTTAATCCACTGGGACCTTCTGCATAACCTCAAAGAATGCATTTCAGAATCTTTTGCCCAAGAGACAGAAGAGCAGAGAATTTATCTGCATGGTTCAATCTCCTATTGATCAAGTGCTGCCCCACAAGATGTTCACTCTCATGCCTATCCAGGCCCTACTTTCATGAGAAGCCTGGTGGGTTTTCATGAGCACTTTAATCATGTAGTCAGAGCAACCTCATGGCAGAAAGTAAGAGCTCCACAGTGCAACTGATTGGAGATGCTTCCAGGTACACCTGTGTGAAGCTACTGCTATGGCCATGACTGGATAAAATGCTGGCCCAGAAGCCAATAAGGTGATCTACAAGAGGAACCTGGATTCACTCTTACCTCTGATTCAGCGCTTACCATCATGAGAAGTTAGTTCTTCTGTTTCATTCTTTCGCTCCTCTTTCTCTTTCATATATAAGAGGAAAACATCCTCAAATTTTCTTTATGAAGAAAATTTGTGTGAACTTTGTATACTTCCTGTCTACAAATGGAGCTCAGGACCACATTTGCACATCTTAGGCCCCGGCAAAACTTGGAAATTACTGCATAAAACCCCACTAAATTCAGATTTAAGCAAGACAACTCACTTCTCGGTTATTATTTGAGGTGTGCAGCACAGACGTGTGAGTAAATAGGGGTGATGGTTTTTTGTTTGTTTGTTTTTTTCTATGAAAATGAAATAAGAATATTGGAGGTTGGCAGAAGAATAGAGTCAATATGAGTGGTCACTTCTAGATATCTTGAAAGAAAGTATATCTTATTAGAAACATAAGCACATTCAAAAGTTACCAGTCCTTCTGTCCTTCTGTTTTTGTTCAGTCACTCAGTCATGTCCAGCTCTTTGCGACCCTGTGGACTGCAACACACCAGGCTTCCCTTTCCTTCATCGTCTCCTGGAGCTTGCTCAAACCTATGTCCATTGAGTCAGTGATGCCATCCAACCATCTCATCTTCTGTTGTCCCCTTCTCCTGCCTTCAATCTTTCCCAGCAACACAATCTTTTCTAATGACTTGGCTCTTTGCATCAGGTGGCTAAAGAACTGGCACTTCAGCCTCAGCATCAGTCCTTCCAATGAATATTCAGGATTGATTTCTTTCAGGATTGACTGGTTTGATCACCTTGCAGTCGAAGGGAATCTCAAGAGTCTCCTCCAACACCACAGTTGAAAGGCATCAATTCTTTGGTGCTTTCAGCCTTATTTATGGTCCGACTCTCACATCTGTATGTGACTACTGGAAAGATCATAGCTTTTACTATGCTGACCTTTGTTGGCAAAGTAACGTCTCTGCTTTTTAGTATGCTGTCTAGGTTGGGCACAGCTTTTCTTTCAAGGAGCAAGCAGCTTTTAATTTCATGGCTGCAGTCATCATCGGCAGTGATTTTGAAGCACAAGGCAATAAAGTTTGTCCCTGTTTCCATTGTTTCCCCATCTATTTACCATGAAGTGATGGGACTGATGCCATGATCTTAGTTTTTTGAATGTGGAGTTTTAAGCCAGCTTTTTCACTCTCTCTTTCACCTTCGTCAAGAGACTCTTTAGGTAGTCCCTCTTCATTTTTTGCCATGAGGGTGATGTCATTTGCATGTTTGAGGTTATTGATATTTCTCCTGGCAATCTGGATTCCTGCTTGTGCTTCATCCAGCTTGGCATTTTGCATGATGTACTCTGCATGTAAGTTAAATAAACTGGGTGTTGGAATGTTCTATTCTGAACTGTGACTCTTAAAAATTTAAATAAACATTATCTTCCTTTGTTTTATTTTGGTTGAAGAGAAGCTTATGTCTTCATGGAAACTAAGTGTGAATTCTGAGGGAGAAAAGTGCATATCCATTTCTCTTGCTGATATTCTATAGTTTGAAATAGTTTCCAGTAGTTAAAAAAAAGGGGGAGGAAAAACTAAATTACTGTCACTTACTATCTGCTAGGAACTTATTATTTTTAAAAAATCAACTCTATACTCTGAAATTTGCTTCATTTTTTTGAAAAAAAAATTAAAATGACTGCTAGGATTTTTTTATTTTAAATTTACCTTCCATGTGTCATGTTAATCATGGTTGACCTTTCAGAGTCTATAAATGTATCGGTGACATTCCTGCGAACATTTTTCAAGAAAGGTCAGTACAGAATTCCTTTTTCTACTCATTTTTGAGTAGAAGGATAATAATTTCTAAGAACCACTATCAGAACTATTATTTCTAGCAAGATGCATTAAAGAATCACTCAGGTGTTTACATAAGTAAAAATGGCAATCCACTCCACTATTCTTGCCTGAGAAATCCCAAGGACAGGAGCCTGGTAGTCTGCAGTCCATGGGGTTGCAAATGAGTCAGATGTGATTGAGCATGCATAGTTCTTGCGTGTGTTCATTGAGCCTCATATCTGAATATTATATTCATCATATTATGTTATAGTCCTTGGATTAATTTTCACAATTTCAGACTATAATATTAGACATAGGACACTAGAGGGTAGGGAAAGTGGCTTATTCATTCCTCTACCATAGTATATGATAGTTATCTGTTTGACATAAGTAAACTGAGGTGACTTTGGCTATTTTTGAGGCATGAAGAATAAGCATGAAGTCATCAAACCTATTTTTAAGGCCTACAAAAATAAAGTATGGAAAAATAATAAAGCCAATTTTCAACACTGCCTGGAAGATCACTGTGTCTCAAATGAATAATGTCAGATTGATCTGTTTCCATTTTATGAAAAAGGAATAAAGCTTTCTGTTCAATGTGGAAAAAAACTTGTTGAAAGTTTATTATTATGGATGGAATTCTTTTCTAGATATTTGGGTTTTTAATGGAGGATGGGGAGGGCATCGTATACAGTGAGAGTAGTATTGACTAGTGTTATCTAAATGTTATTTTTAAATGGATCATTTTTTAATCAAAGGCTTTAATAATTTGATAGGGAACATACATATTATTTATATTGATAACACCAGGTCAATAAGCCTAAGTTCTAGAGGGGAAAATAAAAGGTATTTAATTGACACTAGCAGAAATATATTAAAAAGTTTATGTTTCAATAGAATAAAGCACAAGGGAGTAAGACTATTTGCCTAAGGAAAAGTAGACACAAAAAATGAAAAATAATTTCTGCAACCTGGTACAGCAAGAATAGTTTCTCTGGAAATAGAACAAAAGGTGAAATATCACAAACACAGAGCCTTGTGTGCCAAGAAAATGAAAGAAGAGTCAGAAGTCCATTCGACCTGGCATATTAAATACCTTTATATATCCTTCTCCTCACAACAACCAGAGATACATTAAATCCTCTAATAAATGTCTATGGAACTTCCAATCTTCACATCACAGGCTGCCCTGCCAAGCCCTGCAGGGTCTGATCCTGCCATTGTCTCTCATAAACACTTTTACTTTCATTGCTTATATAGCTCTGGTCTCACCAGCCTCCTAGTTGTTTAGAAAACAAAATCTTCTCAACATAGGACTTTTCCTTTTTTATTTAATTCGGGAAATAGGTTCTTTAATTTTAAACAGATGAAAGAGATAGTAATAAAACCCACAAATAATATTTAAGTCACAAGGAAATATTTTTTTATTTGGTGATTGATGTGATTTAACTTAATTTCTTAGTAGCTGATGAGGAATGGTAAATAACTGATGGCATTTTTAATTTTAGGTCAGTTCCAGGTAAAAGTCCTATCTGGAAGAGCTTGTCCTTTTGTTATTTCTCCTCCTTGATGTGCTCTTTTTCTCTGTTTTTACCTGTCTCTGTGTTCTGGTCTGTGTTTAAATGTTATCTTCTTAGAAGACCTTCATCTCACATGCTAGTAAAGTAATGCTTAAAATTCTCCAAGCCAGGCTTCAGCAACACGTGAACCAGGAACTTCCTGATGTTCAAGCTGGTTTTAGAAATGGCAGAAGAACCAGAGATCAAATTGCCAACATCCGCTGGATCATGGAAAAAGCAAGAGAGTTCCAGAAAACATCTATTTCCGCTTTATTGACTATGCCAAAGCCTTTGACTGTGCAGATCACAATAAGCTGTGGAAAATTCTGAAAGAGATGGGAATACAAGACCTGCCTCTTGAGAAATCTGTATGCAGGTCCGGAAGCAACAGTTAGAACTGGACATGGAACAACAGACTGGTTCCAAATAGGAAAAGGAGTATGTCAAGGCTGTATACTGTCACCCTACTTATTTAACTTATATGCAGAGTACATCATGAGAAACGCTGGACTGGAAGAAATACAAGCTGGAATCAAGATTGCCAGGAGAAATATCAATAACCTCAGATATGCAGATGACACCACCCTTATGGCAGAAAGTGAAGAGGAGCGAAAAAGCCTCTTGATGAAAGTCAAAGAAGAGAGTGAAAAAGTTGCCTTAAAGCTCAAAATTCAGAAAACGAAGATCATGGCATCTGGTCCCATCACTTCATGGGAAATAGATGGGGAAACAGGGGAAACAGTGACAGACTTTATTTTTTTGGGCTCCAAAATCCCTGCAGATGGTGACTGCAGCCATGAAATTGAAAGATGCTTACTCCTTGGAAGGAAAGTTATGACCAACCTAGATAGCATATTGAAAAGCAAAGACATTACTTGGCCGACTAAGGTCCGTCTAGTCAAGGCTATGGTTTTTCCAGTGGTCATGTATGGATGTGAGAGTTGGACTGTGAAGAAGGCTGAGCGCTGAAGAATTGATGCTTTTGAACTGTGGTGTTGGAGAAGACTCTTGAGAGTCCCTTGGACTGCAAGGAGATCCAACCAGTCCATTCTAAAGGAGATCAGCCCTGGGATTTCTTTGGATGGAATGATGCTAAAGCTGAAACTCCAGTACTTTGGCCACCTCATGCAAAGAGTTGACTCATTGGAAAAGACTCTGATGCTGGGAGGGACTGGGGTAGGAGGAGAAGGGGACGACAGAGGATGAGATGGCTGGATGGCATCACTGACTCAAGGGACGTGAGTCTGAGTGATCTCTGGGAGTTGGTGCTGGACAGGGAGGCCTGGCGTGGTGCGATTCATGGGGTCGCAAAGAGTCGGACATGACTGAGCAACTGAACTGAACTGAACCACAGGAGATGGCAAGCCACTCCAGTATTCTTGCCTAGAGAATCCCATGGACAGAGGGCTGTAGTCCATGAGGTCACAAAGAGTCCGACACTACTGAGTGACTAATGCTAACCAACAAACTAAACCACATGCTTAACCTCCCTACCCACTCCTGTTCCATCCCACCCCTAACCTATTACCTGTTTCATTGTTGCATGATGTGTATCAGTATCTAATGCTATATTAAGTGGTTTATGTGGTTGTTTATGGCTTGGATTTCCCAATAAAATTTAAGCTCAATAAACACCAAGAGCTTTATCCTCTTGTTTTCTTCTCTTTCTTATCGTTGTTGATGAAATTAGCCCCATTCTGGATAAAATATTTGTTGAAGCCATGACCATTTCTAAATTAGCCATTTGGAGAAAAAAAAAAAAAACTCAAAAAGAAGCTGTATGGGTTCTAATGTACTGAAATAACTTGTGAGGGAAATTAAGGAAACATAATGAACACTGAGTTAATTTAAGGTGGTTTATTAAATGTTGAAGTACAGATTAAGTGTACTCTATTTTCTCCTTATGGTTATTTGTGTTTTTGTTTTCTCAGTAGCTAGTCATCCCCTCTCCTCAAAAGAAGAGCCCTCTGTATTTTTTTTATTCTGAAAAGTGTCAAAGATTGCATATTTAAAGTATCCAAGATTATATATTAAAAAAAAAAGTACTTTGCTTCAATTTGTAAAAACTTACATGGAATTATTTGGGAATTAAGCCTAATGTTGAAGTTCTTTGAGACATTTCAGTTTAATATTAGAAAATTTTATTTTAAAAGACACTCTTTAAATTTATCATGTTCAGTTCAGTTCAGTTCAGTTGCCCAATCATGTCTGACTCTTTACAATCCCATGAATTGTAGCACGCCAGGCCTCCCTGTCCATCACCAAATCCCAGAGTTCGCTCAAACTCAAGTCCATCAAGTCGGTGAAGCCATCCAGCCATCTCATCCTCGGTCATTCCCTTCTCTTCCTGCTCCCAATCCCTCCCAGCATCAAAGACTTTTCCAATGAGTCAGCTCTTCACATGAGGTGGCCAAAGTACTGGAGTTTCAGCTTTAGCATCATTCCTTCCAAAGAACACCCAGGACTTATCTCCTTTAGAATGGACTGGTTGGATCTCCTTGCAGTCCAAGGGACTCTCGAGAGTCTTCTCCAACACCACAGTTCAAAAGCATCAATTCTTTGGCACTCAGCTTTCTTCACAGTCCAATTCTCACATCCATACATGACTACTGGAAAAACCATAGCCTTGACTAGACGGACATCATGTTATGTATATTAAGTGGTAGAAACACAGGAACATTATGAATGTAATTTCTGATGAAATAACTCATGAAGATCTTTTATTTTTAAGCCATTTTTCTAATGGGTTTTAAGGCATACATGGAAGAAATACAAACTTTTCAGTTAGTAAATTGGAAAGCTCTCTTCAGTATCAGAATATCAAGAATGCTAGTTCTCTATGGATTGTACTATTTGTTGGGAAAAAAAACTTCTGCACACTGTTCTACAGTTGTGAATATGGATGTTCTTGGTAAGCCAGAATTTGTTAAGTCTAGTTGAGTTCAGACTGCATTCTCTTTGAGGTCAATACTTCTACTAGTAGAATCTACATGAAACTTAGTAAATCTATTTTCTGATTTATTGATGTAAGAATACATATTGCAAGATATTCGTGCTTAAAATTCTAATAAATATTCCATCCGTAAGTAGAATTTATATTCTGGGTTAAAGTAGCTATTACTTTCTGTTGCAGCCTCTACTACTAGTAAAAGTGGATATAAGTGACAGACTAAGTTCACTTCAGTACGGTGGTAATTTACACTTCAGTTCTCAGTAAGCTTATATGTAACAACAACCAAGGACATTTAAAATAATGAAAGATTCAGTGAAATCATATAGTAAGAATTATTGAAGGGCCTGAAAAGCTTCTCATCCCATCAGTGATGCATAAAGGAGATGGTCTGCCTGCCTTTTACAGTTTCAAAGTGGAATCTTTTAGCTAATGTTTCTTTCATCCTTTTAGGCCTTGCAACCTTCGTGCATTTATTTTCTCAAGTTTTATGTGAGTATAAACCATCTTTTCCATAATACATGGCTTTGGTACCATTTGACTTCAGCTTAGTTTGTTCTTTCATTTTTCCTTTTATTATTATATATTTTTTTCTAATAGCAAAGGACCTTCAAACGCAGAAAGCATCCCCTGTTTATTTCCAAATAACCATGCAGATTTCTCTGGTCACACACTGAGAAAACCCCATAATTACAGGATATTTATGACAGCAGCACTGCTATTTCAGGGAATTACATTATAGTTCACACTAAAAATAAAAGGGCAACACATTTTACATACTGGTAGCTGGTTTCCCTTGATAGATGCACTTGTTTTTTCTATAGACTTAAATTTATCCTTCACCATCTGCTCTTCAAGTATTCCAGAAAATACAATATTGCATCTGAATTCCCCTGAAAGTAAGTTATTCTTCCTCCCTACAGATTTCCTTTTTGGGTTCATGGTCTTCCTGGCATACAAAATGCCCAATATTTGGGAAGCTCTAGTAATTTTGTACTTCACAGTAGAGAAAATTTGGGAGAGCATTCAGTCAATCATTCCTGTAATGTTTGAGTTTGATTGATGAGAAAACAGAGGAATTTTTTTGTTTTAATATTTTCTTTTCTAAAAAGTTATTGAAGAAGCTATGAGGGTTTTGTTTGTTTTTCTTTGTTCATTTATGCATTGCTTCAACAAAATTTATTAAATAACTTTTCTTAAAACAATTTTGAAAAGAATTGCACTAATCCTACTTATACAGAATAAGCCAGAGTTGTGTGTTGCCATCATTTGTGGAAGCCTGAAAGGAGACTTACACCCTGTCTACTTAATATAGTTTTCTAGTACAGCTGGTACAAACTAAAACTTCGGTCCTTGGGTATCTTCTGGAAGTATCCTGTAAGAAAAAACCAAATCTGCAAGTAGCCATGTTAATTATTTCTATGTGATTAATTTCTTAAACAATAGGGCCTTAGGGAAATCATCAGGTGCTTGTCTTTGGAAAGAAGGAGAAAGGCAGGAGATTTAGGTTCTGAATACTGGGAGGACTTGGCTTTCTATGTAATTTGTAGTTAATAGATATTTGTTGAATGAATGTGAGCGAGTACATAGAAAACTCTAAGTAAATCTTCCCTATTGTACGATATTGCCCCAGCCAGTCTATTATCTAGACATTCTGATTTCACCTTTAACTTTCAAATCGAAGTCCTACTTCTCTTCAGTCCCTAGATTCTATCTTCTAACAGGGAAAGAAGGTTCTTCATCTGCATTTGATACTAATAGCTTCCCAGAGGTCTCAAAGCATTATCATATCAATCTTGATGTGAAAACCAAGGAATTTCTTAGTACAATAAAGTAGTCCTAAAACACTCTCACATTAAAAAACTTAACCAGAGGTGACTGAAAAGTTTGTAGCCACTTAGAAATGGTGCAATTGATGGGTCACAAGTTAGTGAATGGCTAAGAAAGTGCAGGCATTTGTACGTGAGCTGTTTATCTAGGGATCCGATGAACCTGCTAAACTTCCCTGATTGTTCATTTGTGAAATAGTAAGTTCAGGAATGATGTCGCTGGAGTCACCTTTCACACACTGTGACTCTGATTGCAGCTCTCTTCTTCTCTGTGGGCATAGCACAGGCAAGTGTTAAGCACCAGAAGAGAGAATGGATGTAAAAGCTCCCCATGGTGACTTTCAAACTCAGCTTTTGTGTGAGGGATTCCAACAAGTGACCCTGATGGTTGACCTCACTTCCTTAAAAGTATAGCTCAGAGAATCTTACTTTGCCAAGGGCATTGTTTTAGTTGAGAACAATTGCCATATTTGACACTTAGTGTTTTTCTTTTGCTTGTGTTTTTTTCCCTAGCAAATTAGCAAAAAGCACAATTTTATTTTCACATTATTTTTTAAAAGTCTGTCTTCAGAATCATATAATTTAAAGACTGAAAGAGACCTCAAAAGCAAGCTAGTCTTTTTCTAATGCATAAATGCCTTTACATCATCCACTAAAATGATTTATCAGTTCAAGCACTTTAAATGACTTGGAACTTACTGCCTCATCAAACATCTCATTCCACTTTAGCAGCTTTGAGTGTAAGAAAGTGTTTTTCTTCTATTGAGTTGAAATCTCTACCCCTCACCTTTCTGTAACCTGAACCTTAATTTTGCTTTCTAGAAGTATAAGAAAAAATAAGCTCTCATTTACTTTATAACCTCTCACATATTTTAATCTACTATTAATATATCCTCAGAAAGTCCTATTAAAATAGTGAGTCACTCCAAGTTACTGCAACCAGTTTTTGAAAATTCAAAGATATGCCGGTTTTTAAGAAATGGAAGAAAGTTTAGAAATCATCTAGTCTACTTCTTTTTTCTATAAAGACATTGTCATAAAATACTAATATTGGAGATAATAATAGTAAAAAGTACACAGCAAGATCCTGAACTTTGGTCTCTTTATGTCTGCCATTCTTGAAGTTGGAATCCTTTTCCTGGAGTTATGTGAAGGAAGCCCCAGAGTAGTCTTACTTTTCCATAAAGATATTTTTCAAAGAAGCCTCATTATTTGTATATTAGTAAGAAACATAATAAGAATTTTAATGTCAATATGCGGTTTCAAATACTTCCATATTCAAAGGGCAGCCACAATGAGCTGAATTATGTCCCCTTGAATTTATATATTGAGGCCCTAACACCCAGTGTGATAGCATTGGTATTTGAAGACGGGAACTTGGAGGTAAGTAGGTTGAGATGAAGTCATGATAGTGGGCATCATGGTGGGATTGTTTCCCTGATTGGAAGAAACAACAGAGCGCTTCCTTCCTCTCATATTCTCTTCCTCTCCCCCTCCTTTCTCTCTTTCTATCTCTCCCTCCACTATTGTGAGAGCAACCAGAAACTGATCATGGTGGTGACTTGATGCAGGACTTCAAGCAAGCCTCCAGAACTATGAGAATATACATTTCTGTTGTCTAAGCCACCCACACTGGGATATTTTTTATGGAAGCCTGAGAAGACTAAGATGGCACCTTTGATCTAGGCCAGTTGCTCTCAGTCAGAGGCAGTTTGGGAATATCTGATCCATTTTTGATTATCACAGTTTGGAAATGCAACTAGAATCTATTGGGGAGGAGCCATGGATGCTGCTAAGTACTCTATGTATAAGGCACGGGAGGAGTGGTACCCACAATAAAGAATTATCTGGTCCAAAATGTTCGACTGTTGAAAAACTCTGGACTTGATTACTGGTAAGGTATCACTGGGTAACTCAGTATAATGTTTGTTGTGTATCACCATCTGCTGTTCATCTTTTAAGTGAAGAATAGGAGACACTGTCAAAAGAGGAATTGTCTTTCTAAAGAAAGAAGGCTACATGATTTTTCTCTTTTCACCAACTCTGGACCAATCTATAATGATCTCCAAACAGATTTCTTGTTCTTAGCTCAACAGAATCTTTGTTGTCCTGTGAAGAAAGTTGATTACCTCATACTCAAAAAAACTCAAATAACAGGGTGCTTCACATGGAGACTGTTTCAGATATAGCTTGTATTAGTCAGGGTTTATCAGAAAAAAGAACCAATAAACTCTGTGTGTATATTTATTTATATAAAAGGAAATAACTCACACAGTTATGGAGGCTGACAAGTCTAAAATTAATAGAGTAGGCTGGAGCTCCAGCAAGAGATGGCATTGCAGTTCAAGTCCAAAGGCTATCAAGCTGCGATTTCCTTCCTACTACAGGGAAGTCCAGTCTTTTATTCTCTCCAGGCCTTTAATTGGCTGCCTACATTATGGAGAGCAATCTGCTTTACTCAGAGCCTACTAATTTTAATGTACATTTTTATCCAAATCACTCTGACAGAATTATTCAGGATAATGTTCCAATAAATATCTGGGCACTGTGGCCCAGGCAAAGTGACACAAAAAATTAACCTTCACAGTGCTTCTTTCCTGATCATGTACTCATCCTGTGCTTATTCTAGGCCTCTCTAAAAGTGCATAGAATATTGTTTTAAAGTTATCATATATAATAATGACAAAGAAGCAACTTTAAAACACATAATTCTCTTGTTATATTTATTTATGTGTTTTCCGCTTTAACTGTACCTTATTATGAGCTTAATTTGGAGTGTTTGAAAATTGAAAACAATTCATTTGACTAAATGTAAGCAGCACAGCCCAGAAGTAAAAATTGGACTGTCTTCTCTGCTTGGAACTGGGTGTCTTCCAAATCCAGCTTAGTAAAAACTGATTCATTCCCTGTGTAAATGGGAAAGAAAATAAAAGGTATCAAAACAATTTCAGGAACCCACAGCACTGAAGACAGTTTAAAAATCATTTACCAGTACAAAAATTAGAAATCATATACCAGAGTAACTCCTTTTTAAAAACTGGACTTCATCTTTTCTTGAACATCATTTTCCTAGTATCCAGTCTCAATGCTATGCAGTGTTTGTTTTTCAAAGTTGCCAAAATTCTCAGGTATTTAAGTGGATTTTTGAGTTTTTAAAACAAATTTGCTTGTTCCCGCATCACTTCTGTATTTAAGAGAATTTCCAGTAGTTTATCTGGAGAAGTCATAAGTTATTATTTATTACTCATTTTAGTATTAGAATTTTGTTTTCATTAATAACATTAGTGCATAAAGCACAATGGAAAACTAGAATTCTATGACTATTTAATACTTATTGTATGTGTTATCAGTATTACAAAAACACTTTTTTACTACAAGACTTTTGATGTTAAGACATAACTTTTGCGCTTGCCCCATCCTTCTCCTTACCTCCCTCCCACGTATTAGCCCAGAGGTCTTATTGCTCTCTACGCTTCTCTGGGTTCAGGATTTATATACATCATTTTCTTTTCATGGAATGTAATCTGCCCTGTAAATCACCACAAGACCTTCAGAATTAACAAACCTGAGAAACAACTCTGTGCTGAAGATAGCCCTCTATGTGAATATGATGACTCATCTGTTGCAATTCTCTTTTGATTGTCATAACTGGGAAAGTTCATATGACCTTTCATTCTGTCTACATGGAATAGAATAGGTTAATCAACCTGTGTTCCAGTTTCACTCAATGAATCATGTCAGGAGACAGTTTCTGTTCTCACTAACCATATAGAGAATGGCTTTTTCATAATGTTTCAAACTGAGAAAGATCTCAAGGATATTTTTAAAATAGACAAGGCTGTCTTTAAGTGCTCTATAATTTGAATGAATTTTTAGAAACTAATGAATGGATTTTAATCTGCTAGTGAAAACCAGGATAAATAATCCCTCAAATTCCCAAGTGGCATTTGCTATGATACTAGTTATTATGAGGAAATACAAGTGATTAAGACAAGAGGCTGGTCTCAAGAAACTTACATTCTAGATATCTAAAGGAGATAAGTTCAAAAATAATGAGAGTTTGAAGCAATATTTGAAACATGGTACAGTAGGGACAAACTATATGAACAAAGAGAAGGTTGTGACCATTTTTAACTCACGTGGGTAGGTCTTGGAGGAATGATGAACATTTTAAGAAATTGTGTATGCTTGCTTTAGAGGCAGTTGATAGAGACCATCTGTATTTTCAGGACCATGGCTGCCTATGGAGGCAATAACTTCCTGAAGCAGACCTTAATTGATCTTCATTACCTTCATTGATACTGTAACTGTGGACAGCAGCAGTTTCAGAGCTACCCAACTCCCAACATTTTCTCCCCAAACTGCAAGAAAAAAACAGATAGTGTTTTGATCTCATCATAAATCCTGTGTACTCAAATGTTCCTTAATTACATAGCAAATATCTGGTTGGACACATGTTGTAAACAATTGTGTTTCTTAGAACACATACACATACCACACCTACAAAAGTACAAACTTTTTCTTTTTATGATTACTCAGATTCCTATTTCATGAGAAGAAAATTTTGGTGTGTATATATAAGAAGATAGTTCACTTCCTTTTAGTCCTTTGTGTTCTTGAAGTAAGATATGTATGGTGATCTGTACACTGTTTTGACAGGCAGCAGCCATGTAACTTAAACTCGTATGAAGATAGAGCATTTCCATTGCCTCGAAAAACAATCCCTAGTGCTTTTCTGCCATTGCACTGAATTTCACCATAGTTAGATTTGCCTGTTCTAGAATTTCATTAAGATGAAATCATACAATATATAATTTTGTCTATCTGCTATTGCTCAGGATGAATTTGTTATTCATCTATGTTACTGCAAATAACACTAATTCTTTCCTTCATATTTTTGGATATTATTTGAAGAATATAACTCAATTTTTCATATTCATTCTTCTTTTGATAGACTTTTGAGTTGTATTCATTTTGGGGCTATTACGAATAGTCTTTAGACATTCCAATATAAGTTTTCTGTTTGTCTTAATGGACACTTAATTTTTTTTTTTTAGTTTTTTATTTTTTAAATTTTAAAATCTTTGGGAATGGTATTTTCAGGTCATATTGTACATGTATGTTTAAGATGACAACAAACTTCCAAACACCCTGCCAACATGGTTTTACTTTATTTAAATTCTTGCCATCACTGTATCAGGGTTCCAATTGCAATATATTTTTGCCAACACACTTGATTGACAGTCATTTTAAATCTAACTTTTCTTTCTGATGTGTAATTGTATCAAGCTGTGATTTACTTTGCGTTTTCCTGTAAAGAGATTACACATTTTTATGTGCTTTTTGACTGTTCGTGTCTTCCTTTGAATTGTCTGTTTAATTATTTGCCCATTTTTATGTTTGTTTTTAATTGTTCAGTTGTGGAGGTACTTTATATATTCTTGATTCAAGTTCTTTGTCAGATATATTTTTTCTTAATGTTCCCCCCACCCCGCCCCACCAGTTAGTGATTTACTCCTTTTAATTCTTTTTTTTCCTCCTCTCAATTATGTTAAAAGCTCAGACTTATTTGGAATCATGTAACAGAACTCTACTTGAGTTCTCTGAAGCAAAAGAAGGTAAGTTTAGGGGATATATTATAAAACTAAAACAGTATTTCACAAATTGAAAAAAGAGAGATACTATCAGGCTTCAGGAAAGAATTAAGCAATAGACTTCATGCCAAGTGGCGATTGTTCTCCCTGTTTCCATCATCGTGTTATCTTTTTCTGCCTCCCTCTTCCACTTTTAAGAATCATTGTAATGACTTGGGCATATTCAGATATTATAGGATAACAAATATTTTTTTACTTAAAGTTAGCTGGTTACATCTTTATTTCTATCTGCAACCTAATTCCCTTTTGCCTTTTAACATAACATATTCATGTATTCCAAGAAGTAAGATATGGACATCTTTGGAGGAACCATTAGTCTGTACACCATAAATGAATTTCTCTTCTCTAAGACCAGTGTGCTAATAATTAAATGCCTCAAAGTATGGAGTTGACAGTAGTAATATTTTTATTCAGTCTTAATGAATTTTGATACTGCCTTTATATCAGTGTGTGTGTGTGTGTGTGTGTGTGTGTGTGTGTGTATGTTTAGTGAAGTCGCTCAGTCGTGTCTGACTCTTTGCGACCCCATGGACTGTGGCCTACTTATGAAAATCAAATAAATTCTGGAAGAATTTTGGTTGATCTTCATAGCTCTTTTGAAATATTATTCCCTGATAAGTTACAGGAGGCCACTAATGAGGACCTATTTCAAGCATAGTGCCTTGAGACACCTTTCACATGTGAACATGGACTTTTATCTTTTTTATATTTAACATTTTCATTGAATGAGTTGGACGACTAATGTATTTGTATGATCCAGGGTTCTTTAATTTGTGGAAAATGAGCAGAGTACAGAAGGAATATCAGGATTCAAGTAGAAAATACAGATCATGGAGATGACATTTCTAGCAGAGAAAATTCTACATGCTTCATATAAGGGTCATAAAAATAATTTTAATTGTATCCTAAAGTAAATGTTAGTCATTAAATAATTTTAAACAAAAAATGTTTCACTAGGAAATGTATGTTAGATTGATTTATAAACCCCTTCATTGATAATATTTTTTCTCTTTTTTCCACACTGTGGTAGAAATTTTAAGATGTGGTTGGATAATAAGATATATCTAAGGGCTTCCCAAGTGACTCAGTGGTAAAGAATCTGCTTGCCAGTACAGGAGATGCAAGATATGTGTGTTTGATCCCTGTATCAGGAAAATCCCCTGGAGTAGAAAATGGCAACCCATTTCAGTATTCTTGCATGGAAAATTCCATAGTCAGGGGAGCATGGCAAGCTACAGTCCTTAAGGTCAGAAAGAGTTAGATACTACTGAGCACATGCATGTGCGTGCGCACGCGCACACACACACACACACACACACACACACACACACACCACACAGGATATATCTAAGATGTAGCCAAATGCCTCTTTCAGTATCCTGAATGTGGTATGTGAGAAAACTGTCAATGATGAATCCATGGGCAATGATAAATCCTGAGCAATTTACATATTGGACTCAAAATTCACTAAGTCAAGGAATAGAGAAAACATATGTGACACCTGGTATAACTAGGATATTACTTTTGGTCAGTTTATTAATGAATGCTTTTTGGGAAGAAATCTAAATGAAGATGATAAGTGAGAGCAAGATATAAGAATGTGGATTTCAAGGGAAAGGTCAAAAGTGGCATATAGAGATTCCTTAAAACCATGACACCAGACAAAGTGTTTAAAAAAATGAGTGCAGGTTATAAGGATGAGGCCCAGCTTTACCGTAACATTTAAGTGTTTTGTGGAGAGAATGAAGAACTAGTCAAGAAGAATGAAGAGAATACTCAGTGAAATATGGGGAAAGCCAGGAGAATATGATGCCTTGAAATCTAAATGGAAAAAGTGTTTCAAGAAGGAGAACAAGCCCCTGGAGTAGGAAATGGCAGCCCACTCCAGTATTCTTACTTGGAGAACTCCATGGATGGGGGAGCATGGCGGGCTACAGCCCGTGGGGTCACAGAGAGTCAGACACGACTGAGTGACTACATCCAATTTCTCTTCAGAAACATTGCAAACAGGCAGAGAGTAGAATGAAATTAAAGTGTTGTGAGAAGAAAACACCAACCTAGTATTCAGTGCCCTGTGAAATCATCACACCGAGGAAACCAGAATAGAAAGAGACACATGTACCCCAATGTTCATAGCAGCACAGTTTATAATAGCCAGGACATGGAAACAACCTAGATGTCCATCAGCAGATGAATGGATAAGAAAGCTGTGGTACATATACACAATGGAGTATTACTCAGTCATTAAAAAGAATACATTTGAATCAGTTCTAATGAGTAGGATGAAACTGGAGTCGATTATACAGAGTGAAGTAAGCCAGAAAGAAAAACACCAATACAGTATACTAACACATATATATGGAATTTAGAAAGATGGTAATGATAGCCCTGTATGCAAGACAGCAAAAGAGACACAGATGTGTAGAGCAGACTTTTGGACTCTGAGAGAGAGGGAGAGGGTGGGATGATTTGGGAGAATGGCGTTGAAACATGTATACTATCATGTAAGAAACGAATCGCCAGTCTATGTTCGATGCAGGATACAAGATGCTTGGGGCTGGTGCACGGGGATGATCCAGAGAGATGATATGGGGTGGAAAGTGGGAGGGGGGTTCATGTTTGGGAACTCATGCACACCCGTGGCAGATTCATGTCAATGTATGGCAAAACCAATACAGTATTATAAAGTAAAATAAAGTAAAAATTTTAAAAAAAACTGCATAGCGCAGAAAGTCAGATGTACATAGAGAAATGAAAAGCATCAGAGAAGAAATTGGTGGTGGTAAATAGAAACTTACTGGTGATCTATGATCAGTGATCTTTGATATTACTATTGTAATTATTTAGGGGCTTTGTGAACCAGGCCCACTTAAGATAATGATCTTAATTGATTAAAAAAAAAAAAGGAGAACAAGATTAAATATGTCAAATGCTACAGGTAAGAAAAGTAAACTGAGGATTCAACTGATAGAATTATTCGTGCGAATACCATTGATAACTTTTACAGGAGTCAATTTAATGGAGTAATATGGATGAAAACCTGTTTAGAGAGGGCTCAAGGCTAGGCATATTAGTGACAAACCAATTGGTATAGACCAATATTTAAAAGAATTTTATGTCAAGGATGTGGTAGGTAGAAATGATCCTCGAAACATCTGAACTCATCACCTTCAGGGTACATGCTTTCTGTAATTTCTCCTTGAGTGCAGATGTAACTGCATATATGACGAGTTTCACCCATGTTTAGTTTATATGACAAAGACAAGGAAAGTTGCATTTGCAGTTGACTTTTAGTTAATCAAAAAGGGAATTATTCAGGTGGCCCTAGCATAATCAAATGAACTCTAAAAGGGACAAGGCCTTTCTGAAATAAGAGATTCAATGTGCGACGTAAATTTGTCTCCTGGCCTTGAAGAAAAAGCAAACTACTATGTTCTGAGAGAGTCTGTGAGCTGGAGTCTTCTGGGGGATACAGGGACCTACTTCCCACAAACAGCCAGCAAGAAAACATGGAACTCAGTCCTACAACTACATAGAAATGAATTGTGACAGGAACTAGTGGGCTTAGAAGACAATCCCAATAAACCCCTCATTTGAAATCAGAGTCCCAGCTGACTTCTTGATTAAACCCACTGAGAGTCTGAGTAGAAAACCCAACTAAATTTATACTTGACTCCTGACCCACAGAATTATGAGATTATTATTTGTTTTATTTATACCAATGTTTGTGATATTTTAATGCAAACTTTTAAAATAGACCATCATGGTTTTTAATTAATTTTTTATTGAAAGATAATTGTTTTATAGAATTTTGCTGTTTTCTGTCAAACCTCAACATGAATCAGTCATAGGTATACATATATCCACTCCCTTTTGAAGCTCCTTCCCATCTCCCACCCCATTCCACCCCTCTAGGTTGATAGAGAGCCCCTGTTTGAGTTTCCTGAGCCATACAGCAAATTCCTGTTGGCTGTTTTACACATGGTAATGTAAGTTTTCATGTTACTCTTTCCATACATCTCACCCTCTCCTCTCCTCTCTGCATGTCCATGAGTCTATTCTCTATGTCTGTTTCTCCACTGTTGCCATGTAAGTAAATTCTTCAGTACCATTTTTCTAGATTCCATATATATGTCTTAGAATACAGTATTTATCTTTCTCTTTCTGACTCACTTCACTGTGTATAATAGGTTCTAGGTTCATCCACCTCATTAGAACTGACTCAAATGTGTTCCTTTTTATGGCTGAGTAATATGCCATTGTATATATACACCACAACTTCATTACCCATTCCTCTGTTGATGAACGTCTAGGTTGCTTCCATGTTCTAGCTACTGTAAATAGTGCTGCAACAAACAATGGGATACATGTGTCTTTTTCAACCCTGGTTTCCTCAGGGTATATGCCTAGGACTGGGATTGCTGGGTCATATGGTGGTTTTATTCCTAGTTTTTTTAAGGAATCTCCATAACATCTTCCATAGTGGCTGTATCAATTTACATTCCCAACAACAGTGCAAGAGCATTCCCTTTTTTCCACACCCTCTCCAGCATTTATTGTTTGTAGACTTTTTGATGAGGGCAAGTCTGACCGGTGTGAGGTGATATCTAATTGTGGTTTTGCATTTCTCTAATAATGAGCAATGCTGAGCATCTTTTCATGTGTTTGTTAGCCATCTGCATGTCTTTTTTGGAGAAAAGTCTGTTTAGGTCTTTACCCCACTTTTTGATTGGGTTGTTTGTTTTTCTGGCATTGAGTTGTATGAGATGCTTGTATATTTTGGAAATTAATACTTTGTCACTTGTTTCATTTGCTTTATTTTTTCTCCCATTCTGAGGGTTGTCTTTTCACCTTGCTTATAGTTTCCTTTGCTGTGCAAAAGCTTTTAAGTTTAATCAGATCCCACTTGTTTACTTTTGTTTTTATCTCCATTACGCTAGGAGGTGGGTCATAGAGGACCTTGCTTTGATTTATGTCATTGAGTGTTCTGCCTATGTTTTCCTCTGAGAGTTTTATAGTTTCTGGTCTTACATTTAGGTCTTTAATCCATTTTGAGTTTATCTTTGTGTATGGTGTTAGAAAGTGTTCTAATTTCATTCTTTTACATGTAGCTGTCCTGCTTTCCCAGCACCATTTATTGAAGAGGCTCTTTTTGCCCCATTGTATATTCTTGCTTCCTTTGTCAAAAATAAGGTACCCATAGGTACATGGGTTTCTTTCTAGCCTTTCTATCCTGTTCCATTGGTCTGTATTTCTGTTTTTGTGCCAGTACCCTACTGTCTTGATGACTGTAGCTTTGTAGTATAACCTGAAGTCAGGAAGGTTAATTCCTTCAGTTCCATTCTTCTTTCTATAGACTTCTTTGGCTATTCAGGGTCTTTTTGTGTTTCCATATGAATTGTGAAATTTTTTGTTCTAGTTCAGTGAAAAATGCCATTGGTAATTTGATAGGGATTGCATTAAATCTGTAGATTGCTTTTGATAGTATAGTCACTTTCACAATATTTATTCTTCCTACCCAGGAACATGGTGAGAGCACCATCTGTTTATGTCATCTTTTATTTCTTTCATCAATGTCTTATAATTTTCTGTGTACAGTTCTTTTGTCTCCTTGGGTAAGTTTATTCCTAGATATTTAATTCTTTTTGTTGCAATGGTGAATGGGATTGATTCCTTAATTTCACTTTCTGATTTTTCAGTTAGTATACAGAAATGCAAGTGATTTCTGTGTATTGATTTTGTAACCTGAAATTTTGCTAAATTCACTGATTAGCTCTAGTAATTTTCTGATACTATCTTTAAGGTTTTCTATGTACAGTATCATGTCATCTGCAGTAACAGCTTTACTTCTTTTCTGATCTGGATTCCTTTTATTTCTTTTTCTTCTCTGACTGCTGTAGCTAGGACTTCTAGAACTATGTTGAATAATAGTGGCGATAGTGGACACCCTTGTCTTGTTCCTGATCTTAGGAGGAAATTCTTTCAGTTTTTCATCATTGAGAATAATGTTTGCTGTAAGCTTATCATAAATGGCCTTTACTATGTTGAGGTAGGTTTCTTCTATGCCCATAAAATAGACCATCATGTTTTAATAGACAAGTAACTCAAAAAGAGTTCAGAAAAATGAAGCATCAGCTAAAAGAGAGACAGAGGTCATGAGGGTTTTTCTTATAAGATGTTTCTTTGCTGATGGGGAAAAGAATTATATAGGGAAAAATCATCGGAAATATTGGGGGAATGGATGGGTTGGCTCTACATAGACAACTTATACAATAGCAGAAGAGAAGGCAGGGTATGTTGGAGAAGATAATGGTCAGTTAGTTGATATAATAAAGCTATCTGCAGTTTTTATTATTTTCTCAGTGAAATAGGGACTAAACTAATCAGCTGAGTATGAAAATAATGGGAATCATTGGAGGTTGGGGAGAGAGAATCAAGTGTGAAAATAAAAATATCCTTTAGGAGAATAAGTAATTAATTGGAACACAGAGAGAGGGCAAAATTGCTACTAATTGGTAACAGAATCATAGTGCAAGTTGCTAAGTGAACTTAAATTAACTAGTCAGCATGACTGTGTGTTTTCTCTCATCAGATTGAGTGGCCTTAGTGAAGAGAGAATAGAGGGAAAGTTGGGCTTTCATGGCTAAGTGCAATGGAAGGATAGTCTGGCAAAGAACATGAGGCTGGATGAAAAGGAATTATTGTATTGATGGAACATTTTCCAGGTTGACATGTGTAGCTCAAGTTTATTTTTTAATTAGTGTATCATTCCCTTTTTTAATATACCACTATTTCTCTTCAGGTAGACATTTACATTGCTACCGAATTTTTTATTATAACAAATAATGCCACAGTAAGCATATTTGTGCCTAATTTATTGTGCATATGTATAAATATACCTGTAATATATGTATCTAGAAGAAAACTGGATGAGAAGTAGGTGACTTTTTGTTTCAGTAGTACTGCGAATTAGTCTCAGAACAGAAGTAATTCACATAATCCCACAAATGAAATAGCCTGTCCTGTCTTTGCTCATGCCCTGGTCAACTCTTGATAATGTAGAACATTTTAATCAGTATATTTGTACTTTCTGTTTAAATCACTGCTTTTACTTTAATTTTTTTTCCTATTTTATTTCTATTTCTTAAAAATAATATTTTAAGGCATAGGTTTTCAATAATATAATCATATTGCACACTTAATGTGTAAGTCAAGCATCACAAATTTAAAATCTTCTACAATGTGTCTCTTCCCAGTTTTGTTCTCCAATGAAAACTGCTTACAGCCCTTAGCATATAACTATCACTACTGGCTTCTTGTTTATCCTTCCAGGTAATTTTATTCATTCCAAACCAATGAAAATATATGCTTTTTTTCTTTTCTGCATAATTGTTTACATATGCAGACTATTATGCACTGTTTTCACATAGCAATATATCATGAAATCTTTATGTCAGTTCCTAAAAGACTTATCTTTTACATCCACATAATATGCCATTGTTTAAATATAATTTCTGCACTGAATTCTTTTTTTCTTTCTCATTTAGATTGTTTCCATTGTTTTGCTCTCTTAAGAATGATATAGGAAATAAATCTGAACATAAATCATTTCACATAGCATGGATATATCTGTAGAAAAATTTATTACAAGAAGAATAGCTGGATTAAAGATACATGAAAGTATTTGCACACAAACTCTCCAATGGCATTTAATTGTCACCAGATTTAAGAAATTTGCTCACCTGATAAACACAAAGCATACAGCTTAATTGAATATCTTATTTTATGAGTTAGATTAGAAATATTTTGTATGTTTAAAAGCCATTTCTGTTTCTCATTCATTGAAATGAATGTTCATGTTATTTGCCCATTTCTTTTCTTTTTTTTTTTTTTTTTTTTGGCTGTGGATCTTTTTCTTTCAATTTAGATAAGTTAACTTTTTTAAAGATGAATTGAGGCAATTTTCTAATCTTTGAATTTATCATTATTAATTTTATAGTTTTTTATGTTTTACGACATTTAATTTTTCATATTTGATTTTGTTAGGATTTCTGAATTATGTGACAGTTTAGAAAGATTGCCTCTGAGATTCTGAAAATAGTACCATGTTTTCATATAGTTTATTAAACAATATATTTTTTCCTTGTGTATTTTATCTATTAAAATCTTGGTATATGGGGAAAGGTATAAATGAACAGGCTTTTATTATTTTTATAATGTTTTTCCAGCACCATTTACCATCTAGTTCATTTTTTCAACCACTGTTTAACTGCCCAACATTTTTTCCCTGTTCCATTGATTTTTCACTTTTTCTATAGGTTTATAAGTTTTACAGTTTAATTCATTTTTTTTCTCTTCTTGAGTAAAGCCCATTGTTGTGTCGTACATTTTTTGCCACTTTATTTGTTTTTTTTAATTGAAGGATAATTGCTTTACAGAATTTTGTGGTTTTTTGTCAAACATCAATAAGAATTAACCATAAGTACACCCATGTGACCTCCCTCCCAAACCTCCCTCCCATCTCCCCACAGTTTAATTCTTAATATTTCTTCTTCCTCTTCTTCCTTCCTTCCCCTTTCTCTTCTCCTTTTCCTTTTTCTTCTGCCTCATCTTCTTGTTTGGAATTTCTTTAAATTTTTATTCACAAAGCATCAACTTTTTTTTTCAAACAAATGCATCATGTAATTCTACCTTTCTTTGGAATGAGACTAAATTTTTAGCATACTTACACTTTCCTCTGTACCATTTCATCTCTCACCTGATATTATTGTCCCAATTTACTTATGTTATTAAACTACAATATTGAGGGTATTCCAACCTTGTTTTATATTTTGTATATTTTGTATTTTTAAATCTCCTTACTCTGTTTTCAAGAAAGTTTTCACTGATTTTACAGCTATTATTTCGCTTCTCAAGTCTCTCCAGTTGGCTCAGAAGTAAATCTATTTAAATATTTCTTATTTAATAACCACCAACTTCTGTGTGATAACATTTTAATTCTTGTTTTGGTGGCTTTCACTTTTACTTTTCTGTGGAAAACATTAAATCTTTACTGTAAAGAATCTTTACAGTTCTTTTTCAGATTGCTATACTTTTCTCTATGTTCTCAGTAGTAACTATTTTTGTCAGTTGTGTTGGTTTTCCTCTAGTACTTTATAATTCTTATTTGCAAGGTCATCTTTGGACAGATATTACTTTGTTACGCATCAAGGGAATGCATAACTGTCTTATAGAGGCTTAATCTTGGCCTTCTATGACACAAGGTTCCCAAGACAGGCTTTGCATATTTCACCTATCATTGAATTATGATCCAATGTGGTTAATTTATTTCTGGATTTATGTCATAAAATACATTAAAGAATTCTAGATTGGCTTCGTGTATTAGAGATCCTGCTTGAGTTTTCAGTCAATAAAAATGCATTCCTCTCCTTGCATTATATTTTCTGATTCTTTGCCATTATGCACGTTTTATGAGCACCTCTAGTTTATGAAAAAAATCTCATAATTATGGCAATTTTATTTGGCAATACTCGTTCTTTCGTTTATATATGTCCAGATGACATCATGGGAGGTTTGAGCAGTTGTGAATTTGCACTGTTTATCAGGCGTTCTTTTTCCTATCATTTTAGAGAGCTCTCTCCTTTCTGTATTTTAAAGTATGATCTGTTTCTTCCATTGCTCCCAGATTGTTAATTTCCTTCTGTCATCACCGTGACTAACTCTAGAGCTCCCTAATTCTGATTAATTTTAATTTGTTGATAATCAAATAAGCTACTTGGACTTTATAAAATCATTGCTATAACAGAAAAACAAATAAGTGAAATGAAAGTCACTCAGTCATGTCCAACTCTTTGTGACCCCATGGACTATACAGCCCATGGGATTCTCCAGGCTAAAATACTGGAGTGGGTAGCCTTTCCCTTCTCCAGGGGATCTTCCCAACCCAGGGATCGAACCCAGGTCTCTCACATTGCAGGTGGGAGCCACAATTATATATCAAATGCTTTCTTTGTGAATGGCCAAATCAAATGTTTTGTTAAATCATCAAATCAAAAGATGTATGAACATCTCTTTCTATTATCACGGGCTTTTCTTCAGTATTACCAAGTTCTCATTGATATTCCAAATTTCTGAATTGTACAGTAAGTGACCTTCAGAAAAATGACACGTTACTGCTTTATTTTTTCTTCACAGGACACTTGAGACATGATTAAGCCATGAATGAAAGGTCAGTGTATTTTCTATTGCAGAAAAAAATACTGGCATCTTTCCACTTTAGTTTTATTCTAGCTATATAAAATGAAGGTTATTTTCTATTCATTATATGTACTTATATTTTTACATAACACACAGACAGAAACAAAGTTTATTTTATTTCAGGCACTGCATTGCAGACAAACTCATACAAAATCCAAGTTAACTGAAATTCTGAGCTAACTCAAATATTGGCTGAGATGATAATATGTCCTCATTTGTTCAGTACAAATTCAATCACAATGTGGCAACTTTGCCATTAAAAAGCTGTTTGCAGAGGTATTCAATGACTCCAGGAATATTTAAGGACCAGCTCAAGCATTTTATTTTAGTCACCTTTGTACAGAATCGATCTCAAATGATGCAAGGACCTTGAGACCTGGTGATGAATGCTTAAGTGAGAACTGTTGCATACATTTTGTCCTTAAACTGAGGAAACATTACTACTTAGTTATATGAGTTCAAATCAGTAAAGGAATAAAATAAAGAATGAATATTTTCTGCTTTTTTGCCATTTGTGAGCAATAATAATAAACTATTATTGCATTATTTTATGTTAAGTTTCTTGGGATCCTTTTATAGTCATAAATTAATAGAAATTGGACAGTGGAAGCAAATAGCTGAACTGGAGTACAGAATGTATGATATAGCAGAGAGGAAGACAGGGGAATCTCTTGGTGGGGAAAAGTAACTACTCAGTTGGTCTCCTTCATTCCTTTTCTCTTTGCTTAGTCTGTTAGTTTCCTAGGGCTGCAATAATAAATTACTACCAACTTGCTGGGTTAAATGGCAACAGAAATCTATTCTCACAGTTCATGAAGCCAGCGGTGTGAAATCAAGGATTCAACAAGGCTGCTTCCCCGTCATGATTTCATTCTGTCATAATGTCATAATTTCGCCATTACATGCTTTTTGTCTTACCATCTCTTAGGGGAAAACTTCCCCACACCTCTCTCCTAGCTTCTGGCTGCTGCTGCTGCTAAGTTACTTCAGTCGTGTCCAACTCTGTGCGACCCCATAGACGGCAGCCCACCAGGCTCCTCCGTCCATGGGACTTTCCAGGCAAGAGTACTGGAGTGGGGTACCATTGCCTTCTCTGTAGCTTCTGGCAGTTGCACAATATCCATAACATTCTTCAGCTTATAGACACATCATTAATCTCTGGTTCTATCTTCATATCACTTTCTTCTCTGTGTCTGTCTCCTTGTGTCCTTTTTGTTTCTTATAAAGAAGGATTCACTCATTGGGTTTTGACCTAAGCCTTATTAAGGATAATTAAGGATAATTTCTTTATCTTGTTTCTTACTATAATTACATTTACAAAGAACATATTTCCAAATAAGGTTACATTTTGAGTTTTCCAGTAGATACAGATTTTGAGTGACATTGTAAAACCCACTATACTTGAGATTCTTTGTATCATTGCTGTTGTCATCAAAAACAGATTCACACTGTGTGTGTGTGTGTGTGTGTGTGTGTGTGTGTGTGTGAATATAACCAAGCTATTTTAGTATAATTCTGCCTCCTTAACCATAACTGACTGACTGACTTTGAGAATCTCACTAGTTATTAACAACTGAATATAGGAGCCCCAACTCTATTATGAATGGAGTTATAGGTAAAACTTTGAACGATTTATTTCTGCCATGTGGACTAAAATAGAGAAAACTTGGCACACACAAAGAAGAATGAAGCCAAGAATTAGGAGAGAGCAAAAGAAAGAGAAGGAAGAAGGATGATTATTATTTTTTTTTTTTTAGCAACAAGGGTACATATTACCTCAAATTATTTTATTTTATTTTTTTTTACTTTATTTTATTTGGATGATTATTCTGTATAAGGTCTATTTTCTGATTCTTCCCCCAGCCCTGAAGTCTCTAATATATTATTATATTTTTGATATCACCCCCTGAAGCCCACCCTCTTGTTATAGAGAGCTCAAGTGGAGTTCTATTTTATGATCTTGAACTTTGATAACATCTTTGTATAAACATGGACAAATATTTTGCAAGGGAAACTTTTGCCTATAGCCACAGGTGGAGAAAATCAGAGTGAGTGAAACTTAAAGAAAGGTGCAAACAGAACAAAGTCCTATTCACTCACTTAGAACTCTTCTTTGCTTGATGTTTGTATGATTCTGTCCTTTTACCATTCTTTGTAAAAAGGGAGTTCATTTTCTGAGACATATGTACAGGTAAGCCCATAGACAGCTAGTGGAACTCTGGGGAAATGAGTACTCATTGGTTTGATATGACATTTATGTTGAACATAACTTAAATACTTGTATTTAAGTCCCTTTAAATTAGTCAAGTACCTCTATATGCCAAACACTATACATGGTGCAAAGCCTACAGGATATAGTAAAGATGAAACCAGGAATCTTAGAGAGCTTAGCAGTGACCAAGTTATAGAACACAAAAAGCTGTGATTCAAAAATAATCTTTAAGATTTAACGAACACTTAGTATGTGTCAGACACTACTGTATGAATTTGTGCTTTAATCATTAAGGCAAGCCTAAGAAGAAGGTTATATTTTATTCGCATTTTACTGACAAGAAAACTAAGGCATAGCAAGGTTGGATGAATCATCAATACCACAAAATGGGGAAGTAGTGGGAAAGATGTTGCACCCCAGGGCGTATCTCCTCTAAACCTGAGCGTATAACTGCTGTAATGATCTCATGTGTCTGAGAATTGGTACTAGAATGACTGCTAATTCTCATCATAGATGAGGGATAAGACTTCCCAGAGAAGTTAGCAGTCCAACTTAAGCTTTCAGTTCAGTTCAGTTCAATTCAGTTCAGTTGCTCAGTTGTGTCCGACTCTTTGCGCCCCCATGAATCGCAGCACGCCAGGCCTCCCTGTCCAGCACCAACTCCCGGAGTTCACTCAGACTCACGTCAATCGAGTCAGTGATGCCATCCAGCCATATCATCCTCTGTCGTCCCCTTTTCCTCCTGCCCCCAATCCCTCCCAGCATCAAAGTCATTTCCAATGAGTCAAGTCTTCACATGAGGTGGCCAAAGTACTGGAGTTTCAGCTTTAGCATCATTCCTTCCAAAGAAATCCCAGGGCTGATCTCCTTCAGAATGGACTGGTTGGATCTCCTTACAGTCCAAGGGATTCTCAAGAGTCTTCTCCAACACCACAGTTCAAAAGCATCAATTCTTCAGTGCTCAGCCTTCTTCACAGTCCAACTCTCACATCCATACATGACCACAGGAAAAACCATAGCCTTGACTAGGCGGACCTTAGTCAGCAAAGTAATGTCTCTGCTTTTGAATATGCTATCTAGGTTGGTCATAACTTTTCTTCCAAGGAGTAAGCGCATTTTAATTTCATGGCTGCAGTCACCATCTGCAGCTTTACCGAAGTGTAATTGACAAGCAAAAAACAGTGCATGTGTAATGTATACAATTGGATGAGTTTGGACATATGCATACACCGTTCCTGAAACCATCCCAGCTTAGTCTTTAAGGAAGGAATTAATCAAGATTTAAAATTTGACATAGAACATTCTAAAAAGAGAAAACCACAAATGCAAAGGTGCAGATAAGTGTAGAAAAAGCCGGCATATTTTTGAATAAGAAAAAAATGAGAAAGTATTTAAACCAGAAGTCAGGGAAGATTTTTTTTCATGTTTTTGCAATTTTTTATGATTGGAATTATACACTATATATTCTTTTATGTGGTTTATTTTGTCCAAAATTGTGTTTGTGAGATTAATCCATACTGTTGCTTATTATATTGATCACTTTTAATTTATGGTTGCCCCTCATTTATCTCTTTTAGCAACTTAATCATATTTATTTTAAAATTTCAGTTAGGCTGTTGCATAACATTCTTTTTGTCAGGAATGAGAACATAATTCTGTTATCAGTTTAGTTAAATTGCTTAACATGAGATTTCTTCATGTGTATGAGAATTTTGTTTCATGGTTATTTTGAGAGAGAAATTTTCTAAGTTTATTCATTTCTCCTCTTCTATTTAAAGATGAGTTGGGTGTAAGGAGTCCTTAACTTCCTCAGATCTTTAGGCCTCCAACTTGAATCTAAATGTCCCATAATGTTTTAGCATTCTTATTTAATGGAGTGATGATGGTTTTGATTAGTGATTTTGATCTTACAAAAATAATTGGTCCCTAACTTTGCATAGGTGGCTTCACTGGTGACTCAGTGGTAGACAGTCTACCTGCCAAGCAGGAGACATGGCTTCGATCCCTGGATCAGGAACCTCCCTTGGAGAAGGAAATGGCAACCCACTTCAGTATTCTTGCCTGGGAAATCTCATGGACATAAGAGCTTCGCGGGCTATGTACAATCCATGATTTCTTAAGTGTCAGACACAACTTGGAAACTAAACAGTGACAACTTTGCAACTGAGAGTGTTGGTCACTGAGTGCTTTTGGTCTAAGACAGTGGCATTGTTTCCAAGTATGCAGTCAGTTTATGAAACTAAGCAATAGTTCAGTTCAGTCGCTCAGTCGTGTTCAACTCTTTGCGACCCCATGGACTGCAGCATTCCAGACTTCCCTGTCCATCACCAACTCAATAGCCCCAAATAGATTTTGTAATCAAATAAAATTAAAACATAAATGATTTTTTTTCCAATTTTGATTCTTTGGTGCCATCTTGGTAAAGAGGATGTAGTAGATATTCCAAGTAAATAATACTTTGTGCTTCAAGTTATCTGTGTTATTTTAGTAGACAGGAAATACTTATCAGAAGAGCTAAAAAATGCAATTAGGGCAGAGTGCATCCTTGCCAAATTGATTTCTAATATAATAGAGCCAACAGTTTAAGTACCAAGCTGTACAGTGAACAGCTATTTGATCTATTGTCAGGTAAACCCAATCAATTTTATCCATTTCTGTGACTGCAAATGGTTATAACTCTAGGAAGTTCCTTTTTTTCAATTTACAAAATACTCAAGGCTCTAAAGAAATAGCTTCTAGCTCAGCCCAGGGCAGCTGATGCTCTTAACATTATAAGATCTGAGCAAAAACACCTTAGGTGATATGCCATCTGGCTAGCGGAGCTTCTTCATTCAGTGGGCATCTGGAAGCTGATTTCTTCCAAAAGCTGAACATGAACCTTAGTAGAGTGGATCTGAAGTCAGAGGGCCCTGAGTTATTATGGATCATTTGTTTGCTTGGAGCATTTTGAGATAAGTGCTCCCCCATATCTTTCATATCCATATTAGCAGTATTTTCATTGTTAAATGATTTGTGATGGATAGGAACCACAGTAAGATTTTCCTATGGGTCTTGGATTTTTTTATTATTATTTACATTGTTCAGTTACTAAGTCATGTCCAACTCTTTGCAACCCCATGGACTGCAGCACAACAGACCTACCTGTCCCTCAGTATCTCCCAGAGATTTCCCAAGTTCATGTCCATGGAATTGGTTTGGTGATGCTATCCAACCATCTCATCCCCTGTCATCCCCTTCTCCTCCTGCCTTCAATTCTCCCAGCATCATGGTCTTTTCTAATAAGTTGGCCCTTCTCATCAGGTGACCAAAGTATTGGAGCTTCAACTTCAGCATCAGTCCTTCCAATGAATAGTCAGTGTTGATTTCCCTTTAGGAATGACTGGCTTGATCTCCTTGCTGTCCAAGGGGCTCTCAAAAGTGTTCTCTAACATCAGTTCGAAAGCACCCATTCTTTGGCGTTCAGCCTTCTTTTTAGTTCAAATCTGACATCCATACATGACTACTGGAAAGATCATAGCTTTGACTAAAATACATTATATAATATATATTATTTACATTTTATCTCCAATAGAGAAGCTTTTTTCATAGTCAAACTTCTTATGAGAAACCAAATGATGTACTTGAATATTTATACTTATAAAAGAGTTCTGTGGGTCAGCAACTACCCTCAGACATATAGGGTTCAGTGCTCCAGTATTCTGAGTCCAGCGCCTAAAAGGATGTTTGCCAATGGCCTTTCTGAAAGACAAATATAACTATGTGGTGGGCAATAGATGTGGAAATTAGAAAATTTTAAGACTGGACAATTTAGTGTACATTTTGAATATGATTATTTTTAGCATAAGACAACATGATACCAAAACATTCTAGACTTAAACATAAGAAGTGTATAACAGAAGGAAAAATAGAAGTTAGCAAACATTCACGTAGTCATGATGTCACATGCACGATGCTAAGTTGTTTCAGTCATGTCCAACTCTGTGACCCTATGGACCATAGCCCACCAGGCTCCTCTGTCCATGGGATTCTTTCTCCAGGCAAGAATACTGGAATGAGTTGCCATGCCCTCCTCCAGGGGATCTTCCTGACCCAAGGATCAAACCCGTGTCTCTTATGTCTCCTGCATTGGCAGGCAGGTCCTTTACCACTAGCGCCCCCTGGGAAGCCCCATTCATGTAGTCAGGTGCATCTATATAGCTATATAGCTACTCATGTATTCAGGTATATCTACATAGCTATCAGGTAAGCAATACAGATACAACACATTAAAAATAATGATAATTTTCTTTTGTTTCAAATATGCTCCTCTCCTAGGTTTTCCATGTCTGGTAAAAATCAGTCAATTCACCAAGTGAAACAGGAAAGTGTTATTAGATATTTCTCTTTATTTTACCTCATCCTTAAACCAACTCCTGTCCACTGTAATCTTGGAGGAGCCCTCAAACTCATTTCTTCCCCCTCCATCTTCACAGCTGCTGTCTCAGATCAGAGCTGAATCCTTTCAGGCAAGTAAGTGTCTCAGCCTCCCACCTGGCTTCCCTGTTCCTGGCTCTTTGCTCCTATGCATCACCCACACCATCACCAGAAGTGTCTCTAAAGCCCGCCTTGATCACACAAGCATTCAACGACTTTTCTTTGCCTCCAGAATGCACATTCTTCTCAGAACATTTGTAATCTTTCACAGGGAGACTGCATATTTCTCTTTCAACCACATTTCATACATTCCCCCAAAGCCTTCTATGTTGTTATACCAAATTAGTCTATAATTTCTTAAATTGGCCATAGTCTTTCATGTAAGTTGATGCATCTTTTCTTTTCTTACATAGAACACCTTTTCTTAGCATCTCACAGATTAGTTCTAAGTTCTTAGTAAGAGGTTTGTGGACCTGTTACTCTGTACTCTTTTTATATACCTCTATTATAATTCTATACCTCTATTATATACCTCTGGTTATATTATATTTAGTTGTATGATTACTCTTCTCTTGCTCCCCTACTCAACTGTGAATTAGTAAAAGCAGCCTTTTTTTCAAACTTTTATCCTCCCATTGTTCCCACCACCCAGGATTCTAGCACAGTCTCTGCTCAGTTGTATATGTTAGTATATATTTAAACAAACAAACAAACAAACAAACAAATAGTGACTAAACTTAGACATAAGTTTACTCTATTGTCTAGAGTAAAAGATTAGTTATTTTTGGTTTTATTTTAAAGAAGAGGAATATGAATATTTATTAAATTTCCAGATTGGCAAAGGTCTCATATTTAATAGGAAAAGACAGGGAGAAAAAAATCTCACAGGAAAAGAACAATAGAAAGGGAAACAAAGCAAAGATGGGGAAAAGAATTCATATTAATAGAATTTAAATGCTAATTGACATGATTATTTAGCTGCTTATTAATTAGCTAAAGAAAATAATTGTAGAATATTTGTGATTGCTTTTAATGTAAACATATTCCATATTTAAGACAACCAATGGTAAATTCAGTTCAGTACAGTCGCTCAGTCGTGTCCGACTCTTTGCGACCCCATGAATTGCAACACACCAGGCCTCCTTGTCCAGCACCAACTCCCGGAGTTCACCCAAACTCACATCCATCGAGTCGGTGATGCCATCCAGCCATCTCATCCTCGGTCGTCCCCTTCTCCTCCTGCCCCCAATCCCTCCCAGCATCACAGTCTTTTCCAATGAGTCAACTCTTCGCATGAGGTGGCCAAAGTACTGGAGTTTCAGCTTTAGCATCATTCCTTCCAAAGAAATCCCAGGGCTGATCTCCTTCAGAATGGACTGGGTGGATCTCCTTGCAGTCCAAGGGACTCTCAAGAGTCTTCTCCAGGGAGGGAAAGATGGCAGAGGAATAGGACGGGAAGACCACTTTCTCCCTCACAAATTCCTCAAAAGAACATTTCAACGCCGAGCAAACTCCACAAAACAACTTCTGTAGGCTGGCAGAGGACATCAGGCAACCAGAAAAGCAGACCATTGTCTTCAAAAACAGGTAGGAAAAAATATAAAAGATGAAAAAGGAGACAAAGGAGGTGGGGAGGGAGCTCCGTCCCGGGAAGGGAAGCCCGTCCCGGGAAGGGAATTTTAAGAAGAGAGGTTTCCAAACACCAGGAAACACTCTCCCTGCCGAGTCTGTGGCGAGCCTTGGAAACACAGAGGGCAACATAACAGGAAGGAAAAATAGATAAATAATTAAAACCAACAGATTACAAGCCCAACAGTAACTCCCCCAGCGGAAAAGCAGCACAGACGCCTGCATCCGCCACTGGGAAGTGGGGGCAGGGCAGGGACGCGCGGGAGGCGCGGGCTGCAGAGCTTTGTAAGAATCGGGCAGGAACGCCCCACGCGCAACCAGAACGATCTAACTTGGGCTAGCAAACCAGACTGTGGGATAGCTACCACGCGAAAAGCTCGAACATAAGGCACCGCCAGGACCGAGCACAGAACAAAGGACAGAACGGAAAAAGCCGGCTGCAGACCATCCCCCACCGGGGACAGGCAGCCAGAGCCGTAAGGGCTGGAAAGGGGCAATTGCAGACCCAGAGAGACTTTACTTACCAAACTGCAAGCAGGCGCCTTTGCTAAGACTTCTGGGGGTGCTGGACAGTCACAATCTACCTCACGGGGTGCGCCAGCGGTCCACCCTGAAAGCTGAGCAGCAGCGGCAGAAAAGGTGACAAGCCGTGGCGATCGCGCTCGCCAAACTCCTGAGCTACTCAGACCTGGGAAGGGCACAAAGCGCAGTCCCAGCCGAATCTGTGCCTCTGAGGGCTGCCTGAGCGCCGAACCCGAGCGGCTTGGACCGGGGAAGTGCACGCAGCCTAGGGCCGGCCCCAGACGGTTCCCGGCTGAGCATCGTAGAGCCGGAGCGGTTTGTGCGCCGCGAGAAAGGACAGGTCAAGCAGGGCTGAGATACTGTGTGCACACGACAGTGCTATTTGTTTGCAGCATCCCCCCTTCCCACAGTGCGACTGAACTAGTGAGCCTAAAAAACCAGCAAACAGAAGTTAAACAGAGGGAACCACCTTGGAAGTGATCCCACACGGCCCATAACATCAGAGAAGGGCCAGTTATATTTTTACTATTTTTAAAATCATTCCTTTTTTTTCCTTTTTTTTTGCTTTTTTGTTTTCTGTTTTTTTTCTTTTTTCTTTTTTTTCTAACTTTTTTTAATTGTTAAGTCTTCTATTTCTCTTCTAATTTTTATTTCTATAACCTATTATTACTATTTTTTTAAAAAAAGACTTTTTTTTTTTTAAGGCAAACACCATATATAGTCTTTGGATGGTTGTTGGTGGTTTTTGTTTGTTTGTTTGTTTGTTTGTTTTTTAATAATTCTTTTTTTTTCTTTCTTCCTTTTTCCTTCTGCTTTTCTTTAATATTGTATCTTTGAAAATCCAACCTCTACTCTAGATTTTTAATCTTTGCTCTTAGGTTTTTGTTGTCAATTTTGTACATTTAAAAACCCAAACTTCACTACCCAAGTTTACCTGAGAGCGAGATTACTGGCTTGACCACTCTCTCCTCCTCTGGACTCTCCTTTTTCTCCACCAGGTGGCCTCTGTCTCTTTTCTCCCCCATCTCTTCTCTATCCAACTCTGTGAATCTCTGTGTGTTCCAGACGGTGGAAAACACTTAAGGAACTGGTTACTGGCAGGATTTGTCTCTCTCCTACTCATTCCTCTCTCTTATCCTCCTGGTCACCTCTGTCTACTTCCTCCCTCTCCTCTTCCCTGTATAACTCTGTAAATACCTCTGAGCAGTCCAGACTATAGAGTGCACATAAGGAAGTGACTACTGGCTAGCTTGCTCTCTCCTCTTTTGATCTCACTGCATCTCATTCCAGTTACCTCTAACTACCCCCTCCATCTTCTCTTCTCCTTGTAACTCAGTGAACCTCTCTGAGTGTCCCTCAATGTGGAGAAACTTTTCATCTTTAACCTAGATGTTTTATCATCGGTGCTGCATAGATGGAGAAGTCTAGAAGCTACTGTAAAAATAAAACTGAAAACCAGAAGCAGGAGGCTTAAATCCAAAGCCTGAAAACATTAGAGAACTCTTGAATTCAGGGAACATTAAGCAATAGGAGCTCATCAAATGCCTTCATACCTACACCGAAACCAAGCTCCACCCAAGGGCCAACAAGTTCCAAAACAAGACATACCACGCAAATTCTCCAGCAACACAGGAACACTCCCCTGAGCTTCAATATACAGGCAGCTCAAAATTATCCCAAAACTTTGATGTCTCATAACCCATTATGGGTCACTCCACTGCACTCCAGAGAGAAGAAACCCAGCTCCACCCACCAAAACTCCAACACAAGCCTCCCTAACCAGGAAACCTTGACAAGCCACTGATAGAACCCCACCCAAAGTGAGGAAGCTCCATAATAAAGAGAATTCCACAAATTACCAGAATATAAAAAGGCCACCCCAAACGCAGCAATATAACCAAGATGAAGAGACAAAGGAATACTCAGCAGGTCAAGGAACAGGAGAGTTGCCCACCAAAACAAACAAAAGAGGAAGAAGTAGGGAATCTACCGGAGAAGGAATTCCGAATATTAATAGTGAAAATGATCCAAAATCTTGAAATCAAAATAGAATCACAGATAAATAGCCTAGAGACAAGGATTGAGAAGATGTAAGAAAGGTTTAACAAGGACATAGAAGAAATAAAAAAGAGTCAAAATATAATGAATAACGCAATAAATGAGATCAGAAACACTCTGGAGGCAACAAATAGTAGAATAACGGAGGCAGAAGATAGGATTAGTGAAATAGAAGATAGAATGGTAGAAATAAATGAATCAGAGAGGAAACAAGAAAAACGAATTAAAAGAAACGAGGACAATCTCACTGACCTCCAGGACAATATGAAATGCTCCAACATTCGAATTATAGGAGTCCCAGAAGAAGAAGACAGAAAGAAAGATCATGAGAAAATCCTTGAGGAGATAATAGTTGAAAACTTCCCTAAAATGGGGAAGGAAATAATCACCCAAGTCCAAGAAACACAGAGAGTTCCAAATAGGATAAACCCAAGGCGAAACACCCCAAGACACATATTAATCAAATTAACAAAGATCAAACACAAAGAACAAATATTAAAAGCAGCAAGGGAAAAACAACAAATAACACACAAGGGGATTCCCATAAGGATAACAGCTGATCTTTCAATAGAAACTCTTCAGGTCAGGAGGGAATGGCAAGACATACTTAAAGTGATGAAAGACAATAACCTACAGCCCAGATTACTGTACCCAGCAAGGATCTCATTGAAATACGAAGGAGAAATCAAAAGCTTTACAGACAAGCAAAAGCTGAGAGAATTCAGCACCACCAAACCAGCTCTCCAACAAATTCTAAAGGATATTCTCTAGACAGGAAACACGAAAAGGGTGTATAAACCCAAACCCAAAATAATAAAGTAAATGATAACGGGATCATACTTATCAATAATTACCTTAAACGTAAATGGGTTGAACGCCCCAACCAAAAGACAAAGACTGGCCGAATGGATACAAAAACAAGACCCCTCTATATGCTGCTTACAAGAGACCCACCTCAAAACAAGGGACACATACAGACTGAAAGTGAAGGGCTGGAAAAAGATATACCACGCAAATAGAGACCAAAAGAAAGCAGGAGTGGCAATACTCATGTCTGATAAAATAGACTTTGAAACAAAGGCTGTGAAAAGAGACAAAGAAGGCCACTACATAATGATCAAAGGAACAATCCAAGAAGAAGATATAACAATTATAAATATATATGCACCCAATATAGGAGCACCGCAATATGTAAGACAAATGCTAACAAGTATGAAAGGGGAAATCAACAATAACACAATAATAGTGGGAGACTTTAATACCCCACTCACACCTATGGACAGATCAACTAAACAGAAAATTAACAAAGAAACGCAAACTTTAAATGATACATTAGATCGGTTAGACCTAATTGATATCTATAGGACATTTCACCCCAAAACAATGAATTTCACCTTTTTTTCAAGTGCTCATGGAACCTTCTCCAGGATAGATCACATCCTGAGCCATAAATCTAAACTTGATAAATTCAAAAAAATCGAAATCATTCCAAGCATCTTTTCTGACCATAATGCATTAAGATTAGATCTCAATTACAGGAGAAAAACTATTAAAAATTCCAACATATGGAGGCTGAACAACACACTTCTGAATAACCAACAAATCACAGAAGAAATCAAAAAAGAAATCAAAATATGCATAGAAACTAATGAAAATGAAAACACAACAACCCAAAACCTGTGGGACACTATAAAAGCAGTGCTAAGAGGAAAGTTCATAGCAATACAGGCATACCTCAAGAAACAAGAAAAAAGTCAAATAAATAACCTAACTCTACAACCAAAGCAACTAGAAAAGGAAGAATTGGAGAACCCCAGAGTTAGTAGAAGGAAAGAAATCTTAAAAATTAGGACAGAAATAAATGCAAAAGAAACAAAAGAGACCATAGCAAAAATCAACAAAGCCAAAAGCTGGTTCTTTGAAAGGATAAATAAAATTGACAAACCATTAGCCAGACTCATCAAGAAGCAAAGAGAGAAAAATCAAATCAATAAAATTAGAAATGAAAATGGAGAGATCACAACAGACAACACAGAAATAGAAAGGATCATAAGAGACTACTATCAGCAATTATATGCCAACAAAATGGACAACGTGGAAGAAATGGACAAATTCTTAGAAAAGTACAATTTTCCAAAACTGAACCAGGAAGAAATAGAAAATCTTAACAGACCCATCACAAGCACAGAAATTGAAACTGTAATCAGAAATCTTCCAGCAAACAAAAGCCCAGGTCCAGACGGCTTCACAGCTGAATTCTACCAAAAATTTCGAGAAGAGCTAATGCCTATCCTCCTCAAACTCTTCCAGAAAATTGCAGAGGAAGGTAAACTTCCAAACTCATTCTATGGGGCCACCATCACCCTAATACCAAAACCTGACAAAGATGTCACAAAAAAAGAAAAGTACAGGCCAATATCACTGATGAACATAGATGCAAAAATCCTCAACAAAATTCTAGCAATCAGAATCCAACAACACATTAAAAAGATCATACACCATGACCAAGTGGGCTTTATCCCAGGGATGCAAGGAGTCTTCAATATCCGCAAATCAATCAATGTAATTCACCACATTAACAAAGTGAAAAATAAAAACCATATGAGTATCTCAATAGATGCAGAGAAGGCCTTTGACAAAATTCAACATCCATTTATGATAAAAACTCTCCAGAAAGCAGGAATAGAAGGAACATACCTCAACATAATAAAAGCTATATATGACAAACCCACAGCAAACATTCTCCTCAATGGTGAAAAATTGAAAGCATTTCCCCTAAAGTCAGGAACAAGACAAGGGTGTCCACTTTCACCGCTACTATTCAACATAGTTCTAGAAGTTTTGGCCACAGCAATCAGAGCAGAAAAAGAAATAAAAGGAATCCAAATTGGAAAAGAAGAAGTAAAACTCTCACTGTTTGCAGATGACATGATCCTCTACATGGAAAACCCTAAAGACTCCACCAGAAAATTACTAGAGCTCATCAATGAATATAGTAAAGTTGCAGGATATAAAATCAACACACAGAAATCCCTTGCATTCCTATACATGAATAATGAGAAAGTAGAAAAAGAAATTAAGGAAACAATTCCATTCACCATTGCAACGAAAAGAATAAAATATTAGGAATATATCTACCTAAAGAAACTAAAGACCTATATATAGAAAACTATAAAACACTGATGAAAGAAATCAAAGAGGACACTAATAGATGGAGAAATATACCATGTTCATGGATCGGACTAATCAATATAGTGAAAATGAGTATACTACCCAAAGCAATTTACAAATTCAATGCAATCCCTATCAAGCTACCAGCCACATTTTTCACAGAACTAGAACAAATAATTTCAAGATTTGTATGGAAATACAAAACACCTCGAATAGCCAAAGCAATCTTGAGAAAGAAGAATGGAACTGGAGGAATCAACTTGCCTGACTTCAGGCTCTACTACAAAGCCACAGTCATCAAGACAGTATGGTACTGGCACAAAGACAGACATATAGATCAATGGAACAAAATAGAAAGCCCAGAGATAAATCCACACACATATGGACACCTCATCTTTGACAAAGGAGGCAAGAATATACAATGGAGTAAAGACAATCTCTTTAACAAGTGGTGCTGGGAAAACTGGTCAACCACTTGTAAAAGAATGAAACTAGATCACTTTCTAACACTGCACACAAAAATAAACTCAAAATGGATTAAAGATCTAAATGTAAGACCAGAAACTATAAAACTCCTAGAGGAGAACATAGGCAAAACACTCTCCTACATAAATCACAGCAGGATCCTCTATGATCCACCTCCCAGAATTCTGGAAATAAAAGCAAAAATAAACAAATGGGATCTAATTAAAATTAAAAGCTTCTGCACAACAAAGGAAACTATAAGCAAGGTGAAAAGACAGCCTTCAGAATGGGAGAAAATAATAGCAAATGAAGCAACTGACAAACAACTAATCTCAAAAATATACAAGCAACTTATGCAGCTCAATTCCAGAAAAATAAACGACCCAATCAAAAAATGGGCCAAAGAACTAAATAGACATTTCTCCAAAGAAGACATACGGATGGCTAACAAACACATGAAAAGATGCTCAACATCACTCATTATCAGAGAAATGCAAATCAAAACCACAATGAGGTACCACTTCACACCAGTCAGAATGGCTGCGATCCAAAAATCTGCAGGCAATAAATGCTGGAGAGGGTGTGGAGAAAAGGGAACCCTCCTACACTGTTGGTGGGAATGCAAACTAGTACAGCCACTATGGAGAACAGTGTGGAGATTCCTCAAAAAATTGCAAATAGAACTACCCTATGACCCAGCAATCCCACAGCTGGGCATACACACAGAGGAAACCAGAATTGAAAGAGACACATGTACCCCAATGTTCATCGCAGCACTGTTTATAATAGCCAGCACATGGAAACAACCTAGATGTCCATCAGCAGATGAATGGGTAAGAAAGCAGTGGTACATATACACAATGGAGTATTACTCAGCCGTTAAAAAGAATACATTTGAATCAGTTCTGATGGGATGGATGAAACTGGAGCCGATTATACAGAGTGAAGTAAGCCAGAAAGAAAAACACCAATACAGTATACTAACACATATATATGGAATTTAGGAAGATGGCAATGACGACCCTGTATGCAAGACAGGAAAAAAGACACAGATGTGTATAACGGACTTTTGGACTGAGAGGGAGAGGGAGAGGGTGGGATGATTTGGGAGAATGGCATTCTAACATGTATACTATCATGTAAGAATTGAATCCCCAGTCTATGTCTGACGCAGGGTGCAGCATGCTTCGGGCTGGTGCATGGGGATGACCCAGAGAGATGTTGTGGGGAGGGAGGTGGGAGGGGGGTTCATGTTTGGGAACGCATGTAAGAATTAAAGATTTTAAAATTTTAAAAATAAAAAACTGAAAAATAATAATAATAAAAAAATAAAAAATAAATTAAAAAAAAAAATCAAGAGTCTTCTCCAACACCACAGTTCAAAAGCATCAATTCTTCGGCGCTCAGCTTTCTTCACAGTCCAACTCTCACATCCACACATGACCACAGGAAAAACCATAGCCTTGACTAGACAGACCCTAGTCAGCAAAGTAATGTCTCTGCTTTTGAATATGCTATCTAGGTTGGTCATAACTTTCCTTCCAAGGAGTAAGCGTCTTTTAATTTCACGACTGCAGTTACCATCTGCAGTGATTTTGGATCCCAAAAAATAAAGTCTGACACTGTTTCCACTGTTTCCCCATCTATTTCCCATGAAGTGATGGGACCAGATGCCATGATCTTCATTTTCTGAATGTTGAGCTTTAAGCCAACTCTTTCACTCCCCTCTTTCACTTTCATCAAGAGGCTTTTGAGTTCCTCTTCACTTTCTGCCATAAGGGTGGTGTCATCTGCATATCTGATGTTTCTGATATTTCTCCCAACAATCTTGATTCCAGCTTGTGATTCTTCCAGTCCAGCATTTCTCATGATGTGCTCTGCATATAAGTTAAATAAGCAGGGTGACAATATACAGCCTTGACATACTCCTTTACCTATTTGGAACCACTCTGTTGTTCCATGTCCAGTTCTAACTGTTGCTTCCTGACCTGCATATAGGTTTCTCAAGGGGCAGGTCCGGTGGTTTGGTATTCCCATCTCTTTCAGAATTTTCCACAGTTTATTGTGATCCACACAGTCAAAGGCTTTGGCATAGTCAATAAAGCAGAAATAGATGTTTTTCTGCAACTCTCTTGCTTTTTTGATGATCCAGCGGATGTTGGCAATTTGATCTCTGGTTCCTCTGCCTTTTCTAAAACCAGCTTGAACATCTGGAAGTTCACTGTTCACGTATTGCTGAAGCCTGGCTTAGAGAATTTTAAGCATTACTTTAGTAGCGTGTGAGATGAGTGCAATTAGTCCCACTCAACTGGTACCTTCATGGATATTCTTATCCTCTTTCCATACGTAGTTGGCAGATGAGTTTTTCCCATTTCCAACAGAGTGCAAAGGGACAATGAAATGTTACAGGACAGAACTGAGTAAATTCAAGACACAACCATTTTTATATTTAACTCTACTTGTCTGGTGGATAATTTCTTTTTTTTTAAGTATTTATTTATCTAATTATTTGTATATTTGTGGTTGTGCTTTTTCCTCCACAGCAATCAGGGGCTACTCTCCGTCATGGTGCACTGGCTTCTCATTGTAGTGGCTTCTCTTGTTGTGGAGCAGAGGCTCTAGGCAAATAATTTCTTAATTAAAACAGAGCAGGTGATAATGAAATGTAGAGGTGGCCTTGAGATAGAATGAATTCACTAAAACGGGAGGAATTCACCGAAAGCCAAAGAAAAATCTCCCCCATTATATTTTTCTAAAGTTAAAAGCAAGGTTTATGATTAAAGCAATACTTGAGACTCAAATGATTTCAAAGTATTGCTTCTTGAATCACTTTTACAAATTTCCATTTCTAAAAGCAAGGTAATAATATTTAATAATTTAAAATTTCTAACTGTTCAGATTATATTGTATGCAACAAACTGACTTTGCTATTTCCTAACCTGGTACTTAACTTTTCTTCATACTAACTTTAAATTTACCTTAACTTTTTCTTTTTTCATTTTTATATTCCCACAATTGTTCTATGCTTTTGGAGCAAAGAGAAGTCTGACTAATTTTTTTTTTAATATTTTTCAACATTCTTAATGTTAACAGCTTTTAATATTATTCTTCTCCTTTCCTCTTCTCATCTGTATCTGAGCAAACAGGCAAGAATGCCAGGTGTATGCTGACCTTTGATACAGGCAACAAGTTCAAACAACTTGCAGCAACCTTCAGCTAGATATTATCCCCTAACCACCATAAAAACCCAAGCCATTTTCAGTTCAACTTGTGAAAGCTACATTGCTCCCCCCAGAAAAATCTCACTTATGAGTAGTAAGTGTTTTTTACACACATTTAGTATGTGTATGACATCATCACTCTGAATATCTGAACCAAATTTTGAAGAGGTATCAATTTTGCTTCTTCAGGATAGCCATAAAATAATCAATCCATCACTTACTATCAGACATCTCTGTGCTCATTGCTAGTTATGTAATAAATTATTGATAAATGGTAAAAGATTTTTTTCTTATTCTGCAGCATACAATTTTGGTCTAGTGAGTTCAGAAATAAATTTACTTGTTTAATTAATTCATGCTGAACACTTTAATGGAAAGAGAGATATTACGTGTTTTCAGTCACACTGCTTTGGTACTGAAAATTTTTTATGTTATTTATTGTAGTGAGAACACAATGAAATATATCTTCTTAACACATTTTTAAGTGCACAATGCATATTGTTGACTACATGTACAATATTTTACAGCAAATCACTAGAGATTATTCATTTTACTAATTAAAACCTTATGCCCATTGATTAGTAGCTCCCTGTTTCTCCCTCTTCTCATCTTCTGGTAACCAGCATTGCACAATCTGACTCTATAAAATTTATGATTTGAATTATCTTACATAAGTGAAATCATACAGTCTGTGTCTTTCTGCTATTGACTTATTTCACTTAGGGTAATGTCTTCAAGGTTCATTGATCTCGCTTATTTCAGAATGTTCTTCTTTTTAAAAGATGACTAGTGTTCCATGTGTATATATCACATTTTCTTTATCACTCCATCTCTCAGTGGATATTTAGGTTTTTTCCACAGTTTGGCTGTTATATAGAGTGCTTCAGTGAACATCAGAGTTTTAATATCTCTTAGAGATCCCAATTTCAAGTATTTTGGATAAGTACCCAAAAGTGGAATTGTTGGCTCATATGGTGTTCTTTGAGAGAACAGCATACTTTTTTCTGTGGCAGCTGTACTGTTTTGCATTCCCATCAGCTATGCAAGAGGGTTCTAATTTTTTCACACACTCATTAACCTTTGTTATTTTTTGTACTTTTAAAATAATGACAATCCTAACAGACAGGAGGTGATATTTCCTTTTGATTTGCATTTCCCTAATGATTAGTAGCATTGAGAATCTCTTCCTATACCAGTTGACCATTTGTATGTCTTCCTTATATATTTTGGGGACTAACCCCATATCAGACATATGATTTGTAAATAATTTCTCCCATAAGTTCGCTTTTCATATGGTGTTTCCTTAGGTCTACAGAAGCTTTTCAGTTTGATGTAGTTCTACTTATTTATTTTTGTTTTTGTTGCCTGCGTTTCTTGGTGTCATATCTATGAAATCATTGCTAAGATCAACGTCATGAAGCTTTTCTCCTGTTTTCCTTTTAGAAGTTTTAGATGTTTTATCCACTCTGAGTTGATTTTTGTGTATAATAAGTTTCCAATTTGTGTGTCGGTATCCACTTTTCCCAGCCCCGTTTTTTGAAGAGGCTATACTTTCCCCATTGTATATTCTTGGCAATGAATGTGAATATTTATGTACTTAGTTCTAGCTCTGGCTTTGAAAATACTTTGACTCTCAGCACTCTTGTCTGTCAAATGGAGATAATAACATCCCTCTCAAAGGTTCCTGGGAGGATTGAGTGGCCAAATGTAAGTAAATCACCCAGAATAGAAGCTGAGCATACAGAAAACACAAATGTTGTTTTGCTACCCCACTGCTTCCTTCTGGCTGCAAAAGATGTATAAAATATTGTATTAAATTCTAGTTAAGAAACAACCTTTGCAATCATAATATAAATATTGTAATGAGGTTTAGGTATATACATACACCAAAATGTGTTTAACCTTTATACGCACAGTGTTGGAGACAAGAACCAAACATGCATAAAATAAAGACAGAACTAACTCCTTTATCAAGTCAGCCAAACAGACCCTTCTCTTAATAGACCAAACCATCTATAGGCACATTTAATATACCAGACACTGGGTTAAGTGGTTTATATTACTTTTGTCATTTAAGTATCACAGCTTTGTGAAGTGAAGACAATGATCATAACATTAATATCATTCACTAACATAAGTGTGAAATGTTCAGGATACTTTCACATATTTGGATGAATCTTCATGATTTTACTGCGAAGTTGGTGATGTTACTTATCTCACTTTTTGGTTGAGAAAACTGAGACAGACGCAAATTACTATTATAATAGTGTAGATAGTGATTGCCAAACAGGAGTGGGATTTGAGCCCAGGTTGGGTTATCTCTTGGGCCCACAGGTATAATTACTAGACTCTACTGCAGCAAGACAGTTCAGAGATTCATTTGGTTCATTTTCTGAATCACTTGAGAAATTAAAATTCCAGCAAGTGTTTAAATAAATTGAAGCTAGAAGTGTAAGACATATGTGAAAAAGAGGTGCAAATTGACTATCCTGTGACTGTGGGAAGAACTAGTCTTATGCAGTGGGGAAATATTGTGGCTGCTGCTGTTACATCTGCACTCTGGTAAGGTCTTCTACCCTTCAGATTTCTCCTATAAAAAGAAAAGTCCATGAGGATAAAGAAAGTTTAGAATGTAAACCCCCTCTGTAGGAGAAAATACCCATGTTCTAGAATAGAAATGCCTCATTCTAAACCTCTTCTGACAGCTACTGTGGAAAGCCTCAGGCAAGACTGGGGTTCCTGATTAGAAGTTGGAAGGAAATCCCTCAAGGTACCAAGGTGAGGACCTGTAAGGGCATTGAAACTCAAGGAAAATGTCACAGATTTTACATTTTACAGTTGTTGTTGAACTTATATATCTATTTTATCTAATGGATCATTTAAGATCTTATGCCTTTTTATAAAAACCACAATGAGGTACCACTTCACACCAGTCAGAATGGCTGCGATCCAAAAATCTGCAAGCAATAAATGCTGGAGAGGGTGTGGAGAAAAGGGAACCCTCCTACACTGTTGGTGGGAATGCAAACTAGTACAGCCACTATGGAGAACAGTGTGGAGATTCCTTAAAAAATTGCAAACAGAACTACCTTATGACCCAGCAATCCCACTGCTGGGCATACACACCGAGGAAACCAGAATTGAAAGAGACACATGTACCCCAATGTTCATCGCAGCACTGTTTATAATAGCTAGGACATGGAAACAACCTAGATGTCCATCAGCAGATGAATGGATAAGAAAGCTGTGGTACATATGCACAATGGAGTATTACTCAGCCATTAAAAAGAATTCATTTGAATCAGTTCTGATGAGATGGATGAAACTGGAGCCGATTATACAGAGTGAAGTAAGCCAGAAAGAAAAACACCAATACAGTATACTAACACATATATATGGAATTTAGGAAGATGGCAATGACGACCCTGTATGCAAGACAGGGAAAGAGACACAGATGTGTATAATGGACTTTTGGAATCAGAGGGAGAGGGAGAGGGTGGGATGATTTGGGAGAATGACATTCTAACATGTATACTATCATGTAAGAATTGAATCGCTAGTCTATGTCTGATGCAGGATATAGCATGCTTGGAGCTGGTGCATGGGGACGACCCAGAGAGATGTTATGGGGAGGGAGGTGGGAGGGGGGTTCATGTTTGGGAATGCATGTAAGAATTAAAGATTTTAAAATTTAAAAAAAAAATAAAATAAAATAATTTCCCTAACTAGTGAGAGATTTAAATTAAAGGGTTTCAAAAGGACTTTTCTTTCCAAACACACTATGATTCTGTGAATGTAATGACTATATAGGTTTTGCACACATCATATACTCATGAAATGTCAACAATATTAATAACTATGTATCAAGTTCCTTCAGTTCCTCAAGAGCTGTGGTAGTAGCTGAGGATGGAATGGTTTGAAAAACGTGTTTTTTTTTTTTTCCTGCCTTCATGGAACTTGCAGTCTAGAGAAGAAGACAGACCTTTTATCAATAATGGCCACAGCTGTACATTTACAGTTGTGATAAATGCTGAAATTGAAAAACATAGGGTGCTGTGAAATTGACCTGGTTGAAGAGATGGGGGAAAGCCTCCCTAAGGATGTAATAAATAAGCTGTAATTTAAAAAAAAAAAAAAAGAATACATTTGAATCCGTTCTGATGAGATGGATAAAACTGGAGCCGATTATACAGAGTGAAGTAAGCCAGAAAGAAAAACACCAATACAGTATACTAACACATATATATGGAATTTAGGAAGATGGCAATGACGACCCTGTATGCAAGACAGCAAAAAAGACACAGATATGTATAACGGACTTTTGGACTCAGAGGGAGAGGCAGAGGGTGGGATGATTTGGGAGAATGGCATTGTAACATGTATACTATCATGTAAGAATCGAATCCCCAGTCTATGTCTGATGCAGGATACAGCATGCTGGGGCTGGTGCCTGGTGATGACCCAGAGAGATGTTATGGGGAGAGAGGTAGGAGGGGGGTTCATGTTTGGGAGCTCATGTACACCCGTGGTGGATTCATGTCAATGTATGGCAAAACCAATACAGTATTGTAAAGTAAAATGAAGTAAAAATAAAAATTAAAAAAAATAATAAAATAAAATTAATTAATTAATTAATTAATTAATTTTAAAAATGGTAGAAGAGGAAGTGTACCTTTTCTTTAGAATGGATATAAAAGATTTGATAAAGTTTATTCAAAACAGTACTAAAATTCTTCAAGCTGTACCAGCCATTTCTTTTGAAAAGTTTTATTGATTTCCTTCTGTGGTCCTCCTCATCCTCCCACCCTGAAAGAAACAGGATTATCTTGTACTTCAACCTTTTGCTGAAATGTACTATGTTTGTCTTTATCCTTTTCTTTCCCCTTCAATGGTATCAGAAAAAGTAGTTATAATTTTTCTGAACAGATTATTTGATGTGGTGGTATTAATTCCCTGGAAATGACACTTGCTGCATCAGAATGATGTCATTAGTTTGAGGGGAGCTATCCTGGCCTTCTCCACCATATTTCTTGTCACTATCATTGCCACATAAATACAACCGTTTGTCCCAAGTGCCCTTTGTCACTTCTATGCCTACACTGGTGCCTACTTTCTTGAGTAAGGTCTCAATCTTCAGACAAAAATGTTAAATAACAAAGAGTCCTGGTTGTTATATTGATTTTGCAAAACAGTTGTGCATATGTGTGTGTTAAGTCATGTCCAACTATGTGCGACCCCATGGACTGCAGCCTGCCAGCCTCCTCTATCCATGGAATTCTCCAGGCAAAAACACTGGAGTGGGTTGCCATTTCCTTCTCCAGGGGATCTTCCCAATACAGGGATCAAACTCATATCTCTTATGTTTTCTGCACTGGCAGGTGGGTCTAACTGCAATTTTGAAAGTACCTTTAAAAGAAAATAACAAGCTGAATTATTGGAAATGTAAGTATTTCTACAAAATTATATTTAAATAAATTTATTTTAGCCTTTTGTCTTAAAATTCTGTACTGTAAATGGAGCTGTCTAAGTCCTAAAATTTCATCATACAACAAATAAATGTTCCATTATGAATTTGGAAACCCTATCCTTTTGAAAAGTCTAAAGATTGAAATTCTCTAACCTGTGCCTAATGATATAAAAATCAAGAAATAATTCAAAATATTATAATTTTTATTCTTATCCAAAAATTAAACTCCTTGTGAAACAAGAATGTAAATGAATTATAAAATCTAGTTTTCAGCAATCCACTCTTTATTTAGACTTGTCTTTACTATAGTTGATTTTCATATGGCAGATTTATATTAGCTCAATCTTTAAATTTGCACAACTCCAGAAACAATCTTTATAAAGAGTTATCTGGAGTTGGGCAAATTTAGTGACACTACAGTGTCATGTATCTTTTATTCACAGTTTCCTTAAACTTAATTACAGTACATTCACTGTAATGTAAAAAAGTTTCTGCTTTTAAGCTTTTAGAAAAAATAAGACATACAGAAGGTATATTCACTTTATTGTAGTTACTCATTACTACCGTATGTGCCTTCTGGGTCACTTTGGTAGTTTAATGATACATTTTCACATATGTAAATTATTTTTATTTTTTACATAACAGAGAAGAAAATCATAGATATATATGCATTCAGAAAAATAATTCATAGTGCACAACTTATAAGAGCAGACACAATTGAATTAAAATTCTTTACAAAATACAATTCTGACTTTTAGAATACAATTTCATGATATAGACTATTATAGTACATTTTAAAATCATTAAACTACCATAAAATGTTGACTTATAAATGTAGCACTTAAGTAAATAATATTTGAAGACCATTTTCTTGTTTCAAGACATCTAAATGCCATGATTTACCATTAATTTTTGGCCACAATTTTTATATTTATTCCAATTACAACTTCTCTTTTAAGATAATAAAATATCTCCAGTTCAAAATACATAGAAGATATTTTTGAAAATAGCAATCTTGATTAGAACAAAAGGGTATAATGGGAAAGTTCTAAGATGTGTTACCAATTTAGTTTATTTTGAATTTGGATAATTTCTCATTATTTATGGATGTTCAGTTCAGTTCAGTTCAGTCACTCAGTCATGTCCAACTCTTTGCGACCCCATGAATTGCAGCACGCCAGGCCTCCTTGACCACCACCAACTCCCGGGGTTCACTCAAACTCACGTCCATCAAATCGGTGATGCCATCCAGCCATATCATCCTCTGTCATCCCCTTCTCCTCCTGCCCCCAATCCCTCCCAGCATCAGAGTCTTTTCCAATGAGTCAACTCTTCGCATGAGGTGGCCAGAGTATTGGAGCTTCAGCTTCAACATCAGTCCTTCCAATAAACACCCAGTACTGATCTCCTTCAGAATGGACTTGTTGGCTCTCCTTGCAGTCCAAGGGACTCTCAAGAGTCTTCTCCAACACCATAGTTCAAAAGCATCAATTCTTCGGCACTCAGCTTTCTTCACAGTCCAACTCTCACATCCACACATGACCACAGGAAAAACCATAGCCTTGACTAGACGGACCCTAGTCAGCAAAGTAATGTCTCTGCTTTTGAATATGCTATCTAGGTTGGTCATAACTTTCCTTCCAAGGAGTAAACAGCTTTTAATTTCATGGCTGCAATTACCATCTGTAGTGATTTTGGAGCCCCCCAAAATAAAGTCTGACACTGTTTCCACTGTTTCCCCATCTATTTCCCATGAAGTGATGGGACCAGATGCCATGATCTTAGTTTTCTGAAGGCTGAATTTAAGCCAACTTTTTCACTCTCCTCTTTCACTTTCATCAAGAGGCTTTTGAGTTCCTCTTCACTTTCTGCCATAAGGGTGGTGTCATCTGCATATCTGAGGTTATTGATATTTCTCCCGGCAATCTTGATTCCAGCTTGTGCTTCTTCCAGTCCAGCATTTCTCATAATGTACTCTGTATATAAGTTAAATAAGCAGGGTGACAATATACAGCCTTGACATACTCCTTTTCCTATTTGGAACCAATCAGTTGTTCCATGTCCAGTTCTAACTATTGCCTCCTGACCTGCATATAGGTTTCTCAAGAGGCAGGTCAGGTGGTCTGGTATTCCCATCTCTTTCAGAATTTTCCACAGTTTATTGTGATCCACACAAAGGCTTTGGCATAGTCAATAAAGCAGAAATGGATGTTTTTCTGCAACTCTTTTGCTTTTTTGATGATCCAGCAGATGTTGGCAATTTGATCTCTGGTTCCTCTGCCTTTTCTAAAACCAGCTTGAACATCTGGAAGTTCATGGTTCACATATTGCTGAAGCCTGGCTTGGAGAATTTTGAGCATTACTTTACTATTGTGTGAGATGAGTGCAATTGTGTGGTAGTTTGAGCATTCTTTGGCATTGCCTTTCTTTGGGATTGGAATGAAAACGGACCTTTTCCAGTCCTGTGGCCCCTGCTGAGTTTTCCAAATTTGCTGGCATATTGAGTACAGCACTTTCACAGCATCATCTTTCAGGATTTGAAATAGCTCCACTGGAATTCCATCACCTCCACTAGCTTTGTTCATAGTGATGCTTTCTAAGGCCCACTTGACTTCACATTCCAAGATCTGGCTCTAGGTGAGTGATCACACCATCATGATTATCTGAGTCGTAAAGATCTTTTTTGTACAGTTCTTCCGTGTATTCTTGCCACCTCTTCTTAATATCTTCTGCTTCTGTTAGATCCAGACCATTTCTGTCCTTTATCGAGCCCATCTTTGCATGTAATGTTCCCTTGGTATCTCTAAGTTTCTTGAAGAGATCTCTAGTCTTTCCCATTCTGTTGTTTTCCTCTTTCTTTGCATTGATCGCTGTGTTGGTGTCTCTCCCAAGACTGCCGAGGAGGAGGACTATGTGTGCGTGCGCTGTTCGGAGATGGAAACTCTGGGCGGGAGATAAAACTCACAGAGTCCTCCTCAGTCAGGGCTCTGCCTGGGGACTCCCAGTTTCTCAGCAAAGCTGCAGGACTGGCGTTCAAACCAGCCTGTGAACGGTGCTATTTCTATTCCTTATGAATGTTATGACTATTAATTAGTGTTCAAAGGGAACCTCCAACAAATTTCTTTCTAATTTTTTTTTTTTTAGCACCAAAAACCTTTTGTATTGGGGTATAGCCAATTAACAATGTTGTAATAGTTTCAGATGAGTAGTGAAGCGACTTGGCCATACTATATTTGTATCTATTCTCCCCCAAACCGTCCTTCCATCCAGGCTGGCACATAGCACTGGGCAGAGATTCATGTGCTCTGCAATAGGTTTTGTTAGTTATTCATTTTAAATATAGCAGTGTGTATATCACCTTCCAAAAATCCTTAACTATCCCAAACCATGAGTTTGTTTTCTAAGTCATGAGTCTTATTCTGTTTTGTACGTTCATTTGTATTATTATTTCTTTTAGATTCCACATATAAGGAATATCACATGACATTTCTCCTTCTTTCTCTGACTTACTTTGCTCAGTATGATACTGTCTAGGTCCATTCATGTTGCTGCAAATGGCATTATTTAAACTACATTTGTTTTAATTTTATAAAATATCTTTCTTTATGTCTCAAATATATATATATATATATATATAAACACCTGAGCTGAAACTAAGTGTAACAAAAATCATGTCAACATTAGCTTATTTCCATAAAGTAAATAATGTTGCATTATAACTTTATTTGTGGACAAACAATAAAAAGGGAAAAATATGAAGCTCCAAGTAAGAAATAAATCTAAATTCAGTGAGTTCTCTTAATTATCTTTACTATATTTGACAGCTGTGTGTTTAGTCTGAGCAACTGAGCTCACACACACCTTATATATGGGCTTCCCAGGAGGCACAGACGCAAAGTATCTGCCTGCCAGTGCAAGAGACACAAGCCACAAGGGTTTGATCCTTGGGTCGGGAAGATCCCCTGGAGTAGGAAATGACAACCTGCTCCAGTATTCTTGCCTGGAAAATTCCACGGACAGAGGAGCCTGGCAGGCTACAGTCTACGGGGTCACAAAGAGTCAGACATGAATGAGCACAGAATAGAGATGCAGATTTCCTTTTTAGGTGATGTCTAGGTATAGTAAAATATGTTAACAAAAGTAAGATTATTCCAAGTTTCTTTTCTAGAGGCAATTCTTTTTTTTAAATTCTAATTTATTTATTTTTGGCTGCGCTGGGTCTTCATTGCCGCGCTGGCTTTCTCTTCTTGCGGCAGGTGAGGGCTACTCTCTAGTTGTGGTACCCAGGCATCAGCATGTGGTGGCTTCTCTTATTGTGGAGCACAAGCTCAAGGGCACGTGGACTTCAGTAGTTGTGGCACATTTGCTCAACAGTCGTGACACGGGGGCTTAATTACTCCAAGGCATGTGATATCTTCCCAGGTCAGGGATCAGTGTCTCCTGCATTGGCAGGTGGATTCTTATCTACTGAGCCACCAGGGAAGTCCCTAGAGGCAACTCTAGATAGTTTTTTTAAATTGTATTCTTGTCTGTTTTTTTTTTTTTTAATCTCCAAACTTTCCATTATTTAGCTGTTAAATAAGATCTCTGCTACTGAGTCAGCTCTACCATTTTCAAGATTAGATCTGATTAGTTTGCCATTTTCTATTTTGGGATCATAGTAGGAACTTTATATTTTAACCTTACTCTGAATTCTTCAGAGATTGCTTTGAAAATTTGAGTAAAGACATTTTCGCAAGATAATTCTGGAAACAGTGTTTCTGTGTGATGTTACTGTTTTAGAATATAAATTAGACTTCAGAGGACTCTCTTGATGTTCAATAATTTGAATTTGCATTTTTCTTTCACAGAGATAGATAACCAACCACATCAATATCATAAACTCTCTCAGAGACAATAACATTATTTAGCTGATAGTGGCATTCTTTTTACATTTTATATATATTTTGCATCTCATTAAGAGATAGGCAGGCTTTTAGTTGTAAGTGGTGGCAACCATCTTATTTGTCTCCACTATATGTTAGGATCTCAAAAAAAAAAATACAGCTTTAAAGCAGACCGATTATCATTTTGATAAATATACACAGATTAGAGACATCCATTGAGAACTATACATTTTGGATATAATAACAGGATTTGCCTTTTGCTGAGACAGATTATACTTCACAAAAAAAGCCTAAACATTTTAATAAATTGATGTTTGAACCTCACTCTTAAATTTCTTGAGAAAAATTGAATTAAAATTTTAGTACCCGAGCAGACAAATGCTGATGGGAGTCTCTCCTGTTCAAATCGGATTGTATGCTAATAAGAGTATAAGTTAACAGTTTTTGCTTCTGTTGAGAGAATGACAGCACATTGCTGAGGGTGGCAAAAAACTCAGATGGTCACAAGCCAAACCTGTCTCTTTACTGAGAAAGGGCAATGAGTACCCAGCAAAGACCAGTTTGCTTTTAAAATCAAAACATCAGTAAACAAACTTCTGGAGCAACCAACCTTACTGGGAATCATTGTCTACCAGGTATGAAACTTTTCATACAGATTCGACGCTCATCTAAATCTGCCCTAGAATCCCAGGAACAGTGACTTACAAGTTCCACAGGCTGCTAACCTAAATGTCTCTCATGATCTTTATTGTCTTTCCAATTTCAGGCTTACATATTGGTGTATATTAACTCTTTTACTGAGCAAGGAACATTTTGGAAGAGAAGCACAAGAATCAAGTATATCTGTAAAGTACAAGACAGGCAAAAAACATTAGTACCAACTGTACAAGTGAGAAATCCAAAAATAGGGAAATTTAAAGAACTTGCTCAAAGTCACAGATTATGGAAATATGAACTATATTCAGTTGTATATATGAATATCATCAAGAATCAGATATTCCATACACACTAGACTACCCAGAGAAACTTTACTGTGACCCTGAAAAAATCATAGCCTGCTCAGATCTTCAGATTATGGCATTCAGCATGCAATTCTGTTATGTGATCAAGTCTCAGAAACATAAGGGCTAAAAGAGAAAGGCACTTTAATTTCTCGTTAAATCCCTATAATTTTATATCAAGAAAAACAATGCTGTGTTACTGAGGGTAATCTAAGACTGTGAATAATACATGATAGTAATGAAGATTGTGAATTCTTTGAAATCTCCCCTGCAACCCAATAGCAAGTCTAAATTCTATGGTGATCGAATAAAATTTATTTTAGAACATTCATATTTTAACAAAATATTATGAGGTTTTCATTGTGATCTATTCATAATATCAATTGACATAAGTGTGCAAAATAGCACATTTTTATTAATTAAACATGTAATGAATGAGCTACTAAACTATTTCCAAAGACTCCCCCTTGAAAGCATGTCAACCTACAATATATATTCCCATTAGTGGTCATATTATTTATGCTAGGTCAATCATTACTTTATGAAAATAACATTCATAAAGATTTTATTGCTACTGTGAAAGAATTCCAATATTTAAAAGGCTTTGGTAGTATTAAAATAGTCAGATTTTGTTCTCATGAACCAATGTATGTTAACATATTTTTGTTAGTGATGCTTACATTTAGTCCTGCTGAGAACTGACCTAAACTATTTGGGCAGTTTTATGTTTATCTAGTTCTTCTTTACACATATTGGTAGCCTCTTAGAGAGGCTTAGGGATAGAACCCATTGTCCACAAAGTATAAATGAAATTATGTCTCAGGCTGAATTTTTTCATATATATAAATATTTACTAGCAAAAAGGAGCTAGTTTCTTGTAAGTTTGGAATTGGCATTTTTGTGTGCCTTCTTTGTGTCTCTGAATTTTTGGAATGTTCTCCTATTTTCAACACATCTAATTTTCCTACAATAAAATGATTTTTATGAGCCTCACATAATCTGTGGTTAACTGTCTTCCCAAGGTATTAGTTGTTCTTCCCAAGATAAAACACCTTTTATTTTAAAATGAGAAAAAGTTTTGGGTATCTTTTATTTTTGCATGTGAAGTTTCTGTTCTCTCAGCACTTTTTTCCAGGAGTTCTTTTGTCAGTTCTTTCAGATTTTTTACAGAGACATCCATGTTTCTACAATTGAAAGTAATTTTATGTCTTCATCCCCAGTTTATAAACCTTTTCCTTTCTTTTCTTCTCTTTTCTTTTCATTCCTCTTTTTGTCTTTCCTTATTCCATTATCAAGAAGTTCCAGTACATATAGAAAAGAAGTGCTGAGAAGAGACATCTTTGTCTCATGATTGATCTTAGTGGGAAAACTTTGGGTTTCTCACCATGAAGTATGATGTTAGCTGCAGGTAGTTTTATCAAGTTGAAGCAGTTCCTCTCTATTTCTAGTTTACTGAGAAGTTATATCATGAATAGGTGTTGGATTTTATCAAATGTTTTTATCTGCATGTTGATATGTTCATATGATTTTTTTTTCTTTGTTGGTATTTGACATAATGGGTTACATTAATTAATATTTGAGTATTGAATCAGCTTTGCATATCTGAAATAAATCCCACTTGGTCGTGGTGTATAATTCTCTCTTGTAATTTTTTGATTCAATTTTCTCATATTTTGTTAAGATTTTTTGCATCTATGTTCATGAGAGACTTGGGCCTATATTTTTTGAGTAATGGCTGTGTCTCATTTCAGCATGAGAGTGATGCTGTTTCATGGAATGAGTTAAAAAAATATTCTCTTTCTGCTTCTATCTTTCATAGAGATTGTAGATAACTGACATTCAAACATTTGATAGAACTCACCAATGAACCTATCTGGGCCTGGTATTTTCTGTTTGGAAGTTCCATTCAGATTTTTACCTTTTTGTTAGAATGGAGACATCAAGTTTATTTCTAGTGAATCTGGAAATTGGAAGTCATAAATTTGGTTTTAATGTCATCAGTTTTTTGAGGGGTTTTGATTGACATTTGAATGACCATGAGAATAATTTACACTGGATATTATAGCTTAATATTATGATTTTTTTCTATTTCTGGACACAAGTCTTTTTCACTAAATTTCCAACAATTGATACCTAGGTAGTTGATTGCAAAGTGATTTACCTGTCCCTTACTCTAAACTTATATATTTGTTGGGCTCCATAATTTGAATCAAGTTTTGTTTTTACTGAAAGAATAAATCAGCTCACTAAAGAATTAGTTTTGGACAGAAAAAAGTAATAAGGATATTTTTTCTTCCCAACAGTTTTAAAAATTTTGTATACTTCCATAAAACTAAGCAGCAGGCATCCTTAGATAACTTCAGTTGGCTTAGATATACAGAATAATGAGAAAAAATCTATATTGACCATATGATGAGAAGAACTTAAAATCACAGCATGCAAAATGACACCCAATGAATGATTCTTCTGAACTTTATGCATGGACTTTCTTTTCATTGAAAGAGATGTGGAAACATTATCTTTCACTGTCCTTCCTGTTCTTTCTAACCCATTCAGCTTCTCCTTATTGTAAATCATCCATCCAGCTAGAAAAAAAAGTTCCCATGGGCTCACAATCATCCAAATCAAGGAGAATGTAAAACCCCCAACTATATTTTCACCTCTCCTGATGAAGCACTGAGAAATAAAAAGAGCTTTTAATGTACAATATCTATTTTAACTTTCATCTATCTAACAAAAGTTATATATGATTGAATGAAAAATATTAAATGGCCATTGAGTTCTTTGCCACAATCCTTTGTATCACTGATTAAACCCTTTGGGAATGGTGACCTTAACAGAGCTTTGTACTGCTTAATATTTAAGGGAGTAAGGTGAAAAACGGCATTTGGTTTTCTAATGTTTTATAAAATATCACCATAAGTTGCACCAGAAACAATTATTGCTTCTTTCTCACCCTAAAGGGACAAGTTACTGAATGTAATAAGTAGTTCAGTTTTCTGAGACACATTGTAAATTGGTACTTATGATTTTTTAAAATTATCATCAGTTGAAATTGTCTCAACAGCTGTCTTCAAAGATTTGGCTACTTCAAAGGCAATGATTCATGCTCAGTTATGAAACTCAAATACAGCTCATTTACTACCTAAAATAATTCTGTGCCAAACAGAAGCTGATGTATTGAGCCAATTATCAGAGTAATAACAATTGAATTAAAAAATGAGTAAGGAATGGAAGAGTTCTGTTTGTGTGCTTTGATTTAAAAATTATTTAGCTTCTTTTTTTCTCATAGAGGAGCCCTTCTGCTGTCTTTACCTTGCAGTCATCTTTCCCAAGATTATCATAAAACAAATTCTGATATTGATTACCAGCTTCCTTTTTTGTTGGCATGCATTTGTCACAAAAATAAACCTTAATTCCATGTAGTACAGTCACTGAATTAATTAAAACACTGATTAAGGATTCTGGGGAGGAATTCAAGTGTTATATTTTAGTAATATATGTTACTATTCTTACTGTTCATGTTTATGTCAGTTAGAAGCTAAAAAATACATTAAACTTATTTTAGCAACAGACTCATATTAATTATAAATTGCTAGTGCAAATAACAAAAGTAAATCACTTTAACTGCTTGCCTAACATAACGATATACAGCAATTTCATGGAATCACTTTATGAACGCAGACAGCCTTACAAATCAGTGTGATGTGCTTTGGAACTCCATATATTCATCCAACAGGGGAGCTTACTTCTAATTCAATTACAAGCTTCTTATTTATACTTCTTGTCATCCTATAAAGTATTTTTAGATAAATTCATGGGTTAATCGATTAACACAGTGTTTCTCTTATTTCTAATACACTGTTAGTTGTTTAGCTTAAAAAGCAATATTAAAGTAAACCCATAGAATTAACCGTGACTTTACATCTAAACAAACTGAATTGTGTTGTTATTCAATCACTAAGTCATGTCTGACTCTTTGCAATCCTATGGACTATAGCATGCCAGGCTTCCCTGTCCTTCACTATCCCCCAGAGTTTGCTTAGATTCATGTCCGTTAACTCAGTGATGATATCTAACCATCTCATCCTCTGCTACCCTCTTCTTTTGCCTTTAGTCTTTTCCAGCATCAAGATCTTTTCCAGTGAGTCATCTCTTCACATCAGGTGGCCAAATATTGGAACTTCAGCCTCAGCACCAATCCCTCCGATGAATATTCAAGGTTGATTTCTTTTAGGATTGACTGGTTTGATTTCCCTGTGGTCCAAGAGAATAGTGTTAGATGAATTCAGTTATATAACTACCTACTGATGAGAACTGGGCTAAATTGTATGGAGGAAATCCAGAAAAGTGAAAACTGTTCTTGGTAAATTTGTTGGTTAATGAAGAGAGCAGAAATGCACCAAAATTATCTAAGAAACTGTGTGATAAGTTAAAGAATATGGTGTCAAATGAGAAGAACTAACCTCCAACTATTGTTGTAAAAATAACCTTTCTATAGACAAGGAAAGAACCATTTGTCATAAAGGTTTTAACTTTCAATTAACGTCCCTCACCAGGCATGGCCAGAGATAACTTGGAAGTTCTAAGTGTTTTACCTCTCTTCAATCATTAAAAACCAACACACACAAATGCACACATAGCAATACATACAACACAGATAAGAAATGAACCACATGGTATAAAGAAGGTGTTCACTAAGGTGATAGCTTAATAATAACTGGGCCAGCATAAGGCAGGTCAAAAAAATATTAGAGAGAAAAGCTCATAAATATGGCTTTGTGTCACATGCTAACTGCTAGCCAAACTTCTATTGGGGTGTATATGCTCCCCAGACCCTCTACGGCATTTGTTGCCCAAAAACCTAGCAGTAACTGATTTTCGCATGTCTTCAATCAAGAATTTCCTCTTCTGCTTCAGTGATTGTATCACACCTCACTTTTCACAGTATGATATTCTCTTTCCTGAGAATTCTGCTGCTAGTCCTTTAGTTAACAGATGTGCATATATCAATACTGTTAGAAATGTATTGTGTTATGTACATCAAACATTTGAGAAATATTTATGTATCAGGAAATATACAACAAATGGTGCTTTTATGATAGAAGGAACAAATGAAAAATTATAGGTTTTAGTATGTTACAATAGATATTTACTTAAAGTGCTAGGTGAGCACCTAATTTCTGTCAGGGATAAGAACCAAAAGAAGAAATGTTGGAGCTGAATTCTAAAAAAAAATCAGTAGTTTATTAGGCAGAATTGAGGTGCTAGCCACTCTAGGTTGAGACATACAGTTCAGGATCAATGCCTGAAACATGAACTGGGGAAATGGTATGAAATGGGGTTTCCTGTCATGATAAGCAGCCAGTACTATAACTTTTAGATAATGCAGAATCACTGAAATGTTTTACAAATGACAGTGATGTGATAAATTTATATTTTGGTAAGATAGGTCTTGCCCTATTAAAATATGATGGAGGATGAAAAAATGCAGAGCATAATAAGGACCAGTGGATATTTGAGTTGAATAACAGCATCAGGTTGGAACAAGTTAACCTAATCCAGGTTGGTTGGATAAAAAAAAATATGGGTCTTTGTCATATTTTTATGTGGAGTCGAAGCATCACTGAAGAATTTAGAGCAGGAAACAGTATTAATACCTAGATTAGTATTTAGAGAAAGATCTCTGGCAAATCTATGTAGGCTTAATTGGAAAGTGATTAGATAAGTTCAGTTCAGTTCAGTTGCTTAGTTGTGTCCGACTCTTTGCGACCCCACGAACGACAGCATGCCAGGCCTCCCTGTCCATTACCAAAACCCAGAGTTTACCCAAATCCATGTCCATTGAGTCGATGATGCCATCCAGCCATCTCATCCTTTGTTGTCCCCTTCTCCTCCTGCCCCCAATCCCTCTCAGCATCAGAGTCTTTTCCAATGAGTCAACTCTTCCCATGAGGTAGCCAAAGTATTGAAGTTTCAGCTTCAGCATCAGTCCTTCCAAAGAACACCCAGGACTGGTCTCCTTTAGGATGGACTGGTTGGATCTCCTTGCAGTCCAAGGGATTCTCAAGTCTTCTCCAACATCATAGTTCGAAAGCATCAGTTCCTTGGCATTCAGCTTTCTTCACAGTCCAACTCTCACATCCATACTTGACCACTGGAAAAACCATAGCCTTGACTAGATGGACCTTTGTTGGCAAAGTAATGTCTCTGCTTTTGAATATGCTATCTAGGTTCGTCATAACTTTTCTTCCAAGGAGTAAGCATCTTTTAATTTCATGGCTGCAATCACCATCTTCAGTGATTTTGGAGCCCCCCAAAATAAAGTCAGCCACTGTTTCCACTGTTTCCCCATTTATTTCCCATGAAGTGATGGGACCAGATGCCATGATCTTTGTTTTCTGAATGTTGAGCTTTAAGCCCTTTACCAAGGCCCATTTCTCCCATCTCCTAACTGGTTTGCCAACTATTCACAAATTGTTTCCTGTACATGGTAGTCTGCCATGATCTTCGTTTTCTGAATGTTGAGTTTTAAGTCAACTTTTTCACTCTCCACTTTCACTTTCATCAAGTTTAGTTCCTCTTCACTTTCTGCCATAATGGGGAAGCTAATTAGGACCCATCAACAATAGATAGAATCAGGTGGCTAAAGTTGGGTAGAGTCAGTGCTTATGTAAGAAAATAACTCACAGATTTCCAACTCAAAGACTGTTTTCCTTCCTTATTTAGAATTTCCCACTTATAACACTTATGACTATGATATATACTATACAGGTTTACTCATTTATCTTGCTTGCTGTGTCTCTCTAGAACTGGAATATTAGCAAAGACAATTTGTCTGTTTTATGCTCAGCTCTGTATCCTAAGAATAATAATGCAAATTTGTTCATTTGAGCACCTTGAGCACCTTGGCTGAAAGCCTGAGCTGGGTGTCAAAATCATTCTTCCTTGATGGTCTCTGAGCTCCTACTTTAGATTCCTCAGCTTCTGTGACATTGTCAGCATCTTTACATACCAGCAATTTGGTTGAGACTACTAGTTTAGATTTGGTAAATACCTTAAGATATAATGTGGCATACAATACCAGTTTATTAATCCGAGTTCCTCTTTTTTTCTGAATTATTCACCCCTGAAATTCTCACTGTCTTGGTGATTTTCCAATGCCTTTATTTAGTTCATTATTATTCTCTTTTATGTATACATTTTTTCTAATTGATCTTTGCCAAAGGGTGCTCACAAAAGCTAACCTGCCACAACTTGAAACAGAAGTTTCTCCCAGTCCTTATTTCTGATTTTGCCTGTTTATGACTCCCTTGATTCTATTTCATGGTGATCATATTCTCTGTGTTTTCAGAAAACATTAGCAGGTGTAGCAAAAAGTTTTCCACTTGCTCTTGGGTAATTTGTTTTTGAGGAAGTATTCTTTTTTCAATTTGGGGATCAATTCTATTTTCTTTATGCTACATTTTTATTTTGTTTAAGTGAGCTGAATTGGTTGTCCTTTATAGTCTAAAACTTCATAACTCCTGTATATTTATTTTTTGACTAAACTCAGTTGTAAGACATGCTATCATCTCAAGTGGCAACTGAGTGGTGAAAGAAGAGTAGATAGAGACCAGATCATTAGGAAGGACTTTCTACTGCTGTCATCACACTGGTAGACCAGATCTTTCTGTGAAGCTATTAGGTAAGAGTTGTCCCCCCTGGAAAGTACGTATATTTGTCTTTTCAGTTCAAATCACAAAAAAAAAAAAGACAAATCACATATTTTATTCTTATCCCATTTCAAAATTCCTGGAAAATAATCCAAACTTAGATCACATGCCTACTGCTAATTGAAATCTTAGGAGAAGGGTCTGAAAACTTACTTCACCTGGGCCAGACTGAGTATGCTTCAGACTTGCATAAATAAAATCATATTGGAAGACAACCATATCCATTCATTTAAGCATTGTCTATGGCCGGTATACACTGCCATGGCAGAGTTGAGTAGTAGCAACAGAAATTGTATGGCCCATAGAGCATAAAATATTTAGTAGCTGGCACCTTAATAAAGAGCAAGCTAAACCTTGGCGTAGGATTTCATAGAATAAACCAGGCAGCCCATCTACTGTGTGGAGTGGGGGGAAGTTCTCAGAGTTAAACGGTTAATCAATATCCCAAAAAGTACATCATATACCTGATGAGAGAATTGGTTCTTTGTTGTCATAGCCAGCAGTCTGAATCAGTATCCAAAATATCATTAGAAAGTTGATGATTTCCTGAGAAGTTCAGTGAGGTAGAGGGTACCTGAGACACAGCAGAAACAATGTTTAACACCATGGTAATGTGAGAGTAACCATGGTAAAATAGTGTAGTTCAGTTCAGTTCAGTCACTCAGTTGTGTCCGACTCTTTGCGACCCCATGAATCGCAGCAAGCCAGGCCTCCCTGTCCAGCACCAACTCCCAGAGTTCAATCAGACTCACATCCATTAAGTCAGTGATGCCATCCAGCCATCTCATCCTCGGTCGTCCCCTTCTCCTCCTGCCCTTAATCCTTCCCAGCATCAGAGTCTTTTCCAATGAGTCAACTCTTCACATGAGATGGCCAAAGTACTGGAGTTTCAGCCTTAGCGTCATTCCCTCCAAAGAAATCCCAGGGCTGATCTCCTTCAGAATGGACTGGTTGGATCTCCTTGCAGTCCAAGGGATTCTCAAGAGTCTTCTCCAACACCACAGTTCAAAAGCATCAATTCTTCGGCGCTCTGCCTTCTTCACAGTCCAACTCTCATATCCTTGCATGACTACTGTGTAGAGCCATGATTTTACATGATCTTAAGAGTTTAGCCCTGGATTCTAGCTGGTAACTGGAAATTAAAACAGAATCAAGATTTATGGGGAATAATAATGAATTAGATTATGCCTAAATAATATTCCATTATACAGATACTCTGTGGGCTTCCTTGGTGGCTCAGATGGTATAGAATCTGCCTGCAATGCAGGAGAGCTGGGTTCAACCCCTGGGTGGGGTAGATCCCTTGGAGAAGGAATTGGCAACCCACTCCAGGATTCTTGCCTGGAGAACTCCATGGACAGGGGAGCCTGGTGGGCTGCAGTCTGTGCGGTTGCAAAGAATTGGACACGATTGAGCGACTAACACACACACTAATGAATTAGAGTTATTCAGTAGGTCCCAGTGAAATGGTTGCACTTCAGGACAAATGAAAGATACTGGGACCTAAGATTAAAATAAAAAAAACTAACACAAAAACTCATCATGCTGCTGCTGCTGCTGCTAAGTCACTTCAGTCGTGTTCGACTCTGTGAGACCCCAGAGACGGCAGCCCACCAGGCTCCCCTGTCCCTGGGATTCTCCAGACAAGAACACTGGAGTTGAAGGTTAACAAAAAAAACAGCAAACCCTTGGGCACACAGAGAACTACAGGGCCATAGCAGACAGTTTGGGCAGCTGCCATAGGACAGCAAGATTGATTTGGGGCTGCCAAAAAATTGGGGCTATTTAAGTCTGAGTTCTTAGAAATAATTGTTCAGCTTTGTGCCAGGACTGTGCACAGCGACCCTGTACTGATTCCTCATCTCCACTGCTAAGCTTACTTTGGGAAGGAAAGGTTATATATTATGAAAAGGTAAGAACCAGTGAAAACAAAAGACATAGATGATAGCTGGATTCAAAGCACTGAAATAAAGTATCTATATTTTTAGTGCAGATTTTCTGAGTTGCTGAACCTAAAAATTAAATTTTTCACTTACTTGCCTGGTTAAAATCACAGATTTTGAATCCAGTGGGCAAGTCTCTGACTGGCTAAGAATTTAGAAAGATTAATAAGAGAGCTGTCTGTCCATAACAAATATGTCTATGTGGTTTCCTTAGGCAAGAAATGAGCACTTTGGGTTCTAAAAGTTAAAGAGGCTGTTTGCAGTTATAGAAAGGATATGGTATGAATGGAAACTTTCTAGACAAATAGTTACAACTGCATAAAAAAGAGTGCTTTGAACCTATCTACAAAACAGGAACAGACTCATAGGCATAGAGAACTAGCCAAGGAGGGGGCAGGGCAGGGAGGGAGATGGACTGAGAGTTTGAGGTTGGTAGATGCAAATTGGTACATTTAGAATGGATGAACAACAAGATCTTAATGTATAGCACATGGGGAACTATATTCAATATCCTATGAGATGGATGAAACTGGAGCCAATTATACAGAGTGAAGTAAGCCAGAAAGAAAAACACCAATACCGTATACTAACACATATATATGGAATTTAGAAAGATGGCAATGATGACCCTGTATGCAAGACAGCAAAAAAGACACAGATGTGTATAGCGGACTTTTGGACTCAGAGGGAGAGGGGGAGGGTGGGATAATTTGGGAGAATGGCATTGAAACATGTATACTATCATGTAAGAATCGAATCACCAGTCTATGTCCGATGCAGGATACAGCATGCTTGGGGCTGGTGCACGGGGATGACCCAGAGGGATGTTGTGGGGAGGGAGGTGGGAGGGGAGTTCATGTTTGGGATCGCATGTACACCCGTGGTGGATTCATGTCAATGTATGGCAAAACCAATACAGTACTGTAAAGTAAAATAAAGTAAAAATAAATATTAAAAAAAATAAAAAGCATTTCAAAGTTAAAAATATATATATCCTATGATAAACCATGATGGAAAATATTTTTCTAAAGCATTTGTGAAGATAAGGAGTGCTTGTGACATAAATAAATAAGAAGCCCTACAAATGCTGTAACAGTATAAAGCAAGAGAATAAAAAGGAATGGGGAGGGCTTACACAGGATCATTTTTCTAGGCATTTCTCCTTGTATGTTTGGTGTCTTCTCTATACTCCAAAATGCTGTCAAGCTGGGAAAGAAGAACTAATAGGTGAATTAGTGAAAAAACCTCATAATTTCAGCCACTCCTGTCTTTTATTTTACAGATGAAGAGACTGAAGCTACCAATATGGACTAACCTGATAAATGTCACAACCCCTACTTCCAAGCACAGTATTGTTTTCACTGAGAAGTATGATGTCATTTCATGGGAAATAGATGGGGAAACCGTGGAAACAGTTCAGACTTTATTTTTGGGGGCTCCAAAATCACTGCAGATGGTGACTGCAGCCATGAAATTAAAAGACGCTTACTCGTTGGAAGAAAGGTTATGAGCAACCTAGATAGCATATTCAAAAGCAGAGACATTACTTTGCCGACTAAAGTCCATCTAGTCAAGGCTATGGTTTTTCCAGTAATCATGTATGGATGTGAGAGTTGGACTGTGAAGAAGGCTGAGCGCTAAAGAATTGATGCTTTTGAACTGTAGTGTTGGAGAAGACTCTTGAGAGTCCCTTGGACTGCAAGGAGATCCAACCAGTCCATTCTGAAGGAGATCAACCCTGGGATTTCTTTGGAAGGACTGATGCTAAAGCTGAAACTCCAGTACTTTGGCTGCCTCATGTGAAGAGTTGACTCATTGGAAAAGACTGTGATGCTGGGAGGGATTGGGGGCAGGAGAAGAAGGGGACGACAGAGGATAAGATGCCTGGATGGCATCACTGACTCGATGGACGCGAGTCTGAGTGAACTCCAGGAGTTGGTGCTGGACAGGGAGGCCTGGCGTGCTGCAATTCATGGGGTCACAAAGAGTCGGACACGACTGAGCAACTGAACTGAACTGAACTGAACTGATGATGTCACTGCCTCAATTACTCACAGGTTTATTCTCTAGGTTTTTTCACATTTCAAGCCATTTCTACAGGTTATGAAGAAAAAGTCATAGTGGCTGTTTGGTTTGGAAATTTCCATAAAGCCAGTCCCACTCCTTCATTAATCCACTGGTCTCCCTCATTATCAGTCTGTCTCTGGCTTTGCACAATGATTTTTGCTTTTCTATCCAAATCTGCTGCTGCCAGGTTTGGGGGTCATCATGAAGGACATGGCAACTTAGTGTACTTGGTTCTTCTCTCAACTAGCCATTTAAATGTGGCCATTTAGAGGTGTTTTTTTTTTTTTTTAATTCCAACCCTGAGTACCCCTGTCTTTGTTACATATTTCTTGGATCATTAATGAGAGTCCTGTCCTCACATTGAATTTGAAAGATCCCAATGGCAAAGATCGATATTAACCAAAAACAACCTATTCTCCTAAATTCTGGATCTAGTTTGCCTATTCTGTAAAACATTGCAGTGCTGATATGTTCTTTAAAAAGCTGTATGTGACTGACCAAAATGATCAGTTAATCTTAGTCTATGACCTACTTTGCTGCTGCTGCTAAGTCGCTTCAGTCATGTTGGACTCTGTGTGACCCCATAGACGGCAGCCAACCAGACTCCACTGTGCCTGGGATTCTCCAGGCAAGAACACTTGAGTGGGTTGCCATTTCCTTCTCCAATGCATGAAAGTGAAAAGTGAAAGTGAAGTCACTCAGTCGTGTCCGACTCTTCGCGACCCCCTGGACTGCAGCCTACCAGGTTCCTCCGTCCATGGGATTTTCCAGGCAAGAGTACTGGAGTGGGTTGCCATTGCCTTCTCCATAGGGTACTTTAGAAATGATCTAATACATATAAATTGCTTGGTGTGAAGCAAGGTTTCCCAACCTCTGCACTAGTGACATTTGGGGTCATACAATCCTCTGTTGTGGAACGATATCCTGCGTTTAGCAGCATGTCCGGCTTCCACCTGCTAGATGCCCATGGTATACTACCAAGTCATGACAGAAACACGACTCCAGATTATTTAATGACCCCTAGAGCAAAACTGTAGCCAATTGAGAGCTACCGGTGAAGACTGTAGCACATAGAAAGCAACTCGAGATAATTAGGGATAATTTTTATATACAGTGGTATGTAAAATACAACACACACATTTTAAGAATATAATTTAATAAGATTTTTAATAAATTTATGTAACAATGTAACCAAAATCTTAAGACAAAAAGCTTCATCTCCACAGAAAGTGCCTTCATTACCATTCCAGTCCACTTCTACCCTTCATAGGTAACCATTTTTCTTATTTCTATCACCAGAAAGATTTTGCCTATTCTTGAGATTCATATAATTAGAAATTTTATATATAATACTATATAAATATATGTTATAAAATGCAGATTATTAGTCACTTATATAAATATTTTCTTCCAAATCATAGCTACCATTTACAAGTTCTTAATTATTATTTGATGTAAAGACTTAAGTTTGAAGTTCGTTTTATTTTTTTCTTTTATGATTGGTGTATTTTGTGTTCTCTAAGAAATATTTGTCTTCACAAAGTCCCAGATATAGTCCCTTAAATGTTATTCTAGAAGATTTATAATTGTGACACTTAAGGTTTGACCTATGAAACATCTCAAATTAATCCTATTATAATGTAAAGGTAGAGGTTCACTTTCCCCCATATATTTGTAAAGTTTCTTCACCAACACATGATGAAAATTTATATTTACATTTATATTTATATCCCCCCATTTAATTTGATGCTTTTGCAGGAAATTGACACTGTATATCTGTCTGTCTCTAGCTGCTATTAAGCCCTTTAAATAAATTTACTTTTGCTTTCTTCTTTTTATCATTTTTAGCTGACATTTTCCATCTCACGATTATGTCCATCTTTTCCTTCACATCTTTGAATATAATTGCATAGGTTTTAATCACTGTCTGTAATTCCAACATCTCCATCATCTTGAGGTCTTTTCTATTTCTGTTATCATTTTTTAAAATATGGGTTACATTTTTATCATTTCTCATATGTCTAGTACTTTCTATTGTGTGTTTGGCATTTTGGGGTGCTACATTTTAGGAATATAGACTACACTGTCTTCCTTTAAATGGTGCTGAGATTTATTCTGACAGACAGTTAAATTTATGGTGATTCTGATTGGTCTGGAAAGGCTTGGTTTTGGGAGATGGCGTATTTTGTTTTTTTTCCATAGTTTTAGGGCATGGCACTTAACCTAGAGCATTATACTTAATCCTACAAGGTGTTTTTTCTGGAATTTCAATCAGTTGTTCAAAGTGTTTAGTAATATTTCTCCAGTCTAAGCAGGCCAGAACTCCAAACTCTCAAATAACTATATCATTTCTAGTATCTTCTTTATCTCTCACAGCTATGACACTTTCTCCTTACAAAGCCTGTTGCGTAGCCCAGCCTTCCAGGAAGACCTCAAGGAACCCCTATGCAGATTTTGTATTAGCTAGTACAGGGATATGCAAATTCCAGAAACTTCAGCATCTCCCAAATCCAACCTCTGCCTCTTTAGCTTAGTGAGTTCATCCTGCTCTACCTGGGCTGAATGTCCCAACTTCCAGTTTATAAAATATTCCAAAGCAGAATTCCAGAGGAAATGCAGGATTCAATTCACGTGTTCCTCTTAAGAATAGCAATCTTGTACTTGCTGTTGAACAATTCCTGAAAATATTTGCCTTATGTATTTTATGGTGGTTTATGGCATAAAGATAAATAGAGTAGCAGTTTATCTGTCCTGAGCAGAAATGGGAAGTTCCCTGATATTTTTTTTAAATATGTTTTACTCATTTTGAATGAAATGAAAATTTATTGTAGAATCATTAGAAAATATTAAAAAATTGTTAAGTCTCTGATTTAAAAGATTTATAGAAACAGTATGTAGAAAACAGCAGTTAATATTTTGGTATCCAAAGGTTTTTCCTTCTTCCTTCTTTTCTCTAAAAAATATTTAGAGAAATATGGGTCCTTAAGGCATTTAGTTATAGAGATTTCTTCTTACTGCTTACTGTCCAATGTTCAGCGCAGTTTTATTGACTTAAAGTAGAAGTCATCCATTACTTTTGCCTATACATCTTACATTCCTTCATTTTTATTTTTATTTTTTCCTTTTTTGGCAAAGTAATGTCTCTGCTTTTTAATATGCCATCTAGGTTGGTCATAACTTTCCTTCCAAGGAGTAAGCATCTTTTAATTTCATGGCTAAATCTCCAATTTTTCCAATAGCAAATGGAAGGGAGAAATCCATGGCCCTGTTGGCAGATCAAGTCAGAACTGTAAGGACATTCTAAATTATTTTTTCCCAATGATTCACTGGGGAGAAATTTGGTTGGCCAATAAGTTCTTTTCTTCTTTTTTACCATCTGATGGCTTAGGTAGCTCTTCAGTTGAGTTCAGTTCAGTCACTCAGTCATGTACGACTCTTTGTGACCCCATGAATCACAGCAAGCCAGGCTTCCCTGTCCATCACCATCTCCCAGAGTTCACTCAGATTCACGTCCATCGAGTCAGTGATGCCATCCAGCCATCTCCTATGTCATCCCCTTCTCCTCCTACCTGCAATCCCTCCCAGGATCAGAGTCTTTTCCAATGAGTCAACTTTTCTTTTCTTTTTTTTTTTTCTTTTTTTTTTTTAATTTTTTTTCAATTTTTATTGTTTTATTTTTTTATTTATTTTTTTATTTTATTAGTTTTTTATTTTTTAAATTTTAAAATCTTTAATTCTTACATCCGTTCCCAAACATGAACCCCCCTCCCACCTCCCTCCCCATAACATTTCTCTGGGTCATCCCCATGCACCAGCCCCAAGCATGCTGTATCCTGCGTCAGACATAGACTGGCGATTTAATTCTTACATGATAGTATACATGTTACAATGCCATTCTCCCAAATCATCCCACCGTCTCCCTCTCCCTCTCAGTCCAAAAGTCCGTTATACACATCTGTGTCTTTTTCCTGTCTTGCATACAGGGTCGTCATTGCCATCTTCCTAAATTCCATATATATGTGTTAGTATACTGTATTGGTGTTTTTCTTTCTGGCTTACTTCACTCTGTATAATCGGCTCCAGTTTCATCCATCTCATCAGAACTGATTCAAATGAATTCTTTTTAACGGCTGAGTAATACTCCATTGTGTATATGTACCACTGCTTTCTTATCCATTCATCTGCTGATGGACATCTAGGTTGTTTCCATGTCCTGGTTATTATAAACAGTGCTGTGATGAACATTGGGGTACATGTGTCTCTTTCAATTCTGGTTTCCTCTGTGTGTATGCCCAGCTGTGGGATTGCTGGGTCATAAGGTAGTTCTATTTGCAGTTTTTTAAGGAATCTCCACACTGTTCTCCATAGTGGCTGTACTAGTTTGCATTCCCACCAACAGTGTAGGAGGGTTCCCTTTTCTCCACACCCTCTCCAGCATTTATTGCTTGCAGATTTTTGGATCGCAGCCATTCTGACTGGTGCGAAGTGGTACCTCATTGTGGTTTTGATTTGCATTTCTCTGATAATGAGTGATGTTGAGCATCTTTTCATGTGTTTGTTAGCCATCCGTATGTCTTCTTTGGAGAAATGTCTATTTAGTTCTTTGGCCCATTTTTTGATTGGGTCATTTATTTTTCTGGAATTGAGCTGCATAAGTTGCTTGTATATTTTTGAGATTAGTTGTTTGTCAGTTGCTTCATTTGCTATTATTTTCTCCCATTCAGAAGGCTGTCTTTTCACCTTGCTTATAGTTTCCTTTGTTGTGCAGAAGCTTTTAATTTTAATTAGATCCCATTTGTTTATTTTTGCTTTTATTTCCAGAATTCTGGGAGGTGGATCATAGAGGATCCTGCTGTGATTTATGTCTGAGAGTGTTTTGCCTATGTTCTCCTCTAGGAGTTTTATAGTTTCTGATCTTACGTTTAGATCTTTAATCCATTTTGAGTTTATTTTTGTTTGCGGTGTTAGAAAGTGATCTAGTTTCATTCTTTTACAAGTGGTTGACCAGTTTTCCCAGCACCACTTGTTAAAGAGATTGTCTTTACTCCATTGTATATTCTTGCCTCCTTTGTCAAAGATAAGGTGTCCATATGTGTGTGGATTTATCTCTGGGCTTTCTATTTTGTTCCATTGATCTATATGTCTGTCTTTGTGCCAGTACCATACTGTCTTGATGACTGTGGCTTTGTAGTAGAGCCTGAAGTCAGGCAAGTTGATTCCTCCAGTTCCATTCTTCTTTCTCAAGATTGCTTTGGCTATTCGAGGTTTTTTGTATTTCCATACAAATCTTGAAATTATTTGTTCTAGTTCTGTGAAAAATGTGGCTGGTAGCTTGATAGGGATTGCATTGAATTTGTAAATTGCTTTGGGTAGTATACTCATTTTCACTATATTGATTCTTCCGATCCATGAACATGATATATTTCTCCATCTATTAGTGTCCTCTTTGATTTCTTTCATCAGTGTTTTATAGTTTTCTATATATAGGTCTTTAGTTTCTTTAGGTAGATATATTCCTAAGTATTTTATTCTTTTCGTTGCAATGGTGAATGGAATTGTTTCCTTAATTTCTTTTTCTACTTTCTCATTATTCATGTATAGGAATGCAAGGGATTTCTGTGTGTTGATTTTATATCCTGCAACTTTACTATATTCATTGATGAGCTCTAGTAATTTTCTGGTGGAGTCTTTGGGGTTTTCCATGTAGAGGATCATGTCATCTGCAAACAGTGAGAGTTTTACTTCTTCTTTTCCAATTTGGATTCCTTTTATTTCTTTTTCTGCTCTGATTGCTGTGGCCAAAACTTCCAGAACTATGTTGAATAGTAGCGGTGAAAGTGGACACCCTTGTCTTGTTCCTGACTTTAGGGGAAATGCTTTCAATTTTTCACCATTGAGGAGAATGTTTGCTGTGGGTTTGTCATATACAGCTTTTATTATGTTGAGGTATGTTCCTTCTATTCCTGCTTTCTGGAGAGTTTTTATCATAAATGGATGTTGAATTTTGTCAAAGGCCTTCTCTGCATCTATTGAGATAATCATATGGTTTTTATTTTTCACTTTGTTAATGTGGTGAATTACATTGATTGATTTGCGGATATTGAAGACTCCTTGCATCCCTGGGATAAAGCCCACTTGGTCATGGTGTATGATCTTTTTAATGTGTTGTTGGATTCTGATTGCTAGAATTTTGTTGAGGATTTTTGCATCTATGTTCATCAGTGATATTGGCCTGGAGTTTTCTTTTCTTGTGACATCTTTGTCAGGTTTTGGTATTAGGGTGATGGTGTTCCCATAGAATGAGTTTGGAAGTTTACCTTCCTCTGCAATTTTCTGGAAGAGTTTGAGGAGGATAGGTGTTAGCTCTTCTCGAAATTTTTGGTAGAATTCAGCTGTGAAGCCGTCTGGACCTGGGCTTTTGTTTGCTGGAAGATTTCTGATTACAGTTTCAATTTCCGTGCTTGTGATGGGTCTGTTAAGATTTTCTATTTCTTCCTGGTTCAGTTTTGGAAAATTGTACTTTTCTAAGAATTTGTCCATTTCTTCCACGTTGTCCATTTTATGGCATACAACTGCTGATAGTAGTCTCTTATGATCCTTTGTATTTCTGTGTTGTCTGTTGTGATCTCTCCATTTTCATTTCTAATTTTATTGATTTGATTTTTCTCTCTTTGCTTCTTGATGAGTCTGGCTAATGGCTTGTCAATTTTATTTATCCTTTCAAAGAACCAGCTTTTGGCTTTGTTGATTTTTGCTATGGTCTCTTTTGTTTCTTTTGCATTTATTTCTGTCCTAATTTTTAAGATTTCTTTCCTTCTACTAACTCTGGGGTTCTCCAATTCTTCCTTTTCTAGTTGCTTTGGTTGTAGAGTTAGGTTATTTATTTGACTTTTTTCTTGTTTCTTGAGGTATGCCTGTATTGCTATGAACTTTCCTCTTAGCACTGCTTTTATAGTGTCCCACAGGTTTTGGGTTGTTGTGTTTTCATTTTCATTAGTTTCTATGCATATTTTGATTTCTTTTTGATTTCTTCTGTGATTTGTTGGTTATTCAGAAGTGTGTTGTTCAGCCTCCATATGTTGGAATTTTTAATAGTTTTTCTCCTGTAATTGAGATCTTATCTTAATGCATTATGGTCAGAAAAGATGCTTGGAATGATTTCGATTTTTTTGAATTTATCAAGTTTAGATTTATGGCCCAGGATGTGATCTATCCTGGAGAAGGTTCCATGAGCACTTGAAAAAAAAGTGAAATTCATTGTTTTGGAGTGAAATGTCCTATAGATATCAATTAGGTCTAACTGATCTAATGTATCATTTAAAGTTTGCGTTTCTTTGTTAATTTTCTGTTTAGTTGATCTGTCCATAGGTGTGAGTGGGGTATTAAAGTCTCCCACTATTATTGTGTTATTGTTGATTTCCCCTTTCATACTTCTTAGCATTTGTCTTACATATTGCAGTGCTCCTATATTGGGTGCATATATATTTATAATTGTTATATCTTCTTCTTGGATTGCTCCTTTGATCATTATGTAGTGGCCTTCTTTGTCTCTTTTCACAGCCTTTGTTTTAAAGTCTATTTTATCGGATATTTTATTGCCACTCCTGCTTTCTTTTGGTCTCTATTTGCGTGGTATATCTTTTTCCAGCCCTTCACTTTCAGTCTGTATGTGTCCCTTGTTTTGAGGTGGGTCTCTTGTAAGCAGCATATAGAGGGGTCTTGCTTTTGCGTCCATTCGGCCAGTCTTTGTCTTTTGGTTGGGGCGTTCAACCCATTTACATTTAAGTTAATTATTGATAAGTATGATCCCGTTATCATTTACTTTATTGTTTTGGGTTCGGGTTTATACACCCTTTTCGTGTTTCCTGTCTAGAGAATATCCTTTAGAATTTGTTGGAGAGCTGGTTTGGTGGTGCTGAATTCTCTCAGCTTTTGCTTGTCTGTAAAGCTTTTGATATCTCCTTCGTATTTGAATGAGATCCTTGCTGGGTACAGTAATCTGGGCTGTAGGTTATTGTCTTTCATCACTTTAAGTATGTCTTGCCATTCCCTCCTGGCCTGAAGAGTTTCTATTGAAAGATCAGCTGTTATCCTTGTGGGAATCCCCTTGTGTGTTATTTGTTGTTTTTCCCTTGCTGCTTTTAATATTTGTTCTTTGTGTTTGATCTTTGTTAATTTGATTAATATGTGTCTTGGGGTGTTTCGCCTTGGGTTTATCCTATTTGGAACTCTCTGTGTTTCTTGGACTTGGGTGATTATTTCCTTCCCCATTTTAGGGAAGTTTTCAACTATTATCTCCTCAAGGATTTTCTCATGATCTTTCTTTCTGTCTTCTTCTTCTGGGACTCCTATAATTCAAATGTTGGAGCGTTTCATATTGTCCTGGAGGTCTCTGAGATTGTCCTCATTTCTTTTAATTCATTTTTCTTGTTTCCTCTCTGATTCATTTATTTCTACCATTCTATCTTCTATTTCACTAATCCTATCTTCTCCCTCCGTTATTCTACTATTTGTTGCCTCCAGAGTGTTTCTGATCTCATTTATTGCGTTATTCATTATATTTTGACTCTTTTTTATTTCTTCTAGGTCCTTCTTAAATCTTTCTTGCATCTTCTCAATCCTTGTCTCTAGGCTATTTATTTGTGATTCCATTTTGATTTCAAGATTTTGGATCATTTTCACTATCAATATTCGGAATTCCTTCTCCGGTAGATTCCCTACTTCTTCCTCTTTTGTTTGGTTTGGTGGGCAACTCTCCTGTTCCTTGACCTGCTGAGTATTCCTCTGTCTCTTCATCTTGGTTATATTGCTGCGTTTGGGGTGGCCTTTTTATATTCTGGTAATTTGTGGAGTTCTCTTTATTATGGAGCTTCCTCACTTTGGGTGGGGTTCTATCAGTGGCTTGTCAAGGTTTCCTGGTTAGGGAGGCTTGTGTTGGAGTTTTGGTGGGTGGAGCTGGGTTTCTTCTCTCTGGAGTGCAGTGGAGTGACCCGTAATGGGTTATGAGACATCAAAGGTTTTGGGATAATTTTGAGCTGCCTGTATATTGAAGCTCAGGGGAGTGTTCCTGTGTTGCTGGAGAATTTGCATGGTATGTCTTGTTTTGGAACTTGTTGGACCTTGGGTGGAGCTTGGTTTCCGTGTAGGTATGAAGGCATTTGATGAGCTCCTATTGCTTAATGTTCCCTGAATTCAAGAGTTCTCTAATGTTTTCAGGCTTTGGATTTAAGCCTCCTGCTTCTGGTTTTCAGTTTTATTTTTACAGTAGCCTCTAGACTTCTCCATCTATACAGCACCGATGATAAAACATCTAGGTTAAAGATGAAAAGTTTCTCCACATTGAGGGACACTCAGAGAGGTTCACTGAGTTACAAGGAGAAGAGAAGATGGAGGGGGTAGTTAGAGGTAACTGGAATGAGATGCAGTGAGATCAAAAGAGGAGAGAGCAAGCTAGCCAGTAGTCACTTCCTTATGTGCACTCTATAGTCTGGACTGCTCAGAGGTATTTACAGAGTTATACAGGGAAGAGGAGAGGGAGGAAGTAGACAGAGGTGACCAGGAGGATAAGAGAGAGGAATGAGTAGGAGAGAGACAAATCCTGCCAGTAACCAGTTCCTTAGGTGTTCTCCACTGTCTGGAACACACAGAGATTCACAGAGTTGGATAGAGAAGAGATGGGGGAGAAAAGAGACAGAGGCCACCTGGTGGAGAAAAAGGAGAGTCCAGAGGAGGAGAGAGTGGTCAAGCCAGTAATCTCGCTCTCAGGTAAACTTGGGTAGTGAAGTTTGGGTTTTTACATGTACAAAATTGACAACAAAAACCTAAGAGCAAAGATTAAAAATCTAGAGTAGAGGTTGGATTTTCAAAGATACAATATTAAAGAAAAGCAGAAGGAAAAAGGAAGAAAGAAAAAAAAGAATTATTAAAAAACAAACAAACAAACAAAAAAACACCAACAACCATCCACAGACTATATATGGTGTTTGCCTTAAAAAAAAAAAGTCCTTTTTTTTAAATAGTAATAATAGGTTACAGAAATAAAAATTAGAGGAGAAATAGAAGACTTAACAATTTAAAAAAAGTTAGAAAAAAAAAGGAAAAAGAAAAAAAAACAGAAAAGCAAAAAAAAAAAAAAGGAATGATTTTAAAAATATTAAAAATATCTGGCCCTTCTCTGATGTTATGGGCCGTGTGGGATCACTTCCAAGGTGGTTCCCTCTGTTTAACTTCTTCTGTTTGCTGGTTTTTTAGGCTCACTAGTTCAGTCGCACTGTGGGGAGGGGGGATGCTGCAAACAAATAGCACTGTCGTGTGCACACAGTATCTCAGCCCCGCTTGACCTGTCCTTTCTCGCGGTGCACAAATCGCTCCGGCTCTACGATGCTCAGCCGGGAACCGTCTGGGGCCGGCCCTAGGCTGCGTGCACTTCCCCGGTCCAAGCCGCTCAGGTTCGGTGCTCAGGCAGCCCTCAGAGGCACAGATTCGGCTGGGACTGCGCTTTGTGCCCTTCCCAGGTCTGAGTAGCTCAGGAGTTTGGCGAGCGCGATCGCCGCGGCTTGTCACCTTTTCTGCCGCTGCTGCTCAGCTTTCAGGGTGGACCGCTGGCGCCCCCCGTGAGGCAGATTGTGACTGTCCAGCACCCCCAGAAGTCTTAGCAAAGGCGCCTGCTTGCAGTTTGGTAAGTAAAGTCTCTCCGGGTCTGCAATTGCCCCTTTCCAGCCCTTACGGCTCTGGCTGCCTGTCCCCGGCGGGGGATGGTCTGCAGCCGGCTTTTTCCGTTCTGTCCTTTGTTCTGTGCTCAGTCCTGGCGGTGTCTTATGTTCGAGCTTTTCGCGTGGTAGCTATCCCACAGTCTGGTTTACTAGCCCAAGTTAGATCGTTCTGGTTGCGCGTGGGGCGTTCCTGCCCGATTCTTACAAAGCTCTGCAGCCCGCGCCTCCCGCGCGTCCCTCCCTGCCCCCAATTCCCAATGGCGGATGCAGGCGTCTGTGCTGCTTTTCCGCTGGGGGAGTTACTGTTGGGCTTGTAAACTGTTTGTTTTAATTATTTATCTATTTTTCCTTCCTGTTATGTTGCCCTCTGTGTTTCCAAGGCTCGCCACAGACTCGGCAGGGAGAGTGTTTCCTGGTGTTTGGAAACCTCTCTTCTTAAAATTCCCTTCCCGGGACGGGCTTCCCTTCCTGGGACGGAGCTCCCTCCCCACCTCCTTTGTCTCCTTTCTCGTCTTTTATATTTTTTCCTACCTGTTTTTGAAGACAATGGTCTGCTTTTCTGGTTGCCTGATGTCCTCTGCCAGCCTACAGAAGTTGTTTTGTGGAGTTTGCTCGGCGTTGAAATGTTCTTTTGAGGAATTTGTGAGGGAGAAAGTGGTCTTCCTGTCCTATTCCTCTGCCATCTTTCCCTCCCCCTTCCATTCCTTCATTTTTAGTAACAGTATCTCTGTTCTTGTTTTGGCAATTATCTGATATCTTAATGAAATTGTCACTTATCTAGTGTTGTATTCCCATGATCAAGGAGTAAGCTTGTGGTCTGACTTTCATTGCTAAGCCTTATTCTCTTGGGAGGTGATAAATACAGAAAATGTTTGGCATAGATTTATCCAATTTCAGACTACAGGCTACTGATTATTGGTCCTGCCACCTGGATCCTGGAGTTGCTCCCTTTTGATGTATGTTGCAAAGTCAATGTTTTCCCTTGATTTTTTTTTTTAACTGCTAATTTTAAAAAATAATTTCTGGCTTATTTTGGCCCAGTTGTCATTGTCTATATCTTGCAAATGAAGAATCCTAGATAATACAAAAATTGGTCTTATAGTGGGCCAGAGGTCTTCAAGAAAATGTTGAATTGATTCCTGGCCTGAGATGTGATAAAAGGCACCGTCTTGAATTGTAAACTGAAAGAAAGATAGTAAGGTTGGATGGATAGTAAGGAAGATATTAAGTAAGCTTTAAGTTTGCAATGGTGTAGAACAATGAGATGGAATGAGAGAACAGTAAATTAAAATCACATAAATCCTTTTGTCAAGACCTATAATGAAATTTATGTGCATTTTGAGGGTTAATTTGAAAATACTGAAAGAATTACTTGGGTTTTCTAACCTTTGGCTAAGATAGGGAAACAATAATGACAACAAAAGAAACAAAATGACAAACAAAACTTTCAGAGAATCAGTTTTTGAGATGCAGAGTTGAAAATCATTTGAGTTTATAGGGTTAACATGAAATCTAATCTGGAAAACATAGCAGTGGCCACAGGACTGGAAACAGTGTGCATTACAATCCCAAAGAAGGTCTGTCAAACAATGTTCAAACTACCACACAATTGCACTTATTTCACATGCTAACAACTGCTGCTGCTGCTGCTGCTGCTGCTGCTGCTGCTAAGTCACTTCAGTTGTGTCCGATTCTCTGCAACCCCATAGACAGCAGCCCACCAAGCTCCCCCATCCCTGGGATTCTCCAGACAAGAACACTGGAGTGGGTTGCCATTTTCTTCTCCAAGCATGAAAGTGAAAAGTGAAAGTGAAGTCGCTCAGTTGTGTCCGATGCTTAGTGACCCCATGGACTGCAGCCCACCAGGCTCCTCCATCCATGGGATTTTTCCAGGCAAGAGTACTGGAGTGGGATGTCATTGCCTTCTCCACATGCTAACAAAGTAATCCTCAAAATTCTCAAAGTTAGGCTTCAACAGTACATGAACCAAGAACTCCCAGATGTACAAGCTGTATTTAGGAAAAGCAGAGGAACAAGAGATCAAATTGCCAACATCCATTGGATCATCGAAAAAGCAAGAGAATTCCAGAAAAACATCTACTTCTGCTTCTGACAAAACTAAAACCTCGACTGTGTGGATTATAACAAACTGGAAAATTCTTCAAGAGATGAGAATACCAGACCACCTTACCTGCCTCCTGAAAACCTGCATGCAAGTCAAGAAGCAACATTTAGAACTGGACATGGAACAACGGACTGTTTCCAAATCGGGAAAGGAGTATGTCAAGGCTGTACATTGTCCCCCTGTTTATTTAATTTTTATGCAGAGTACATCATATGAAATACTGGGTTGAATGAAGCACAAGCTGGAATCAAGATTGCCGGGAGAAATGTCAATAACTTCAAATATGCAAATGACACCACCCATATGGCAGAAAAGGAAGAGGAACTAAGAGCCTCTTGATAAAAGTGAAAGAGGAAACTGAAAAAACTGGCTTAAAGCTCAACATTCATAAAACTAAGATCATGGCATCCAGTCCCATCACTTCATGGCAAACAGATGGGGAAATAATGGAAACAGTGACTTCATTTTCTTGGGCTCCAAAATCGTTGCAGATAGTGACTGCAGCCACGAAACTGAAATATGTTCACTACTTGGAAGAAAAGCTATGACAAACCTAGACAACATATTAAAAGGCAGAGACATTAGTTTGCCAGCAAAGGTCCATATAGTCAAAGCTGTGATTTTTCCATTAGTTATGTATGCACATGACAGTTGAACCATGAAAAAGGCTGAACGCCAAAGAATTGATGCTTTTGACCTGTGGTGTTGCAGAAGGTTCTTGAGACACCCTTTGACGGCAAGGAGGTTAAACCATTCAATCCTAAAGGAAATCAGTACTGAATATTCATTGGAAAGTTGATGCTGAAGCTCCAATACTTTGGCCACCTGATGCAAAGAGCTGACTCACTAGAAAAGACCCTAATGCTAAGAAGGATTGAAAGCAGGAGGAAAAGGGGATAACAGAGGAAAAGATGGTTGGGTGGCATCACCAACTCAATGGACATGAGTTTGAGCAATCCCAGGAGATGGTGAAGGACAGGGAAGTTGGAGTGCTACAGTCCATGGGGTCACAAAGAGTGAGACATGACTAAGTGACTGAACAACAAAGATGACAACATGAAAGCTAGTATGTGTGTGTGCTAAATTTCTTCTCTCAAGTCCAGCTCTTTGCAACACTATGGACTGTACCCATCAGGCTCCTCTCTCCATGAGATTCTCCAGGTAAGAACACTGAAGTGTGTTGGCATGCCCTCCTCCAAGGGATCTTCCCAACCCAGGGATCAAACCCAGGTCTCCCAGGTCTCCCAGGCAGATTCTTCACTGCTGTACCACTAGGGAAGCCCTAAAGAAATCTAATGTATCAATCAGCAAAGAAGCAAATTCTACCAATCAGACTGAGGGTTCTGGGAAGATGCATGCATTTGGATTATTTCAAACTTTCAGGAGAAAGCTGATGTGTTCTCTCTTACCCCTAATCTCACTACTAAATTAGTAATCAGATTCCAAGATCAACATGTTCTATATTTTATTTGTCATGTGAATTTGTCCCAATTATGTCTTCACCACATTCCCTCAAGAGATCTGTTTTTCACTTATAAAGGCTTTCAGTTCAGTTCAGTTGAGTCACTCAGTCGTGTCCGACTCTTTGCGACCTCATGAATTGCAGCACACCAGGCCTCCCTGTCCAGCACCAACTGCCAGAGTTCACCCAAACCCACATCCATCGAGTCAGTGACTGCCATCCAGCCATCTCATCCTCTGTCGTCCCTTTTTTCTCCAGTCCCCAGTCCCTCCCAGTGTCAGAGTCTTTTCCAATGAGTCAACTCTTTGCATGAAGTGGCCAAAGTACTGGAGTTTCAGCTTTAGCATCATTCCTTCCAAAGAACACCCAGGACTGGTCTCCTTTAGAATAGACTGGTTGGATTTCCTTGCAGTTCAAGGGACTCTCAAGAGTCTTCTCCAACACCACAGTTCAAAAGCTTCAATTCTTCAGTGCTCAGTTTTCTTCACAGTCCAACTCACATCCATACATGACTACAGGAAAAAGCATAGACTTGACTAGACGGACCTTTGTTGGCAAAGTATAAAGGCTTTAGGGGGCAGGTTAATTAGCGAAAGCACAGGATTATTGAAAAAGTAGGGTAAAATAAATTTTTATAATGGCATTTCATTGGTTGTTATCTTTACACTAAAAATATACTGGAGGGAGTTGAAATCTCAGTGGAGTTGGGAGGATCCCAGGTGGCTGATCTTCAGTTCAGTTCTTAGGAAGTGAAAATAGTGGATGTGACTACAAGAATAAGCAACAGGACGAGAGGGATAGTAGAACGCTGGTGAACCAATAAAAATCTCTGCCCAGGTTAATGGTTCATGGGGTTCCTAAGAATGAAATCATTATATCTCTAAGATCGTACTTAAATTACATACCCAAAACACTCCAGATGTGGCCAACTAAAGAATAGACCTGCTATAGCAAACCCAAGAATTATGGACCCTCAACCATTATTAGAGCTGAGGCAGTTCACCAACCAAGCCTTGTATGAGCCTTAAGTTCAGTTCAGTTCAGTAGCTCAGTTGTGTCGGACTCTTTGTGACCCCATGAATCACAGCACGCCAGGCCTCCCTGTCCAGCACCAACTCCTGGAGTTCACTCAGATTCACGTCCATCGAGTCAGTGATGCCATCCAGCCATCTCATCCTCTGTCGTCCCCTCCTCCTCCTGCCCCCATCCCTCCCAGCATCAGAGTCATTTCCAATGAGTCAACTCTTCACATGAGGTGGCCAAAGTACTGGAGTTTCAACTTTAGCATCATTTCCTTCCAAAGAAATCCCAGGGCTGATCTCCTTCAGAATGGACTGGTTGAATCTCCTTGCAGTCCAAGGAACTCTCTAGAGTCTTCTCCAACACCACAGTTCAAAAGCACCAATTTTTCAGTGCTCAGCCTTCTTCACAGTCCAACTCTCACATCCATACATGACCACAGGAAAAACCATAGCCTTGACTAGACGGACCTTAGTCGGCAAAGTAATGTCTCTGCTTTTGAATATGCTATCTCGGTTGATCATAACTTTTCTTCCAAGGAGTAAGCGTCTTTTAATTTCATGGCTGCAGTCTATTTTAGAAGATAGATCTCAATAGAGAGATGCATACAAATGCATACAGTGAATTTCTCTGTAGCCTTCCTCCAAGGAGCCCAGAGCCATTCTCCTAGGAAACTAGGCCCTTGGAAAGCTGTCCTTTGGTTTCTTTGAAAGTAAAATGAGGCAACTATTTTAACTGTCAAACAAATTGCTTTGAGGAATAAGAAAATCATAATACCTATGAAGTACATAGAATAGTATCTGGTTCATAATATGAGCTTGATGATGTTAGTCATTTTTTTTTATTTTTATTTTTACTTTATTTTGCTTTACAATACTGTATTGGTTTTGCCATACATTGACATGAATCAGCCACAGGTGTACATGAGTTCCCAATCCTGAACCGCCATCCCGCCTCCCACCCCATATCATCTCTCTGAGTCATCCCAGTGCACCAGCCCCAAGCGTCCTGTATCCTGTCTCGAACATAGACTGGCGATTCGTTTCTTACCTGATAGTATACATGTTTCAATGCCATTCTCCCAAATCATCCCACCCTCTCCCTCTCCCATGGAGTCTAAAAGTCCGTTCTATACATCTGTGTCTCTTTTGCTGTCTCACATAGAGGGTTATCATTATCAATTTTCTAAATTCCATATACATGTATTAGTATACTGTATTGGTGTTTTTCTTTCTGGCTTACTTCACTCTGTATAATCGGCTCCAGTTTCATCCACCTCTTTAGAACTGATTCAAATGTATTCTTTTTAATGGCTGAGTAATACTCCATTGTGTATATGTACCACTGCTTTCATATCCATTCATCTGCTGATGGACATCTAGGTTGCTTCCATGTCCTGGCTATTATAAACAGCGCTGCGATGAACATTGGGGTACACATGTCTCTTCCTATTCTGGTTTCCTCGGTGTGGATGCCCAGCAGTGGGATTGCTGGGTCATAGGCAGTTCTATTTGCAGTTTTTTAAGGAATCTCCACACTGTTCTCCATAGTGGCTATACTAGTTTGCATTCCCACCAACAGTGTAAGAGGGTTCCCTTTTCTCCACACCCTCTTTAGCATTTATTGCTTGTAGACTTTTGGATTGCAGCCATTCTGACTGGTGTGAAATGATACTTCATTGTGGTTTTGATTTGCGTTTCTCTGATAATGAGTGATGTTGAGCATCTTTTCATGTGTTTGTTAGCCATCCATATGTCTTCTTTGGAGAAATGTCTGTTTAGTTCTTTGGCCCAAGTACAACTTTATAACCCTTGCTCTCCTCAGGAAATATTTCACATTTGTATTTCATGAAGTCTTTGCTGTTAGCTATAAAAAGAACTATTTTTTTTCAGTGTGCATGCTCAGTCATGTCTGATTCTTTTCCACCTCATGAACTGTAGCTCACCAGGCTCCTCTGCCCACGGGATTTTCTAGGCAAGAGTACTGGAGTGGGTTGCCATTTCCTCCTCCAAGGGATTTTTGTGACCTAGGGATCAAACCCACATTCCTTGTGCCTCCTGCATTGGCAGGTGGATTCCTTACCACTGTACCACCTGGGAAGCCCCAAGAATGAGTACTTAAAGACAATTTGAAGCACCAAACTGGGCCATAGTGAAAGTTGTGTCATGGACATTTTTAAAGTCCCTCAAATTGTCCGATGCTTTATTAGAAATCTGCTTTCCTAGAACTTGTGATTGGCCCTGTTGCTAATGGTTTGTTTCACATCCTTGACTCCCAGAGAAGGTAATCTCCCTCCTCTGAAGCCCAGTACAGCAGCACTCCTTTTATAGCTCTCCTTGCATTGTATTACTAGTTGCTTCTGTGTGTGTTTCCTCTAAAGATGAGCTCCTTAAGATCCAAGGGAAATCGTTATAGAAGACTTGGTGGCAGGAAATCAAGACTAAACTCCATACTCCTCCATTTAACAGCCTTTGTATTTTACTCCTGCAAGCACCATTTTCCTTATTTGCAAGCGCTAATAACAATGTAAGCCTAATTCCTGTTCGTACCCTCACATTGTTATATGGTGAAATGCTAAGAGCACTTTCCTGAGTCTGAACTTATCTCCACCACCATCACTAGCATTGTGGCCTAGCTACACTCCTATCCACACTCCCAGTGTTTCTGCTTCCTCTTCTTTGATGCAGAGTTGAGATGGGGCCAACTCATACAAAGCACTGAGAGCAATGCCTAGCAAGTAGTAATTACTCAATATATGTTAAATTACTATTGAAATAAATAAGTTAATATACATGTAAATATTTCATAAACTGCTAATATAAATATTCATTACTAGGATGAATTGTTTTAAACTGTCAATAAATTGATGGGTTAGTTAATGAACTTTTTAAACTATATGATATGTATTAATTTGTGAATATATTATTTTTTTAACCAGGGCAAATTGGTGCATTTAAAGGTCAGATCTGTTTTCATAACTTTGGTTTTAAGACCGAAATAGTGAGCTCCAAATTCACACTTCGAAAAAATTAAAGATGATTACATCTAGCCTTAAAAACCTACTCCCTCAAGATATCCTTGACTCAGAGAGTCAGGATCTATGTTTACAACTGAAGAGAACTGGTCCTCTCTTCACCGTATGCTCTCTTATTATAGTTATAACATCTACAACTGCCTTTTCCCATAGTTCTGAGGTGGGAAATATTACCTCACTGTGTTTTTACATAGTTGAATGCAACGGTTTTTCTTCCTTGAAAAATAACATTTGTTTAACATGCCTAATGTTTTGGAAAGGAATTTAACACAATAATAAAACTGTCCTTACACGTTACTATTAATATTTTTAAAAATCACTCCTCTATAAAGCACTGCTTTTTTCTATTCTCAAAGACTGCATGGTGTTTAAGTAATTTGCAGTATAACACTGAAGTGGTGTTTTATATGCAACTTAAATAACTTTTTATGTTTTAGTCCATGATTTTATATAGTGTCCTACTGACATTTGCTATCCATATTTGAAATCTCATGTTATTGCTGGTTTCATAGATTGCAGTTATAAAATAGTATGCAAGATTGGACATTTACCACAAATCTCAAAAGCTGTAGGAGGAAATAGGCTCCAAAATGTAATTTTTTTAATGACAGTGAAGCAGGGATTTCAGTAAATTTCCTTTTTTCAAAAACTACTGCTAAAATTGCCCACCATTTAGAATAACAAGCAGAACTAAACTTCTAATTAATAGCCAATTTTGAAATAATTCAGAGCACTGTTTTTTTATAAAGTCTTTTGAAATATAAATATATCTTATTCTAATGAAGCTTATGATTTTTTAATCCAATTTAATTTTCTTGATTTTACTTATATTAAAATGTTCAGAAATAATATAATGAATTATGTTATCTGTTAACAAGGACTTCCCTCATAGCTCAGTTGGTAAAGAATCTGCCTGAAATGCAGCAGATCCACATCTGATCCCTGGGTTGGGAAGATCCCTGGAGAAGAAAATGGCAACCCACTCCAGTATTCTTGCCTGGAGAATCCCATGGACAGGGGAGCCTGGCAGGCTACAGTCGTGGGGTCGCAAGAGTGGAACATGACTTAGCAACTAAAGAGACACAGAGAGAGGGAGATCAATTAACGTAATGAAATCATGAGGCTGTACTATGTATCTATAATCTCTATCTCTCTTAAATGCTTTCTTAACAATACTTTTTGTCAGTCCACAGAAATATTCTTATGAGTCATACCAATAAAACCCAGGAAGATCTCTAAAAATTTTATAAAGTGCAACAAACTAAACTGAATTGACTTATTCTGAATCTTTCAGAAAGATGGTTTCCAGGTTTGCAATTGGACTTTCATTTATCGCAAACATTTATTTTTTATTTTAATGACCAAACCTTGCCTTTATATATATTTTTCTTTAATATACCATTTTTTACAAAACAAATTCTCAGCCAGAATATTAACTTAAACAGAGGAATAAGATACCATCAAGTATAATAATACAAAGTTTGCTTTTTGAGATAAATATTGTGTCTGGAATTCTTTTTGGAACAGGCAAAGTAAAAATAACTAAAGCACACTTCCATGCTAAGTTACTTCAGTTGTGTCCAACTCTATGTGATGACATGGACCATAGCCCGCCAGGCTTCTCTGTCCATGGGATTCTCAGGCAAGAATAGTGGAATGGGTTGCCACTTCCACCTCCAGGAGATCTTCCCAACCCAAGGATCGAACCTGCGTCTCGTACACCTCCTGCATTGACAGGTGGATTCTTTACCACTAGCATCACCCGGGAAGCCCAGCTAAAGCATGCTGCTGCTAAGTCATGTCAGTCATGTCCGACTCTGTGCGACCCCACAGACAGCAGCCCACCAGGCTCCTCCGTCCATTGGATTCTCCAAGGAAGAACACTCGAGTGAGTTGCCATCTCCTTCTCCAATGCATCAAAGTGGAAAGTGAAAGGGAAGTCGCTCAGTCATATCCGACTCTTAGCAACCCCATGGACTGCAGCCTACCAGGCTCCTCCATCCATGGGAGTTTCCAGGCAAGAGTACTGGAGTGGGTCGCCAGTGCCTTCTCTGAACTAAAACATAGATGAAAGTAAATAACAAAAATACACAGGTGCTATTTTAAACTAAATATGAGTCTTTATTTACTTGTTCTTACTTCCCCTCTGAATCTCATGAAAATTGATCATATTCAAAGTCCCGTTCAATTTTAAAATAAAAAACATCACAATTAAAAACAGCTTGCATCACAAACTATTTTAGTTAGGCTACGGGGCTTGGTGGTATTAAAGATCTAATTTGACTTATGTGTTAACCAGCTTCCCAAATGGGCCCCAGTGACTTGCACTTCTTGGTAGCCACATCGTTGTGTATCCACCTTGTATCAGCTTTGGTCTCTGTGACCAACAGAGTACAGCAGACATGATGCTACATCACTTCTGAGGCTAAATTATTGAAGCATGGTGGCTTCTAGCTTGGGAAAGCTCTCTGATTTTCTCTCTTGGATCCCTCAGTCTGGAGAAAGTGAATTACCAGACCATAGCGATCCTTAGAAGAGGCCCATGTGGTGTAACTAAACTCTCTTGCCAAAGACCTCGTAAGTAGATTTAGACACAAATCCTGTAGCCCTAACCAACTACAGCCCTGGCTGTTAGTTGTCTATTACTTCATGAGAGCTTTGGAGCCAGAAGCACTGACTTGAGCCATTCCTAGATTCCTGACCTTCAGAAAAATATGTGCGATGATACTTTTTAAAGTGGCTGTTTTTGGGGTCATTTGTTATAGAGCAATAGTTAAGGAATACAACTCACAAAAGAAAAACAAGGCCCCAAATTTCACACCTTTCACAGTGAATCAGGATCAATGAATTGGCCATAGATAGTCAAATGGCTTGAGACCCACTGGCAAATCATTTTGGTCTAAAAGGAGAATTTTTTCTTATGCATGCAAAAGTAACTCAACTACACTATTAAGCTCTCGCAACAACCCCCTAAGAAGGCTCTCTGAGGGGCTCCCAACCTCTCCTGCATTCCCTAGCCCTTCTGTGTATACATTTATCTCTATTTTATTAGAATTATTATTTTTTTATCTTCAGTCTTGGTGGAGATATCTTGAAGGTAGAGACTTTCTTTTTACTCATTGTAATTCCTGGTATATAGTAGTTACTTGATATACCTCAGCCAAATACATATCTAAATTACCATACTCTAGTTATCCTAAGATCCAAGCAAGTAAAAATTACTACTTTTAAAGTTAAAGGAAGTGTCATCATAAGCACAGTTTATACAAAAAGAAATCAGACAGTCTCGAAGGATATTTTCCAGACTCTGGCTGATAATAGTCTTAGCCCCCAGGTTCCACGCTGCCCTGTTCCAGACTGTCCTGAATGCATGCTGACAAATCTTCCTTGTCTATTTCCTGTTTTTCTCTACCTACCACTCTTCTTCTCTTGATAGATTTCCTTTGCTCTAATCATGTGATTCAAGAATACATTTAAAGGACTCCCCCTTATGCCAATCCACATTTTAAAAGAAAATATCTTAGAAGCAGAACTACATATGCACATCCTGAGCTGAGCTACCTAGCAGTGTTGGTGTGAACTTTTCACAAATCACTTCAGCTTCCCACCCTGGAACACCTGGATTTCATGTCTGTTACCAGTTACCTTGGTATATGGCATGCTCAAAGCCACTGCCGTAGGAAACTGAACCATCCCAGTTACCCTCCACATCTGTCAAATATGTAGCCAGATGAATCATCCGTTTTATATTGGAAACTTCAATATAAATTGATATTTTATTTTATTTAGATAGAAATGACATTTCTGATATTTTAGATTGGGTCATCATTGACTCTTTACAAGCCTGGGTCTTAATATCTATTTAACCTAATATCTAATTGATAAAATACTTGGGATTATAATTCTACCATCTTCTTTTCCTGAAGATTTGCAGATTTCCTAACTTAAACTGAGCAGATAGCATTTGCGTTTCAGTTAATGACCTATTTGTGTGTTAGATGTGAAGATTCTAGCAGTGACTTATTTCATTAATTCACTCATCAGTTCAGCAGCAATAACCTTCAGTCACGGGCAGCAATAATGATTTCTGAGAGAAGCTAATGCTAGAAGCCTCTAGCCATGTTTGCAAATAAGTCCATGTATCATGGCATTCAAAGATTGATCCACAGAGGCACATTTGGTGATTTTTGCAGCATAGCTTGCAGACAGTAATTTTTCGAGAGCAGAATGATTGATTAAAGAGAAGAGAGACTAATCACAGTTTCCTCCAGTCTTTAAAAGACTATGAAAGATGAAGTTCTGCATACCATACAACTACAATTATCCAAAATTAGCTCATCTAAAGCCAAAGTAGTAATATCAATTATCAGGTATTATATTTATTTTATTTACCACGATATCTAAAATTAGTGTTGAAGAGTAGGTCACTCATTTGGAAAGAAAAATGGAAACCAGAAAGTGACACAGAAATTATTTTCAAAATATTTCAGGATCATTGGCCTGAAAATTCCTCTCCAATCGATTAACTGATAATGACATGGATTAGCATTTGGCTAAAGGTAAAATGGATGCCTTTTTAAAGAAAAATACAAATAAGCCTGCATTTTCCAGACTCTCTTTGCTTTAAATAATGACCAAAATATGTTAGTTCTTCTAAATTAAAAGTCACAATTTTTATTAATATCTCAATACTTATAAGCATCCTTTAGTATTAATATTTTGAATGCTATGAAAATAAACACTTTCTCTCCTTAGTTTAATAACCAAGGCTTGTAGATTAAGGCAAATTAAGGTCTGTTTCAATGGGGTTTTGAGATCAGTTTTGGTGTCTGAGCCCATTTTTGGCTTTGCTTACGTGTATGTTTTTGTGCTCATAGTTTTTCATTTAAAAGTAGAAAACTGCTTCATATGAATAATTTTATAGCATTGAGAATAAACCTATTGAAACACATGGTATCGAAAATGAGGTCATCTGGATGCTAATAACCTGCAAATTCATATTTGTTCTGAAACTGTTCTCTAAACTTCATAAAAGCAACTATCTATTCGACATTTCCACCTTGATGCTTAAACGCATTTGAAACTCAACCTATCCAAAACAAAACACACATTCTCCCTGTCCACCTCATTCCTTCTCTAATCAAAGCTGCCAGACAACTAACATGACCCCTTAAGCATTCCTTCAGCATATACTCACGCTCTCTTCCAGTTCTTGTTCTCCCTGCTGTTTGCATGCATGTGTGATCAATTGTGTCTGACTCTTTGTAACCAAATGGACTGTAGCCCACCAGGCTCCTCTGTCCATGGGATTTTCCAGGCAAGAATACTGGAGTGGGTTGACATTTCCTTCTCCAAGGGATCTTTTCTACACAGGGATTGAACCTGTGTCTCTTGCTTCTCCTGCAATGGCTGGCAGATTCTTTACCTGGGAAGCCCAAAAGAGCAGGAACTACATGGGAACACTGAATTGCTCAGTGCATGCATGCTGAGTTAAGCTCAGTCACTCAGTTGTTTCCAACTCTCTGAGACCCCATTGACTGCATCATGCCAGGCTTTCCTGTCCATCACCAACTCCTGGAGCTTACTCAAACTCCTGTCCATCGAGTCAGTGATGCCATGCAACCATCTCATCCTCTGTCATCCCCTTCACCTCCCACCTTCAATCTTTCCAAGCATCAGGGTCTTCCACAATGAGTCAGTTCTTTGCATCAGATGGCCAAAGTATTGGAGTTTCAGCTTCAACATCAGTCCTTTGAATAAATATTCAGGGCTGATTTCTTTTAGGATTGACTGGTTGGATCTCCTTGCAGTCCAAGAGACTCTCAAGAGTCTTCTCCAACACCACAGGTCAAAAGCATCAGTTCTTTGGCACTCAGCTTTCTTTATGGTCCAACTCTCACATCCATACATGACTATTGGAAACACCATAGCTTTCTTTAGACAGGCATTTGTTGGCAAAGTAATGTCTCTCCTTTTTAATATGTTGTCTAGGTTGGTCATAACTTTTCTTCCAAGGAGCAAGTGTCTTTTAATTTCATGGCTGCAATCACCATCTGAAGTGATTTTGGAGCCCAAGAAAATAAAGTCTGTCTCTGTTTGCAATGTTTCCACATCTATTTGCAATGAAGTGATGGGACTGAATGCCATGGCCTTAGTTTTTTGAATGTTGAGTTTAAAGCCAACTTTTTCATTCTCCTCTTTCACTTTCATCAAGAGGCTCTTTAGTTCTTCTTCACTTTCTGCCATAAGGATGGTGTCACCTGCCTATCTGAGGTTATTGATATTTCTGCCAGCAATCTTGATTCCAGGTTGTGCTTCATCTACCCTGGAATTTCTTATATCCAAGATCTGCAAAGAAGTTAAATAAGCAGAGTGACAATATATAGCCTTGATGTACTTCTCTCCCAATTTGGAACCAGTCTGTTGCTCCATGTCCAGTTCTAACTGTTGCTTCCTGACCTGTGTACAGATTACTCAGGAGGCAGGTCAAGTGGTCTGGTACTCACATCTCTTGAAGAATTTTCCACAGTTTGTTGTAAACCACATAGCCAAAGGCTTTGGCATACTCAACAAAGCAGAAGTAGATGTTTTTCTGGAACTCTCTTGCTTTTTCAATGATCCAATGGATGTTGACAATTTGATCTCTGGTTCTGCTGTCTTTTCTCAATCCAGCATGAACAGCTAGAAGTTCACGGTTCACAACTGTTAAAGCCTGGCTTGGAGAATTTTGAGCATCTTACTAGCATGTGAGATGAGTACAATTGTGCAGTAGTTTGAACATTCTTTGGCATTGTCTTTCTTTGGGAATGGAATGAAAACTGACCTTTTCCAGTCCTGTGGCCACTGCTGAGTTTTCCAAATTTGCCAGCATATTGAGGGAAGCACTTTCAGAATGTCATCTTTTAGGATTTGAAATAGCTCAGCTGGAATTCCATCACCTCCACTAGCTTTGTTTGTAGTGAGTGACACTTCCTAAGGCCCACTTGACTTCGCATTCCAGGATGTCTGGCTCTAAGTGAGTGATCACACCATTGTGGTTATCTGGGTGATGAAGATCTTTTTGGTAAAGTTCTGTGCTCTTTCCACCTCTTCTTAATATTTTATGCCCTGTTAGGTCCATATCATTTCTGTCGTTTATTGTGCCCATCTTTGCATGAAATGTTCCCAGGGTATCTCTAATTTTCTTGAAGAGATCTCTAGTGTACCCATTTTATTGTTTTCCTCTATTTCTTTGCATTGACCACTGAGGAAGTCTTTCTTGTTTCTCCATGCTATTCTTTGGAACTCTGTATTCAAATGGGTATATCTTTCCTTTTCTCCTTTGCCTTTAACTTCTCTTGTTTTCATAGCTATTTGTAAGGCCTCCTCAGACAACCATTTTGCTTTTTTGCATTTCTTTTTCTTGGGGATGGTCATGATCATTGCCTCTTGTACAATGTCATGAACTCCCATCCATAGTTCTTCAGATGCTCTATCAGATCTATTCCCTTGTATCTGTCATTTCCACTGTATAATCATAAGGGATTTTATTTAGGTCATACTTGAGTGGTCTAGTGGTTTTCCCTACTTTCTTCACTTTAAGTCTGAATTTGGCAATAAGGAGTTCATGATCTGAGCCACAGTCAGTTCCCAGTCTTGTTTTTGTTGACTGTTTAGAGCCTCTCCATCTCGGCATGAAAAGGCATGCATGCTCAGTCTTGTCCAAATCTTTGTGATCTTTCTGACTCCCTGCTGTCTGAGTCATCTTGTAAAGATGAAAATCTGATTATACAGTTGGTTCTGAAAACTCAGTTATCTGTTCTCGATTGTTCTTAGGTTCTTTTACATTTGATTGGTGCCTACGGATAAAAGACTCGTATATGCACATTCAGAAAAGCAAGCATACTTTTTAAATTTTTTTGCATTTTGTTAATTTTTTTTATTGCACTGGGTCTTCATTGCTGCTTGGACTTCCTGTAGTTATGGCAAGAAAGGGCTACTCTTCCTTACAGTGCACAGACTTCTCATTGTGGTGTCATCTCTTGCGGAGCACAGGCTCTAGGTACTCAGGCTTCAGTAGCTGCATCACACAGGTTCAGCAGTTGGAGCACACATGCTGAGTTGCTCCATGGCATATGGAATGTTCCTGGACCAGGAATTGAACCGGCGTCCCCTGCATTGGCAGGCGAACTCTCAACCACTGTACCGCCAAGGAAGTCCACAAGCTTACATTTCACTCTCCTTGTTCCTTCATCCTTTGGTTCATGAAGGAGAGTCAGTGATGGGTGGGAAGAGCATTGCTCTTAGATGAATGTAGACTGCACAGTCTCCCTCTCTAGCAGAGGCTAGTACCTCTTAAGGAGGGTAAGAAAAATAAGAGTTAATCTCATAGTATGATAGTCCTCAAGACTTTGGCTCATCTTCAAACCAAGAGAGAGAACCTTGCCTTAAGCTGGTCCTAGTGTTGTCAGCAGAGAGCAGAGTACAATGGGACAGGATTCTCCATAAATGAGGCACAGTTGTTCTCTGCATATGAGGTAATCTGCTATAGCCAAAGTTCGAGAAGTTTTTACTGAATATTCCCAACTTCTTGACTCTCATCTTCATTATGAGTAATTAGTGCTAATTCTCACTTTCTCAATTTTATGCCCAAGACTTCTATTAATTAGCTAAAGCAATCTGGGTAAAAGTTTAAGATGGTCTTTTTCCTGATGTAAAAAACAGCCAGGCAAGCCAGTACTGGTATTTCCTCCAAAAACATTATTGTATTCAATATCTCAAATTGCCTTTAGGACAAAAAAAATCCTACCATGATTTATAATCCCCCTGTTTTTTCTTTTTCTTTTTTTTAAGTTTCTAAACAGTTTTATGTTTCTTTTAATCCCAGATTTTGCAGATGTCGGCTATGCAGGAGATAACTCCCTTTGCCTTCATCTAGTTAATACATTCTTCAGGTCTCAGGTTTATAGTCATTTCTACCTGCAATGCAAGAGATCTAGGTTCGATCCCTGGCTTGGGAAGATCCCTTGGAAAAGGAATGTGTATGCACTCCAGTATTCTGGCCTGAAGAATTCTATGAACTGTATAATCCATGGGGTCGCAAAAAGTCAGACACGACCAAGTGACTTTCATTCTCTCTTACCTTACCAAAATGAGATCATATTTCCATATTGCCTGACAGTAAACATTTCTGCTGCAAAACATTCACTTCTGTGTTTATACATGTGGTTATTTAATTAATGGCTATCTCTATTATTAGAATGTAAGTTCCATGTGGCCACAGGCCACATATACTATGTGTGGTGTCTTATATAAAATGTATTCAATGAGTATTTTTAAGTGAATCAATTCATTTAAATAAGAGAATAAAAAATAATTGGATCTTATAAAATCTTTAAACACATATAGCAAATGCAAGAATATAATTTCTACTCAGGTGTTGGTTTTGGCAGTTTTTGTTGTTGTTCAGTCGCTCAGTCGTGTCCAACTCTTTGCAATCCCATGGACTGCAGCACTCCAGGCTTCCCTGTCCTCTACCATCTCCCAGAGTTTGCTCAAACTCATGTTCATTGAGTCGGTGATGACATCCATCTCGTCCTCTGTTATTCCCTTCTTCTTCTACCTTCAGTCTTTCCCAGCATCAGGGTCTTTTCCAGTGAGTCAGCTCTTTGCATCAGGTGGCCAAAGTATTGGAGCTTCAGCATCAGTCCTTCCAGTGAATATTCAGGATTGATTTCCTTTAGGATCGACTGGTTTAATCTTCTTGCAGTCCAAGGGACTCTCAACAGTCTTCTCCAACACCACAGTTTGAAAGCATCAGTTATGGAAAAACAAATGCCCTTGTTATATATACCATTTAAAATATATAACTTGGTAGAATATGAGAGAAAGAAATATGAATTATCAGAATTGTGCATATAATTACTCATGAACCCTAATATTAATTTTAATCTCTAGGGTAAATACTATTTTAATATCTAGAATTAAATGGAATAAAGCAAAATCTCTGTTTTCAAAATACGTGTGATATCACTTTTCCATTACACAGCTTTCACGAGGAACTGGGGTGAGTGAAGGCATTTATGAAATTTCAAGTGTATTGATAGAGGACTCTAGTCAGGACTCATCTTCACATTAAAATACCACTAAGAAAATATTTTTTAAAGCATATAGCATATTAGAAGGGCCTATACTACTCACTATAAATAGTCCAGTTAATGTACCAGTTACAAGAAACAAAAACTAAGAGCTGTTCCCTTATGAAAGACAGTCTTGAACACTATTTCTCCTTTCCCTCCAATGAAAAACATAGTAAAGATAGAATTTTTTGAAAGCTAATCCATTTGCAACATACAATAGCTGAAGCCAAAAGGGATTTTGACAAATAGCATGGCTTTCCCAGCTTTTCTCTGCTGTGTTAAGAAGAATTTCTTTCACAACACAATTAAAGCCTATTTCACTACATAACCAAATGCTCAAATGGACTCTGAAAAAAAATTTAATGTCATAGAAAGCCATTGTCCAGTGCAAAATCAATGACCTGGTCAAGTTAAAGACATATTTTAAACCCGATTACATCAGATGGCAAGTCTAATGAAAACATTCAAACTGTTACTGTATTAGTCATAAATTCAGCCACCAGTGTTAAACATCATTAGTTTTGATTGCTTGGGGATTCAGAAATTCATATTTATGAAATATTGTTTTGTGGAACACTGGGAAGAGTTTTTCACTTCTTTCCCATAATTACCAAGAGGAAGAGGATAATACTGTTTTCATTGACTAGATTATAGAAAAAAATGTTAAAAACAAGGCACAACTATGCAAAGACATTAAACTCTAAAAGCATATAAAATGAACTTGAAGAAATTGAGTGCTCTGCTAGAGATGAATATGTTATTTGGTGATCATATAATATGGAAGACAATATTTAGATTCAAAAAAAAACCTAAATTAATAGATTTAAGATGATGCCTGTCTTTTTAAGGTGTTCAGTCATAGATAAATGAAATTAACATTTTAGGTGTTATAATATTTCTTTATTTTAATGTTAAAATTGTATTAATTCTGCCTAGCCTATAGCATAGAGCTTTTGTATTTTACCAAGAAAATGATTTCTTGAAATGTGATTTGTTATATCATTTTAGAATACTGATGAAAATGCTTAAACCTCGTAATTTAGCCTGATAATTTAAGGGTATTTAAGTTCTTATTTTTAATTTTAATATAAAGAATAAATATTATTTATTTTTCCTGATATACTTTGCCTATATAAAGATAGAAAACTTTGGATTTTTCATTTCTTACCTTTTGAGTTTGCATAATACTCAGATCTATTGGTCTCTTCTCTCTTTTCTCTCCCTCATTTCTATGTACTTTATTGGTAATAGCCTTCAATTTATGTTTAGGAAGAGCTATAAATTGTCTCACAATTCCTACCCACCTCATTTTTGTTACTAAACTAGACCCTTTTTCACCTCAGCAGGGAAAGATATTGTGTTATGACAAAGTGGTGTATGAAACAAAATATATGGATATTGATTTCTAAACTCAAGATCCACTGTTTTAGAAAGGTAAAGAGGTTGACATCTGAGCACAATATATTCTCTCATTGTCGGTGACCATTACCTCCCATTACAAAATGAGGTTGTCCTGGGTTCTATCATAAATTTTCTTTAGTGTTTGTAACTCAGCTATAAAATAGGCTCTGAGACAGAAATTCAGCACATGAGGATTCAGCTTGGGGTGCTTTATTTTTTAATTCAAGTTTAGTTTAAATTGGTTCAACTATTTCTAAATAAGAAAATAGTAATAAAAAAGCAAATATGGGAGTGCAGCATGTCTGGCTTTGCATTCCTATAACAGGGACATTAATTTCTTTTCTAAAATACAGTTTGGGGATTGTTTGTTGGAGACATAATTTTATCAATTAAGAGAGAGATTAAAAATTGTTGAATACACAAGAAACTAACAATTCATTTAGATGAAAAATAATAATTAACACATCCATGTAGGCATGTATTCCTTTATTTATTTTAAGATTAATAAGTCCCTGTATAGCCACTGTCAATTTATCAGGTAAATACTTTTTCTATTAAATAACTTTGCATAAAGTTGGTGACAAACCTAGAAGAAATGCAAAATGTTCATTTATATTGTTTCATTTTTTAAAAAAATAATTTAAAGTCAATTCAGTATTGGCTAAGGTTATTCAAACTATGTGATCCTGCCTAATTTCAGTAAATAATTAACCAGAAAATGCTATATATATAAGAATATTCTATACTAATACATAATATAATGTTACACTTATAGATTTATTTCTCTCCAACTTTACATCTGTACTGGAGTTTGGAGAGACTAATTGCATAAATTATAAGAATAAAAATGCGAATTACAATAAAATTGCTCTTTCATCATAAGGTTGTATACTGACAGATCATTAAATCTCTTCTAGACCCAAGCTTAGTAGGGGAACTGCTTTACATTATTTATCCAGCAATTGGGAGCAGTTTAACTGTGCCATTCACTCTTTCCACCCTCTAGTTACTTGTGTCTAATCCTATTGGGTAAGATCATAATCACTGACTCTGGAACACAGAACAACTCAAGGACAACATGAGAATCAAATTCATTGGTTTTGACGTGAGACCCCCTAAATTTGCTTGCTATGATCCCTAATAGGAACGTAATGCTCAAAATCCCTCAAGCTAGGCTTCAACAGTATGTGAACCAAGATGTTCAAGCTGGATTTAGAAAAGGCAGAGGAACCAGAGATCAAATTGCCAACATTCGTTGGATCAGAGAATTCCAGAAAAATGTCTACTTCTGCTTCGTTGACTACACTAAAGCCTTTCACTGTGTAAATATAAAAAACTGTGGCAGATTCTTAAAGTGGTAGGAATATCAGACTGCCTTACCTGCCTCCTGAGAAACCTGTATGCAGGTCAAGAAGCAACAGTTAGAATGAGACATGGAACAACAACAAAATTGGGAAAGGAGTATGTCAAGTGTGTATATTGTCACCCTGCTTATTTAACTTATATGCACAGTACATCATGTGAAATGCTGGGCTGGATGAAGCACAAGCTGGAATCAAGATTTCCGGGAGAAATATCGGTAATCTCAAATATGCAGATGACACCACAATTATGGCAGAAAGCAAAGAGAAATTGAATAGACTCTTGATGAAGGTGAAAGAGGAGAGTGAAAAAGCTGGCTTAAGCATTCAAAAAATGAAGATCATGGCATCTGCTCCCATCATCTCATGGCAAATAGATGGGGAAACAATGGAAACAGTGACAGACTTTATTTGCTTGGGAGCCAAAATCACTGTAGAGGGTGACTGAAACCATGAAATTAAAAGATGCTTAGTCTTCGGAAAAAAAGCAGTGACAAACTTAGACAGTGTATTAAAAAGCAGAGACATTACTTTGTCTACAAAGGTCAATCTAATCAAAGCTATGGATTTTCCAGTAGTCATGTATGGATGTGAGAGCTGGACCATAAACAAAGAAGGCTGAGCACTGAAGAACTGATGCCTTTGAACTATGGTGCTGGAGAAGACTCTTGAGAGTCCCTTGGACAAGAAAGGAGATCAAGCCAGTCAATCCTAAAGGAAATCAGTCCTAAATATTCATTGGAATGACTGATGCTGAAGCTGAAGCTCCAATATTTTGATCACCTGATGTGAAGAGCCTACTCATCGGAAAAGTCCCTGATGCTGGGAAAGATTGAAGGCAGGAAGAGAAGGGAATGACAGAGGGTGAGATGGTTGGATGTCATCGCCAGCTCAGTGGACATAAGTTTAAGCAATCTCTGGGAGGTGGTGAAGGACAGGGAAGCCTGGTGTGCTGCTGTCCATGGGGCCACAAATAGTCAGACATAACTGAGCAACTGAACAACCACAACAGCAGCAATCCCTGTAAACACCAACTTAATACCTTTTATTTTTTTATATATACTTTTTTTTTAACTTTACAATACTGTATTGGTTTTGCCATACATTGACATGAATCCACCCACTATGGACACCAACTTAATACCTTTTAAAATCTTTGGGTTGAAAGCCTATATGGCAGGAATGAAAGAAAATTCAGCCAAGCAAAAATCCTAACACCTAGTGTTGACCTGGGTCTTTTTGGACCCATACTTTTGCTGCCTCTGCTTTTCCTATACAAGTCTATATCTGATTTTCTGCCCCTCTGATATTATACAGCCTGCAATGTATTTAATTTGACTTGGATAACCTCTGCTATTTGATCACTGCCTCTCATTCATTAGATATAATCTCTGCCCTTGGACTCTCAGTCTCTGGAGTATCTCCTCACTTTCTTTCTCCCTTTTCATTCCTTTTTTTCTTTGGTTCTGTAGAATTAGCATTCAAATATCAGTATAGCACCTGACCTAAACAGACTTCTGATATTTCTCACCAAACACATCACTGGATCTACAGAGGTGCTGATAGAAAGCAGAAGAAATACATTGGTGTTTCAGTTTTGGGGTGCAAAAGTAAAGTCCCGCACCTTTCCAAACCTTGAATAATGTTTTTATATGCGATTTTTCATCTATGCTTTTGACTGAAAATGACCTGTAATTATCCTTTTCCATAATCTCTTTGTCCTATTTTGTAAGCAAGATAAGCAAGTTGTAAGACAAGTAGTTGATTTTTCTTTCTATTCTCTTGAAAGAATTTATGTAAGATTGATATTTATTCAAAAACAGTTGGTAAAACTTTTTTGTAAAATCATCTGCTTTGAAGTTTTCTTTGTGGAGAATTTTTTTGTTTGTTGGATTGATTGGTTTCTTTGTTTTTATTAAGGATTTAATTTCCTTAACGGTTAGGAGAGAATTAGGATGTCCTACTTTTGTTGAATTTGTTAAATGTGTTTTTGTTGGATTGATGGGGAAAAAATTAACAAGGAGATTAATTAAATGGATTTTCTGTCAAGAAAATATTCCATTGTGAATCACAGTTTCAGCAGGCAAATGAGATCAGTTAAGTTGTGAGACACTATTCTCAGTGCCAACTAGAAATTTTTGTCCTAAATCAGTAATTTAAAGATTTGTGTAAGCAAGAAACAAAATGGTATGCATACACCTAAAACAACTATATAGAGGGAAGGCAGCTTGAAGAGGCAAGTTGGAGCTAGATTTTATGATTTTTTACAGCCCATATTTTTTTTCAAGTTTTTTAAGACCATTTTTATAAAGTCTTTACTGAATTTGTTTCAATATTGCTCCTGTTCTATATTCTGGTTTTTGGCCCAGAGGCATGTGGGACCTTACCTCCCCAAACAGGGACTGAACCTATACCCCCCTGAATTAGAGAGCAAAGTTTTAACCACTGGACTGCCAGGGAAGTCGCATAACCCATATATTTTAGGAATTATGGATATTCTCTAAAAAATAAGATTTGTAAACATTTAAAATTATTTAAAATAAAAACTGTATATCCAAGATTCTTATCCACAGATGACAGTAGGATTACCTATGGATACTTTATACAAACATTGATGCACACGCAGTCCAAATCAATTAAAAGAGCAACTTAGGAGTTGAGGCTTACCATCTGTGTTTTGTAGAAGCTCCAAATGATATTAAAATAAAGCCAAGTCTGAGAACTACTGATTTAGATGGATTGGTGATTGCTCTCAAGACAAAATATGAGGGTTTGAAGTATTATGTTTTTCATTGGTGGACTATGATACATTCACAGTAATGTATGGGGCTGAACTATGATTTTCATGTTTCATTGATACTGTTACTGAGCACTTTCTATTATTATAATTCAAGATATTCAGAACAAAGCAGTGAACATTGTCTAGCTTCCTGGTTTTATGGAGTATATTTTTGGGTTGTGCTAAAGGAGGAGTAACAAAGAAAGGTCAGTTATTGATGAGTGCACTTATTTGGATGAAGGAGTAGAAACTGTAGGCGGACGATCAGGAGAGTCCTCTCTGGGAGTTATTAACTTACATTTAAGGAATGGGAAGGGGGATTCCTTGATGGCTCAGATGGTAAAGTATCTGCCTGCAATGAAGGAGACCCAGGTTTGATCCCTAGGTCAGAAAGATTCCCTGGAGAAGGGAGTAGCAACCCACTCCAGTACTCTTGCTGAGAGACTCCCATGGACAGAGGAGCCTAGTGGACTACGGTCCACGAGGTCACAAAGAGTTGGACATGACTGAGCAACTAAAGCTTTCACTTCACTTTTAAGGAACAGGAAAGAAAAGGTTGCAATGGGCTTGTAGCAAGAAGAGATGGCACAATAATAGGTAGAAGTCACCTTATAGCAGGTTTTGTAGTTGAAACCAGTGAGTTTGGTTTTCATTCAGAGCTTTTAACTCAGGGAAGTATATAGTCTGATTTACACTAAAAAAAATGGGGCCATCCTGGGTATAATGTTAAAATAAATTGAAGATACTAAGTAAGAATAGGTTCTCATATAATGGGTGAGTTTTTTAATTCTGTTGTACAGCATAGTGACTTGATTATACACATATAGACATTCTTTTCCATTATGATTTATCACAGGATCTTGAATATAATTTCCTGCACTATACAGTAGGACCTTGCTGTTTATCCTTCCTGTATATAACAGTTTGCATCTGCTATTCCCAGTATTTCCCTCTCCTCCAAACCCCTCCCCTTCGGCAACCACAGGCTTGTTCTCTGTGATTCTGTTTCTCTTTTGCGGATAGTTTCATTTGTGCCCTAGTTTAGATTCCAGTGATAAGTGATATCGTCTGATATTTGTCTTTCTCTCTGACTCGCTTAGTGTGATAATCTCTATTTCTATCCATGTTACTGCAAATGGCACCATTTTGTTCTTTTTTTATAGCTAATATTCTATTGTATATGTGTACCACATCATCTTTATCCATTCATTTGTCAATGGACATTTAGGTTTTTCCACGTTTTGGCTATTGTCAATATTGCTGCTATAAATATAGGGTTGCATGTATCTTTGTGAGTTATAGTTTTGTCCAGGAATTAGGTGGTTTTGACTTGGGTTGAAGGGTGCAAGCATGAGATGAGGTGGGTGGATGCAGAATATACTTTGTAGTTTGACCTGACAGGACTTGATAAGGAATGTCATACAGAAACTGAGAGAAAGAAGGGAATAAAGATGACTTCTAAATTTTTGGTTTCAGCAACAGGATAGGCATTAAGATGGTAGAGACTGAAGGAGAGGAGAATTATGTGAAGAAAATGAAATCAGGAGTGGAGTTTTCCAGTGTCAAGTTTGAGATTCCTAATAGAATTTCAAACAAAAATGTCCAGTGGGTGTTGGATACACAAGTCTAGAATTCAAATCGCAGAGACAAGCCTGAAGTAGAAGTTCTGGAGTCAAACATATTATGATAATTGAGGGAAACGGCCACTGAGTGAAAGAATGGAAGTCATGGGAAAATTGAATCACAGAGACTGTACAGGTAGGGTTTCTTCCCAGGGAATAAAAAGACAAGGGAAAACAGAGCGTTTGGGATTGGCTTAGCAATCAACCAGTTCTTAGGAAGAGTTTGGGTACACACAGAAGTCAGAAGTCAAGAAAAATTTGGAGAGAGTTGTCAAGAAGCAAAAAGATAATGAGAAACACTGAGTCCTAACTCAGCAAACAGACTGAGGAAATCTGCATATAGTCTTAAAAATGTTTATATTGGAGCTTCTTTCTTTCTGATGGAGCTGAAGTCAATTCTGGAAGTCCATGGCCCAAAGCTGAAATAAGGAACCCAAACAAGTGGATTACTGACTAATGTAGGTGGAAATTAGGATAAAAGGATTTAAAAAAAGGAAATTAGGATAAAAGGATAGATAGTAACAAGATACTTAGGAACCTGAAAGATGTGTGCTAATCAGATATTCCAGTATAAATATTTAACTTTGCACGTCACAAAATTCTATAGACTTGGTTAAATTCAGTAATATAGTTTATTTTACTGACCAGTCAAAAAAGTACTTTCCTTGCAGGAAAAGTATTTACTAAACTTGAAAATATACATATATATATATATCAGTAAATGTAGTAATCCTACAACTAGTAAACAATGCAATAAAAAAAAGAGCAGTTAAGTACAATTAAATTGTCTGTGCTGTTTGAACTCATTGACATATAAAGTTTACTGTATTTCCTCAAGCTGTGTTTTTATGTTATTAATGTGAACAAAAAAGATTATATTAATTACAAAGTATGTTTGTGATAGTAAAGGGAGTAAAATGTTTTGTAAAAATAAATATGTAAGGGAAATCCTTTGGATCTAAGCTTTTGCATTGTTTCTGGCATGATTTCTTTATATAACAAAGAAGCCATCTGCAGACATCTGATTGGTTTCTACATTTTCCTTAACAAAATAAAACCTTGAAAACATTTGTTGCACATCTGCAGTGTTCTTATATTTCAGATTCAACTCTTGCAAATTGCATAGAATTTGTTGCATCACCAGAAAATATTCAAAGTAGGAAAAATTAGTGCTTTGCAAGTAGGTCAGTGACTACAGTTTTAAGGAAATATTGCATATCAGGCCAGTTTGGAAGATCAAAACTTCCCTGATTTTTTGTTTAATTTTTAGAAAATACAATATAAATATTCAGTTGTTATTCATGTATTGCCTGTACAGATAAATAATGAAGTCAATCTCTATGTCTCAGCATATGAAAGTAAAGTAAAGAATAAATGTTTATTCTGGTGTAACATAAAATTAGCTATTCAGAGGGTAAGACTGTCTATGTGGCAATAAGACTTCTCACTTCCTGCCTCCTGGTCATTCAGTTCAGTTCAGTCACTCAGTCGTGTCTGACTCTTTGTGACCCCGTGAATCTCAGCACACCAGGCCTCCCTGTCCATCACCAACTCCCGGAGTTCACTCAGACTCACATCAATCGAGTCAGTGATGCCATCCAGCCAGCTCATCCTCGGTCGTCCCCTTCTCCTCCTGCCCACAATCCCTCCCAGCACCAGAGTATTTGCCAATGAGTCAACTCTTCACATGAGGTGGCCAAAGTGCTGGAGTTTCAGCTTTAGCATCATTCCCTCCAAAGAAATCCCAGGGCTGATCTCCTTCAGAATGGACTGGTTGGATCTCCTTGCAGTCCAAGGGACTCTCAAGAGTCTTCTCCAACACAGTTCAAAAGCATCAATTCTTTGGCACTCAGCCTTCTTCACAGTCCAACTCTCACATCCATACATGACCGCTGGAAAAACCATAGCCTTGACTAGACGGACCTCTGTTGGCAAAGTAATGTCTCTGCTTTTGAATATGCTATCTAGGTTGGTCATAACTTTTCTTCCAAGGAGTAAGTATCTTTCAATTTCATGGCTGCAGTGACCATCTGCAGTGATTTTGGAGCCCCAAAAAATAAAGTCTGACACTGTTTCCACTTTTTCCCCATCTATTTGCCATGAAGTGATGGGACCAGATGCCATGATCTTCGTTTTCTGAATGTTGAGCTTTAAGCCAATTTTTTCACTCTCCTCTTTCACTTTCATCAAGAGGCTTTTTAGTTCCTCTTCACTTTCTGCCATACTGCAATTACAGGCAAGGAAGAAGAAAATGAGATATGAAACTCATATTACTCAGTTTTCCTTCTAGCTCACAGTTACAGTAAACGATCTAAGGGCCAAAAGAAAACTTGATAAACAACTTCCCATCTGAAATTAAAGTTGCCTTAGACTTCTCTTCTCCTGTTTCATTACCCAGAATTTAACAACTCACATGTGATCTCTTGTATCCTATTACTATTATAATGTAAATATGGCTCTATTGGTAAATAGAGAAGAAATAGCTATTTTCTCATCCTAGTCTGAGTGAGTTCTAAAGTCAAATGTACCTGTGGCAGCATCTGGTAAGAGACAGAGCTGCAAAGTAAGCAGTGTACTGAAAGATGGGTACCAGACAACCATATGCAGGTACTAGATAACCCAACTCAGGAATTGACTGAAGGCTTTGTAGAAAGCTGCCAGAGAACTGATCTGTGCAGGATATCCAACTTACATGAAAAAGAAGGGAAGAAAGAAGGGAAGGAAAAATGACTATTTCTAATGATTTCAATATTTCAGCTAGAATATCTCCAGATCTTTAGGGACTGTATTGTTTCTTCAATAAGGACATTTGAGTTGTGTGTAGTAAGCACTATTATTCACTTTCCCTTTTGCTGCTGTTCCATTGCCTCCTTCTAACAGAACCTAATTTTAATATGTCCCACACCAGGCAATGTAAAACAGTTGGGAAAAGACAGCCTCAGTATTGCTCTAACCCTTGGACAGATAGTTTTCCAGACTCCCTTTCTGCTCTCACTGGCCATGTGAACCATTCTCTCCCATGGGACATTCCATGATCTCCTGGGATAGGGCTTTTCTTTTAAGAAATGTTATGTTCCCAAGAAGGAGACAGGACAGTTACCTTTTTTCAATTTCTTATTGCTTTGATTGTGAAAATGATGCCTGTATATTCAGTAGCCATGCCATACACACAAGGTAACAAATAGCAGATGAGTGGGTATGAACTAAGGCCAGTGAAACAGAAAAAAAGAGCCATGAGAACTAAAGTAATGCTTACAGTGTTTTACCTCCAGACTTTTATTGTAAGTAAAGCATTGTGAGTTGAATATTCTGTTACTCAACCCAGTTGAATTCCTAACTGATATATTCTGGCCAAATTTTTCTTAAGGATTATCTGTAGAGCTCTTTGACTCCAAAATTCTACCAGCTCCTCTTGGGTAATGTTGAGAGAAAAAAAAATGGTCATCCTATATCTTTATTTGATTTATTTTGATTCATAATACCCAATGAAATCATGGCACAGTCATCAGTTTCTCGTCCTAGGATTGTATCAAGTTCATTTCATTAAATGTAACTGTTCGCTCTGCACTATAATCTAAGATCAAGAATTGGTCTACTTATTTACCAATTGGCCTACTTATTTACTTTTATTTTTATCTTTATTATTGGAAGTATAAAAAATATAACATTATAAAGTATAATAGTGTTTTTCTCTGAAACATTACTTTTCTTGTGTCATGTCTTTGTTAATAACAAAAGTGTTACTATTGTTAATACCAATATAATATTGCTTTGAGCTTTTAATATATAATATATATAATATATATAATTATGTATATAGTATATATATAATATTGCTTTGTTTTAAAAATATCATATCAAAATTCATAAAAATATCATATCAAAATATATATAATATATAATATATAATAATTATATAATATATAGTATATAATATATAGAACATATAATATATATCGGAGAAGGCAATGGCAACCCACTCCAGTACTCTTGCCTGGAAAATCCCATGGATGGAGGAGCCTGGAGGGCTGCAGTCCATGGGATTGCTGAGGGTCAGACACGACTGAGCAACTTCACTTTCACTTTTCACTTTCATGCATTGGAGAAGGAACTGGCAACCCACTCCAGTGTTCTTGCCTGGAGAATCCCAGGGACAGGGGAGCCTGGTGGGCTGCCGTCTCTGGGGTCGCACAGAGTCAGACACGACTGAAGTGACTTAGCATAGCATAGCATAGCATATATAATATATATAATAATTATATAATATATAATATATATATTATATATATAATATTGCTTTGAGTTTTAAAAATATCATATCAAAATTTTCTCAGAAGAGATAAAATCAGAAATGCACCCTGAAATTTTGACTGGCTCTATAGATAATCAGAGAATTCTCTGACTGTCCTGAAACATCATAAAACAAAGAAATATACCTGTCCTTCAGCTCTATCTATTTTTCACAAATGGCAGGATTTCCCTCCTTTATAAGGTTAAATAGTATTTCATTTCATGTATATGTGTATGTATACATGCACATCTATATGTGTGTGTACCATCTACCACATTTCATCATTCATTCCTCCATGGATACTTAGATTGTTTCCACAATGTAAATATTATAAATAATGCTGCAATGAACATGTAAACACGAGAGTACAAACGTGGCTTTGAGATAATGACTTTGTTTCCTTTGGTTATATACTGGGAGATGGGAGTGCTGGTTCATATGGTTCAGTTCAGTTCAGTTCGGTCGCTCAGTCGTGTCTGACTCTGTGACCCCATGAATTGCAGCACGCCAGGCCTCCCTGTCCATCACCAAATCCCAGAGTTCACCCAAACTCATGTCCATCGAGTCAGTGATGCCATCCAGCCATCTCATCCTCTGTCGTCCCCTTCTCCTCCTGCCCCCAATCCCTCCCAGCATCAGAGTCTTTGCCAATGAGTCAACTCTTCGCATGAGGTGGCCAAAGTATTGGAGTTTCAGCTTTAGCATCAGTCCTTCCAAAGAACACTCAGGACTGATCTCCTTTAGGATGCACTGGATGGATCTCCTTGCTGTCCAAGGGACTCTCAAGAGTCTTCTCCAACACCACAGTTCAAAAGCATCAATACTTTGGCATTCAGCTTTCTTTATAGTCCAACTCTCACATCCATACATGACCACTGGAAAAACCATAGCCTTGACTAGACAGACCTTTGTTGGCAAAGTAATGTCTCTGCTTTTGAATATGCTATCTAGGTTGGTCATAACTTTCCTTCCCAGGAGTAAGCATCTTTTAATTTCATGGCTGCAGTGACCATCTGCAGTGATTTTGGAGCCCAAAAGTATAACGTCTGTCTCTGTTTCCACTGTTTCCTCATCTATTTCCCACGAAGTGATGGGACCAGATGTCATGATCTTAGTTTTCTGAATATGGTAGTTCTATTTTAAAATTCTTGAGGAACTCCCTGCTGCTGTTGCTAAGTCGCTTCAGTCGTGTCTGATTCTGTGCAACCCCAGACGGCAGCCCACCAGGCTCCTCCATCCCTAGAATTCTACAGGCAAGAATACTGGAGTGGGTTGCCATCTCCTTCTCCAATGCATGCATGCATGCTAAGTCATTTCAGTCGTGTCTGACTCTGTGCAACCCCATGGACAGTAGCACACCAGGCTCCCCTGTCCATAGGACTCTCCAGGCAAGAACACTGGAGTGGGTTTACATTTCCTTCTCCTGAGGAACTCACTACTCTTTCCTAAGGCTGCTATGCAAGTTTACACTCCTACCAACAGTGTACAAATTTCCTCTTTTATCCAATCCTTGCCAGCATTTGACATCTCCTGTCTTTTTGATAATAGCTATTGTAACAGATGTGGCTTTGATTTGCATTTTCCTGGTATTTAGTAAAGTTGAGCATCTTTTCATGTACCTCTTGTCTATTTGTATGTCTTCTTTTGAATAATGTCTGTTTAGACCCTTTGCTCATTTTTAATCAGTGTATTTGTTGTTTTGCCCATTGAGTTGAATATATTCTTTGTGTATTTTGAATAGTAACGCCTTTTGGATATATGGTATGCAAATATTTTCTCCCTTTCAGTAGGTTGCCTTTCATTTTGTTTACCTTGCTGTTCACAGGTATTTTAGTTGGATGTGGGTTCACTTGTCTACTTTTGCTTTTGTTACCTTTGCTTTTGTCCTGGGATTTCTTTGGAAGGAATGATGCTAAAGCTGAAACTCCAGTACTTTGGCCACCTCATGCGAAGAGTTGACTCATTGGCAAAGACTCTGATGCTGGGAGGGATTGGGGGCAGGAGGAGAAGGGGACGACAGAGGATGAGATGGCTGGATGGCATCACCAACTTGATGGACGTGAGTTTGAATGAACTCCGGGAGTTGGTGATGGACAGGGAGGCCTGGCGTGCTGCGATTCATGGGGTCGCAAAGAGTTGGACACGACTGAGCGACTGAACTGAACTGAACTGATTGAACTGACCTTTGCTTTTGGTGTCAAATTCAATACAATGTCAAGGATTTATATACTTATAGGGTTTTTTCCTAGGAGTTTTATCGTTTCAAATCCTCAGGAAGAAGCTGACACTTGGGGTTCTCTCCTAATAATTGTGGCACTATGCTGGGAGTGGAATTTATGATGAGTGTGTCTCAGCCTTTCCTATCTGTTTCAGTGTAGATATTTTTTTCATTCACCCTGTTAATAGATCAGCTAAAGTATATATAAAATTTTAAGAGTTTATTTGAGCAAACTGATTCAAATTAGCACCAAATGGGAAGTGGTTAGGAGTGCTCCACTGACAGGAGCTAGCAGCAAGAATTTTATAGAGAAATGTGCGTAATCACTCAGTCGTGTCTGACTCTTTGTGACCCCATGGACTGCAGCCTGCCAGGCTCCTCTGTCCATGTGGACTCTCCAGGCAAGAATACTGGAGTGGGTTGCCATGCCCTCCTCCAGGGGATCTTCCCAACCCAGGGATCAAACCCAGGTCTCCCACATTGCAGGCAGATTCTTTACCAACTGAGTCACCAGGGAAGCCCAAGAATACTGGAATGGGTGGCCTATCCCTTCTCCAGGGCATCTTCCCTGACCAGAAATCAAATGGGATCTCCTGCATAATAGGCAGATTCTTTACCAAACTCAAAAACAAAACAAAACAAAGAAATCGATTGGCTATATAGCTTAAGTGGTCATCTTTTGGGGGGAAAAGGCTAATTGGCTGTTTGTCATTGGTTGTCATTAAGTTTTGATTTCTTAACCTGAGTCATTTACAGGCTTCGGTTGTTTTTGTGCTTAAATAGTGTGCTAAGGCATTGAGGCCACCTTAGTCAAAGGATCTCTTTGTTAATTAATTAAACAATCTGGTGTGTAGGATTGCCTCAGCTAGTTTCTGGATATCTTTCAGAAGATTGTGTGGCTGCATGTTCCATGTGTCTGTGGAGCAGGGGAACTCAGGAGCTCCTATGTCACCATTTTAGCTGAAGAATTTTGTTTCATGCAGGTTGCAGAACGTACTGGCATACAATTGTTCTTAGCGCTCCTTCATCTTGTTGTTTAGTCTCTAAGTTCTGTCTGACTCTTTGTGACTCCATGGACTGCAGCCCCAGGCAAGAATAATGAAATGGGTTGCCATGCCCCGCTCCAGGATCTTCCTGACCAAGGGATCAAACTCACATCACCTGTCTCCTACACTGCAGGTAGATTCTTTACTGCTGAGGCACCAGGGAAGCCTGTTTATATTAAGTTGTTAGTAGCAAACCCTTCTTTATTTCTGATTATAATAATTGGTGTCTCTTTCTCTTTTTTATTGGTCAGTGTAGTAATTTGTAAAGTTTGTTGGTATTTTCAAAGAGTCAGTTCTTGGTCTCGTTGATATATATTGCTTTTCTAGCCTCCATTTCCTTAATTTCTATTCTAATCTTCATTGTTTCTTTCTGCTTGCTTTATGTTTAGTTTTCTCTTCTTTTACCAATGTCTTAAGGAGAGCCAACCAGTCAATCCTAAAGGAAATCAGTCCTGAATATTCATTGAAAAGACTGATGCTGAAGCTGAAACTCCAATATTTGGCCACCTGATGTGAAGAACTGATGCACTGGAAAAGACACTGATACTGGGAAAGACTGAAGGCAGGAGGAGAAGGGGACAACAGAGGATGAGATGGTTGGATGGCATCACTGACACAATGAACATAAGTTTGAGTAGGCTCTGGGAGTTAGTGATGGACAGGGAAGCCTGGCATGCTGCAGACCATGGGGTCGCAAAGAGTTGGACACAACTGAGCAACTGAACTGAACTCAACTGAGATTAAGTTTCCCTCTAAGGACTGCCATAGCTATGTCTCATAAGTTTTGATATATTATGTTTTCATTTTCATTCCTCTTAAGATATTTTTAATTTTTTTTATTATTTTTAATAGGTCATATTTTGGGTGTCAATCTTTGCCTAGATCTCAAAGATTCTACTTTTAATGCTGAAATCAAGTTGATTTATTGCATATAGTTAGGCCATGTGTTTCAGTTCATTCTGCCAATCTCTGTCATTTAATTGGTATCTTTGACCGTATATATTTTATTGTATGTATTGATATCTTTGAACTTTTCCTGCTTTTTATTTTTTATGTTTGTTCTCTATATATTCCTTAATCTTTCTAATATTTCCTTGAATATTGTTTAGAATCCTATTCTTATCTTAATAATGTTTTTGAATGAATCTTTTTGTGTGGTTTTTCAGTGGGTCTAGGAATTAAACAATACATACATTATTCTTTATAGTGTACTGGTGACAATTTTATGAGTTTGAGCAAAATACTTCCCTTTACAACTGTCTATCCTTTCTCACATATAACATAGTTATCATTATTCCTCTACCTTTATTTAGAACCACATCAGACTGTTATATTTAAAACCCAGTCTTGGATATGTGTGGCAAAAACCAAGCAAACAAGCAAATAAAACACAAAATGTAAGGAGCATACCTTTATACTGTCCTTCGGTCTTGAGGGCTTTAGCCTATTGGCCTTCTCCTCTCCACTTTGTCGTCTTAGAATTGTTTTATATATAACATCCACATTTCTTAGTTGTGTTAGCATAGGAAATAAGGAAAAATATCACTATTTTGACACAAGGAGAAGGCTCAGTTCATTTCTTTTTGATCATTGAGCAGAGCTCTATTATATGGACAGACTACCACTTGGTTAGTAGCCAAATGATTTTTTGTTTCCAGTTTTTTGCATATGTGAATAAGGCCATATTAAACATATAGTACAAGGGTTTTTTTGTATGAACATAAGTTTTTATTCTATTTTGGTAGATACTGTAGAATAAAAGTGCTGGGTTAGATGGTAAGTATATTTTTAACAAGAGACTACTGAACTGTTTCTGTCAATAACTGTACCATTTTTGCTTTCACCAACAATATATTTATGTCTATATGTATATCTGTCAAAACTCTTCACATTGCTTACCTTATGAATGAGTGCTAAGTGGCTTCAATCATGTCCAACTCCTTGCAACCCTATGGACTGTAGCCTGGCAGGCTCCTCTGTCCATGGCATTCTCTAAGCAAGAATACTGGAATGAGTCACCATGCCCTCTTCCAGTTGCTACTTACTCTTATTTTGTCATTTCCTATTTTCAATTTTATTAATAGAACTTACTATATTAGATGTGGCAAACTGTCTATCAAAAATATTTACACATACATATGCAACCTGGAAAGATTTTCAAAACTGGGTATTATTAACAATTACCCCTCCAAGATTATGATATGAGTTTATTTTTTTTATATCATATACTGTTATCTGTTTAGAGTACTACATTTTTCATTATAGGGACTCATAGTTTTCTTACACATTTATTTCTAAAAATTTTATACTTTATTTACTACTGTGAGTAAAATATGTTTCCCACTTCCACTTACAGGAATTTATACTTAGAGTAGAATAGAACTGTATTATGTATTAATTCTGATAGGCATATTTTATGAGGTTCTCTTGAGTTTTATAAATTATATTCATATTATAGCAAAGGGAAGGGGGAAGTTGCTCAGTCGTGTCTGACTCTTAGCAACCCCATGGACTGCAGCCCACCAGTCTCCCCTGTCCATGGGACTTGCCAGGCTAGAGTACTGGAGTGGGGTGCCATTGCCTTCTCCCATATTATAGCAAAAGACATCTAAAAATATTTTTATGTTATGCCAATTTTTTTTCTTATTTCTTTTTCCAAAGTCTTCCAGTATATCTTTAATAATAAAGTAAGAGTAGACATCTCTAGAGTCACTGATTTATATTTTAAAAAATCTTGAGGATTAGAATAATACTTACTATTTTTGTCTATATATATTTTATTTCTATTTTACTTACACTTTTCAAAACCAACTTTATTAAAGTATAATTTGTGTACAATAAATTCTCCCCATATATAACGTATACAGGGCTTCCCTGGTGGCACTAATTGTAAAGAAAGCTCCTGCCAATGCAGGAGACATAAGAGATGCAATATAAGAGAAACAGGTTGGATTCCTAATATTGGGGAGATTACCCTGGAGGAGGGCATGGTGACTCACTCCAGAATTCTTGCTTGAGAATCCCATGGACAGAGGAGCCTGCCAGGTTGACAGATGTTCATACAGACATAAAACCACCACAGTCAAAGTTAAGAATTTTTCTAGGGCCCTTGAAAATGTCTTCATGCCTCTACAGGCAATCCTGCCCTTTGTGCAGCTCTCAGGCAATTATATATCTGACTTCTGCCACTTTAGATTACTTTGTATTTCCTAAAGATGTCCATTGAAATCACATATCCTCCTTTGTACCTAGCTTTTTTTCACTCCACAGGTGCCTAATACGCTACTGGAGATCAGTGGAGAAATAACTCCAGAAAGATTGAAGGGACAGAACCAAAGCAAAAACAACACTCAGCTGTGGATGGGACTGATGATAGAAGCAAGATTCGCTGCTATAAGGGTAATTTGCATAGGAACCTGGAATGTTAGGTCCATGAATCAAGGCAAATTGGAAGTGGTCAAAGAGGAGATGGCAAGAGTGAATATCGAAATTCCAGGAATCAGCGAACTAAGATGGACTGGAATGGGTGAACTTAACTCAGCTGACCATTATACCTACTACTGTGGGCAGGAATCCCTTAGAAGAAATGGAGGAGCCATCAGAGTCAACAAAAGAGTCCAAAATGCAGTACTTGCATGCAAACTCAAAAACGACAGAATGATCTCTGTTCATTTCCAAGGCAAACCTTTCAATATCGCGGTAATCCAAGACTATGACCCGACCAGCAATGCTGAAGAAGCTGAAGTTGAATCATTCTATGAAGACCTACAAGACCTTTTAGAACTAACACCCAAAAAAGATGTCCTTTTCATTATAGGGGACTGGAATGCAAAAGTAGGAAGACAAGAAACACCTGGGGTAACAGGAAAATTTGGCCTTGGAATATGGAATGAAGCAGGGCAAAGGCTAACAGAGTTCTGTCAAGAGAATGCACTGGTCATAGCAAACACCCTCTTCCAACAACACAGGAGAAGACACTACACATGGACATCACCAGATGGTCTACACCTAAATCAGATTGATTATATTCTTTGCAGCCAAAGTTGGAGAAGCTCTATACAGTCAGAAAAAACAAGACCAGGAGTGGACTGTGGTTCAGATCATGAACTCTGTATTGCCAAATTCAGACTTAAATTGATGAAAGTGGGGAAAACAACTAGACCATTCAGGTATGACCTAAATCAAATTCCTTATGACTATACAGTAGAAGTGAGAAATAGATTTAAGCGCCTAGATCTGACAGATAGAGTGCCTGCTGAACTATGGACAGAGGTTCACAACATTGTACAGGAGACAGGGAGCCAGACCATCCCCAAGAAAAAGAAATGCAAAAAAAGCAAAATGGCTGTCTGAGGAGGCTTTACAAATAGCTATGAAAAGAAGAGAAGTGAAAAACAAATGAGAAAAGGAAAGATATAAGCATCTGAATGCAGAGTTCCAAAGAATAGCAGGGAGAGATAAAAAAGCCTACCTCAGCAATCAACACAAAGAAATAGAGGAAAACAACAGAATGGGAAAGACTAGAGATCTCTTCAAGATTAGCGATACCAAGGGAATATTTCATGCAAAGATGGGCTGAATAAAGGACAGAAATGGTATGGACCTAACAGAAGCAGAAGACATTAAGAAGAGGTGGGAAGAATACACAGAAGAACTGTACAAAAAAGATCTTCACGACCCAGATAATAATGAAGTTATGATCACTCCCACTCACCTAGAACCAGACATCCTGGAATGTGAAGTCAGGTGGGCCTTAGGAAGCATCACTATGAACAAAGCTAGTCAAAGCGCTGGAATTCCATCATCATTCTAAAAGATGATGCTGTGAAAGTACTGCACTCAATATGTCAGCAAATTTGGAAAACTCAGCAGTGGCCATGAAAGTGAAAGTGAAGTCGCTCAGTCATGTCCGACTCTTTACGACCCCATGGACTGTAACCTATCAGGCTCCTCTGTCCATGGGATTTTCCAGACAATAGTACTGGAGTGGATTGCCATTTCCTTCTCCAGCGGATCTTCCTGACCCAGGGATCGAACACAGGTCTCCTGCATTGTAGACAGACGCTTTACTGTCTGAGCCAACAGGGAAGTCGCATAGGACTGGAGAAGGTCAGTTTTCATTCCAATTCCAAAGAAAGGCAATGCCAAAGAATGCTCAAACTACTGCACAGTTGCAGTCATCTCACACACTAGTAAAGTAATGCTCAAAATTCTCCAAGCCACGCTTCAGCAATATGTGAACCATGAACTTCCAGATGTTCAAGCTGGTTTTAGAAAAGGCAGAGGAACCAGAGATCAAATTGCCAATATCTTCTGGATCATGAAAAAAGCAAGAGAGTTCCAGAAAAACATCTATTTCTGCTTTATTGACTATGCCAAAGCCTTTGACTGTGTGGATCACAATAAACTGTGGAAAATTCTTCAAGAGATGGGAATAGCAGACCACCTGACCTGCCTCTTGAGAAACCTGTATGCAGGTCAGGAAGCAACAGTTAGAACTGGACATGGAAGAACAAACTGGTTCCAAATAGGAAAAGGAGTACGTCAAGGCTGTATATTGTCACCCTGCTTATTCAACTTATATGCATGGTACAGCATGAGAAACGCTGGGCTGGATGAAGCACAAGTTGGAATCAAGATTGCTAGGAGAAATATCAATAACCACAGATATGCAGATGACACCACCCTTATGGCAGAAATGAAGAAGAACTAAAGAGCCTCTTGATGAAAGTGAAAGAAGAGAGTGAAAAAGTTGGCTTAAAGCTCAACATTCAGAAAACGAAGATCATGGCATCCTGTCCCATCACTTCATGGTAAATAGATGGGGAAATAGTGGCTGACTTTATTTTTCTGGGCTTCAAAATCACTGCAGATGGTGACTGCAGCCATGAAATTAAAAGACGCTTACTCCTTGAAAGAAAAGTTATGAGCAACCTAGATAGCATATTGAAAAGGAGAGACATTACTTTGCCAACAAAGGTCCGTCTAGTCAAGGCAACAGTTTTTCCAGTGGTCATGTGTGGATGTGAGAGCTGGACTGTGAAGAAAGCTGAGCACCGAAGAATTGATGCTTTTGAACTTTGGTGTTGGAGAAGACTCTTGAGAGTCTCTTGGACTGCTGGGAGATCCAACCAGTCCATCCTAAAGGAGATCAGTTGTGGGTGTTCATTGGAGGGACTGATGTTGAAGCTGAAACGCCAATATTTTGGCCACCTCATGCTGAGAGCTGAGATGACAGAGGATGAGATGGTTGGATGGCATCACCGACTTGATGAACTTGAGTCTGGGTGTACTTCGGGAGTTGGTGATGGACAGGGAGGCCTGGCCTACTGCGGTTCATGAGGTTGCAACGTGTCAGACCCGACTGAGCAACTGAACTGAACTGAACAGTGTTTTGAGCAACTCTGATATTACTGCATGTACCACTGGTTCATTAATTTATATTGCTAACTAGTATTATCCAGCAACCTGTTGATGTGCCTTCATCTTGCTTCCTATTTCTGGCTGTTACAAATAAAATCGCTGCAAATTTTTGTGTACAAGTCTTCTTGTGCATATTTTGTTACATGTATCCTTTTTATTTTATTTTATTTTTTCACTTTACAATACTGTATTGGTTTTGCCATACATTGACATGAATCCACCACAGGTGTACATGAGTTCCAAACCCTGAACCCCTCTCTTACCACCCTCCCCATATCATCTCTCTAGGTCATCCCAGTGCACCAGCCCCAAGCATCCTGTATCCTGTATTGAACCTAGACTAGCCGTTCGTTTCTTACATGATAGTATACATGTTTCAATGCCATTCTCCCAAATCTTCCCACCCTCTCCCTCTCCCACAGAGTCCAAAAGTCTATTCTTTACATCTGTGTCTCTTTTGCTGTCTCACATACAGGGTTATCATTACCATATTTCTAAATTCCATATATATGCATTAGTATACTGTATTGGTGTTTTTCTTCCTGGCTTACTTCACTCTGTATAATCGGCTCCAGTTTCATCCACCTCTTTGGAACTGATTCAAATGTATTCTTTTTAATGACTGAGTAATACTCCATTGTGTATATGTACCACTGCTTTCTTATCCATTCATCTGCTGATGGACATCTAGGTGCTTCCGTGTCCTGGCTATTATAAACAGCACTGCGATGAACATTGGGGTACACATGTCTCTTTCAGTTCTGGTTTCCTCAGTGTGTATGCCAAGCAGTGGGATTGCTGGGTCATAGGCAGTTCTATTTGCAGTTTTTTAAGGAATCTCCACACTGTTCTCCATAGTGGCTATACTAGTTTGCATTCCCACCAACAGTGTAAGAGGGTTCCCTTTTCTCCACACCCTCTTTAGCATTTATTGCTTGTAGACTTTTGGATCGCAGCCATTCTGACTGGTGTGAAATGGTACCTCACATTGTGGTTTTGATTTGCATTTCTCTGATAATGAGTGATGTTGAGCATCTTTTCATGTGTTTGTTAGCCATCCGTATGTCTTCTTTGGAGAAATGTCTATTTAGTTCTTTGGCCCATTTTTTGATTGGGTCATTTATTTTTCTGGAATTGAGCTGCATAAGTTGCTTGTATATTTTTGAGATTAGTTGTTTGTCAGTTGCTTCCTTTGCTATTATTTTCTCCCATTCTGAAGGCTGTCTTTTCACCTTGCTTATAGTTTCCTTTGTTGTGCAGAAGCTTTTCCTTGAATATCAATATTTTATGTTTTGCAAGTTTTTAAAATAATGTAACTTTAAAAAAAATCTTTTTCTTCTTTTTAAATTGTATTGGTTTTGCCACACATTGACATGAAAAAAACTAATGTAACTTTCATTTTGTGACTTTTTTGATAGTATGTGGAGATACGTTCAGTTTTTGAAGAATGATTTTAAACACTGCTATTTTATTCAACAAGCTTAACAATAGTTCTAGTAGTTTCTTTTTTTTTTGTAGATTTAACATTTTCAACATACGCAAACCTACAGACTTCCTACTACAAGAAAATAAAAGAAAAATTAGTTCTTCTTTTCCAAATTGACATTTGATATTTCTTTTACTTGCTCGTGTGTGTGTGTGTGTGTGTGTGTGTGTGTGTGTGCGCTTTACTGCACTGTTTAGGATCCCTGCAACAATGTTGAACAGCAGTGGCAAGTGTTGACATCTTTACCTTGTTGAAGACATTGTATAGAATACATTCAATGTTTTACTATTAAAATGCTAATTTAGGGTTTTACTTAGATGATCTTTTAAGTTTGAAGAAGTTTCTATTCTTGGTTTGCATGACTGAGTATTGAATTTTATAAAGTGTTTTTTGTACATAAAGGAAATAATTATCAATATATGTTCATTCACCTTGATTCAGTTTATATGATGAAATATTAAGTAAATATTTGATTCTCAGAATTGACCTCCCTCGGCCCAGAGTAGTATAATTTTTATATTGTAAGATTTAATTTGCTATCTGACAATATAAAAAAATACTCTCTATATACCGAATGAAGTCTATCCTGAAAATCAAAGGTTTATTTAACATTTTTAAGGATACTTACATTTATGCTCTCGAGGGATATTTGTCTATACTGTCTTTTCTTATAGCTTCTAGTTTGGTGTCAGCCTGTTAGTGGTTCTAGAAAATAAATTGGGAAGTGTTTCCTCCTCATTCAATTTATTTATACTTTTAGTCAAGAATGGAGGCTAGGTTTCACTTGTCCTTTTAACATGTTTCAATATTGGGTTTTTTTTTTAATTTGGCATAAATTATATCATTTTTTTGTGCCATTGTATTAATTCTCTCTTATATTACCAGAGTCTGTTTGCTAGCAATTTATTTCAAATTGTTATCTCTGTATTTCTAATTAAGGTTATAAATGAGTGTCCTTTTGTGACCTTAATTTTTTCACATTTTGATATTAAAGGTAATTTTGCTGTGTAAGTTAACTGAAGGAATTTTTCTGTTCTTTAGTAATTGAGATATTTAAACCTATAATTTTGTTATCTAAATGTAATTTGCAACATAGAGATTTAGTTACTCCATGTTCTCTCTTTTTTTTTTCATTTTCTTATAGTTTTTAATTTTTCTTTTGACTTTCCCTTTGTTGCAAAAGTAATTGTGTAGTGTCTTTCTAAATAATTAATTGTGCTGGTTACATTTTATTCATAATTTCTAAATATATTTTTCACAACTATACTATGTTACTAATAAAACTTTATCCATTTGAACTTTATGAATATGTGCTTTATGTTTAATACAAAGTCGTTTTTTAAAGTTTTAGGTATATACCACAAAGAGTGTATATTTTTTCTTTAAATGATAAAATGTTTTCTTATATATATATGTTAAATTAAGATTATTGATTATATTATTCACTTTATCTTCATTTCAACTTTTTTTCTTTTCTTTGACCAGATCTATCAAAATTTAAGCAAGGAACTAAGAAGTTTCAGAATTTTTACCAAGAGGTATTCAGATAATGCTCTTTTTCTCATCAATCCAGCCTGGAACTCGATAAGCCCCTTCAGTATGCAGGCTCAAGTCTTTATTCACATAGAGGAATTTTTCTTCTATATCATTATAAATATTGGCTCTTCTTCATCTGTTTCTATGTATTCTGATTTTATACATGCATTTTAGTTCATTTGGGCATATTATTCACATGCCTAACCATTTTCTTCATGATTTTAATTTAATTGCTTTGCTTTGAAATATTTCTTGCTCTTGATCTTCCTGGTCACTAGAAGGACTCATCTTCTTGAATTCATGTAATTATTTTATTTTTCAAAAACATTTTTATCTTAAGAAAGTCTGAAAAACTGGATCACTTTACTTAGTCATAAAGAGAATATGGTTTTTTTTTTATTCAACAATTGTAAAACAATTTTTATACATAGATGTTCTTCTAAGAGCTAAGGATAGAAATATAATAGGTAATGAAATGCAGGTTCATTTTGTGAATGCCTAGATTAATGAGAGGGGTTAACATACCACAGGACTTAAAATACTTAAATGGCAAAAAGAAACAAGCCATGTAAAAATCTACAGAAATTTTGTGAAATTTGGCATTTCATGATGAAATAACATAAAGTGCAAAAGCCCCTCACGAATTCTCTAGGGGTCACTGGAAAGAAAAGTTTCCAGAGCATGTTCATACCACTATCTAATGCTGTGATTACTAGAGTTTAATCTGGATATATGATTTTTTCACATATGAATCTCCTCAGTGCTATCATTGGTCTATGTTTTTCCTGTTTAGTGCATAGGTTGATTACTGAGAAATGTATTTATTCTGGAAAAAAAAAACAGCTTACAAAATTACTACTGCTTATGAGAGAGTAATTTACTTTTGCTTACTATTGGTTTTCTAAAGTCCTTTAAAAATAGTTTTATCTGCTCAATAACATGAAGAGATATTTGTTTAATTTTTCAGCTATGATGATATTTAAAACCTCACTGCACATAAACCCCTTGTCAAAGTGATATTAAAGCACATACTATAGGAGAAATATTATTCAAGTAACATCAAGACAAAAATAACAAATATGACACACTGAGAACTCTCTGTTATCATACAAATCATACCTGACATCAAAACTTTTCTTTAGTTAAGTTATTTATTTAGTTTATATCTTTAGTTAATTCCACACACAAAGGAGATTGAGCATTGAATTTAAAATGAGTGAGTGAAAGTCGTTCAGTCATGTCCAACTCTTTGTGATCCCATGGACTGTACAATCCATGGAATTCTCCAGACCAGAATACTGGAGGGGGTAGCCTATCCCTTCTTCAGGAGATCTTCCCAACCCAAAGATTGAACCCAGGATTGAACTTCAGGATTGATCCTCCCACATTGCAGGTGGATTCTTTACCAGCTGAGCTACCAGGGGAATTTAATCTAAATCCACTTATGTGAGAAATATGATATGACATAGCAAAATCAGAGCCTCTAGTTATACAGTGGAAATCAATAATGCGGAATTAAAGATATTGAAAAATCTGATACAATTTCCCATCTCTTTAAAGAAAGACTTTCTTATTCCCCAGTGAGTCATGAACGACACAGGCTAAGTCTACCGATACATTCCGACACACACAATAAAGAAGAGGCAAGTATCTGGAGCTCTTTTAAACAGAACAGATTGCCATCTATTCACACTATCCATTTTTACATTTTTATCACTTGGAGCCAAGTGAGCATTGTGCAGTTTTTGTCTAAAGATCTAGTTATAAAATCTTTCCTGCCCTTTCCCTGCCAACTATGTACTGAATGTTACTGAGGACAGAAGAACTCCTGGATTATGTGTTCTTTTGATGGTTTAGGACCACCCCACATAAAACATTCAATATATATTTTAATAGACCAAATTATATAGATGACAAAATGAAAAGGAAGTGTATAGCATTTGGCTTTGCTCTATTTCTGTGTGAAAATATCGAAGAATTTATCTTTACCTTTAGGCAATACATCACTTAATTTGGAAAATTTTAGACTTAAAAGATCCGTGGGAATTATATACTCTCACCTACTCAAAGTACTCAAAGTAGTCTCACCAATAAGAGAGTCCATCTATAGAGGATCTTCCAACTTATGCTTGATTACATCACAGAACAGGACATTTCTGTAAGAAGCAGCCCAAGTTTTAGATAAATCATTCTTATAATCAACTGTGGTATTTGTTATTGGAACATTTCTTAAATCACAATTCTGTTCTCTTGATCAACACAAAATAAATTTAATGTAGTCCTTCTTCCTCATGGCATCCTTACAGGTCTTTGTAGATGGATATCAGTTCTTTCAAAGTTCATCTATATGGTCATTCTTCCTTGTCCTTTCAGTTAATCTCGCTTGATGTTAATACTCCCTGTTCTGTTAATTTTATGTGAATGCAATCTATCACATGAAATCCTCTCTTAAAATATTGCATCAGGAACTGAGCACATTATTATTCCATGTACAATTTTTGTCAAAACAGGAATTATTTCCAGTAATTCGAACAATTTACCACTTTTGATACAACTTATCATACTGTTTGCATTTTGAATATTTTTGCAATCATGGAAGACTTGGGGCTTATAGTGACTGCATGGTTTTTTATTATTCCAGGTTCTTTGCACATGAAATGCTATTTAGAAAAACATCCTGACTTCTTTTTGGCTCAACTAAATAAATCCCTATTTATTATTGCCAATTTTTTTCTTGAGTCTGTTTATCATTTCAAGCCTATTGATGTTAGTTTTAATCTATGATCATATCATGTACTTTCCTTCTCTTAATTTCCATCTCCTTCCTATATCCTTCTTCCCCGTTCACATTCTAAGTGATTTGGCCGGGGCTGTCAGTAACAGGGTCCCACCTTTCTACCACAGAAGTCTTGGTCTCATGAAACTCTGAGTCTTGAATTGAGACAAAAAGGCATGTAAAGCTGTCGGAGCTTTGTTATCTGGTGACAGCAATACATAAGCTTGTCTCAGAGCTCCATCTTCTATGATCTCCTCTGCCTTCTGGTAGTGATTCTGCCTACTCAGCTGTTCTTGCAATTCTGTGAGATAGCATGTATTCCCCAGTCATTTCATTCCAAGCTTAACTTACTCAATGCTGATCTAACTGCTCACCACCAAGTATTCTAACTGTTTCATACAATCCTCAATTTTGCATTCCCTGTAACTTTTACTATTAAAAGTAAACTTTATTCTTAAAAAAATTAAGCTTTGCATTCATTATAGGTTAGAAGATATTCATTGATTGTTTATGTAAGCTTTGTTTTTCCTTTTTTCTGAGAACTGCCTAGTCATTTAGAAAAACAAAGTTATTTACCTCCTGAAAATATAATTTAAGGGATAATGATTAGAAAACCTGCTTAGAAAATGTACAGACATTAAGAAATATATGCAAAGATATTTAAATAGATTTATTTTGTGGTTGTTGTTTAGTCTCCAAGTCTCGTCTGACTATGCGACCCCATGGACTACAGTGCACCATACTTCCCTATTTTCGCTATCACTTGGAGTTTGCTCAAACTCATGTCCACTGAGTCAATGAGGTTATGCAGCTATCTCATCCTCTGTCACCCCCTTCTCCTCCTGCACTCAGTCTTTTTCCCAGCATTAGGATCTTCTCCAATGAGCTGGCTCTTCGCATCAGGTGGCCAAAGTATTGGCACTTGAACATAGTCCTTCTTATGAATATTCAGGAGCAATTTCCTTTAAGATCTTTTTAAGTGTAAGATTTATTATATTTACATTTTAAATTCTCAACATTTTATAAGTATACATTTTAAAATCCGATTGGTTCAAACACATTTAGCATGTGTGTATACATGCACATATGTGTGTATACATATATTTTATTATACTATATATAAGTTACTTTGTATTCATTACTTCTTTTAAGGACTTTTAGAAGATAATTTTCTATGCTTAATAACATGGATAAGTATTTGTTTAATAAATTGTTCAAGATTATGACACTTACAAGTTTTATTGAACATGAACTTCCTGTCAGAATTACATTAAAGCACATGCTATTAGAGCAAATATTATTAAGGAAAATGAACATAAGAAATATGACGAAAATAACATGTTTCAGAGTGAGAATTTTCTAGCAAAATTTTGGAGTGAGAGCAAATATTGTATAAACTTTATAAAAACATATAGAAAATTTATTTTATTGTGCTTATTGTGCACCATCAATAAATGCATTTAAAAAATATTAATATATAATTATATCTTAAGTCTTGGGGGAAAACTGAGTAATGAATGAATAAATAGATATGTACAGAGCACATTTTTCTTGTTCTTAAAACATAAACTTGAAACTACCTTTCATTTTTATATATAAAAGAGAATTTGCTCTATTCTACATCCCTATACAGAGATATTTTGAAAATATACAAGACCATGAACATTTAATTCACTTTTTAATAGTGAGTGCTAAAATTAAACAAATGGCAGCTAAGTTACAGATATTTGTAAAAACATTAAAATAAGTTCCAAAATGAAGCTTCTGTGATTTGGAAGCTTAAAAATGTTAGAACAAATACTCCAATACTACTTGTTGGTATTAAGGTAAATTGCAACTTAGTATCTAATGCTCTATACTAAGTCAAAATACAGTATTTTTTTTTCTTTTAAAGTAATGTCTGAGTTTCTACAATATTAAAATATAAAGCATTATAAATTATTTTTTCATAGTACTCCTGCTGCTGTTCAAGACAAAAAAGAACTTCAGTTCAGTCGCTCAGTTGCATCCGACTCTTTGCAACCCCTGAACTCCAGCACAGCAGACCTCCCTGCCAATCACCAACAGCCAGAGGCCACCCAAACCCATGTCCATTGAGTCGGTGATGCCATCCAACCATCGGTCCTCTGTCATCCCCTTCTCCTCCTGCCCTCAATCTTTCCCATCATCAGGGTCTTTTCAAATGAGTCAGCTCTTCACATCAGGTGGCCAAAGTATTGGAGTTTCAGCTTCAACAGCAGCCCTACAAATGAACACGCAGGACTAATGTCCTTTCGGATGGACTGGTTGGATCTCCTTGCAATACAAGGGACTCTCAAGAGTCTTCTCCAACCCCACAGTTCAAAAGCATCAATTTTTCGGTGCTCAGCTTTCCTTATAGTCCAACTCTCACATCCATACATGACCATGCCTTGACTAGAAAGACCTTCGTTGGCAAAGTAATGTCTCTGCTTTTTAATATGCTGTCTAGGTTGGTCATAACTTTCCTTCCAAGGAGCAAGTGTCTGTTAATTTCATGGCTGCAATCACCATCTGCAGTGATTTTGGAGCCCAAGAAAATAAAGTCAGCCACTGTTTCCACTGTTCCCCCATCTATTTGCCATGAAGTGATGGGAACAGATGCCATGATCTTAGTTTTCTGAATGTTGAGCTTTAAGCCAACTTTTTCACTCTATTCTTTCACTTTCATCAAGAGGCTGTTTAGTTCTTCTTCACTTTCTGCCATAAGAGTAGTGTCAGCTGCATATCTGAGGTGATGGAATTTCAGCTGAGCTATTTCAAATCCTTAAAGATGATGCTGTGAAAGTGCTGCACTCAATATGCCAGCAAATTTGGAAAACTCAGTAGTGGACACAGGACTGGAAAATATCAGTTTTTGTAAATGTTTTTACATTTTATTAGACTAAAAAAATTATGTCTATTTTGGTAAGAAATTTTTATGACTATTAAGTTTTTTCAAATTATTTTCCTTTTTTGATTGTGATAGTCAATTAGTATCTATATTGCATAAAGAGAGACCAAATATCAAGTAAAAGAAATTAGAATATATAACTGAGGTAAGGATGTGAAAATTCATTGTTTTGAAAAAACAGCATATCTATTTATAGTTTCTTTTTAATTTTTCACTTCAGTATCATGGCACTTAACATTAAATTTCATTTTTCACTATATTATAGCTCATTGGCTCCAGAATTCCCTTTGCAATAATCACAGAAATTGCATACCTATTTCCACAATGGATAATTTTATTATGTATGGTTAATACAAATTTGAATTGTAATTTTGAGATTGCATATAAATACAAGATGAATATTATCTTATTAAAAGCAAGTCTAATATCAATTGTTTTTTCCTTATAAGTCTAGATAAAGAATAGATCATCTTTTATGAAATTACTAAGCATTCACTAAAATGACTGTGCATCCTGATGAAGTAGTAGTGACTTATTCTGGCATGAAATAAGTTCAGGTGAGAATTCTTACATAAGAATTTAATGCCGTTTCACCATTTTCACAGAAAAAACATATTAAAATATCTTCCATCATATTAAGGTAACATATGGTTTTTTTAGTTTACAACAGTTGGTGCAATTTATAGAGGAAATTGAAAGGAACAAGCAGATAGTATTAAATTCACAAAGCATGTTATTCAATTAGAAGTAAATAACTATGCTTTAGAAAACTAGCTGCCTCAAAATTTAGAATAATGAAGTCTTATTTCAAATGGACTTATTGTAGCCTGATACACTGTGTAAATATTTAATATATAAACAGTAGAATGTCTGAGATCTTTGAAATTATAGACTTAAGTATAAGTGTCTGTCACTATTTGATACATTTATTACTGCTATGGAATTTTTAAAGTTCATTTATCTATTCACATTATACTTTTTTGATTTATTTTAGAGCCTTTAGTCTTAGTGAAGTTTATTTTCTGTGCATATGTATGTCACCAACAAAATCTTTGTGATTTCTACTTAATTAAAATAGCAATCATTATTTAATTAGTGTAGTAGGCAGAATTCTAAAATGATCCCCATGATTTTTGTTTCTTCAAGTTAAGCCCCTGATTATGTTATATTCCATGGCAAAGGGATCTTTTGGATATAATTAAAGTTTTTAATCGGTTGACTTTGAATTAATCAAAGGGGAGATTATCCAGACCAGCCTAACCTAATCACCTGAGCCCTTTAAAAGCAGGATTTCTTTGGCTGTTTATAGGAATTGAACAGATAAAATGGGAGAGGTTCAGGGAAGGCTTTCCATTGTTCTGATGGAGCAGGGCCACAGGGCAAAGGCAGAAAGTATCCAATTAGCTCTCTCTAGCTCTAAGCACAATTATCTATAATACATCTCCTAAGGAGCTCTCTCTTCCTCCCAAGAAATGACCCTGATGGATTATTTTAGTTCCTGGATCCAAGCAGTGTCAGCACTGGGTTCCTGTGAAGACGAAGGAAGGAGGACAGGCCAGGGAGGGCTTCTCATCAGCACATGTTCTGACCGGTCCTGACTCTCCTTCACCTTCTATGCGTACAGCAGCATTTAGCTGGAGAAACTGCCTCGTCGGAAGGAATGAGAGGGAGTAGGAAGCAGCCTCTGTCAGGCCCTGAGCTGAGGTGTTCTGAGTTTAAATCTGGAATACAGCCGAGGAGCTTTCAGCCCACCAGGGGCAGGACAAATGTGAGAAACAGACCATAGAAAAATGCCTACAAAGCGGATAGTTCTGGCTGAACTGTAGGCTTCAGGACTTTTCTGTTAGGAGAGGCAGCCTATTCAAGGTAACTCTGAGGACAACGTTCTATTGTCACCGCCCTGTGGAGGGCCAATTCTTGTCAAAATTGTGAAATGGATTGTACTGGAACTTTCCGTGATAGAACCTCTATTCACTTTGGTTGGGCTAAAAGGGGAACTGGCCGACTCACCTTGGGAAGAACAAGGCAGGGCCAGCTCCAGGCACAGAGGAATCCCCAGGTCTCTCCTCTTGAGTCCCATGTTTGTTGCTTTTTAAGGCATCCTCTCTCTCTGTGGTGACAGAGGGTTACCATGGATGTCTGGATTTCACTGTCTTAGCATCAATCCCCAAAACGACTCTGATAGACCTTCCTTGAGTTAATTTGTACCTCCAGACCCCTCACTGCTTCACCAAGTCAGGAGCGGGGATGGGTCCACTCACACTATTCGAATTGGGAAGCCAGAAGAGGGGAAGGGCTCTGGGCAGGCACAACAGTGACATGTACTAGTCATTGGGGTAGCTTTATAGTTTCCCGCCACCATCCTCCTCCACCTGCCCTGTGAGGCATTTACTCTCCTCTCACTGCTCATCCACCATCCAGCACCCATCTCAGTGTTCTCCGGGTCTGTAAGGACTGCTGTCCTCTCCACTCTGTACTTTACAGGCTTCAAATTCCAGACCCTGATAAGGATGGAATGCATAAATCTGGAGCTGCTGAAAGAAATATTCCTCCAACAGAGGAGTCTCCTCTGTTGATGGAGGAAGGTCAGAGCCCATCAGAGTACAGGGTGTAGGCAGTTGTCTTAGAAAGTCAAAAGGTGTAATTTCATTTATTTGAATTCATGTCAGAGCTCCAGGATCCTCTCTAACATACAAAAATAGCCTCCAAGTCTTAGAAAACTTCTCGAGAAGGTGGCATTTACCTTATCTATTCAGACAAGCCCAAGCTTAAAAATCTGTTAGGAACTCAGCACTAGAGGTCTGAGACTGGAAGCAGAGCTTGCTCCAGGTCTAGGGCTGCCAAAGCAGCCCCTCCTGGCCCTCACTTCAGGGAAATTCCTTTGAATCAGATCAACATTGCTGGGCTTGTTCTGCGCTCTAATTTAGACCAGAGGATCAACAAACAGTGAAAAACCATACTGAACCCCCAAGAGGCCCTGACTCATCTTCCCTCACACTCAGAAAATGTCACCTTCCTTATATAACTCTCACAGCTTCCATAGATTATTTTTTGTTGTGTTGTGTGTTTTAATAGTAATTGGACCAGAAGGATTGTGAAAAACCCTCTCAAAATCAAAGATGATAAAATTTAGGACAGTATGTTGGGCTTTACAGGCTAAAGTAGACTTTCCAACTTGTCTTGTTTTCTTGCTACCAAATAACAGCCTTGACCTCTATGGCTCCAGTCAGGGACTAGTTAAGGACTAGCACGGTAATGAGTACCAAATACCTCTCTTCTGCATGTAGGGGGAGATCTGTATCAGCTGTGTCTAATAGTCATATGTACATAAGAACCAGAAGAATCATCTCCTCTCTGATTTTCTATATTATGTTGGCAAATACCAGAGATTCTTAACCATTATCACACATAGGATTGCCTGGGAAGCTTTCAAAATAGGCCTCTGTCCTGACTTCATCCTCAGAAGCCCTGAAATAATTAGTCTCAGGTGGAGCACAGACATTGCAATGTATTACAAACTTCCCAGGAGATTCTGCTGCACAGTAAAGGTTCAGAACCTCTGGTATACACACAAAAATTATATTTATTGAGGCCTTGCCATATGCTAGGGATTGCACTAAATTATTTAGAAGCATTATCTCATTCAAGTCTCAAAACAACACTACTTGATAATTGCCATTATTATACTCATTGTATAGAGGAAGCTATTGAATTTAGAGGGGTTCTTTAAATAGCCATTAAGCCTTTCTATGGTTAAAAGTCAGTCTCTTCAGGGAGGAAGAAAGTTATGATGATGATAAGAATGACATGACAATAATGTAGAAATATTTAGTGCCCTCAGTCTTCCTTTTAGGTGCACAGAAAAGTTCATTAAAAGAAGATACACATCAACAAAGGAATGGAGAAAGAAGATGCGGCACGTATATACAATGGAATATTTCTCAGCCATAAAAAGGAATGAGATTGGGTCATTTAAAGAGAGGTGGATGGACCTAGGGACTGTCATACAGATGGAAGTAAGTCAGAAGGAAAAAAAAAGTTGTATTTTAATGCATATATGTAGAATCTGAAGAAACGGTAGATATGGTCTTATTTGCAAAGTGGAAATGGAGACACACAGGTAGAGAACCAACATGGGAATACCAGGAGGGAAAGGGGAGGAGTGGGAAGAATTGGAAGATATGGAATCACAGACATACACTCCTGTGTATAAAATAGATAGTAAATGATAACATAGCACAGGGAACTCTACTCAGTGTTCCGTGGTTACCTAAGCGGTAAGGAAATCACAAAAGTCAAAGTGATTCACTTTGCTGTACAGCAGACACTAATATAGCATTGTAAAGTAACTACACTCCAATAAAAATAAATTTTTTTTTAAATGCACACACTTGTACATATGACACAGGGTTTAAAAGAACCTTAAAATGATTTATACCAGCATTTAAATTTTACATATGAGAAAATTAGGAAATGAAAAGTGAAATGATTTGCTCAGTATCACACATATTTGAAAACCCTGATTGTAAGTCTCCTGGCTCCTAGTTTGGGCCACTTTTCCATACTCAGTGACAGACAGCTCATCAGGAAGACAGATCAGTACTGGAAAATATACAACATACCATAATTGCATTCCTCCAACTTATGATCATGACATTAAATTGCATTCCTCCAACTTACAGCCATGACATTAGCAACCGAGTCACAGTCATGTGCTTATTCTGAGAGTCAGAAAACAGTTTGCAGAGGGCTTCTTGGGAGAGTCTCAGGGCTGTGTCCTCCATTATTTATACCTGAAAAACAAATGTGTTATTTTTTTCCAGAAAGGCTACCTATCCCATGTGAAATGAGTCCACCAAACCCATATGCATTTAGGTTTTGCTTTCTCAGTGTTTTCCAAACTGGTTCTACCTTGTCAGGTCAGAATTACTCAAGGTAATAATATCAAAATACATAACTGTGGGCCATGAAACATTAGTACCAGTCAGAACTTCTGGAAATGAGGCCCATTTTGAAAAAGCACTCAGGTGATTCTTCTGCACATGAACACTTAAAAACCACTGATGTTAGGCAAGAGCCTTTCCTGCTACAGGTGGGTTCCCAGAAGAACCAGGATAAAACCAGCGACTTCATGACTAAAAATGCCTTTTGCTTTGTTAGTTCTGATTCTTATCTCATACTGAGAGCAATGATATCCTGCTAGGAAATCCCTGAGAATGTCTATACAGACTCTAAGCCAGGCTAGAAGGTCTACATAAAGGGCTGTGGTTCCTCTACCTTTTGATCTTGGGCACTGGAACCAGCAGAACATGGCGTCTTTGCTCACCAAGTCCCTTGAGCCCCTCAGCTCCTCAATGCCTCGTGTGCTGCCAAGAGGACCCAGAAGGGGCAGATGGCCAGCACTGGGGCTCAGCTCCTGCCCCGCTCTGCAGTGCTTACCAACCAGTGGCTTTCCAGAGAGTGACACTCTGACCCTCCTCTGGTCACTTGCCATATTTATACCTTTTTATCATCTCTGGGGAATACAGCCTTTCCATTTATGCTAGCAATGGAAGTACAAGTGGACCCCTCCGCTGATTCAAAAGTTCTTACCTCTTCTTATAATGTTTAACCAAAAAACCAAAAATTTATGAGGAACACTGGGTGCTTGCTCTCTGAAAGGAAGGCAACCCTCTATATAAAATATATCTATTTCTTTGTATTCTAAGACTTATTTTTCAAGGCAGAGGTGTGCCTTCTGTGATATCATAGGATCGTAGTATGAGACCTGCCTGCTCAGAGATGGGAAGCGTCCTGACAATTGGATGCTATGTATCTGTGATGCAGGTAGAGGCCAAGGAACAAGGAGAGACAGAAGGGAGTTGGCTCTAATCATTTGCATGAAAAAAAAAACCCATCCAGCTATTTGAACTAAACTGAACCGTGTAGTATTATCATGTTCCATTATATGTTACCTTGTCAAAATCTTTAGTCAATCTCTTCAAACAGAATCAAACCCATATGTAGTAGGCAAATTTACTAAAACAGAAGAAAACTGGAAAATCCTTATTCTCCAATCTCCTGAACAAACAGAATCTGGAATTTAATCCGATTTATAGCCCTAGTGCAAATCCAGTCCTCCATGCTCAAAATGTCTACAATGTAATATCAAAGTATATTACAATAAAACCTATTTTAGACAAAGTATTAAACTAGAATCCAATCATGAGTCATGGCGTTTGGTTCTAGAGGGAAACATGGTAACAAAGGTGGGAAATTTAAGCAAAAGTATGGCTCTATGGAATAGTGACTCTGGGAGATGGTGAAGGACAGGGGAGCCTGATGTGTCCATGGGGTCGCAGAGTCGGACATGACTTAGCGAATGAGCAATGACAATGGAACAGGCCCAGAGGCATACCCCTGTACCCCGAAACTGTGCATCTGACTACTGTGGAGTCTCATGACTCAAGTGCTTAGGGCTAGGCCTAGGTAGGACAGGACTGATGTATTTCCCCTCGGTTAAGGACCAGGGTTGAACTCATTGGTGGGTTTGTCTTAAAGACAGCTAAGACAGACAAAGCCTTAGACTAGAAAGAAAGAAGTTGATGGTAACAAAGAATCAACTTGGAGGGGTGCAGTCATACACAGCCTGCTGGTGGAATCAGTCAGGTGATTGGAAAATAATTTTCCTCCTTAATCACAAGACTTGTCATTTTACTCTGAGCCAACTATCTGCAATTAAGTTTTCCCAGAACCGAGGGTGCAGTGGAATTCTGTGGCTAGGGCGAGACACCTGCCACTGGCACCAGCACAAGGACATTTAGTGCTTGGCCTGCAGAGCTGCCCGTTACATGGCTGAATCTGGAAGCCAGGACCACCCGGCTGGAAAGCTTCCTCTCCTTCCAACTCTCTTAAACACAGAGACACCTGGGCTCCCCGACAATGCTGACATTTAAAGAGAAGCCTGTCTTTAAAAGGCAGTGACTATTACCCACCAAAATGATCTCATTCACTTTTGTTCTAGAACTACTCTAACGCTTATTAATATTTAATACTCACCTGTGCTTCCCACAGCATCAACCCAGTAAGTACTGCTTCAATCTTAATATAAAACAATGTGCTTGATTGCAAAAAATAGATGAGTAAAACTCTACATTTGCCCTAAATAGGTTTGCAATCTAGTATTAGTAATGTTTTACACACGAAAAGTGGTGAAGTATCAAGAAATGCAATCTAGGACAATCTGAATTTGTTAAAGGCAGATAAAGCATGAATAGGTGTTTCTAAAGATTTAGTGCTTAGTTCTCAGAATGTCTTTTTTACTTGATGTGGGGGGACTGGAAAGCTTTGTAGGTTCAGTTTTTGCATCTAGATCTAGTCTTTGGTTGTTATTTCCTCTCTGCCTTTTGAGTGTTATTGAGGATATGTAAAACACAGGGAAGAGCTAAAAGGAGTTACTCAATCAGTCTATTGATGTAGTTTTTATATATGTGATTTTTGTTTATTTCTTTATTGAGCTATGCTGGGTTTACATTGCTGCATCCAGGCTTCTTCTCTAGTTACAGTGAGCAGGGCTACTTTCTAGTTGCAGTGCCCAGGCTTCTCATTGCAGTAGCTTGTCTTGTTGTGGAGCACGGGCTCCAGGGTGCACAGGCTTCAGCTGGTGTGGCATGTGGGCGTAGCAGTTGCGGCCCCTGGGCTCTAGAGCACAGGCTCAATAGTTGTGGCACATGGCCCTAGTGACCCCACAGCATGTTGGATCTTCCCAGACCAGGGATCGAATCCATGCCTCTTGCTCTGGCAGGAGGATTCTTTTACCAGTGAGCACCAAGGAAGCCCCAACATGTTTTTAAGTACTTACTTTTATTCTGAAGCATGAACTCTGCCCTGCATTCCAAGCATGTGCTTTTCCATATTCCTCATAAGTACCCTATATCCAGTTTATAACAGGTTTAGATGTTCTGTGTAACCTGTCAAAACTTGTTAGAAGATGACAGAGTTGGGACTTAAGTCCAGCTTTGCCTATTTTCAAGTAGTTCTCCTAAAGTATTGTTAGATATTACCTTATGCTGTAACTAGCTACCTATCAAATTATTGTTGTTCACTTGCTCAGTTGTGTCCAACTCTTTGTGACCCCATGGACTGTAGCCCACCAGGCTCCTCTTCCATGAGATTTCCCAGGCAAGAATACTGGAGTGGGTTGCCATTTCCTTCTCCAGGGGATCTTCCCAGACCAGGGATCAAACCTGTGCCTCTTGCACTAGCAGACAGATTCTTTAACACTGAACCACCAAGGAACCCCAACTACCAAGTACTTGGTATCAATATGGTACTAGGGTTGGGGGTAGAAGTGGAAAATTATTCTAGTTTGAATTAAGGTATTTCTCAGCATGTCAGCAAAACTCATGGGGGTGGGCGAACTAGACATATTCTCATGAGATGAAAGAAAGTCAATTTGCTACAATTGTTAAGTAGCAACCCCACTTTGGGGGATTTTGAAATACCTCTAGTTAAATTCACATACCCACAAAACGTTTGTATAAATTCAGTAGGCTCATATAACTGCTGTAATCCATTCAGACCCAGTCAGAGCTGGTCAACTCAGGTAAAGAACATAATTTCTAAGGGAAAAAGGAACCAGTCACAGCAAGCTTGATGCATTAACCAAGTCTCAAGCATAGTGTGGTGTCTCCTGGTCACCTTAGGCTGGTACTCTAGCTGCCATCCACTCTAATCTTATGGTACTGAAAGCTAAGCTGAGAGTAGAAAGAGTAAACCCTTAGGAGGAGTTAAAACTCAATGCAAGCTGCTTTTGTGTAGTAGAAAAACTGCACACATACGAAAGAGAGTACCAAATTCCACCTAAAATGTGGGATTTAGTCCTAGACCTCATACGGCTTTGGTACATTGGATGCCAGGTTTGAATAGCAGTGCGATCTGTCAGGGGCTTCTACAGTGTCTCAGCAGTAAAAACTGGCCTGTCAATGCAGGAGCCACAGGAGACCCAGAACCAATCCCTGGGTCAGGAAGATCCCTTGGAGGAGGAAATGGCAACCCACTCCAGAATTCTTGCCTGGGAAATTCCATGGGCAAAAGAGCCTGGCAACCTACAGTCCCTAAGGTCGCTAGGAGTCAGACTGAGACTGACCAGAGAAGAATGGGATCTGTCATCATGTAATTGATGTGATCTACTAGGGACTTTCAAAACAATTTTGAGAGTTGTCAGTCTAAGTGAGGCTAGAGAGATGAGAGCATTAGCCAGAATAGCTGCTACAGAACACACACACATACCCCAGAAATTAACAATAATGGACGGAGACGCCTGATAGGTTCCAGTCCATGGGGTCGCTAAGAGTCGGGCACAACTGAGCAACTTCACTTTCACTTTTCACTTTCATGCATTGGAGAAGGAAATGGCAACCCACTCCAGTGTTCTTGCCTGGAGAATCCCAGGGACAGAGGAGCCTAGCGGGCTGCCGTCTATGGGGTCACACAGAGTCGGACACGACTGAAGCGACTTAGCAGCAGCAGCAACTACTATATATAATAATTATATTATTATTATTATATATAATAATGCAATTATATAATTATATATAATGATAGTTATTATTGTGTGGAAAACGTTGCAGAAGTAATTGATAACATGAAAACATTTGACATACCAGTGAAAAAAGAAGTGGTTCATTGTGTGAGAAGACTGGAATGTGAAGAGATGGGATCCCCAAAGTGATCAGCCAGCCAAAGCATTACTTTAAAAATCAAATGATTTTTCTATCTTCTAATAATTCCCCATTTTTTGTAGTGGCCCCATTGAATTCTACTAAAGCTATACAAAATGCATATTTTCAACAGATTACTTCTCCAAAACCATTAATGTATTGCTTTAAGAGCCTTTTACTATTTATTGTTATTCAAATAACTGTCAAAATAACATGTCAGTTGCTTCTCCAGTCAGAAAAGTCCCTTTAGGCCATGAAAGAAATGGTAATTAAACAGAATCCCTACTGGATGCCATTGATCTTTCACTCGGGATTGAAACCTTTCTGTAGAATATCAGAACTGACAATAAAAAGTTAACACTTGAATATAAAGTGTCAGTGTGCTTTGGGAATCTAATTTCAAATTCTGATTACAAAATATTAGACAGCTTTGTATTTTTCAAAGCATTAGTACTTAATAATTGTACTTTAAATTGCTGAATTCTAAAATAAGAATACTGTGTGGCTTCATATGAACTACTTTCTTATTTATAATAATAACATATGCATCTTATGTATAAAAATTATCTCATTAATTTTTTATGTTATTCTGAGGTTTGGGGGATGTTTCTGATATTTTTATGGGTTAACCAAACCTAGAAATTGGACATATTGCCATGGAAATCCCTTTCTGCAAGAGTTTACAATGTAAATCAACAATTGTGGGAAAACAAACTTGGGCAGCACAGGGGTAGATTTTTGTTGTCCCTTGTTGTTGATGGTTTTTGTTTTCATGGGGTTTTGTTTTTGTTGTTGTTTATCAGGCTAGTTTCTTTGCTTTTGGACACCAGAGAACTTTTATCTCATTTCAGCCCCATTGATTTTTTTAGACATACTTCATTCACTCCTTTGACTGCTACATTAAACAACTTTTAACTGTTATTTTGCAGCTCAGATTTTAAAAAATCTATTTGAAAACACTAATGATCAATTTATTCACCTTGAAACAGAATCCACTGGGCACCTACTACATGCCAAGTACTGTTCCGGGCAATTGGAACACATCCATGAATGAAAAAAAGGCCACTGACTCCATGAGCTTGTAGTTTACAAACACCCTAATTAAAAAAAAAAAAATTAATGCTATGGCAATATGCAAAAAGGTAGGTAGTACTAAGGAAAAAGAAAATAACAGAGCACAGAAAGAAGGACCAAGAGTTGGTGCAGGATTGCAATCTTATATAAGGTTGTAGGGGAGACCTCATTGAGATGTTTTTGAGGAAGGATTTAAAGGAGTTGAAGAGGTTAGCTACAGACATCTGGGAAAAGAGGATGAGAAAGAGAGAGGCAGTGCAACTAATATTAAGTGGAATTATATCTCATGCATTCAAGGAATAGTAGGAAGGCCAGTGTGCCTCTAATGGAGTGAGTGAAAGGAAGAGTAATAGGAGAAAAGATAAGAAGATAATAGGGAGACTTTTAATTCTCTACAAGTACTTGTGATTTTACTCTAAGTAGCAGGGAAAGCCATTAGAAGGTTTTAAGTAGAGAGTCCCATAATCTAACTTAAGTTGTAGCCGTTCTATTGTGATTAGGCTGTAGAGAGTAAGGCCAAGGCTAGAAGAAAGATCAGATAGGAAGATGTAACAGTTACTCAGGTGAGGGAGCATGGCAGCAGAGATCAGAAAAATAGCTGTGTAGGTGACAAAAAGTGGTGAGAAGTGGTTGAATAATTGTTGCTATTGTTCAGTCTCTAAGTCATGTCTCTTTGCAACCCCATGGACTGCAGCATGCCAGGCTTCTCTGTCCTCCACTATATCCCAGAATTTGTTGAAATACATGTCCATTAAGTCAGTGATGCTACCTAGCCATTTCATCCTCTGCTGCCTCCATCTCCTTTTGCCTTCCTTCTTTCCCAGCATCAGGGTCTCTTCCAATGAGTCAGCTCTTTGCATCAGGTGGCCAAAGTATTGGAGCTTCAGCTTCAGCATCAGTCATTCCAATGAATATTCAGGGTTGATTTCCTTTCAGATTGGCTGGTTTGATCTCCTTGCTGTCCAAGGGACTCTGAAGAGTCTTATCTGGCACCACAGTTCAAAAGCATCCGTTCAACTCTCACCCTCTCTTATGGTCTAACTCTCACATCCACACATGACTACTTGAAAAACCATTGCTTTGACTCTTTGTCAACAAAGTAATGTCTCAGCTTTTTAATATGCTGTCTAGTTTTGTCATAGCTGTCCCTCCAAGGAGCAAGCATCTTTTCATCTTCACTGTCTGAAGTGATTTTGGAGCCCAAGTAAAGAAAATCTGTCACTGCTTCCACTTTTTCCCCTTCTATTTGCCATGAAGTGATGGGACAGGATGCAATGATTTTAGTTTTTTGGATAGAGTTTCAAGCCAGCTTTTTCACTCTCCTCTTTCACTTTTATCAAGAGACTCATTAGTTCCTCTTTGCTTTCAGCCATGAGTGCTGTCATCTGCATATCTGAGGTTGTTGATATTTCTACCAGCCATGTTGATTCCAGCTTGTGATTCATCCATCCCAGCATTTCACATGATGTTCTCAGCATATAAGTTAAATAAGCAGGGTCACAATATATAGCCTTAACATACTTCTTTTCCAGTTTTGAACCAGTCCATTGTTGCATGTCCTGTTCTAACTGTTGCTTCTTGACCTGTATACAGGCTTCTCAGGAGACAGGTAGGATGGTCTGTTATTCTGATCTCTTTAAGAATTGTCCACAGTTTGTTGTTATCCATACAGTCAAATTCTTTAGTGTAGGCAATGAAGCAGAAGTAGATGTTTTTTTGGAATTCCCCTGCTTTTACTATGATCCAAAGGATGCTGGCAGTTTGATCTCTGGTTCCTCTGCCTTTTTTAAATCCAGTTTGTACATCTGGAAGTTCTCAGTTCATGTACTGTTGAAGCCTATTGTGAAGGATTTTGAGCATTACCTTGCTAGCATGTGAAATGAGCGCAATTGTATGGTAGATTGAACATTCTTTGGTATTGCCTTTCTTTGGCATAGGAACAAAACCCAACCTTTTCCAGTCATGTGGCCACTGCTGCATTTTCCAAATTTGCAGGCATAATAAGTACATTTCTTTAATAGCATCATCTTTTAGGATTTGAAGTAACTCAGCTGGAATTTCATCACCTCCACTAGTTTTTCTCATAGCAATGCTTCCTAAGGCTCACTTGACTTCACACTTCAAGACGTTTGGCTTTAGGTGAGTGACCACACCATCATGGTTATCCACATCATTAAGACCTTTCTTGTATATTTCTTCTGTGTATTCTAGCCACCCCTTCCTAATCTCTTCTGCTTCTGTTTTGTCCTTATCATTTTCAGTCCTCTGTCATGCCCATCCTTGCATGAAATATTCCCTTGATATCTCCAATTTTATTGAATAAATCACTAGTCTTTTCCATTCTGTTGTTTTCCTATGTTTCTTTACATTGTTCACTTAGGAAGGCTTTCTTATCTCTCCTTGCTACTCTCTAAAAGTCTCCATTCAGTTGGGTATATCTTTCCCATTCTCCCTTGATTTTTGGTTCTCTTCTTTCCTCAGCTATTTGTAAAGCCTTCTCAGACAACCACTTTGCCTTCTTGCATTTCCTTTTTTTGGGATGGTTTTGGTCACTGCCTCCTGTACAGTGTTAAGAACCTCCATCCATAGCTCTTCAGGCATTCTGTCTACCAGATCTAATCCTTTGAATCTACTCATCACCACCACTGTATAAGGGATTTTATTTAGGTCATACTTAAATGACCTAGTGGTTTTCTCTACTTCCTTCCATTTAAGCCTGAATTTTGCTATTATGAGCTCATGATCTGAGCCACAGTCAATTCCAGGTCTTGTTTTTGCTGACTCTGTAGAGCTTCTACATCTTTAGCTGCAAAGAATATAATCAGTCTGATTTCAGTACTGACCATCTGGTGATGTCCATGTGTAGAGTCATCTCTTGGGTTGTTGGAAAAGTGTCTTTGTTATGACCAGCATGTTCTCTTGACAAAACTCATGTTAACTTTGCCCTGCTTCATTTTGCAATTCAAGGCCAAACTTGCCTGTTATTCTGGGTATCTCTTGTCTTCCTACTTTCACATTCCAATACCCTCTGATGAAAAGGACATCTTTTTTTGGTGTTAGTTCTAGAAGGTCTTGTACGTCTTCATAGAACCATTCAACTTTGGTATCACTGGTTGGGGCATAGGCTTGGATTACTGTGATGTTGAATGGTTTGCCTTGGAAATGAACTGAGATCATTCTGTTGTTTTTGAGATTGTTCCCACGTATTGCATTTTGGGCTCTCTTGTTGACTATGAGGGCTATTCCATTTTCTAAGGGATTCTTGCCCACTGTAGTAGGTATAATGATCATCTGAATTAAATTCATCCATTCCCATCCATTTTAGTTCACTGATTCCTAAGATGTTGATGTTCACTCTTGCCATCTCCTGTTTGACCATGTCTAATTTGCCTTGATTCATGGACCTAACATTCCAGCTTCCTATGCAGTGTTTTTCTATAGAGTATCAGACCTTACTTTCACCACCAGACACATCCATAACTGAGCATAGTTTCTACTTTGGCCTAGCATTTCATTCTTTCTGGAGCTATTTGCAATTGCCTGCCATGCTTCCCCAGGAAGCTCAGCTGGTAAAGAACCTGCCTGCAATGCAGGAGACCCTGGTTCGATTCCTGGGCCAGGAAGATTCTCTGGAGAAGGAATAGGCTACCCATACCAGTATTCCTGGGCTTCCCTCATGGCTCACCTGGTAAAGAATCTGCCTGCAATGCAGGAGATCTGGGGTCGATCCCTGGGTTGGGAGATCCTCTGGAGAAGGGAAAGGCTACCCACTCCAGTATTCTGGTCTGGAGAATTCCATGGACTGTACGTAGTTCATGGGGTCACAAACAGTCTGACATGACTGAGTGACTTTCACTTTCACTTCTCCAGTAGCATATTGGATGTCTTCTGACCTAGGAGGAATGCTCATCTTCTGGTGTCATATCTTTTTGTCTTTTTGTACTGTCCATAGGGTTCTCCAGGCAAAGAATACTGGAGTGGGTTGCCATTTTTTCCTCCAGTTGACCATGTTTTGTCAGAACTCTTCACTATGACCTGTCCACCTTAGGTGGCCATGGACGGCATGTCTCATAGCTTCATTACGTTATGCAAAGCCATTTTCCATGACGCTGTGATCCACGAAGGGGGGGCTGGATAATAGATATGTTTTAAAGGTAATGCCATGGGATTTGCTGATGGGTTAGAGAGTGAGAGGAGTTGAAGATGGCTCTAAGTGTTTGGTTTAAGCAATCAGAAAGATGGAGATTTCCTAACTTGGAGAACACAAAGCCAAAGAGTGGACTTAGAAAGAGCAAGAACTCTAATTTTTTAAAAAGTGGAGTTTGGACTTCTGCTTTCCTGTCTGGGATTTAAGAAATTTAGAAGTCATCACTCCACTCTAATGTATAAAACCCTGCAAAATCAACAACTCTTCTTACCCCCATCACAGAAATGATGTCACAGCTGCCCCTCCATTGCCGCTCAAATTGGGGAGACAGGCAAGTACACAGAGAGGCAAGTACACTGGAGAGGGAACCCGAAGCAGGAACTTCCACAGGAACCAGTGCAGTGTAGGAAAACTTGCCCTGTAATTGATGAATTGCTGGAGGCTCAGTGTGGGAAAGTTTGAGAGTTTAAAACTTCAGGGGCCCCACTCATGAGGTACCCCAGGAGCCCTACAGATCCTCACAGGGAATATCAGAAAAAATTCTCTTCATGATTCCAGCAGAGGACGAAAAAAGAAACCCTTTGAAAATATGCTAGAGAATTCTGATTTTAAGGCCTATCCTCAGGTAAAACTATTTTACCAGAGCCTAATTTTCTGGGGTTGTATCAGAATCCAACCTATATGAGGGAAGGGAAATACACAACTGCAGCCCATCCTGTCTCATGTAGGGGAAGAAGAATACTGAGAAGCACTGGTAAAATTCACAGTTCAGGGATACAGGCTCTCTATGAGACTGAGATCTAGCTATAGGACTTGTTAGCATTATAGAATGCTTCCCCTCCCCACCACACCTTACCACAGCATTACTAAAGGCCTTTTATTTAGTATCTTGTATCCACCTTTCAACAAAAAACTTTAGAAAACATACTAGCAGAGGGGAAAAAAAAAAAAACAGTTTAAAGAGCATTAAAACTGGAGTCAGAAATGGCAGCTATGATATGGTGGGGTGTATTCAGTGTTAGATGCAAATAATCAATAAATTTCTGTCTGCCCTGCTCCCAGCTTTTTATGCAATTTTGCCTCCAAGTGAGCTACAGCTATCTGTTGTGACCTATTGTCCTCAGCATACCAGAGCCACTTGTGCAGAAACCTGAAAGTATCTGGGTTTTTCATTCTCACCACCATGCCCACAACCTTATTCTGCATCCAGTCCTTTGCAAGTGACAGATGGCATGGCAGGATGACAGCCCAGCTTAGTTGCCTTGATTTGGGACTGTTTACACCCTTGCAGCATCATGCTAGGGTACCCATCCCCCTTCTGTTTATATTTACCCCATTTCTCCAGAGACTCCTTCTCAAATACAGGAGTCCTTCTAAGAAACTTGACCTGAAACATTTTTGTAGTAAGTTTTCACAGCACCTTGTATTTCTGCTTCATATTACTCAACTCATAGGCAATTACTTGTGCAAAATCTATTTTCCCTAAAGTGTGTGAACTATATGAGTGACTGTGTTGTCCTCACTGCTGTATCCTGAGCATCTAACCTTGTGAGTGGCACATAAATTCAAATACATGTTGGATTATAAATGAATGAATGAACAAACCAAGAGGGTCAAGATTAACTAGTGAATCAGTGACATTTTAAAGGAAACAATGCTTTATTGCCTCCAAGTAAAGTTAGTGAATTAACCTAAGATAGATAAGCCAGACTTACTGCTGGAAAAAGTCCTTACAAATATGCTTGTCAGTTTTAGCCTTCTGGACCTGCTTTATATTTTCAGTTCCGATCACTTTGCTTAAAAGAGAAGACAGAAGCAAGAAAGGGGCTAAGTAGGTTCCAGTTACACAGGATACATGGTTGTCTTAGTCCTTCTTCCCCTTAGGTTCCATCCTCATAGCAATGATCAACTGAACAAAGTTCAGAATATCAGATTCTTTGAACAAAATCAGCAAGACACAACTAACGGTTCAAGTCCCAGTCATCACCTCTGCTGCTCAAGTTTGCTAAGTGAGGCCTCAGCAAATGGTTCAGGTCATCAGAGTAATAAATTCAGGAGAGAAAATCGGCGCATTAATCCACATGTTCATCTGAAGGAAAAGGAACTAACTGATTGTCTGTGTGTGTTCTCACTCACTTAAGACACCAAATGGCAACAAGTATTTCCTGAATAATGTTAAGGCAAAGAATACAGAAGAGAAGTACATATGGAAAAAAAAAAAAAAAAGTTGATTCTTCCTGCCCTCCTGCCTAGAATTTTAAAAGGCAAACTGAACAAATGTGAATTTTTCATTTTTAAATCTTATTTTAAGTTGTCTTCTTCCTCTGTGAGTTGAATATTTCATTCATCCAATATAAATGCCAATTTTGAGTTGTAATGTGGAAAAAGATGTGTTCATTATTCGTAAGACCTTGACTCCAACGTGTACCATATTCCCTTGGGGAGCTAAGGAATCTTGCTCAAGATGAAAGAAATTGTCCTGCTCTGAGTTGAAGAGAGTCCTGAGGAGAGAAAAGTCAATGTATATTGTCTGCAAAGATGTTTTCTTTATAAAAGCCTCATGCAAACATTTTGAAAATAGTTATATCATCTCAGAAAAGAATGAGAACTATGTTTGACTTTGTGTGCTAAAGGAAAAGAGAATTCAGTAACTAAATCTCTGTTTCATCATGTATGCAAATTAACTGTATTGATTTTAACTCAATAACAAAATCTTTGTTTCCCCATAAATGCAAATTACTGTATTAAAATATAATGTATTTAATCCAAACTTAGATGAAATGTTTATTCACATAGTACATGTGAAAAAGAAATAAAAACCCTTAGTTCATGGCAGTGCTGTTTTATTTTTGTTTTGCTTTTTTATGGTAGTTGATTTCAGTTCAGTTCAGTTCAGTCGCTCACTCGTGTCTGACTCTTTGCGACCCCATGAATCCCAGCACGCCAGGCCTCCCTGTCCATCACCAACTCCCAGAGTTTACCCAAGCCCATGTCCATCAAGTCAGTGATGCCATCCAGCCATCTCATCCTCTGTCGTCCCTTTCTCCTCCTGCCCCCAATCCTTCCCAGAATCAGGGTCTTTTCAAATGAGTCAGTTCTTCTCATCAGGTGGCCAAAATACTGGAGTTTCAGCTTCAACATCAGTCCTACCAGTGAACACCCAAGACTGATCTCCTTTAGAATGGACTGGTTGGATCCCTTGCAGTCCAAAGGACTCTCAAGAGTTTTCTCCAACACCACAGCATCAATTCTCCAAAGCATCAATTATTCGGCGCTCAGCTTTCTTCACAGTCCAACTCTCACATCCATACATGACCACTGGAAAAACCATAGACTCGACTAGATGGACCTTTGCTGGCAAAGTAATGTCTCTGCTTTTTAATATGCTATCTAGTTTGGTCATAACCTAGTTGATTTAGAATTTCCATAATGCTGTTCCTGTCACTTTGGTTGACATTTGATAAAGACAGCTTGAAGGTTACATTTTTAGGTTCCTGAATATATACTCTGGTTCTTTCAAAAAATGGTTAATGAGCTTATGAAAAGATGACACTGGACTGGTTATTGGGAATAAATGAGACAGGAATGAAAAATAAGGACTGAAGAAAAAGTCCTTGTCATGGAGATTAATGCTATTTATATGACTGAACTTCTCAACTTCAGGATCTCCTGTCAGCCTACAGAATATCAAATGTGGTAAGTTTAAACACACTAAACAAAAGACAAGGGGGAGGGGAGGGGAAACATCAATACTTCATTATATGAGACTCAGTTCAGTTCAGTTCAGTTGCTCAGTCATGTCCAACTCTTTGCGACTCCATGAACTGCAGCCAGGCCTCCCTGTCCATCACCAACTCCTGAAGTTTTCTCAAACTCATATTCATTGAGTCAGACATGAGTCCAACTCATGTCAGACTTTGTTTCATCTTTGTTGACAAAGTGATGTCTCTGCTTTTTAATATACTGTCTAGGTTGGTCATAACTTTCTTTCCAAGGAGTAAGCATCTTTTAATTTCATGGCTTCAATCACCATCTGCAGTGATTTTGGAGCCCCCCAAAATAAAGTCCTCCCCTGCTTCCACTGTTTTCCCATCTATTTCCCATGAAGTGATGGGACCAGATGCCATGATCTTCATTTTCTGAATGCTGAGCTTTAAGCCAAGTTTTTCACTCTCCTCTTTCTCTTTCACCAAGAGGCTCTTTAGTTCTTCACTTTCTGCCGTAAGGGTGGTGTCATCTATATATCTGAGGTTATTGATATTTCTCCTGGCAATCTTGATTCCAACTTGTGCTTCTCCCAGCCCAGTGTTTCTCATGATGTACTCTGCATATAAGTTAAATAAGCAGGCTAACATTTTCCAATTCTAAATTTTAGACTGAAATTTTCACTTGGAACTGTCTATATGAAATATTGTTTATTCATTAGACATTACACTTGGTAACATTTTACAGCAAATGCACAATCATTTCATGAAATGATACATGGTTAAATATTTAACACAGCTCAGTAAAGATGAAATGTTCCCTTGGTATCTCTAATTTTCTTGAAGAGCTCTCTAGTCTTTCCCATTCTATTGTTTTCCTCTATTTTTTTGCACTGATCACTGAAAAAGGCTTTCATATCTCTCCTTGCTATTCTTTGGAACTCTGCATTCACATTGATATATCTTTCTTTTCTCCTTTGCTTTTCACTTCTCTTCTTTTCACAACTATTTGTAAGGCCTCCTTAGACAGCCATTTTGCTTTTTTGCATTTCTTTTTCTTGGAGATGATCTTGATCCCTGTCTCTTATACAATGTCACTAACCCCCACCCATACAGCCACTCTATCAAATCTAGCCCCTTAAATCTATTTCTCACTTCCACTGGATAGTCATAAGGGATTTGATTTAGGTCATACCTAAATAGTCTAGTAGTTTCCCCTACTTTCTTCAATTTAATTCTGAATTTAGCAATAAGGATTTCATGCTTTGAGCCACAGTCAGCTCTAGAGATCTCTTCAAGAAAATTAGAGATACCAAGGGAGCATTTTATGTAAAGATGGGCTCAATAAAGTACAGACATGGTATGGACCTAACAGAAGCAGAAGATATTAAGAAGAGGTGGCAAGAATACACAGAACTGTCCAAAAAAGATTTTCATGAGCCAGGTAATCATGACGGTATGATCACTTACCTAGAGACAAACATCCTGGAATGTCATGTTTGGGCCTTAGGAAGCATCACTATGAACAAAGCTAGTGGAGGTGATGGAATGAATTCCAGTTGAACTATTTCAAATCCTAAAAGATGATGTTATGAAAGTGCTGCACTCAATATGCCAACAAAAGTGAAAGTTGGAAAACAGCAGTGGCCACAGGACTAGAAAAGGTCATTTTTCATTCCAATCCCAAAGAGAACCAATTCCAAAGACTGCTCAAGCTACCACAAAATTGAATTCATCTCACATGCTAGTAAAGTAATGTTCAAAATTCTCCAAGCCAGGATTCAGCAATACATGAACTGTGAATTCCCTGATGTTCAAGCTGGTTTTAGAAAAGGCAGAGGAACCAGAGCTCAAATTGCCAACATCCGCTGGATCATGGAAAAAGCAAGAGAGTTGCAGAAAAACATCTATTTCTGCTTTATTGACTATGCCAAACCCTTTGACTGTGTGGGTCACAATAAATGTGGAAAATACTGAAAAAGATGGGAATACCAGACCACTTGATCTGCCTCTTGAGCAATCAGTATGCAGGTCAGGAAGTAACAGTTAGAACTGGACATGGAACAACAGACTGGTTCCAAATAGGAAAAGGAGTACAATCAAGGCTGTATATTGCCACCCTGCTCATTTAAATTCTATGCAGAGTGCATAATGAGAAAGTCTGAGCTGGATGAAGCACAAGCTGGAATCAGGATTGTCGGGAAAAATAGCAATAACCTCAGATATGCCGATGACACCATCCTTACAGCAGAAAGCAAAGAAGAATTAAAGAGCCTGTTGTTGAAAGTGAAAGAGGAGAGTGAAAAAGTTGGCTTAAAACTCAACATTCAGAAAACAAATATCATGGCCATCCAGTCCCATCATTTCATGGCAAATAGGTGCAGAAACAGTGGAAACAGTGGCAGGCTTTATTTTGGGGGGCTCCAAAATCACTGCAGATGGTGATTGCAGCCATGAAATTAAAAGACACTCCTTGGAAGGAAAGTTATGACCAACCTAGAAAGCATATTAAAAAGCAGAGACATTACTTTGCCAACAAAGGTCTGGCTAGTCAAGGCTATGGTTTTTCCACTGATCATGTATGGATGTGAGAGTTGGACTGTAAAGGAAGCTGAGCACCCAAGAATTGATGCTTCTGAACTGTAGTGTTGGAGAAGACTCCTGAAAGTCCCTTGTATTGCAAGGAGATCTAACAAGTCTATCCTAAAGGAAATCAGTCCAGAATATTCATTGGAAGTACTGATGCTAAAGCTGAAACTCCAATCCTTTGGCCACCTGATGCAAAGAACTGGCTCATTTGAAAAGACCCTGATGTTGGGAAAGATTGAAGGCAGGAGGAGAAGCAGATGACAGAGGATGAGATGGTTGGACGTCTTCACCGACTCAATGGACATGAGTTTGAGAAAACTCCTGGAATTGGTGATGGACAGGGAGGCCTGACGTGCTGCCGGCCTTGGGGTCCCAAAAAGGTGGACACTAGTGAGCAACTGAACTGAACTGAACTGAGTAAAAATGATTCTGTGAGCCATGCTTACATGGCAAATTCTGGTAATCTGAGTCATGTTAATAACAATTTTAAATGACCAAAAATTAGAGACCACTTTATTTTTCTTGAATGGGTGTTTTCTCAGCCAGGCTTTTGTTAAGAACTAGATGGTAGAAAAATTAGATTTATACTCTTCAACTGGTGTTTGAGAAACAAATGTCTGTACTGACCGTGCACTGAAGAAAGCTCCACATGCTTTGGAAACCAAATGAGTAGGTGCGTAGACTGATCTTTTCTCAAAAGAGTTGGTGAAGAATCTGCCATTTTCCTTTGGATAAACTAATGATCCATTGATGCCCACAGGTGAGTGTTTCTTAGAAAGCCAATGAGTGGTATAATAAAAAAAATTTTAGATATGATCCAACACTTAAATAAGTCATATAATTCATACTCTCACATGACAAGAAAATGTTTTTACTTAACAGCACTTTTGCTTTGGGAGCAAATGCAATGATGCTGGTGATGAGAGTTCCGTTGCTACTTCCATATGCTAACACTGTATGCTTTGGTCATAACAACAATAATAGTAATGATAATAGTGTTATTGATTGCAGGCTTATTTGTGTATGAAGCACTGTTACCAGTGATTTACACATAACAACATATAATCTTCACCAAAAAAAGTAAACTTGGCATTATTACCCCAATTTTACAAAAGAAACTACTGAAATATGAAGATCCCACAGCTACTAAGGGTTGGAGCCTAGACAGTCTGATTTCAAATACTGATCTCTTAACCAATTTGCTAAAAATGAACAACTATAAGAATTATAATGGGAGAAACAAACTTATCAGCAGATAACCACGATTGTCTTTATTGGAAACTCAGCAGGATACCACAAATTAACCATTTTATCCAGTGTTACTTGATAAAAGATCAACAAAGGAAAATAAGTAGAGTTCCTATATCTCTGTAATAACCAACTAGAGAGGAAAAGTAATAGAAAAGAGATCCCATTCACAAAGTTGAAAAAAACTGTAGAGCATCTCAGAATAAACATAACATAGATGTTTGAGACCTTCATGAATTAAACAGCAAAGCATTATAAAAGGATATAAATAAATCTGAATAAATTTAAAGATGAATGGCTGAGAAAAAAAATCAATATCTATTCCAAAAAGATTGGTATAGATTCAATTCCAATTAAATTCCCAAGCAGGACTTTTATGAAAATTGATCAATTAATCTCTAAAACTAATATGGAAGAGTGAGTCGAGACTAAAGAAAAATAAGATATCAAGATATAAAAATAGCATTGTCATATACTTAGAGAATGAACTTACGGTTGCTTGGGGAAAGAAGAGGGAAGGGATAGTTAAGGAGTACACACTGCAATATTTAAAATGGATAAGCAATAAGAACCTACTGTATATCACATGGAACTCTTCTCAATGTTATTGGGTAGCCTGGATGGGAGGGGAATTTGGGGGAGAATGGATACATGTATATGTACGACTGAGTCCCATCGCTGTCTACCTGACACTAGGTAGACATAACCTTGTTAATTGGCTATCAATTCAGTTCAGTTCAGTCGCTCAGTTGTGTCTGACTCTTTGCGACCCCATGAATCACAGCACGCCAGGCCTCCCTGTCCATCACCAACTCGTAGAGTTCACTTAAAACTCATATCCATCGAGTCAGTGATGCCAACAAGCCATCTCACCCTCTGCCGTCCCCTTCTCCTCCTGCCCCCAATCCCTGCCAGCATCAGGGTCTTTTTTAATGAGTCAACTCTTTGCATGAGGTGGCTGAAGTATTGGAGTTTCAGCTTTAGCATCGGTACTTCCAAAGAACACCCAGGACTGATCTCATTAAGAATGGACTGGTTGGATCTCCTCGCAGTCCAAGGGACTCTCAAGAGTCTTCTCCAACACCACAGTTCAAAAGCATCAGTTCTCCAGTGCTCAGCTTTCTTCACAGTCCTACTCTCACATCCATACATGACCACAGGAAAAACTGTAGCCTTGACTAGATGGACATTTGTTGGTAAAGTAATGTCTTTGCTTTTTAACATGCTACCTAGGTTGGTCATAACTTTTCTTCCAAGGAGTAAGCGTCTTTTAATTTCATGGCTGCAATCACCATCTGCAGGGATTTTGGAGCCCCAAAAAATAAAGTCAGCCACTGTTTCCACTGTTTCCCCATCTATTTGCCATGAAGTGATGGGACCAGATGCCATGGTCTTCGTTTTCTGAATGTTGAGCTTTAAGCCAACTGTTTCACTCTCTTCTTTCACTTTCATCAAGAGGCTTTTTAGTTCCTCTTCACTTTCTGCCATAAGGGTATATATATGTATATATAAGCTAAGTTGCTTCAGTCGTGTCTGACTCTTAGGACATTATGGACTACTGTAGCCAGCCAGGCTCCTCTGTCCATGGAATTCTCCAGGCAAGAATACTGTAGTGTGTTGCCACTTCCTCCTCCATGGGATCTTTCTGACCCAGGAATCCAACCTGCATCTCTTGTGTCTCTTGCATTGGCACGTGGGTTCTTTACCACTAGCACTACAGTTATAATATATACAGATTCTTTTCATATTCTTCCCCATTATGTTTTATCACAGGGTATTAAATATAATTCTCTGTGTTATACAGTGAGACCTTGTTACTTATCCAAAACACTTTTAGTCTTAGTGTTAAGATATTTGTTTTGTATTTTACATACTGCAGATTTCCTAAAATTAATCAAATTCTATTTTTTAAAAAGGCAGAGTAATTAAGTAATTAAGACAGCCAGCATTGGTGGAACACATGGAAAGGACATGACCAACCACTGATTCATGAGCTGTACCCAGGCAATCAGAAGCCCCTTGCTCCCCTCCCCTGTCCTTTAGATACACTTTCTTCCCTAGCCATTCCAACAGCTGGAGCCATTTTCAAGGATTCAGTCTTCAAAGTGATGATTTATTAAGATCACCTGGACTACTTGGAACAAGATGGCGGAGGAGGAGGTGGACGTGGAGTACATCTCCTTCCACGGATACATCAGGAACACACCTTCAGACACAGAAGTGCATGCAGAACACCAGCTGAGAGCAGACAGGAGTACCTGACCAGTGGGAAAAAATATAGACCCACACAAAACTCGGTAGGATAAAGGAACCAGGGGGAAAACAGGAATGTTAGTAGGACTGGACCTAACCTCGGTGGGTGGGGGAACTGAAGCAAGGGTCCGATCCCCACAGTGGGACAGTTGCCTGAGTCAGAGAAATATTTAAGGCTGAGAGTGAAACAGCTCATCTGCGGCAGCCTAAATGGAATGAGAATCAGACAGTCCTTGCCACAGCCATACATACTCTGGACAGGAATGCTGGTCTCCTGGAAGGGGCAGTGGCTGGGAGCTAGAATTAAGGGATTGCTGAGCAATCACAGGGCAAGGGCTGCTGTTGACTGCAGAGAGGTGGATTGAGGAGATGTGAGGGAGGAGATTGTGGTGGGAAATGCTGGTGGAGGAAAGCCAGGCAGCCATGGAAGCAAGACAATACTGCTGAGTCACATGTAGGGGGTGGAGCCATCACCATAGCCTCTCTCTCCCCACATGCCAGCATATGAACATAGATGTAAAAATCTTCAACAAAATTTTAGCAAACAGAATTCAGCAACACATCAAAAAGCTCATACACCATGATCAATTTGAGTTTATTCCAGGGATGCAAGGATTCTTCAATATACGTAAATCAATCAATGTGATACACCATATTAACAAATTAAAAGATAAAATCTATATGATCACCTCAGTAGATGCAGAAAAAGCCTTTGAAAAATTCAGCATGCATTTATAAGTAAAACTCTTCAAAAAATGGGCATAGACGGAACCTACCTCAACGTAGTAAAGGCCATATATGATAAGCATACAGCAAACATTATTCTCAATGGTGAAAAACTGAAAGCATTCCCCCTAAGATCAGGAATAAGACAAGGGTGTCCACTTTCACCACTATTATTCAACATAGTTCTGGAAGTCCTAGCTACAGCAGTCAGAGAACAAGAAATAAAAGGAATCCAGATCAGAAAAGAAGAAGTAAAACTTTCACTGTTTGCAAATGACATGATACTGTACATAGAAAACCCTAAAGATAGTATCAGAAAATTACTAGAGCTAATCAGTGAATTTAGCAAAGTTTCAGGATACGAAATCAATACTCAGAAATCATTTGAATTTCTATATACTAAGGTTTTTCCTGTGGTCATGTATGGATGTGAGAGTTGGACTGTGAAGAAGAATTGATGCTTTTGAACTGTGGTGTTGGAGAAGACTCTTGAGAATCCCTTGGACTACAAGGAGATCTAACCAGTCCATTCTGAAGGAGATCAACCCTGGGATTTCTTTGGAAGGAATGATGCTAAAGCTGAAGCTCCAGTAATTTGGCCACCTTATGCAAAGAGTTGTCTCATTGGAAAAGACTCTGATTCTGGGAGGGGCAGCATAATGGGGGCAGGAAGAGAAGGGGACAACCGAGGATGAGATGGCTGGATGGCATCACAGACTCGATGGACGTGAGTCTGAGTGAACTCCGGGAAATGGTGATGGGCAGGGAGGCCTGGCGTGCTGCGATTCATGGGGTCACAAAGAGTCAGACACAACTGAGTGACTGAACTGAACTGAACTGAACTGAACAATGAAAAACCAGAAAAGGAAATTAAGGGATCAATCCCATTCACCACTGCAACAAAAAGAATTAAATATATAAGAATGGACTTACCTAAGGAGACAAAAGAACTGTACACAAAAAATTATAAGACACTGATGAAAGAAATCAAAGACAGCATAAACAGATGAGAGATGGTTCATGTTCCTGGGTAGGAAGAATCAATATTGTGAAGATGACTATACTACCAAACACAATCTGCAGACTTCATGCGATCCCTATCAAATTACCAGTGGCATTTTTCACAGAACTCGAACAAAAAATTTCACAACTCATATGGAAACACAAAAGACCCTGAATAGCCAAAGAAGTCTTGAGAAAGAACAATGGAACTGGAGGAATCAACCTTCTTGACTTCAGATTACACTACAAAGCTACAGTCATTAAGACAGTATGGTACTGGCACAAAAACAGAAATATAGACCAATGGAACAAGATAAAAAGCCCTGAAATAAACTCATGCACCGGTAGGTACCTTATTTTTTGCAAAGGCAAGAATATAAAATGGGGCAAAGATAGCCTCTTCAATAAATGGCACTGGGAAAACTGAACAGCTACATGTAAAAGAATGAAATTAGAACACTTTCTAATGCCATACACAAAGATAAATTCAAAATGGATTAAAGATGTAAATGTAAAACTAGAAACTATAAAACTCTTAGAGGAAAGCATGGGCAGAACACTCGATGACATAAATCAAAGCAAGATCCTCTATGACCCACCTCCTAGTGTAATGGAGATAAAAACAAAAGTAAACAAGTGGGATCTGATTAAACTTAAAAGCTTTTGCACAGCAAAGGAAACTATAAGCAAGGTGAAAAGACAACCCTCAGAATGGGAGAGATTAATAGCAAATGAAACAACTAACAAAGGATTAATTTCTAAAATATATAAACAGCTCATACAACTCAATGCCAGAAAAACAAACAACCCAATCAAAAAGTGGGGAAAAGACCTAAACAGACTTTTCTGCAAAGAAGACATAAAGATGGCTAAAAAACACATGAAAAGGTGCTCAACATCTCTCATTATTAGAGAAATGCAAATCAAAGCTACAATGAGATATCACCTCACATCAGTCAGAATGGCCCTCATCAAAAAATCTACAAACAATAAATGCTGGAGAGGGTGTGGAGAAAAGGGAATGCTCTTGCACTGTTGGTGGAAATGTAAATTGATTTAGCCACTATGGAAGATGGTATGGAGATACCTTTGAAAACTAGGAATAAAACCACCATATGACCCAGCAATCCCAGTCCTAGGCATATACCCTGAGGAAACTAGGGTTTAAAAAGACACATATATCCCATTGTTCATTGCAGCACTATTTACAGTAGCTAGAACATGGAAGCAACCTAGATGTCCATCGACAGATGAATGGATAAAGAAGTTGTGGTACATATGCACAATGGAATATCACTCAGCCATAAAAAGGAACACATTTGAGTCAGTTCTAATGATGCAGATGAACCTAGATCCTATTATGCAGTGAAGTGAGTCAGAAAGAGAAAGATAAATACTATATTCTAATGCCTATATACGGAATCTAGAAAAATGATACTGAAGAATTTATTTACAGGGCAACAATGGAGAAACAGACATAAAGAATAGACTTATAGACATGGGGACAGGGGAAGAGAGGATGAGATGTATGAAAAGAGTAGTGTGGAAACTTACGTTACCATATGTAAAATAGATAGCCAATGGATATTTTCTGTATGGATCAGGAAACTCAAAACAGGGGCTCTGTATCAACCTAGAGGGATGGGATGAGGAGGGAGCTGGGAGGGAGTTTCAAAAGGGAGGGGATATATGTATACCTATGGCTGATTCGTATTGAGGTTTAACAGAAAACAGCAAAATTATGTAAAGGAATTATCCTTCAATAAAAAATAAATTTTAAAAAAATCACCTGGTCCTAATACACAGTTGAACACCAGTTAAAGCCTCTATGTAAACTCAAATTGTGGTGGTGGGCATAGAGATTGACTGGCTTGGCTGGCCTCGCAAGACAAGCCTCATATGTAAGTTCTCTTGTTTATTGAATCTACCACCTCCTAGTCTGGAGTGGTCTGCCTTTTTCTTCCATCTCTCAATGACTTCCATGTACAGGAAACAATTTTTGAACAGTTTGCAAACCAGTTAGGAGATAGGAGAAATGGGCCTTGGTAAAGGGGTGTCCACAGAGAAAATCCCAAGTTCGTCTTTGGCCTCTGGGTTCTTTAGATGCTTGTAGATTGCTGTATAGGGACTCCCTGAAAATGCTGGCTGAACTAATGTGCTTCTTCAAGGAACAGGGTGGAGTGCACTTCAGCAAAGAAAACTGCATGCCTGCATGTTGGGCTGGGCTCTGCTGTGGGCAGTTCTATGGTCACTGATACCCAACCAGAGGCAGAAGTTTGGGTTAGAAATTTGGAAGGAGGGCTGTGTTAGAGAAGAATGTGTGGGTGTCCACTACTCTGGCAGTTCAAGGCTGGCAGATAAGATGGGAAAACTGGATAAATTGGAGACATTTATGCGCTGTTTTGCAAAGCTAGAAGGGTAAAAGTTGCAACTGATCATGGTATGAGCACTGATGATAAAACAGGTTGGGGCGCCAAGAGGTGGAATCTCTGTGAAAATGAGTCTAGGGGAAGATGCTGTGGTGTTTGACAGCAAGGATGACCCTTCAGTAGATGCAGCAGACTGGGTGCATAGGAAAACACCCACTGTAGCACCTGGGTGGATGGCATATTGCCGAGAATGCCAGATTTCCACTGAAGTGTTGGGCCGGCCAAAAGATTCATTTGCGTTTTACTTTCACATCGTATGGAAAACCCTGCACGAACTTTTTGGCCAACCCAATGCAGTGACTTGGTTAATGCAATGATAGCTTGTTCTGTGTGTTCTAAACAACAGCCAAGGCAACTATCAAAGGAGTCTGAGGTTGCCCACCAAGGTTCTCAACATGCAAGGGATTGGCAGATTCGTCCCTCTGAGTAAAGTTCTAAATGTGCCTTAGTTTGTGTGGACACCATGTCTGGCCTATCCCAGCTTGCCATCACTAGGGACTAGAGAAGCTGAGTACCATGTACAAATACCCTCCTCTACTAGATGGTGATTGGGATACATTTCAAAGGTCATGATGTGTTATTGTTGTTTAGTCACTAAGTCGTGTCACTCTTTGTGACCCTATACACTGAAGCATGCCAGGCTTCCCTGTCCTTCACTATCTCCCTGGGTATGCTCAAACTCATGTCCGTTGAGTCAGTGATGCCATCCAACCGTCTCATCCTCTGTCATCCCCTTCTCCTGCCTTCAATCTTTTCTATCATCAGGGTATTTTCCAGTGAGGTGGCTCTTCACATCAGGTGGCCAAAGTATTGGAGCTTCAGTTTCAGTATCAGTCTTTCCAGTGAATATTCAGGGTTGATTTCCTTTAGGATTGACTGGTTTGATCTCCTTGCAGTCCGAGGGACTCTCAAGAGTATTCTCCAGCACCAAAATTCAAAAGCATCAGTTCTTCATACTCAGCTTTCTTTATAAAGACTTTAGCGAACACCCAAACTGATCCAATCCCCAGTCCAAGGGACTTAATAAATTAGTGGTTTGGCTCTTGATCAGGAAAAAAAAAAATGTGTTACTTCTTTTAGGTATTGGTGAAGAAGAACTATAGGGCCTCTTGACGAAAGTGAAAGAGGAGAGTGAAAAGTTGGCTTAAAGCTCAACATTCAGAAAACTAAGATCATGGCAATCAGTCCCATCAATTCATGGCAAATAGATGGGGAAACAGTGGCTGACTTCATTTTGGGGGGCTCCAAAATCACTGCAGGTGGTGATTGCAGCCATGAAATTAAAAGATGCTTACTCCTGGGAAGGAAATTTATGACCAACCTAAACAACATATTAAAAAGCAGAGACATCAATTTGCCAACAAAGGTCCATCTAGTCAAGGCTATGGTTTTTCCAGTTGTCATGTATGGATGTGAGAATGGACTATGAAGAAGGCTGAGTGCCGAAGAATTGATGCTTTTGAACTGTAGTGTTGGAGAAGACTCTTGAGAGTCCCTTGGACTGCAAGGAGATCCAGCCAGTCCATCCTAAAGGAAATCAGTCCTGGGTGTTCATTGGAAGGACTGATGTTGAAGCTGACACTCCAGTACTTTGGCCACCTGATGTGAAGAGCTGACTCATTTGAAAAGACCCTGATTCTGGGAAAGATTGAGGGCAGGAGGAGATGGTTAGAGATGGTTAGATGGCATCACCAACTCAATTGGCATGGGTTTAGGTGGACTCTGGGAGTTGGTGATGGACAGGGAGGCTTGACGTGCTGTGGTTCATGGGGTCGCAAAGAGTCGGACACGACTGAACAACTGAACTGAACTGAACTGATCTTCATATGTGGTTTTCTTGCATTCACCTCTGTTGCTATTGTGTATCTGCCTCTACTGCAGCCAGATAGCCGCCAAACGAGCCATCTCCCTGCTAGTGGAAGTCCTTGCTGACCTCTTGGGGTGTCTATAAGATTGTAAGAGCCAGTTATGAGGCACATTGGAGAAGGTCTTCCATAGGACATGACTGCTGCTTGACCCATAATTTGGACCCAGGCAACTGGAGGCTCCTCACAGCCTCCCCTGTCCTTCAAATGAATGTTCTGTTCACTGTATCCACAGTGGCAGATATTTTCAAAGCTGTGGGCTTGACAGAACAATATGTTGAGACAACCTGGATAGTATACTTGACTGAATCTCATTATGGCCTCGTTATGAACTTTTAAGGTTAAGGCAGGCTAGTGCAAAATCTCCTCATCTTGCAACTGCACAAAATAAGCCTCGTTAATTTCCATAACTGTTAAATAGCACCTACCAATCTAGAGTGGCCTGCCTCTTTCTTCCATCTTTCCTTTCCCTCCTTGTGCAGGAACTAGTATTCAAACCAACATTGAAATATTGGCATTAAAAAAATCAATGAACCAGAAGAGATCTAAAACCACAGATGCATGGGTGTGCATACACACTTGTATTTATTTATAAACTTGAACAAGTGAAAATAAAAATAAGTGCAGAAGGATGGACTATTCACTAATTGATTCTGGAATATAATAGAGAAAAAAACTTGATTCCTATCTTTTAAAATGTAAAAATTATAACTATTAGATACACATATGAATAATACAATTTTTAAAATGCTTAGAATAAGTAGATTATAGTCGTTTCAGGGTAAGAAGGCTTTTTGGAGGGATAGTTGATATACAATATTAAGTAAGTGCATAACATTTGTTGTTCATGTCTGACTCTGCAACCCCATGCACTGCAGTATCCAGGCTTCCCTGTTCTTCACTATCTTCTGCAGTTTTCTCAGATTCATGTCCGTTGTGTCAGTGATGCCATCTAACCATTTCACCCTCTTCTGCCCTCTTCTCCTTTTGCCTCCAATCTTTCCCGGCATCAGGGTCTTTTCCAATGTGCTACATAGTACGTAGTGTACAACATAGTATATAGCATAGTGTACAACATAGATAGTCACAATTAAAGGTTACATTCCATTTATAGTTATAAAATATTGGATATATTCCCTTTATTATACAATATTTTCTTGTAGCTTATTTTACACATGGTAATTTGTACCTTCATGTCCCACTGTTCCCTTGCCCCTCTCCCTTCCCTCTTCCCACTTATAACCATTAGTTTTCTTCTCTAGATCGGTTTTCTTTGTGTTGTACTCATTAGTTACTTTTACTTATTAGATTCCATTTCTGACTTATTTCACTTGGCATTATAGACTTCCAAGTTCATCCATGTTGATGCAAATGGCAAAATTTTATTCTTTTTTATGACTGTGTAGTATTCCATTGTGTGTGTATCCATTCTTTATCCATTTATCCGCCGATGAACACTTAGGATACATCCATAAATTGTCAATTGTAAATAATGCTGCTATGAACATAGGGTGCATGCATCTTTCCAAACTAGTGTTTTTTTCAGATACATACCTAGGTTTGGAATTGCTGGACCAGATGTTAGTTGTATTTTTAGATTTTTTAGAAACCTCCATACTGTTTTCAACAGTGGCTATGCCAGTATACATTCCCAACAACAGTATAGGAATGTTCCCTCTGCTCCACATCCTTGCCAACATTTATTTGTGTTCTTCTTGATGGTAGCCATTCTGACCAGTGTGATGTGATGTCTTTGCAGTTTTAATTTGCATTTCTCTGATTACTGATGCTGAGCATCACTTCATGTGCCTATTTGCCATCTGTAAGTCATTTTTGGAGAAATGTCTATTCACGTTTTCTGCACATTTTTGATCTGCTTGTTTTGTTTCCTTAGTTGTTGAGTTCTATGTATTCTTTGTATACCTTGGATATTAATCCATTATCAGTTATATCATTTGCAAATATTTTCTCCCATTCAGTAGATTGTCTTTTCACTTTGCCAGTGGTTTGCTTTGCTGTCCATAGGTCCCGTATGTGTTTTTGTTTTTGTTTCCTTTGTCTTAGGAGACAGACAAATATTGCCACAACTCATGTGCAAGAGTATTCCGTCTATTCTTTCTTCTCAAAGTTTTGGGTCTTAAATTTAGTTCTTTAATCCATTTTGAGTTTATATTTTGGTATAGAGTTAGAAGATATTTCATTCTTTTCCTTGTAGCTATTTGATTTTCCCAGCACCACTTATTGAAGAGACTGTCATTTCACCATTGTATATTCTTATCACCTTTGTCATAGATTAATTGACCATAAGTGAATGGGTTTATTTCTGGCTCTCTATTCTGTTCCATTGAGCTATGTGTCTATTTTATGCTTGTATAACACTGTTTTGATTACTGTAAGCTTGGGAGATCAACCCTGGGATTTCTTCGGAAGGAATGATGCTAAAGCTGAAGCTCCAGTACTTTGGACACCTCATGAGAAGAGTTGACTCATTGGAAAAGACTCTGATGCTGGGAGGGATTGGGGGCAGGAGGAGAAGGGGATGACCGAGGATGAGATGGCTGGATGGCATTGCGGAATCAATGGACATGAGTCTTAGTGAACTCCGGGAGTTGGTGATGGACAGGCAGGCCTGGCGTGCTGCGATTCATGGGGTCACAAAGAATCAGACACGACTGAGTGACTGAACTGAACTGAACTGTAATATAGTCTAAACTTAAAGAGCATATTTCCTCCATCTCTGTTCTTTCACAAGATTTTATTGACTGCCAGAGATCTTGTTTCCACACAGATTTTAAAAATTATTCAAGTTCTGTGAAAAATGCCAATGGTATTGACAATGTAATTCTTCTAATCCATGAAAATGCAATATCTTTCCATCTGTTTGTGTCAAATTTATTTTTTTTCATCAATGTCTTATAGTTTTTGGAATACAGGTCCTTTGCCTCCTTAGCAATTCCAAGTATTTTATTGCTCTTGATGCAATTATAAAGAAAATTGTTTCCTTAATTTCTCTGACAGTTCATTGCTAGTGTATAGAAATTCAACAGGTTTCTGTATATTTCATATTCTGTAAATCTATTGATGATCTTCAGTAGTTTTCTGTTAGCATCTTTAGAATTTTCTATGCATAATATTATGTCTTCTACAAACAGAGACAACTTTATTTCTTCTTTTCCAATCTGGAATCATTTTTACTTCTTGTTGCTGTGACTAGGACAGATGGCCAGGACAACGCTGAGTAAAAGTGACAAGAGTGGACACCATGGTCTTGTCCCTGATCTTATAGGAAACACTTTCAGCTCTTCACTATTGAGAATGATGTTTGCAGAGGATTTCTCAGATGAAGTCTTTATCATGTTGAGATGTGGTCCCTTTATGCCCATTTCCTGGAGAATTTTTATCCAGGAAAAATTTTTATCCAGGAAATGTTAAATTTTGTCTAAAGCTTTTTCTGCATCTTTTGTTCTTCAATTTGTTGATGTGGTGTATCACATTGATTTTTTGTGAATATTGAAAACCCTTGCATCCTTGGTATAGATCCCACTTAATCATGGAGTATGATCAGTCTAAATACTGTTGGATTTGACTTGCTAATACTTTGTTGAAGATTTTTGCATCTGTCTCCATTAGCGATATCAGCTTGTAATTTTCTTCTTTGTGATATCATTATCCGGTTTGGGTATGAGGATGATACTGACCTTGGAGAATGAATTTGAATGAGTTCCTACCTCTGCATATTTTTAGAATAGTTTGTGAAAGTTAGGTGTTAACTCTTTAAATGTTTGGTAGGAATCATCTGTGAAACCATCTAGTCCTAGACTTTTGTTTGTTTGGAGACTTCTTACTACTGATTAAATTTCATTATTGGCCATTAATCTGTTCATATTTTCTATTTCTTCCTGGTAGTATTGAAAGATTATTCGTGTCTAAGAATTTGTCCATTTCTTCTAGACTGTCCATTTTATTTACGTATATTTGCTGTAATGGTCTCTTATGATCCTCTGAATATCTGTGGTGTTAGGCTTGACTTCTCCTTTCTTGTTTTTGTATCTTATTGATTAGAGCCTTCTCTAATTTCTTCTTGAGGAGTCTGGCTGAGGATTGATCAGTTCTGTTTATCTTTTCACAGAACCACCTTTTAGTTTCACTGATCTTTTTTATTTTTTTTTTTTTTTTTTAGTCACTGCTTCATTTATTTCTGATCTTTATGATTTCTTTCCTTCTACTAACTTTAGATTTTGTTTGTCCTTCTTTTTCCAGCTCCTTTAAGTGTAAAGTTAGGATGTTTGTTTGAGATATCCTTGTTTCCTGAGGTAAACTCGCATAACTATCAACCACTTACTTAGAACTATTTTGCTGTGTCTCATAGATTTTGGATTGTTCTGTTTTCATTATGAGCTCTCTAAGTGTTTTTTGTACTTCTTTCAGGAATTTATTGTTTAGGAACATACTTTTTAGTCTCTACTTTATTTTGAAGTTTTTTTCTTATAGTTGATTTCTACTTTGATAGAATTGTGGTCAGAAAAGTTGCTTGATATGATTTCAATTTTCTCAAATTGATTAAGTTTTCTTTTGTGACCTAGCATGATATCTATCCTGGGGAATATTCCATGTGCTTTTGAATAGAATGTATATTCTGCTGGTGTTGGATAGAATATTCTATCTATGTATATTGAAGGCCATCTGGTCTCATGTGTCATTGAAGGCCAGTTCCATATTGATTTTCTGTCTAGATGATCTGTACATGATGTAAGCAGGGTGTCCCCTACAATTATGTTACTGTCAATTTCTCCCTTTATGTCTATTAACATTTTATTAACTGGAGACATATTAATACATTCTTTGTTATCCAAACATTATTGATTAGAGACATTTCAATATTCACTTATGTAACAAATTGCTGGCCGCAGGCAGTAGCTTCTGCAAAAATCCTCCAGTCAATAATCTGTTAGTATTTAGTTTCTGTATTTAGGTGCTCTTATGTTGGGTGCATTATACATTTACAGTTGTAGTATCTTCTTGAGTTGATCACTATGTAATGTCATTCATTGTTATTTGTGACAATATTTTAAACTCTGTTTTGTCTAAGTATTCTTCAGTTCAGTTCAGTTCAGTCACTCAGTCGTGTCTGACACTTTGTGACCCCATGAATCACAGCGTGCCAGGCTTCCCTGTCCATCACCAACTCCCAGAATCTACCCAAACCCATGTCCATCGAGTCGGTGATGCCATCCAGCCATCTCATCCTCTGTCGTCCTCTTCTCCTCCTGCCCCCAATCCCTCCCAGCATCAGGGTCTTTTCCAATGAGTCAACTCTTCGCATGAGGTGGCCAAAGTATCAGAGTTTTAGCCTCAGCATCAGTCCTTCCAATGAATACCCAGGATGGTCTCCTTTAGGATGGACTGGTTGGATCTCCTTGCAGTCCAAGGGACTTGCAGGAGTCTTATCCAGCACCACAGTTCAAAAGCATCAAGTATTCTTATCATGGCTTTATTTTTATTTCTAAAAAGAAATACCTCCTGAAATGCCTCCTTCTATCTTCTCACTTTCATTCTATGTTTGTCTTTAGATCTGGTGTGAGTCTGCTGTGGTTCTTGTTCAATCCCTAAGTCGTATGCAACTCTTTGTGACCCCATGGACTGCAGTATGCCAGGCTTCCCTTTCAATCACTATATCCTGCAGTTTGCTCAAAGTTATGTCCATTGAGTTGGTGATACCATGCACTCATCTCATCTTCTGTCACCCCCTTCTATTCCTGCCTGCAATCTTTCCCAGCATCAGTGTCTTTTCCAATAAGTCAACTCTTCAGATAAGGTGGCCAAAATTTTGGAGCTTCAACATCAGTCCTTCCAGTGAATATTCAGGGTTGATCTCCTTTAGGTTTCAATGGTTTGATCTTCTTGCTATCCAAGGGACTCTCAAGAGTCTTCGACAGCACTGTGATAGTAAAGCATCAATACTTCAGCATTGAGGCGTCTTTATGGTTCAACTCTCACATCCATACATAACTATTGGAAAATCATAGCTTTGACTATATGGACTTCTGTCAGCAAAATGTCTCTGCTTTTCAATACGCTGTCTAGGTTTGTTACAGCTTTTCTTCCAAGGAACAAGTGTCTTTTAATTTCATGGCTACAGTCACCATCCACAGTGATTTTGGAGCCCAAGAAGATAAAGTCTGTCACTGTTTCCACTTTTACCACAACTACTCATCATGAAGTGATGGGACCAGATGCCATGATCTTAGTTTTTTTAATGTTGAGTTTTAAGCAAGATTTTCACTCTTATAAAGAATTTCCTGGTTCCTCTTCAACTTTCTCCCATTAGAGTGGTATCCTTTGCATATGTGAAGTTGTTTACACTTCTCCCAGTAATCTTAATTCCAGCTTTCAGATTTATCCAGCCTGGCATTACATGATGTAGTCTGCATGTAAGTTAAATAAGCAGGGTGACAATATACAGCCTTAACATACTCCTTTCCCAAAGTACTGTTGTATAGACTTTCCCAAAGTACCGTTGTATAGACTTTCCCAAAGTCTGTTGTTCACTGTCCAGTTCTGACTGTTGCTTCTTTTCCTGCATACAGATGTCTCAGGAGACAGATAGTGTGTTCTTCTATTCCCATCTCTTTGAGAATTTTCCAGTTTGTTGTGATCCACACAGTCAAAGTCTTTTGCATAGTCACGGAAGCAGAGTAGATATTTTTCTGGAATCCTCTTGCTCTTCTATCATCCTCTGCTTTTTCTAACTCTAGCCTGTACATCTGGAAATTCTTGGTTCACATGCCGTTGAAGCCTAGCTTGAAGAATTTTGAGCATTAACTTGATAGCATGTGAGATGAGTGCAACTGCATGGTAGTTTGAACATTCTTTAGCATTGCCTTTCTTTGGGATTGGAATGCAAACTGATCTTTTCTAGTCCTGTGGCCACTGCTGAGTTTTCCAAATTTGTTGACATATTGAGTGCAGCACTTTCACAGCATCATCTTTTAGGATCTGAAATAGCTCAGCTGGAATTCCATCACCTCTACTAGCTTTGTTCATAGAAATGCTTCTTTGGGATTCCCTGGTGGCTCAGCTGGTAAAGAATCCACCTGCGATGTGAGAGACCTGGGTTTGATCCCTGGGTTGGGAAGATCCCCTTGAGAAGGGAAAGCCTACCCACTCCAGTATTTAGGCCTAGAGAATTCCATGAACATGGAGTACATAGGGTTGCAAAGAGTCAGACACTACTGAGCAACTTTCACACACACAAGTACAATGCTTCCTAAGACCCACTTGACTTCACACTCCAAGATGTCTGGCTCTAGGTGAGTTCCACACCATTGTGGTTATACAGGTCATTAAGACCTTTTTTGTATAGTTCTTCTGTGGATTTTTGCCACCTCTTCTTAATATCTTCTACTTCTGTTATGTTCTTGCCATTTCTATCCTTTATTATGTCCATTTTTGGATGGAGTATTCCCTTGATATCTCTAGTTTTCTTGAAGAGATCTCTAGTCTTTCCCTTACTGTTGTTTTCTTCTCTTTGCATTGTGCACTTAAGAAGGATTTATCTCTCCTTTCTAATCTCTTGAACTCTGCATTCAGTTGGGTATATCTTTTCCTTTCTCCTTTGCCTTTCACTTCTCTTCTTTTCTCAACTATTTGTAAAGTCTTCTCAGACAACTGCTTTGCCTTCTTGCAGTTCTTTTTCTTTGAAGTGGTTTTGCTCACTGCTTCCTGTATAATATTATGAACTTCTGTCCATAGTTCTTCAGGGACTCTGTCTACCAGATCTAATCCCTTGAATCTGTTCATATCCCCCACTGTATAATCATAACCACTGTATAATCATAAGGGATGGGATTTAGGTCAATGAAAGGCAATGCCAAAGAATACTCAAACCACCGCACAATTGCACTCATTTCACACGCTAGTAAAGTAATGCTCAAAATTCTCCAAGCCAGGCTTCAACAATACGTGAACCATGAACTTCCAGATGTTCAAGCTGGTTTTAAAAAAGGCAGAGGAACCAGACATCAAATTGCCAATATCTGCTGGATCACGGAAAAAGCAAGAGAGTTCCAGAAAAACACCTATTTCTGCTTTATTGACTATGCCAAACCCTTTGCTGTGTGGATCACAATAAACTGTGGAAAATACTGAAAGAGATGGGAATACCAGACCACCTAACCTGCCTCTTGAGAAACCTATATGCAGGTCAGGAAGCAACAGTTAGAACTGGACATGGAACAACAGACTGGTTCCAAATAGGAAAAGGAGTACATCAAGGCTGTATATTGTCACCCTGCTTATTTAACTTCTATGCAGGGTACATCATGAGAAACGCTGGGCTGGAAGAAACACAAGCTGGAATCAAGATTGCCAGGAGAAATATCAATAACCTCAGATATGCAGATGACAGCACCCTCATGGCAGAAAGTGAAGAGGAATTTTTAAAAAGCCTCTTGATGAAAGTGAAAGAGGAGAGTGGAAAAGTTGGCTTAAAGCTCAACATTCAGAAAACAAAAACCATGGCAACTGGTCTCATCACTTCACGGGAAATAGATGGAGAAACAGTGGAAACAGTGTCAGACTTTATTTTTGGGGGCTCCAAAATCACTGCAGATGGTAACTGCAGCCATGAAATTAAAAGACATTTACTCCTTGGAAGGAAAGTTATGACCAACCTAGATAGCATATTCAAAAGCAGAGACATTACTTTACCAACAAAGGTCCGTCTAGTCAAGGCTATGGTTTTTCCTGTGGTCGTGTATGGATGTGAGAGTTGGACTGTGAAGAAAGCTGAGTGCCAAAGAATTGATGCTTTTGAACTGTGGTGTTGGAGAAGACTCTTGAGAGTCCCTTGGACTGCAAGGAGTTCCAACCAGTCCATTCTGAAGGAGATCAACCCTGGGTGTTCTTTGGAAGGAATGATGCTAAAGCTGAAACTCCAGTACTTTGGCCACCTCATGCAAAGAGCTGACTCATTGGAAAAGACTCTGATGCTGGGAGGGATTGGGGGCAGGAGGAGAAGGGGAGACCAAGGATGATATGGCTGGATGGCATCACCGACTTGATGAACTTGAGTCTGAGTGAACTTCGGGAGTTGGTGATGGACAGGTGTGCTGCGATTCATGGGGTTGCAATGAATCAGACACAACTGAGCGACTGAACTGAACTGACCCTGAAGTCTCTTGGGTCAATTGCCTATCCCCACTTTCCTTCATTCTTCTTTTTGAGCCTTATATTGTTCCTTCTTTTGGAATGTGCTCCTCTGTCACCTCATTTTGCCTAAATTCCTCTTTTTGATTCTATTTATCTAGTATATCATTTTGTCTCAACCTTGGAGAAGCAGGTTTTTTAGGAGGCATCCTATGGGTTGCAAAACACACTACCCTCATCCCCAAAGTTATATGCTCTAGGGGTTCCCCCTGTGAGTGTTGTGTGTCTGTATCTATTATGAAAAATTATGTGGGCAGTCTGATAGGCCTGGTTGGCTTCCAGTCTACTTGGTTGCCAGGTCCTACCTTGTGGGAAGGCTACCAATTGCTGGTTGATGGGACTCAATCAACAGGCAGCTGACTGTGGAATTCGAGTGGCCCTGGGGTTAGTGCTAGGTCCAGTCAGTTCAGTCCAGTTCAGTTGCTCAGTCGTGTCTAACTCTTTGCGACCCCATGGACTACAGCACACCAGTGCTAGATTACTTGTGGTTAAAGTCAGAGTCCAGGATACCCAGGGGCTGTTTTCATATCCTGGTGGGTGAAACCAGCCCTGGGGTTACTGCCAGCATACTGGCAGTTAGAACCAGGTCCTGGGGCTTGGTTGCAGAGTGCATGGGTCACAGAGCTGGTGTCAAATCACTTGTTTGATGGGGCTGGTTCATGAAACAGTTGGAATCAGCTTTGAAGCTTATGTTGGTCTGCTGGTTTATGGGACCAGAGCCCAGCAGGTCACAGGGCAGATTCTGGCCTGCTCATGAGCAAATTCAGTCCACAGACTGAAGCACTACAGTTTTCTTACAATTGGTGTCTGCTCACTGATGGGTAAGGCTGGGCCTGAGGCTAGAGCAGGCTTCCTGGAGTACAAGGCCAGGACTCAAGGCATTCTAGGGCTGGTACCTGTGCACTGGTGGGTGGAGGTGGGTCCCAGAGTGTCTGGTTGGAGCACCATAGAAGTTTATGGTCTAGCACCTATGCAGTGGTATGTGTGGCTGTGCCCTGAGCCCTTTGAAGAACAGGAATGTTTCCAGCAGTGACTTTAGGTTCAGAGAGACTTAAGGCAGCCTGTCTGCTGGTAGATGGGGTTTTGTCCATGCTCAGTTAGGTGTTGGGCCTGAGGCAACCTGGAACTAGCAGCAGTGGGCTATTGGTCCAGGGCAGGGCTGACTTCTGGGGCTAATAAGCTAGAGGGAGTATTCTAAAATGGTACTCGCCAGCACCTGTGTCCACATAGTAGAACAAGCTTCCCAAAATCATTGACACCAGTGTCTGTGTCCCCAGGGTGAGCTGCAGTTGCCTCCTGCCTCGTCAGGAGACTGTCCAAGATAAGTAAGTAGGTCTGACCCATGTGTGTGTGCTCAGTTGCTCAATCATGTCCAGCTGTCTGTGGCCCCATGGACTGTAGCCCATCAGATTCCTCTGTCCATAGAATTTTCCAGGTAAGAATGCTAGCACAAGCTGCTATTTTCTACCTCAGGGGATCTTCCTGACCCAGGGATCAAATCTGCATCTCTTGGTGTTGCCTGCATTGGCATGTGAATTCTTTACCACTAGCACCATTTGGGAAGCCCAGATCTGACCTAAGTTCCTATCAAATTACTGCCTCTTCCCTGGGTCCAAGAGTATGTGATTTTCTATCTGTACTCTGTAAGAATGAAGATTCTATTTCCTCTAGCCCTCCTAAAATTAAACCCAACTTGCCTTCAAAGTCAAAAACTTTGGAGTCTTATCTTCACAGTGCAGGACGATCCATCTGGGGAGCCTCATGTGGGATTCAAGTCTCTCACTCGTTTGGGAGAACTTAGCAATTGTAGATATTCTCCCATTTCGTGGGTTGCACTCCAGGGGGATTTGGCACTTGACTATATCATGATTCCACCTCTCCCATCACCTCATTGTGGTTTTAGTTTAGTTTAGTTTAGTCGCTCAGTCATGCCCAACTCTTTGCGACCCCATAAATTGCAGCACGCCAGACCTCCCTGTCCGTCACCAACTCCCGGAGTTCACTCAGATTCACGTCCATCCAGTCAGTGATGCCATCCAGCCATCTCATCCTCAGTCGTCCCCTTCTCCACCCACCCCCAATCCCTCCCAGCATCAGAGTCTTTTTCAATGAGTCAACTCTTCGCATGAGATGGCCAAAGTACTGGAGTTTCAGCTTTTTTTTTTTTTCTTTTTTTTTAAATTTTTTTATTTTTTTTTTTATTTTTTAAATTTTAAAATCTTTAATTCTTACATGCGTTCCCAAACATGAACCCCCTTCCCACCTCCCTCCCCACAACATCTCTCTGGGTCATCCCCATGCACCAGCCCCAAGCATGCTGCACCCTACGTCAGACATGGACTGGCGATTCAATTCTTACATGACAGTATACATGTTAGAATTCCCATTCTCCCAAATCATCCCACCCTCTCCCTCTCCCTCTGAGTCCAAAAGTCCGTTATACACATCTGTGTCTTTTTTCCTGTCTTGCATACAGGGTCGTCATTGCCATCTTCCTAAATTCCATATATATGTGTTAGTATACTGTATTGGTGTTTTTCTTTCTGGCTTACTTCACTCTGTATAATTGGCTCCAGGTTCATCCATCTCATCAGAACTGATTCAAATGAATTCTTTTTAACGGCTGAGTAATACTCCATTGTGTATATGTACCACTGCTTTGTTATCCATTCATCTGCTAATGGACATCTAGGTTGTTTCCATGTCCTGGCTATTATAAACAGTGCTGCAATGAACATTGGGGTACATGTGTCTCTTTCAGTTCTGGTTTCCTCAGTGTGTATGCCCAGCTGTGGGATTGCTGGGTCATAAGGTAGTTCTATTTGCAATTTTTTAAGGAATCTCCACACTGTTCTCCATAGTGGCTGTACTAGTTTGCATTCCCACCAACAGTGTAGGAGGGTTCCCTTTTCTCCACACCCTCTCCAGCATTTATTGCTTGCAGATTTTTGGATCGCAGCCATTCTGACTGGTGCGAAGTGGTACCTCATTGTGGTTTTGATTTGCATTTCTCTAATAATGAGTGATGTTGAGCATCTTTTCATGTGTTTGTTAGCCATCCGTATGTCTTCTTTGGAGAAATGTCTATTTAGTTCTTTGGCCCATTTTTTGATTGGGTCGTTTATTTCTCTGGAATTGAGCTGCATAAGTTGCTTGCATATTTTTGAGATTAGTTGTTTGTCAGTTGCTTCATTTGCTATTATTTTCTCCCATTCAGAAGGCTGTCTTTTCATATTGCTTATATTTTCCTTTGTTGTGCAGAAGCTTTTAATTTTAATTAGATCTCATTTGTTTATTTTTGCTTTTATTTCCAGAATTCTGGGAGGTGGATCATAGAGGATCCTGCTGTGATTTATGTCTGAGAGTGTTTTGCCTATGTTCTCCTCTAGGAGTTTTATAGTTTCTGATCTTACATTTAGATCTTTAATCCAGTTTGAGTTTATTTTTGTGTACGGTGTTAGAAAGTGATCTAGTTTCATTCTTTTACAAGTGGTTGACCAGTTTTCCCAGCACCACTTGTTAAAGAGATTGTCTTTACTCCATTGTATATTCTTGCCTCCTTTGTCAAAGATAAGGTGTCCATATGTGTGTGGATTTATCTCTGGGCTTTCTATTTTGTTCCATTGATCTATATGTCTGTCTTTGTGCCAGTACCATACTGTCTTGATGACTGTGGCTTTGTAGTAGAGCCTGAAGTCAGGCAAGTTGATTCCTCCAGTTCCATTCTTCTTTCTCAAGATTGCTTTGGCTATTCGAGGTTTTTTGTATTTCCATACAAATCTTGAAATTATTTGTTCTAGTTCTGTGAAAAATGTGGCTGGTAGCTTGACAGGGATTCCATTGAATTTGTAAATTGCTTTGGGTAGTATACTCATTTTCACTATATTGATTCTTCCGATCCATGAACATGGTATATTTCTCCATCTATTAGTGTCCTCTTTGATTTCTTTCATCAGTGTTTTATAGTTTTCTATATATAGCTCTTTAGTTTCTTTAGGTAGATATATTCCTAAGTATTTTATTCTTTTCGTTGTAATGGTGAATGGAATTGTTTCCTTAATTTCTTTTTCTACTTTCTCATTATTCGTGTATAGGAATGCAAGGGATTTCTGTGTGTTGATTTTATATCCTGCAACTTTACTATATTCATTGATGAGCTCTAGTAATTTTCTGGTGGAGTCTTTAGGGTTTTCCATGTAGAGGATCATGTCATCTGCAAACAGTGAGAGTTTTACTTCTTCTTTTCCAATTTGGATTCCTTTTATTTCTTTTTCTGCTCTGATTGCTGTGGCCAAAACTTCCAGAACTATGTTGAATAGTAGCGGTGAAAGTGGACACCCTTGTCTTGTTCCTGACTTTAGGGGAAATGCTTTCAATTTTTCACCATTGAGGAGAATGTTTGCTGTGGGTTTGTCATATACAGCTTTTATTATGTTGAGGTATGTTCCTTCTATTCCTGCTTTCTGGAGAGTTTTTATCATAAATGGATGTTGAATTTTGTCAAAGGCCTTCTCTGCATCTATTGAGATAATCATATGGTTTTTATTTTTCACTTTGTTAATGTGGTGAATTACATTGATTGATTTGCGGATATTGAAGAATCCTTGCATCCCTGGGATAAAGCCCACTTGGTCATGGTGTATGATCTTTTTAATGTGTTGTTGGATTCTGATTGCTAGAATTTTGTTGAGGATTTTTGCATCTATGTTCATCAGTGATATTGGCCTGTAGTTTTCCTTTTGTGTGACATCTTTGTCAGGTTTTGGTATTAGGGTGATGGTGGCCTCATAGAATGAGTTTGGAAGTTTACCTTCCTCTGCAATTTTCTGGAAGAGTTTGAGGAGGATAGGTGTTAGCTCTTCTTGAAATTTTTGGTAGAATTCAGCTCTGAAGCCATCTGGACCTGGGCTTTTGTTTGCTGGAAGATTTCTGATTACAGTTTCAATGTCCGTGCTTGTGATGGGTCTGTTAAGATTTTCTATTTCTTCCTGGTTCAGTTTTGGAAAATTGTACTTTTCTAAGAATTGTCCATTTCTTCCACGTTGTCCATTTTATTGGCATACAACTGCTGATAGTAGTCTCTTATGATCCTTTGTATTTCTGTGTTGTCTGTTGTGATCTCTCCATTTTCATTTCTAATTTTATTGATTTGATTTTTCTCTCTTTGCTTCTTGATGAGTCTGGCTAATGGTTTGTCAATTTTATTTATCCTTTCAAAGAACCAGCTTTTGGCTTTGTTGATTTTTGCTATGGTCTCTTTTGTTTCTTTTGCATTTATTTCTGCCCTAATTTTTAAGATTTCTTTCCTTCTACTAACTCTGGGGTTCTCCAACTCTTCCTTTTCTAGTTGCTTTAGTTGCAGAGTTAGGTTATTTATTTGACTTTTTTCTTGTTTCTTGAGGTATGCCTGTATTGCTATGAACTTTCCTCTTAGCACTGCTTTTATAGTGTCCCACAGGTTTTGGGTTGTTGTGTTTTCATTTTCATTAGTTTCTATGCATATTTTGATTTCTTTTTTGATTTCTTCTGTGATTTGTTGGTTATTCAGAAGTGTGTTGTTCAGCCTCCATATGTTGGAATTTTTAATAGTTTTTCTCCTGTAATTGAGATCTAATCTTAATGCATTATGGTCAGAAAAGATGCTTGGAATGATTTCGATTTTTTTTGAATTTATCAAGTTTAGATTTATGGCCCAAGATGTGATCTATCCTGGAGAAGGTTCCATGAGCACTTGAAAAAAAAGTGAAATTCATTGTTTTGGGGTGAAATGTCCTATAGATATCAATTAGGTCTAACCGATCTAATGTATCATTTAAAGTTTGCGTTTCTTTGTTAATTTTCTGTTTAGTTGATCTGTCCATAGGTGTGAGTGGGGTATTAAAGTCTCCCACTATTATTGTGTTATTGTTGATTTCCCCTTTCATACTTGTTAGCATTTGTCTTACATATTGCGGGGCTCCTATATTGGGGGCATATATATTTATAATTGTTATATCTTCTTCTTGGATTGTTCCTTTGATCATTATGTAGTGGCCTTCTTTGTCTCTTTTCACAGCCTTTGTTTCAAAGTCTATTTTATCAGACATGAGTATTGCCACTCCTGCTTTCTTTTGGTCTCTATTTGCGTGGTATATCTTTTTCCAGCCCTTCACTTTCAGTCTGTATGTGTCCCTTGTTTAGAGGTGGGTCTCTTGTAAGCAGCATATAGAGGGGTCTTGTTTTTGTGTCCATTTGGCCAGTCTTTGTCTTTTGGTTGGGGCGTTCAACCCATTTACGTTTAAGGTAATTATTGATAAGTATGACCCCGTTACCATTTACTTTATTGTTTTGGGTTAGGGTTTATACACCCTTTTCGTGTTTCCTGTCTAGAGAATATCCTTTAGAATTTGTTGGAGAGCTGGTTTGGTGGTGCTGAATTCTCTCAGCTTTTGCTTGTCTGTAAAGCTTTTGGTTTCTCCTTCGTATTTGAATGAGATCCTTGGGTACAGTAATCTGGGCTGTAGGTTATTGTCTTTCATCACTTTAAGTATGTCTTGCCATTCCCTCCTGGCCTGAAGAGTTTCTATTGAAAGATCAGCTGTTATCCTAATGGGAATCCCCTTGTGTGTTATTTGTTGTTTTTCCCTTGCTGCTTTTAATATTTGTTCTTTGTGTTTGATCTTTGTTAATTTGATTAATATGTGTCTTGGGGTGTTTCGCCTTGGGTTTATCCTATTTGGAACTCTCTGTGTTTCTTGGACTTGGGTGATTATTTCCTTCCCCATTTTAGGGAAGTTTTCAACTATTATCTCCTCAAGGATTTTCTCATGATCTTTCTTTCTGTCTTCTTCTGGGACTCCTATAATTCGAATGTTGGAGCGTTTCATATTGTCCTGGAGGTCTCTGAGATTGTCCTCGTTTCTTTTAATTCGTTTTTCTTGTTTCCTCTCTGATTCATTTATTTCTACCATTCTATCTTCTATTTCACTAATCCTATCTTCTGCCTCCGTTATTCTGCTAATTGTTGCCTCCAGAGTGTTTCTGATCTCATTTATTGCATTATTCATTATATTTTGACTCTTTTTTATTTCTTCTAGGTCCTTGTTAAACCTTTCTTGCATCTTCTCAATCCTTGTCTCTAGCCTATTTATCTGTGATTCCATTTTGATTTCAAGATTTTGGATCATTTTCACTATCAATATTTGGAATTCCTTCTCCAGTAGATTCCCTACTTCTTCCACTTTTGTTTGGTTTAGTGGGCAACTCTCCTGTTCCTTTACCTGCTGTGTATTCCTCTGTCTCTTCATCTTGGTTATATTGCTGCGTTTGGGGTGGCCTTTTTATATTCTGGGAATTTGTGGAGTTCTCTTTATTATGGAGCTTCCTCACTTTGGGTGGGGTTCTATCAGTGGCTTGTCAAGGTTTCCTGGTTAGGGAGGCTTGTGTTGGAGTTTTGGTGGGTGGAGCTGGGTTTCTTCTCTCTGGAGTGCATGGAGTGACCCATAATGGGTTACGAGACATCAAAGGTTTTGGGATAATTTTGAGCTGCCTGTATATTGAAGCTCAGGGGAGTGTTCCTGTGTTGCTGGAGAATTTGTGCGGTATGTCTTGTTTTGGAATTTGTTGGCCCTTGGGTGGAGCTTGGTTTCGGTGTAGGTATGAAGGCAGTAGATGGGCTCCTATTGCTTAATGTTCCCTGAATTCAAGAGTTCTCTAATGTTTTCAGGCTTTGGATTTAAGCCTCCAGCTTCTGGTTTTCAGTTTTATTTTTACAGTAGCCTCTAGACTTCTCCATCTATACAGCACCGATGATAAAACATCTAGGTTAAAGATGAAAAGTTTCTCCACATTGAGGGACACTCAGAGAGGTTCACTCTGTGTTCATCTTGGTCTCTTTCTGTAGAAGCTGTCGCCGGGCACAAAGCTGAAGCTCTCTGAGCCACCTCCTGGCTCCGAGCCACCACCCGCCCTACGAACACTGCAGGAGCACGGCTGGGATTCTGGAGTTTCAGCTTTAGCATCATTCCTTCCAAAGATATCCCAGGGCTGATCTCCTTCAGAATGGACTGGTTGGAACTCCTTGCAGTCCAAGGGACTCTCAAGAGTCTTCTCCAACACCACAGTTCTAAAGCATCAATTCTTCAGCGCTCAACCTTCTTCACAGTCCAACTCTCACGTCCGTACATGACCACAGGAAAAACCATAGCCTTGACTAGACGGACCTTAGTCAGCAAAGTAATATCTCTGCTTTTGAGTATGCTATCTAGGTTGGTCATAACTTTCCAAGGACTAACCGTCTTTTAATTTCATGGCTGCAATCACCATCTGCAGTAATTTTGGAGCCCCAAAAAATAAAGTCTGACACTGTTTCCACTGTTTCTCTATTTCCCATGAAGTAATGGGACCAGATGCCATGATCTTTGTTTTCTGAATGTTGAGCTTTAAGCCAGCTTTTTCACTCTCCTTTTTCACTTTCATCAAGAGGCTTTTTAAAAGTTCCTCTTCACTTTCTGCCATAAGGGTGCTGTCATCTGCATATCTGAGGTTATTGATATTTCTCCTGGCAATCTTGATTCCAGCTTGTGTTTCTTCCAGCCCAGCATTTCCCATGATGTACTCTGCGTAGAAGTTAAATAAGCTGGGTGACAATATACAGCCTTGACGTACTCCTTTTCCTATTTGAACCAGTCTGTTGTTCCATGTCCAGTTCTAACTGTTGCTTCCTGACCTACATACAGATTTCTCAAGAAGCAGGTTAGGTGGTCTGGTATTCCCATCTCTTTCAGTATTTTCCACAGTTTATTGTGATCCACACAGTCAAAGGCTTTGGCATAGTCAATAAAGCAGAAATAGATGTTTTTCTGGAACTCTCTTGCTTTTTCCATGATCCAGCGGATGTTGGCAATTTGATCTCTGGTTCCTCTGCCTTTTCTAAATCCAGCTTGAACATCAGGGAGTTCATAGTTCACGTATTGCTGAAGCCTGGTTTGGAGAATTTTGAGCATTACTTTACTAGCATGTGAGATGAATGCAATTGTACAGTAGTTTGAGCATTCTTTTGCATTGCCTTTCTTTGGGATTGGAATGAAACTGACCTTTTCCAGTCCTGTGGTCACTGCTGAGTTTTCCAAATTTGTTGGCATATTGAGTCCAGCACTTTCACAGCATTATCTTTCAGGGTTTGAAACAGCTCAACTGGAATTCCATCACCTCCACTAGCTTTGTTCATAGTGATGCTTTCTAAGGCCCACTTGACTTCACTTTCCAAGATGGAAGATCTTTTCTGATAGGTTTTGATCTTTTCTATTGATGGTTGTTCTGCAAATATGTAATTTTGATGTCCCTGTGAAAGGAGGTGAGCTAAGTCTTTCTACTCCACCATCTTGGCCAATCTCCTTAAGAAGCCTTTCTCAAACTGCAAAAAAAGCAAAAATCATAAGGGAACACTAAAATTTTTCCTACATAAATATCTTAGGTTGGGAAGATCCCCTGGAGAATGGAATGGTACCAACTCTAGTATTTTTGCCTCCAGAATTCCATGGACAGAAGATCCTGAGGCCACAAAGAGTTGGCCGAATGAGCAACTAACACACAAGAAGTAGCAAAAAAATTGGAAAAGATATGGGCAGTACATAAAGCACTCAGGCATACTAAACAAAATATGTAAAGCCTTAAAATTTAAGAAGCAACCTAGAAGACAAATGGTTAAGTGCATGGACTTTAGGAGGAAAACCATATGACAATAAATATTATTATGGTTAATCTCACTAACAGTGGGGTAAAGCAGACTAAAATCACAATGAGATACTATTTTATACTTATCAGATCAACAAAACCTGTATGAGATCATATGTACCAAATGCTAAGTACATAGGTAAATAGATCTCTTGAATGTTCTACTGGTATGTAGACACAATCATTCCAGAGGACAGTCTGGTAATATATTATAATCGAAGACATTCATATCCTTCAAACAAATCATTCAATTTCTAAGTGTATAGTCTAGAAACTCTGACACAGGGGCACAAAAAGAAATGGACAAAGGTTTTCACTGAGCATTGTTTATTTTGCTACTATAGATTACTTGGCTATTATAATCTAAAATAATCTAACTTTGGGTCATAATAAATTGTGGCATGTTCTTATGATGAAAAATTATGCAGCAATTTAAAAATATGAATTAGATCCTCATGAATTAATATGTACATATCTCAAGTTTTGAATGAAAATTGCAGAAGGATGACGTTTATGTAAGTGCATAAAACACAAGAACAATTTTCTATACATATGAACATATTTATGTTATAAAACTATGAGTGGAAAGGACACATAAAAACCCTGGAACAGATTTTACCTTTAGAATGGGGAGAAGGAGATGAATACTGAAAGGAATTCACAAGAGACTCTAAAAAATGTTCTCTGTTAAGAGTGAATCAACAATTAGCAAAATGTCACCATTTGTTAAAACATTCTCTTTTCACTAAATCTGTGAAATATTTTATAATTTGGAAAAATAGGCAAACTCCAAGTCCAGAGTTTTATTAACATCTCTGGTCCCCTTTTATTCTTGGAAATTCTAAAACTCCTAGGATTCCTTTATTTTCCTCCCAGTGGCCCTCTCCCATCCACCACCGATCCATTTCCTTGCCCCCTCTCTTCTCAGCTCCCAGCATAGTTGGCTCTGAAATACTGGTTCTCACTCTTCCCGCTGCATTTCTTTTTTTTAAAATAAATTTATTCATTTTTTATTTTATGTTTTTTAAAATAAATTTATTCAGTTTAACTGGAGGCTAATTACTTTACACTGTTGTAGTGGTTTTGCCATACATTGACATGAACCAGCCACAGTCTTCGTTTACCACTGAGACTCTGCCTCAGCACTGTTTTATTTTTTTTTCCCAGATGGATTGGAGGATGGAGGAGTTGGGAGAGGCGTGACACAACAGAGGAAAATAAACAAGCAAAAGGAAGCAGGAAGGCCATGAAGCCCCACTGGTAATTTTTTTTTAGTTATAGTATAGTTGACACTTTCAGTCATACAGCATAGTGATTTAGTATTTTTCAGATTATACTCTATTATATGTTATTACAAGATAATAGCTATAATACCCTGTGCTACAGAGTAAATCTTTGTTGCTTATCCATTTTATACACAGTAGTTTGTTAATTCCATACCCCTAATTCCTCCCTACTTTCTCTCCTGTTTCATAGCCATAAGTTTGTTTTCTATATCTGAGTCTTTTTGTTTTTATGTATACATTCATTTGTATTTTTGAGATTCCACACATAAGTGATATCATACAGAATTTTTCACTCTCTAATTTATTTCATTAAACATAATATTATCTAGGTCCATTCATGTTGCTGCAAATGGCAGTATCTCATTCTTTTTATGGTTGAGTAATATTCCATTGTGTAGGTATATGTACATTGTGTATGTATATATGTGTGTGTGTGTGTGTGTGTGTGTGTGTGTGTATGGTGTTTGGGTTTCTTACATATCTTGGCTATTGTAAATAATCCAGTTATGAACTTTAGGGTACAAGTATCTTTCCAAATTAATGTTTTCATGTTTTCTGGAAAGGTACTAAGGAGGAGATTGCTAGATCAGATGGTGGGTCAATTTTTAGTTTCTTGAGAAATTTCCATGTTGTTTTCAATAGTGACTGCACCAATTCACATCCTTCCCAACACTGTGCAAGAGTTCTCATTTTTCCACATCTTCACCAACATTTGATATTTATAAACTTTTTGAAGATGGCCATTCTGATAGATGCGAGATGATAGCTCCTTGTCTTGATTTGCATTTCTCTAAAATAATTAGTGAGGCTGAGCTTCTTTTCATGTGCCTGTTAGCCATCTGTATGTATTCTTTAGAAAAATGTCTATTCAGATCTGTACATTTTATGATTGGCTTATTTTTTCTTTATTGAATTATGGTTGAATTATAATATTGCATGTGTTTCATGTGTACAGTGTAGTGATTTCATTTTTCTTTAGAGTATGTTCTATTATAGGTTATTACAAAATATTGGATATAATTCCCTGTGCTATTCAGTAAATTCTTGGTTGCTTACATGTTGTATCTATAGGAACTTGTATCACTTCACCCCATACTTCTAATCTGTCCATCACCCTTTTGGTGACCATAAGTTTGTTTTCTTTGTCAGTGAGTCTGTTTTTGTATATAGACTCATTTATATTGTATTCTCTATTCCACCTATCAGTATATATACTGTTTGCCTTTCTCTGTTTCAGTAAGCGTAATATCCTCTGTGTTTACTGATGCTGCTGAAAATGGAAATATTTTACTCTTTTCAATGGTTGAGTAATATTCCATTGTGTATTAATATATAATTTATTCTTAAGCCTGTTAATGGCCATTTGCTGTGTTTCTGTGGCATGGATATTGTAAATAGCACTGCTATAAACATTAGGGTGCATGTATCTTTTTCAATTAAAGTTTTCACTTTTTCCCAGATCTATACACAGGAGTGAGATCACTGGATTATATGGTGGCTCTATTTTTAGGTTTTTAGGAAACCTCCATACTATTTTCCATAGTAGCTGCACCAAGTTACATTCCAACCAACAATGTATGAAGGTTTTCCTTCTTTACATCCTCCTCATTATTTATTATTTGTAGACTTTAACATTTTTAAATTAGAGTATAGTAGATTTAAAATATTGTGTTAATTTCAAGTGAACAGCTAAGTGAATCAGTAGTATATATACATATACCTACTCTTTTTTACATTCTTTCCCCATATAGGCCATTACAAAGTATTGACTAGAATGTCTTCTGCTACACAGTAGATCTTCATTAGTTAGCTGTTTTATATATAGTGGTATATACATGTCAACCCTAATCTCCAAATTTATCCCTTCCTCCACCTTACTCACTGGTTTCCATAAGTTTTTTTTCCTTACATCTGCAATTATATTTTTGTTTTGTAAAGAAGTTTGTTTTTACCCCCATTTTAGATTCCACATATATGCTATAGCATATGATATTTATCTTTCTCTGACTTGACTCTGTGTGACAGACTCTAGGTCCATCCACATCTTTACAAATGACCTAAATAACCCATTCCTTTTCATGGTTCAATAATATTCCATGTACCACATCTTTATGCATTCCTCTGTGGATGGACATTTAGGTTGCTTCTCTGTCTGGGCTATTGTAAATACTGCTGCAATGAATATTGGGGTGCACATGTCTTTTGAAATTATGGTTTCCTCTGGATATATGCTGAGAAATAGGGTTGCTGGATCACATGGTTGCTCTATTTTTTAGGTTTTTAGAAAACCTCCATACCATTCTCCATAGTAGCTGCACCAGTTTACACTACTACCATCAGTGTAGGAGGGTTTCGTTTTCTCCACAGCCTCTCCAGCATTTATTGTTTGTAGACTTTTTGATCATGGACAGTCTGACTGGTGTGAGCTGATACCTCATTGTAGGTTTTTTCTGTTTGTTTGTTTGTTTGTTTGTTGCATTTCTCTAATGCTTAGTGATGTTAAGCATCTTTTCATGTGCCTGTTGGGCATCTGTCTGTCTTCTTTAGAAAAATGTCTATTTAGATCTTCCACCCATTTTTTTTGACTGGGTTGCTTGCTATCTTGATTTTTAACTGCATAAGCTGTTTGTATATTTTGAAGATTAATCCCTTGTCAGTTGCTTCATTCCCAAATATTTTCTCCCATTCTGTAGGTTGTCTTTTTGTTTTGTTTATGGTTCCCTTTGTCTTGCAAAACTTTAAGTTTAATTAGGTCTCCTTTGTTTATCTTTGTTTTTATTTTCATTAGCCTAGGAGGTGAATCAAAAAAAAAAATCTTGCTGAGATTTATGTCTAAGAGTGTTCAGTCTGTTTTCCTCTAAGAGCTTTATAGTATCCGACCTTACATTTAGGTCTTTAATCCATTTTGGATTTATTTTTGTGTATGTTATTAGGGAGTGTTCTAATTTTATTCTTTTACATGTCGCTGTCCAGTTTTCCTAGCACAACCTACTGAAGAGACTGTATTTTCTCCATTGTACATTCTTGTCTCCTTTGTCATAGATTAGATAATCATAGAAGCATGGGTTTATCTCTGTGCTTTCTATCCTGTTCCACTGGTCTACATTTCTATTTTTGTGCTATACCATCCTGTCTTGATTACTGTAGCTTTGTAGAATAGTCTAAAGTCAAGGAGCCTGATTTCTCCAGCTCTGTTCTTTCTCAAGATTGCTTTGTTTTTTGTGTTTCTGTACAAATTGTAATTTTTGTTCTAGTCTTGTGAAAAAAAATACCATTGGTAATTTGATAGGGTTTACATTGAATCTGTAGATTGCTTGGCATAGTGTAATCATTTTCAAAACATTGATTCTTACATTCCAGGAACACGGTACATCTCTCCACTTGCTTGTCACCTTTTATTTAATTCATCAGTATCTTACAGTTTTCTGAGTGTAATTCTTTTGTTTCCTTAGGAGGGTTTATCCCTAGGTATTTTATTCTTCTTGATGCAATGGTAAACATGGTTTACTCTTTGATTTCTCTTTCTGATCTTTCATTGTTAGTGTATAGGAATGCAAGAAATTTATTTGCATTAATTTTTTATCCTGCAACTTCACTCAATTCATTGATGAGCTCTAGTAGTTTTTCTGGTAGCATCTTTAGGGTTTTCTATGCATAGTATCATGCCATCTGAGACAGCGACAGTTTTACTTTTTCAATTTGGATTTATTTCTTTTTCTTCTCTGATTGCCTTGGCTAGAACTTTCTGTTGACTAATAGTAGCAATAGTGGGCATTTTTGTCTTGTTCCTGATTTTAGAGTAAATACTTTCTGTTTTTCACCATTGAGAATGATTCTTGCTGTGGATTTGTCATATATGGACTTTACTATGTGGAAGTAGGTTCCCTCTACACCCACTTTCTGGAGAGCTTTTGTTTTTAATCATAAAGAGATGCTGAATTTTGTCAAAAACTTTTTCTGCATCTATTGAAATGATCGTGCATTTTTTTAATTTTTCAGTTTGTTGATGTGGCATTGTGGTATATCACACTAATTTATCTGCAGATATTGATAAATTCTTGTATCCCTGGAATTAATCCTATTTGATCATGGTGTATGATCCTTTTAATGGGTTGTTTGATTCTGTTTGCTAGTATTTTGTTGATGATTTGTGTGTCTATGCTCATCAGTGATATTGACCTATAATTTGGTTGGGGGGGATGTAGTGGTATACCTGTGTCTGCTTTTGTATCACCATGATGGTGATTTGTGGAATGAGCCTTTAAAATTTTTTAGAAGAGTTTCAGGTTGATCTTCCAGGTGGCTCAGTGGTAAGGAATCTACCTGACAGTGCAGGAGACATGGGTATAATCCCTTGGACAAGGTGATCCCCTGGAAGAGGAAATGGCAAACTGCTCCAATATTCTTGCTGGGAAAATCCCATGACCAAGAAGCCTGGTGGACTACAGTCCATGGGGTTGCAAAAAGAGTAGGACATAAGTAAACAATTGAGCATATCAGAAGGTTAGGTGTTAACTCTTCTCTAAATGTTTGATAGAAATTTCTATGAAAGCATGTGGTCCTTGACATTTATTTATTGGAAGACTTATAATCAGCTTCAATTTCATTATTCATGACTGGTTTATTCATATTTTCTGCTTCTTTCTGGGTATATTACTGAACCAAGAGGAAGTAGAAAATATGAACTGATCAATCATAAGCACTGAAATTGTTGACTTTTTTGTGATACCTTTCTGACTAGTATGAAGTGATAGCTTTTTGTGACTTTTATTTGTATTTCTATAAAAATTAGCAATGCTGAGCATCTTTTCATGTGCCTGTTAGCCATTTTATGTCTCCTTTTGGGGGAAAAGTGTCTATTTAAGTCTTCTGTCCAATTCTTGTTTTTTTTTTATAATTTTTTATTTTTTTTAAATTTTAAAATCTTTAATTCTTACATGCGTTCCCAAACATGAACCCCCCTCCCACCTCCCTCCCCACAACATCTCTCTGGGTCAGAGCTGTTTTCATATTTTGGACATTAATTTTGCGAGTAGCACATATTTTCTCCCACTGCATAGAATGTTCTTCTCATTTTGTTGATGGTTTCCTTTGCTTTCTAAAAGCTTTTAAATTTGACTAGACCTCATTTGTTTATTCTTTCATTTCTTTTGCATTAGGAGACTGATCTGAGAAAATATTGCAGGGATTTTTATCAAAGAATATTTTACCTATGTTTTCTTCCAGGAGTTTTATTATGTCATGTCTGATACTTAGGACTTTAAACCACTTTGAGTTTATTTGTATGTGTGGTATAAGGGAGTGTTCATTGGTTTACATGTAGCTGCTCAGCTTTCCAATCAATATTTTCTGACCAGACTGTCTTTCTTCATTTTTTCATTGTATATTCTTGCTTCCATTGTCATAGATCAATTGACCATGGGCACACAGGTTTATGTCTGGGCTCTGTATTCTGTTCCCTAGGTCTATATGTCTGTTTTTGTGACAGTATCACACTATTTTGGTTATGTGCCATTGTAGTATAACATGAAGTCTGGAACGGTTATACATCTAGCTTTCCTTTTTTCTTGTAATTGCTTTGACCATGCTGAGTATTTGGCGCTTCCATATGAATATTGGAATTGTTTGCTCTAGTTCTGAGTAGAAAGTGTCATTGATATTTTGATAGGTATTGAATTAAATCTGTAGATTGCTTACAGTAGGGTTGCTCAGTCAGTCAGTTCAGTTGCTCAGTCGTGTCTGACTCTTTGCGACCTCATAGACAGCAGGACTCCAGGATTTCCTGTCCATCACCAACTCCTGGAGCTTGCTCAAACTCACGTCCATCAAGTCAGTGATGCCACCTAACTATCTCATTCTCTGTTGTCCCCTTCTCCTCCTGTCTTCAGCCTTTCCCAGCATCAGGGTCTTTTCCAATGAATCAGTTCTTTGTATCACGTGGCCAAAGGATTGAACTTTCAGCTTCAGCATCAGTCCTTCCAAGGAATATTCATGACTGATTTCCTTTAGGATTGGCTGGTTGGATCTCCTTGCAGTCCAAGGGACTCTCAAGAGTCTTCTCCAACACCACAGGTCAAAAGCATCAATTCTTTGGCACTCAGCTTTCTTTATAGTCCAGCTCTCACATCCATACATGACCACTGGAAAAACCATAGCTTTGACCAGACCTTTTTTGGCAAAGTAATGTCTCTGCTTTTTAGCATGCTGTCTAGGTTGGTCATAGCTTCTCTTTCAAGGAGCAAGTGTCTTTTTATTTCATGGCTGCAGTCACCATCTGCAGTGATTTGGGAGCCCAAAAAATAAAAGTCTGTCACTGTTTCCATTGTTTCCCCATCTATTTGCCATGAAGTGATGGGACCGGATGCCACAATCTTAGTTTTCCAAATGTTGAGCTTTAAGCCAGTTTTTTTACTCTCTTCGTTCACTTTCATTACGAGGCTCTTTAGCTCTTCTCACTTTCTGCCATGAGTGTGGAGTCATCTGCATATCTGAGATTATTGATATTTCTCTCAGCAATCTTGATTCCAGCTTGTGTTTCATCCAGCCCAGCATTTCACATGATGTGTCATGCATATAAGTTAAATAAGCAGGATGATAATATACAGCCTTGACATACTCCTTTACCGATTTGGAACCAGTCTGTTCCAATGTCTAGTTCTAAGTGTTGCTTCTTGACGTGCATAGAGATTTCTCAGGAGGCAGGTCAGATGGTCTTGTATTTCCATCTCTTAAAGAATTTTCCACAGTTTGTTGTGATCTACACAGTCAAAGGCTTTGGCATAGTCTATAAAGCAGAAGTAGATGTTTTTCTGGGATTCTCTTGCTTTTTCAATGATCCAATGGATGTTGGCAATTTGATCTTTGGTTCCTCTGCCTTTTCTAAATCCAGCTTGAATGTCTGAAATTTCACAGTTCATGTACTGTTAAAGCTTTGCTTGGAGAATTTTGAGCATTACTTTGCTAGTGAGTAAGATGAGTGCTACTTTAATAATATTAATTATTCTAATCCAAAATGTAGGATATCTTTCCATTTATTTACATTATCAATTTTATTTATCAATGTTTTTAGTATTTTGAGTATAGATCTTTCACATCCTTGGTGAATTTTGTTACTAGGTATTTTATTTTTATAAATGTAATTTAAAATGGGATTGTTTAAACTTTACCCACCTGATATTTCATTACTGTAAAGAAACATAACAGATTTCTATGTTTTAATCCTGTTTTCTATTATCTTGCAGAATTTATTCTAATAGCTTTTGGGTGGTGACTTTGTGGTTCTGTATATAGAGTATTTTGTCATCTGCAAAGAGAGACAGTTTTACTTCTTCTTTAGCAATCTGGATAACTTTTATTTCTTTTATTGTCTTATTGCTGTGGCAAAGACTTCCAATACTGTATTAAGTGAATTGGTGAGAATAGGCAACATTTTCATGTTTTTTCTAAATTTAGCAGGGATTTTTTTTCAGCTTTTAAACTTCAAGTGTGATATTGGCTGAGTTTCTCAAAAATGGCCTGTATTATGTTGAGATTTGTTCCCTCTATACCTACACTGGTGAGACTTTTTATTTGGATAGATGTTGAATTTTTTCAAATGTTTTTTCTGCATCTAGTGAGATTATCAGGTACTTTTTCTTTCCTTTTGTTAATGTGATGTATTACATTTATTTGTATATGTGGATTCATTCTTGTGACACTGGAATGAATCCAACTTGATCATGGTAGATACTTATGCATTGTCGAATTCATTTTTCTAATATTTGCAGATTTTTGCATCTGCATTAATCAATGATACTGGACTGTCATTTTCTTTTTTGTAGTTTCTTTGTCTAGTTTTGGTTTCAGGGTGATGGTGGTGCCATAGGATAAATTTGTGAGTGTCCCCCCTTCTTCAGTCTTTTGGAATAGTTTGAGAAGGATAGTTCCAAGTTCTTTGTATACTTACTAGAAATCCCCAGTGAAGCATTCTGGTCCTGGACTATTTATTCCTAGGTAGTGTTGTGTGTGTGTGTGTGTGTGTGTGTGTGTGTGTGTGTGTTTAGAGAGTCTATTTTGCTTGTCTGTTCAGATCATCTATTTCTTCTTTTTTTTGGTCTTGGCAAGCTGTATATTTCTAGAATCTTGTCCTTTGCTTCTAGGTTTTCCAGTTTGTTGATATTTAACTGTTGATAGTATTCTGGATAGGACTTTGAGGGTATTTCTATTGTATGGGTTGTTATTTCTCCTCTTTCAATACTTACTTTTGTTTTTGGGTCCTTCCTTTTCTTCTTGGTGAGCCTGACTAGAGATCTGTTGATCTTTTTTTTCTTAATCTCTTCAAAAAGCCAGATCTTGGTTGTATTGATTATTTCTCTTGTTTTTTGATCTTTGTGTTATTTATTTTCTTTCTGATCTTTATTTCCTTCCTTCTTCTGACTTTGGGCTTGTTTTTTTCTTATTTCTCTAATTCTTTTAGGTGATAGATTGGGTTGTTAAGATTTTTTTCTTTTCTTCAGGAACCCCTGTATTTCTGTGAACCTCTTACAGCTATTTTGCTGCATCCCACTGATTTTGTGATTCTGTTTCTGCTTTATTGACTAGAAAATAAGATTCTCCTGCTTTATTGACTACACCAAAGTCTTTGACTGTGTGGATCACAACAGACTGTAGAAAATTCTTAAAGAGATGGGAATACCAGACCACCTGACTTGCCTCCTGAGAAATCTGTATGCAGGTCAAGAAGCAAAAGTTAAAACTGGACATGGAACAACGGACTGTTTCCAAATCAGGAAAGGAGTGTGTCAAAGCTGTATATTATCATCCTGCTTATTTAACTTATATGCATGGCTGCTGCTGGTGCTGCTGCTAAGTCGCTTCAGTCATGTCCAACTCTGTGCGACCCCATAGACAGCAGCCCATCAGGCTCCCCTGTCCCTGGGATTCTCCAGGCAAAAGCACTGGAGTGGGTTGCCATTTCCTTCTCCAATGCATGACAGTGAAAAGTGAAAGTGAAGTCACTCAGTTGTGTCCAACTCCTAGTGACCCCATCGATTACAGTCTACCAGGCTCCTCCATCCATGGGGTTTTCCAGGCAAGAGTACTGGAGTGGGGTGTCATTGCCTTCTCCATATATGCATGGCACATCATGTGAAATGCTGGCTTGAATGAAGCATAAGCTGGAATCAAAATGTTGGGAGAAAGATCAGTGACTTCAATATACAGTTGATACCATCCTTATCACAGAAAGTGAAGAACTAAAGAGCCTCTTGATGAAAGTGAATGAAGAGAGTGAAAAACTAGGTTTAAAACTCAACATTCAGAAAACTAAGATTGTGGCAACCGGTCCCATCATTTCATGGCAAATAGTTGGAGAAACAATGGAAACAGTGACAGACATTATTTTGGGGGCTCCAAAATCACTGCAGATGGTGACTGCAGCATGAAATAAAGACACTTACTCCTTGAAAGAGAAGCTATGACCAACCTAGACAGCATGCTAAAAAGCAGAGACATTACTTTGCCAAAAAAGGTCTGGTCAAAGCTATGGTTTTTCCAGTGGTTATGTATGGATGTGAGAGTTGGACTATAAAGAAAGCTGAGTGCCAAAGAATTGATGCTTTTGACCTGTGGTGTTGGAGAAGACTCTTGAGAGTCCCTTGGACTGCAAGGAGATCCAACCAGTCAATCCCAAAGGAAATCAGTCCTTCCAAATATTCATTGGAAGAATTGATGCTGAAGCTGAAACTTCAATCCTTTGGCCACCTGATGTGAAGAACTGATTCACTGGAAAAGACCTGGATGCTGGGAAAGATTGAAGGCAGGAGGTGAAGCAGATGACAGAGGATGAGATGGTGGGATTACATCACTGACTTGATGGACATGAGTTTGAGCAAGCTCCAGTAGGTGGTGATGGACAGGGAAGCCTGGTGTCCTGCAGTCCATGGGGTCACAGAGTCAGAAACAACTGAGCGACTGAACTGAACTGAACTGATCCATTTGTTAATATCCGCTTTACAATATTTGCTTTAGTTGCCCCTCTATTTGGTGCATAGAGATTAATAAGTGTAATATTCTTACTGAATTGATACCTTTATCACTATATAATGCCCTTCTTTATCTTGCTTTATAACTGTGTTTTAAAGTTGTTTATTTGATATGAATTTGATATGATTTGCTACTCCCACATTCTCATCATTTCCCTACGGAAGTAATATCTTTTTCCATCACATCACTGTATTCTGTACTTTGCCCTGAAGTGGATCTCTTGTAGGCAATATATTGCAAACTGTTTTTGTTTCTTTTAATTAAGGTATAGTTGCTTTACAGTGTTGTGTTAGTTTCTACTGTACAGTGAAGTGAATCAGCTCTAAGTATACATATATCCCTTCCCTTGTGGACCTGACTCCCACCTCGCACCACCCCACCCATGTCAGTCATCACAGAACACTGAGCTGAGCTCCCTGCACTTTATTGCCAGTTCCCACTACCTATCTTATACATGGTAGTGCATTGGAGAAGGTAATGGCAACCCACTCCAGTGTCCCTGCCTGGAGAATCCCAGGGACGGCGGAGCCTAGTGGGCTGCCATCTATGGGGTCGCACAGAGTCGGATACGTCTGAAGCAACTTAGCAGCAGCAGCAGCAGCAGCAGCAGTGTATTTATGGGGCTTCCCAGGTGGCAGTAAGATCATTCTTGCCAATGCAGGAGACATAGAAATGCAAGTTCAATCCCTGGATTGGAAAGAGTCCCTGGAGAAGGGCATGGCAACCCACGCAAGTATTCTTGCCTAGAGAATCCCATGGACAGAGGAGCTTGGCCAACTACAGTCCATAGGGTGGCAAAGAGTCAGACGCGACTGAAATGACTTAGCACGCTGGCACGCACATGTATTTATGAGCTTCACTGGCACCTCAGATGGTAAAGAATCTTCTTGCAATATGGGAGACCCAGGTTTGATCCTTGGGTCAAGATCCCCTGGAGAAGAGAATGGCTACCCACTCCATTATTCTTGCCTGGGGAATTCCATGGACAGAGGAACCTGACAGCCTACAGTGTATTTATGTCAGTCTTAATCTTCCAGTTCTTCCCTCCAACCATCAACCCTGTGTCCAAACATCCGCTTTCTATGTCTGCAACTCTGTTCCTACAAACAGGTCTATCTGTGCTGTTTTTGTATAGTCCATATACATGTGTTAATATACAATATGTGATTTTATCTTTCTGACTTCACTCTGTGTAACAGATTCTAGGTCTTCCACAAATGACCTGATTTCTTTTCTTTTTATGGCTGAGTAATATTCCATTGTATATGTGAACCACAATTTTATTATCCATTCATTTGTCAATGGACATTTAGGTTGCCTTCACGTCATGGCTACTGTAAATAATGCTGCAATGAACATTGGGGTGCATGCATCTCTTTGAATTAAGATTTTCTCAGGGTATATGCCCAGTACTGGTATTGCTATGTCATAGGAGAGTTCTATTTTTAGTTTTTTAAAGATCCTCCATACTATTCTCCATAATGGCTGTATCAACTTACTTACATTCCCCCCAACAGTGCAAGAGGGTTCCCTTTTTTCCACACCCTCTCCAGCATTTATTGTTTGTAGAGTTTTTGATCATGGCCATTCTGACTGATGCGAGGTTATACCACACTGTAGCTTTAATCTTCACTTCTATAATTAATTATGTAGAGCATCTTTTCATGTGCTGTTTAGCCATTTGTATGCTTTCTTTGGAGAAATATCTATTTAGGTCTTGCATTCATTTTTTGATTGGGTTTTTTCTTTTTGTGATATTGAGCTGAATGTGCTTTTTATATATTTTGGAGACTAATTCCTTGTGAGTTGCTTTATTTGCAAATATTTACTCTCATTCTGAGGGTTGCCTTTTCATCTTGTTTATGGTTTCCTTTGCTGTACAAAAGCTTTTAAGTTTGAGTCCCATTGTGTTTATTTTTGCTTTTGTTTTTCATACTCTGTTGCTGTTCAGTCACTAAGTAGTGTCCAACTCTTTATGACTCCATGGACTGCAGAATGCCAGGTTCCTCTGTCTTCCACTATCTCCTAGAGTTTTCTCAAATTCATGTCCATCAAATCAGTGATACTATCTAATGAGTTCAACTTTTGCCACTTCCTTCTTGTTTTGCCTTCAGTCTTTCCCAGCATTGGGGTCTTTTCCAGTGGGTCAGCTTTTTGCATCAGGCCAAAGTATTAGAGCTTCAACATCAGTCCTTCCAATAAATATTCAGATTTGTTTGGCTGGTTTGATCTCCTTCCAGTTGAAGAGACTCTCAAGGGTCTTTTCTGGCACCACAATATGAAAGCATCAATTCTTTGGTGCTCAGCCTTCTTTATAGTCTATCACATCCATACATGACTACTAGAAAAACCATAGCTTTGACTATATGGACCTTTGTCAGCAAAGTGATGTCTCTGCTTTTTAATACACTGTCTAGGTTTATCATATCTTTCCTTTTAAGGAGCAAATGTCTTTCAATTTCATGGCTGCACTCACAGTCTGCAGTGATTTTGGAGCTCAGGAAAAGAAAATCCATCACTGTTTCCACTTGTTTCCCTTCTATTTGCCATCAAGTGATGGGACTGGATGCCATGATCTTAGTTTTTTGAATATTAAATTTCAAGCCAGATTTCCCATTCTCCTTTTTCACCCTCATCAAGAGGCTCTTTAGTTCCTCTTTGCTTTCTGGCATTAGAGTGGTATCACCTGCATATCTGAGGTTGTTATTTCTCCCAGCAATCTCGATTCCAGCTTATGATTCACCCAGCCTGGCATTTCATATGATGTATTCTGCATATAAGTTAAATAAGCAGAATGGCAATGTATAGCCTTGTCATACTCCTTTCCCAATTTTGTACCAGTCAGTTGTTCCCTGTCTGGTTCTAACTGTTGCTTCTTGACCCACATACAGGTTTCTCTGGAGACAGGTAAGGTGTTCTGGTACTCTCACCTCTTTCAGAACTCTTCCATAGTGTTGTGATCCACACAGTCAAAGGCTTTAGCATAGTAGGACATGGTTAAAAAAGATCTTGCTGTGATTTATGTCAAGGAGTGTTCTGCCTGTGTTCCTCCAAGTTTTATAGTATCTGGCCTTACATTTATGTTTCTAATCCATTTTGAGTCTATTTTTGTATATTGTGTTAGGGAGTGTTCTAAGTTCATTCTTTAACATGTAGCTGTTCAGTTTTCCCATCATCACTTGCTGAAGAGATTGTCTTCTCTCCATTGTATTTCTTGTCTCCTTCATCATAGATTAATTGAACATAGGTATGTGGATTTATCTCTGGGCTTTCTATCCTGATTCTTGATTCCTCCAGCTCTGTTTTTCTCTCTCAAGATTGCTTTATCTTCTGTGTTTTCATATAAACTGTAATTTTTTTGGTTCTAATTCTGTGAAAAAGCCATTGGTAATTTGATAGGGATTGTACTGAATCTGTAGATTGCTTTGGGTAGTATAGTCATTTTCACAGTATTGATTCTTTCTATCCAAGAACACTGCACATCTCTCCATCTGTTTCCTTCATCTTTGATGTCTTTCATCAGTGTTGCATAGTTTTCTGAGTACAGGTCTTTTGCCTCCTTAAGTAGGTTTATTCCTAGGTATTTTATTCTTTTTGTTGCAATGATAAATGGGATTGTTTCTTTTTCTTTCAGAGCTGTGACTGTTATTGTATGGAAATGCAAGAGAGTTCTGTGCATTAATTTTATATCCTGCCACTTTACCAAATTCATTGAGCTCTAGTAGTTTTCTGGTGGCAACTTTAGGATTTCCTATGTATAGTACCATGTCATCTGAAACAGTGACAGTTTTACATTTTCTTTTCAGTTTGGATTCGTTTTATTTCTTTTTCTTCTCTGATTGACATAGCTAGAACTTCCATAAATATGTTGAATAATAGTGGTGAGAGCAGAAGTTCTTGTTTTCTGTTTTACATTGGTGAGAATGATGTTTGCTGTGGGTTTGTCATATATGGACTTTATTATGTAGATGTAGTTTCTCCCTATACCCACTCATTGGAGAGTTTTTAGCTTAAATGAATTTGAATTCAGTGAAAAGCTTTTTTTTTTTTCTTTTTGAAAGAAGAGAAGCTAAAGGCAAAGGAGAAAAGGAAAGATATACACACTTGAATACAAAGTTCCAAAGAATAGCAATGAGAGATAAGAAAGGCTTCCTCAGTGATCAGTGCAAAGAAATAGAGGAAAATAATTGAATGGGAAAGACTAGAGATCTCTTCAAGAAAATCAGAACTACCAAGGGAACATTTCATGAAAAGAAGGGCACAATAAAGGACAGAAATGGTATGGACCTAACAGAAGAAGAAGGTATTAAGAAGAGGTGGCAGAATACACAGAATAACTATAGAAAAAAGATCTTCATGACCCAGATAACCACAATAGTGTGATCACTCACCTAGAGCCAGATATCCTGGAATGCGAAGTCAAGTGGGCCTTAGGAAGCATTACTATGAACAAAGCTAGTGGAGGTGATGGAATTCCAGTTGAGCTATTTCAAATCCTGAAAGATGATGTTGTGAAAATGCTGCACTCAATCTGCCAGCAAGTTTGGAAAACTAAGCAGTGGCCACAGGACTGGAAAAGGTAAGTTTTTATTCCAATCTCAAAGAAAGGCAATGCCAAGAATATTCAAATTACCACACAACTGCACTCATCTCACACACTAGCAAAGCAATGTTCAAAATTCTTCAAGCCAAGCTTTACCAGTACACGATCCATAAAATTCCAACTGTTCAAGCTGGATTTAGGAAAGGCAGAGGAACCAGAGATCAAATTGCCAACATCTGCTGGATCATTGAAAAACCAAGAGTTCCAGACAGACTTTATTTTTTGGGGCTCCAAGATCACTGCAGATTGTGACTGCAGCCATGAAATTAAAAGATGTTTGCTCCTTGGAAAAAAAGCTATGACCAACCTAGACAGTATATGAAAAAGCAGAGACATTACTTTGCCAAAAATGTTGTGTCTAGTCAAAGTTATGGTTTTTCCAGTGGTCATGTACAGATGTGAGTTTTGGACTATAAAGAAAGCTGAGTGCCAAAGAGCTGATGCTTTTGAACTGTGGTGCTGGAGAAGATGCTTGAGAGTCTCTTGAACTGCAGGGAGATCCAACCAGTCAATCCTAAAGGAAATCAGTCCTAAATATTCATTGGAAAGACTGTGCTGAAGCTGAAACTCAAATAATTTGGCCACCTGATGTGAAGAACTGACTCATTGGAAAATACCATGATGCTAGGAAAGACTGAAGGCAGGAGGAGAAGGGGGCGACAGAGGATGACATGGTTGGATGGCATCACCTGCTCAATGGACATGAGTTTGAGCAAGCTCCGGTACATGGTGAGGTACAGGGAAGCCTGGCATGCTGCAGTCCACGGGGATGCAAAAAGTCGAACATGACTGAGTGGCTGAACTGACTGAATGAGATGATGATTATATGTGTTTTTTATTTTTAATTTGTTAACATGGTGTATCACATTGATTAATTTGGTATAAAGAAGAATCCTTTCATCACTGCAACAAATCCACTTGATCATGGTGTGTTATCTTTTTAATGTATTGTTGGATTCTGTTTGCTGGTATTTTGTTGAGGATTTTTGTGTTTATGTTCATCAATGATGTTTGCCCCCCAAATTTTTAGGGGTTATAACTTTGTATGTGTTTGATATCAGGATGATGGTGGCCTCATAGTATGAGCTTAGACGTGTTCCTTCCTCTGGAATATTTTGGAAGCATTTGAGAAGGATGGATGTTATCTCTTCTTTAAAGGTTTGATAGAATTTTCCTGTGAAGCCATCTGGTCCTGGAATTTTGTTTTTTTGGAAGATTTTGCCACATTGTCTTTTTATCAGATTATTTTGTTTTTTGTTATTTAAAGTAATTATTCTTAGGCATGTACTTAGTATTGCCATTTCTGCCCTTGTTTTCTAGTTGTTTTTGTTGTTCTGTTTTTTTCCTTTTATGGTTTCATTTTCTTTGTAGTATGTTTGAGTTCCTTTCTTTTTGTTTTTTTAAAAATCTATTTTATGTTTTTGATTTGTGGTTATCACAGAATTTAAGAATTTGACACGTAACTATATCTATTTGCTTTAACCTGAGTCATTCAATTTAAAAGACATTCCAAGAGATCTATATTTTTATATACTCTTCACCCACATTTTGTGATTTTCATGTTCTGTTAATGCATATCCTTCTACTTCTAGAGCAGTTATAATCATGTTTATAATTTTTGACTGTTTTTAATCTATGTACTGGATTATTTAAATGATTTTCAATTCTTACAATATATTTGCCTTTCATTTTGGGAATTTTCCCTTTCCTTCAGATTTTTGTGTTTTTTTTTTTTTAAATACCTTTCTGTTCTTCTTTTAAGGTAGGTTTAGTATGCCGAGTTCTTTTAGTTTTCACTTGTTTCAGAAGTCCTTTATCTCTTATTCTATTCTAATCCAGGTAAGAGTATCCTGGATTGTAGTTTTTTCCCTTGTAGGACTTTAACTATATCATGCCACTCCCTTCTGGCCTGTAAAGTTTTCTGTAGAGAAATAAGCTGGAGAGCCTTAAGGGAATTCCCTTGTGTATCACTTTTCCTCTTGCTGCTTTTAGAATCCTATTTTTACCTTTAAACTTTTACTATTAATTATATTAATATGACTGTTTGGGTTCATCTTGATTGGGAAACTCTGTGCTTCCTGTACCTGAATATTTATTTCCTTCTTTAGATTTGGGAAGTTTCCAGCCATAATTTCTTCAAATAACATTTTTAATGCTCTTTTCTCTCTTCTCCTCCTGAAACACTTATTATGCAGTTGGATGGCATCACTGACTCAATGGACATGAGTTTGAGTAAACTCCAGGAGTTGGTGATGGACAGGCAGGCCTGGCGTGTTGCAGTCCATGGGGTCGCAAAGAGTTGGACACGACTGAGCGACTGAACTGAACATGCTTTATATTATCCCATAGATCTTGTATGTTATATTTTTTTGGTCTCTCTTTCTGCTATTCTGATCGGGTGATTTCCATTATTCTATTTTCCAGACCACTTAAGCATTCTTTGGTGACATTTATTTGACTGTTCTTTGCTTCTAGATTGCCTTTTATTTCAGCAGTTGAATTTTCTATTCTTGATTATTTTATCTTTATACTTCCTGTTCCTTTTTACTGTGTCTGCACTTCTATTGATACTTTTCTTAATGCAGTTAGCATTGTTATTACCACCCTTTTGATCACAGAGTTTGGTAGACTAGTAAGCTCTGTTTACTATTCGTTCAGGGGATTTCTCTTGTTTCTTTGTGCTCAGTCACTTGGTCATGTCTGACTCTTGGGGACCCAGGGACTATAGCCCACCAAGCTCCTCTGTCCATGGAATTTTCCAGGCAAGAACATGAGTGGGCATCCATTTCCTCCTCCAGGGGATCTTCCCAACCCAAGGATTGAACCCCTGTCTCCTAGGTCTCCTGCACTGGCAGGCAGACTCTTTACCACTAGTGCCATCTGGGAAGCCCCGGGTATTCCTTTACGTGTTCCTTTAGTTGGCTATAATTCCTCTGCCATTTCATTTCACTTTACTGTGGCCTTAAGGGTTTGTTTCTATGTTGGAGCAACCTTGTACAGCGTGTGTATGTCCAAAGTCTTTGGTATAAGGGCTGGTTTTGATATAGACCCAGTCATGTCTTTCCTCATGGGGTGCTGGCCTTTATCTGATAGGAGGGTGCAGTTGGTGTTGGAGAATGTAAAACCCGTGTGAGATGTGATGTAGAACTTGCTCTCTGCTCTGTGTATGTCACTGCCCTGTTGGTAGTGGGGTCTGCTTCCCAGTTGTTGGAGTAGAAGCCCTGGGGTCATGTTTGATCAGGCTTCATTGCCCTTGAGTGCATGTCCTGCCCCAAAGGAGGCAATTGCTAAAGTGATTTCTATGTGGTGATTCCCACATGCACTGCTTGTGTAGATGTCTACACCTCTGCTTAGAAGCAGGCCAAGATCACATCCTTTCCCATCTGTGTTCATACCACATCTAGTCCAAGGTTATGTTGTGGAATAATCTGGGACTGATGGTATGGCATTCTCAGGTGGCTGCAATGTTGCCCAATATCTGGGCTGCCTCTGTGGCAGTATTCTCCCAAGACCTGTCTGCCACAGATCAAGTGCTAAGTTTTGGTGTGGAATGGGCAGGGTCAGGGTGGTCTCATTGGGAGATGAACCACTGACTGCCCCTGCAACGCATGGCTGCCACTGCCTGCATTGGACACCGAAGTCCCCCAGGTGTCTCTGCATAGTTAGGTTCTGAGTCCTTTCCCAGAGATTGTGTGCCAGTCTTCCAGATCTAAGCTGCAGTGCACTCCTATGATATTGCCTTTTTCATGTGCTGACAATGGCCCCCACTGCTCCACTCAGATTACACACCAAAACACTCATCTGTGTCTATGTACCTAGTCTAAGAGGGCCGTGACAACTTTGGTATAGAGTTGAGTGCAGCCAGGGTGTTTGCCCTGTTTGGATTGGGGAGTACAGCAGTGAGGTGGCAGCCCATAGTGCAAGACTTTCTCCACTCTGACGGTTGGCAAGCCAGCACACATGCACTCCTCATGAGTAGAGTTTAGGCTTCTCCAGCCCTTCTGTCTGTGCCAGTGGTTGTCCCACTGGCAGGCAACAGGATTTGTCTCCTCCGCACAGGCCCCTAGGACTAGGATATCCAGATTGCAGCTTGACTGCTTGCTCCATAGGATGAGGGTTCTACAGTGACCTACAGTTAGGCCTTTAAACCATTTTGAACTTATTTTTGTATATGGCATGAGGAAACGTTCTAATCTGGTTGTTTTACATATGAGTGTCCAGTTTTCCAAGCACCACTTTTTGAAGAAACTGTCTTTTCTCCACTGTATATTCTGGCCAGTTTGTCACAGATTAATTGACTTTATGTTTGGGGGCTTATTTCTGAAGTCTATTCTGGTCCATTGACCTGTTTGTCTGTGCCAATACCATGCTGTTTTGATTACTGTAGTTTTGTTGTCAGTTGTCTGGAATGGTTATAACTCCAGCTTTTCTCTTTTTTCTGAAGACACTGACAATTTGAGGTCTTCTGTGGTTCCATATGAATTTTAAGATTATTTGTTGTTGCCTGTAAAAAATGTGATACCTTTTTGTAAGGTGTGCCTCACCTGATTTGCATTTCTCTAATAATTAGTGATGTTGAACATCTTTTCATATATTTTTTGGCCATCTGTATGTCTTCTTTGGAAAAGTATCTATTTAGATCTTCTGTCCATTTTCTGATTATGTTGTTTGTTTTTTGATATTGAACTACATGAGCTATTTGTATATTTTGGAGATTAATCCCTTGTCAATTGCTTTGTTTGCAAGTATTTTCTCCCATTCTGAGGCCTGTCATTTTGTTCATATTTCCTTTGCTGTGAAAAGGCTTTTAATTAGGTCCATTTGTTTTTTTTTTTTAATTTTTATTGCTCTTTGAGGTGGATCAAAAAAGATGTTGCTATTATTTATATCAGAGAGTGCTATGCTTATGTTTCTCTCTAAGAGTTTTATAATATCTGGCCTTATATTTAGGTCTTTAGTCCATTTTGAGTTTATTTTTGTGTACAGTGTTAGGAAATATCCTAATTTTATTCTTTTACATGTAGCTGTCCAGTTTTGCCACCATCACTTATTGAAGAGACTGTCTTTTCTCCATTGTATATTCTTGCCTCCTTTGTCATAGATTAGTTGACACACTACAATAGGTGTGTGGGTTTATCTCTGGACTTCTTATTCTGTTCCACTGAAATGTATCTCTGTTTTTGTCCTAGAAACATTAGTTTTTTAGTAGCATGTTCTTTAGTGTCCACGTGTTTCTCCTTTTCTCATTTTTGCTTCTGTAGTTGAGTTCTAATTTTGTACTATTAAGGTAAGAAATAGCGTTTGATATAATTTCTATCCTATTCAATTTGTTGAGCATTGTTTTATGCCCTAGTATGTGCCTTTGAGGGAGAATGTTCCATGTGCACTTGAACGTGTATTATGCTCTGTTTGGATGTAACACCCTGCAGATATCAATTAAATCCAACTCATTTAATACCAGTCTTGTCTTGATTTTTCCATCTGGTTGAGCTGTCTGTTGATGTCTGTGCTACAGTTAAAATTTCCCACTATTATTGCACTTCTGTCAGTTTCTCCCTTGAAGTCTGTTAGTATTTACTTTATATACTTAAATGCACCAAAGATCATGGCATCTGGTCCCATCACTTCATGGGAAATAGATGGGGAAACAGTGGAAACAGTGTCAGATTTTATTTTTCTGGGCTCCAAAATCACTGCAGATGGTGATTGCAGCCATGAAATTAAAAGACGCTTGCTCCTTGGAAGGAAAGTTATGACCAACCTAGATAGCATATTCAAAAGCAGAGACATTACTTTGCCAACAAAGGTCTGTCTAGTTAAGGCTATGGTTTCTCCAGTGGTCACGTATGGATGTGAGAGTTGGACTGTGAAAAAAGCTGCGCACCGAAGAATTGATGCTTTTGAACTGTGGTGTTGGAGAAGACTCTTGAAATTCCCATGGACTGTGAGAAGATCCAACCAGTCCATCCTAAAGGAGATCAGTCCTGGGTGTTCATTGGAAGGACTGATGCTGAAGTTGAAACTCCAATACTTTGGCCACCTCATGCAAAGAGTTGACTCATTGGAAAAGACTCTGATGCTGGGAGGGATTGGGGGCAGGAGGAGAAGGGGACGGCAGAGGATGAGATGGCTGGATGGCATCACCAACTCAATGGACACGGGTTTGGGTAGACTTCGGCAGTTGGTGATGGACAGAGAGGCCTGGTGTGCTGCAATTCATGGGGTGGCAAAGAGTTGGACACGACTGAGCGACTGAACTGAACTGAACTGATGTTAATGGATATTATAATATCTCTTATTGCATTATTCTATCAAGATATAATAGCCTTATTTGTCCTTAATTATCATCCTTATTTTAAAGTCTATTTTGTCTGATATGACTATTGCTGTCTCTGCTTTCTTGGGAGTTTCCATAGAAACTTTCTTTTTTCCATCCTCTCAGTTGTGTAAATGTCTTTTGCATTGAAATGTGCATATTTCAGGTTCTTATTTTGTTTTTTAAATCTAATCTGCTACTATGTCTTTTCACTGGGTCATTTAGTTTGTTGATATTTATCATAATTATGGATAGGTATGTACTTATTGCCATTTTAATCATTGTTTTCTGGTTATTTTTGTAGTCATTCTCTGTTCATTTCTTTTTGTTTCTTTTGTGGTTTGATTATATGTTGTAGCATGATTGGTTTCCTTTTTATTTTTCATGTCTCTTGTAGGTTTTTGATTAGTGGTTACTATGAGGTTCTTATTGTTGACCTATAATTATATCTACTTGATTTAAACTGATATTCATTTAAGTTCAAATACATTCCAAAAGATCTACAATTTTTACTTTCCTTCCCCATTTCTTTCTAATATTACATTTTCTACCTTAAGCTTATCCCTTAACTGTATCATTGTTATAGTTGCTTTTACAAATCTTTGTCTTTTAATCAATATACTGGCTTATTTAAGTAACCTTCAATCCTTACTATATATCTGTCTTTCGTATTGAGATTTTCCCTGTTCTGTAGACTCTTGATTCTTTTCTATTTAGAGAAGATGCTTCAGTATTCCTTTTAGGGTAGGTTTAGTATGGGCAAATTCCTTTAGATTTTGCTTGTCTCCTGCTGCAGTCCATGGGGACGCAAAGAGTTGGACACGACTGAGTGACTGAACTGGCTGAGAAGTTCTTTCTCTCTCCTTATTTTCTAAATATTTAATAATCTTCCTGGGTAGAGTACACTAGGTTGCAGCTTTTTCTCTTTCAGGAGTTTGAATATATCATGCCACTCCCTTCTGGCCGGTAGAGTTTCCTCAGAAAAATCAGCTGATAGCCTTATGGGAATTCCCTTGTATAACTTTTTCTCTTGCTGCTTTTATTCTCTTTTTGTCTTTCAGTTCAGTTCAGTCACTCAGTCATGTCCGGCTTGGACTGCAGCACACCAGGCTTCCCTGTCCATCACCAACTCCTGGAGCTTACTCAAACTCATGTGCATCACGTTGGTGATGCCATCTAACCATCGCATCCTCTGTCTTCCCCTTTTCCTCCCACCTTCAATCTTTCTCAGCATCACGGTCTTTTCAAATGAGTTGGTTCTTCTCATCAGTTGGTCAAAGGATTGGAGTTTCAGCTTCAACATCAGTCCTTCCAATGAATATTCAGGGCTGATTTTATCTAGAATTGACTGGTTGGATCTCCTTGCAGTCCAAGACACTCTCAAGAGTCTTCTCCAACACCACAGTCCAAAAGCATCAATTCTTTGGTGCTCAGCTTTCTTTATAGTCCACCTCTCACATCCAGAGGACTTCCCTGGTGGCTCAGAGGGTAAAGTGCCTGTCTACAATGCAGGAGACTCAGGTTCAATCCCTGGGTCGGGAAGATCCCCTGGAGAAGGAAATGGCAACCCACTCCATTACTCTTGCCTGGAAAATCTCATGGACAGAGAATCTCATCTACCAGGCTACAGTCCATGGGGTCACAAAGAGTTGGACATGACTGAAAGACTTCACTTACTCTCACATCCATACATGACGACTGGAAAAACCTTAGCTTTGACTAGACAGACCATTTTGTAATACCTCTGCTTTTTAATATGCTGTCTAGGTTGGTCATAGCTTTTCTTCCAAGGAGCAAGTGTCATTTAACTTCATGGTGGCAGTCACCATCTGCAGTGATTTTGGAGCCCAGGAAAATAAAGTCGGTCACTATTTCCACTGTTTGCCCATCTATTTGCCATGAAGTGATGCCATGATCTTAGTTTTCTGAATGTTGAGTTTTAAGCCAACTTTTTCACTCTCCTCTTTCACTTCCATCAAGAGGCTCTTTAGTTCTTTTTCACTTTCTGCCATAAGGGTGGTGTCACCTGCATATCTAAGGTTATTGATATTTCTCCCAGCAATACTGATTTCAGCTTGTGCTTCGTCAAGCCCAGCATTTCGCATGATGTACTCTGCGTATAAGTTAAATAAGTAGGGTGACAATATAAAGCCTTGACATACTCCTTTCCCTATTTGGAACTAGTCTGTTGTTCATGTTGAGTTCTAACTGTTGCTTCCTGACCTGCATACAGATTTCTCCAGAGGCAGGTCAGGTGGTCTGGTATTCCCATATCTTGAAGAATTTTCAGTCTGTGGTGATCCACACAGCCAAAGGGTTTGGCATATTCAATAAAGCAGAAGCAGATGTTTTTCTGGAACTCTATTGCATTTTCGATGATCCAGTGGATGTTGGCAATTTGATCTCTGGTCCCTCTTCCTTTTCTAAATCTAGCTTGAATTCTGGAAGTTCACAGTTCACATATTGCTGAAGCCTGACTTGGAGAATTTTGAGCATTACTTTGCTAGCGTGCGAGATGAGTGCAATTGTGCAGTAGTTTGAAGATTCTTTGGCATTGCCTTTCTTTGAGATTGGAATGAAAAAGGACCTTTCCCAGTCCTGTGGCCACTGCTGAGTTTTCCAGATTTGCTGGCATATTGAGTGCAGCACTTCCACAGCACCATCTTTTAGGATTTGAAATAGCTCAGCTGGAATTCCATCACATCCACTAGCTTTGTTTGTAGTGATGCTTCCTGAGGCCCACTTGACTTGGCATTCCAGGATGTCTGGCTCTAGGTGAGTGATCACACCATCCTAGTTACCTGGGTCATGAAGATCTTTTTTGTACTGTCGTGTGTTTCTAACTTTTACTATTTTAATTACGATATGCCTCAGTGTCGACCTGTTTGGGCTCATCTTGACTGGGACTCTCTGTGCTTCCTGTCTGAATATTTCTTTCCTTCTTTAGATTTGGAAAGTTTTCAGCCATAATTTCTTCAAATAGTTTCTCGAAATCCTTTTTTTCCCTTTCTTCCTGTAACCCCTATGTTGGCACCTTTGATAGTCTCCCAGATATTTCATACATTGTACTCACATATTTTTGTCTGCTGTTCTGATCAGATGTTTTCCATTAGTCTATCTTCCAGATCATTTATGCATTCTTCTGTGACATTTAGTCAGCTATTTGTTGCTCTTAGCATGCTTTTTATCTCAAATATTTAATTACCTATTTTTTTGTGTGCTACTTGTTTATAATTTCTGAGTCTTCATGAAAAATTAACTTTGTTTCCATCAATTTTCTCCTCTAATTCAGTCAGCCTTATTATTACCAATATTTTGAATTATCTGTCTGGTAGATTACTCTCTGTTTCATTATTTTTTCAGAAGTTTTCTCTTGGTCTTTCAGTTGAGAGTAGCTCGTCTTTTCTTCTATTTAACTTTCTCTGTCTCTATGAATTTAGGTGAAACAGTTACCTATTTTGGTCTTCAAGGAGTGATTTTATGTGGGAATGTACCTGTGTAAATAGCACGTATTCAACCCCTTTGCTGACAGGGATCAATTTGATGTGGATGCCAGTCATGTCTTTCCTCAGGGAGTGCTGGCAGCTATCACTTTGGTAGGAGGTGCAGCTGCTGATAGAGGAGCTAGAGTCTGATAGGGGTGTGAGGCAGGACTTGCTCTCTGCTCAGTGGCCATCACCGCCTTGTCAGGTTGGGGGTCTCCTCTCAAGCTGGTGGAATAGAACACTTGAAGGTTTCGCTCAAGTTAGCTCCATTCCCTTCAATCGTGTGTTTTTCCATCTCCCCACACTGGGACCTTTGTACCAAAGGAGGGCACTGCTGAAGCAGATTTGGTATGCTCACAGAGGCCCAGTGCTCTGCCTCTGTAGGCATCTGGGGCTCTGCTCAGATGTAGCACATGGTACATCTTTTCCCCTGTTGCAACCACCTTAGATCTAGTGCTAGACTATGGCATGCAGTGGACAGGGCCAGAGCATTCACTTGGCTTGGACTGGGGACCTCTCTCTGCCATGCCTGGGGGCAAACCAGCACCTGTACACTCCTCAGGAGTAGAGTCCAGACTTCTATAGTCTTTCTATCTGTCCTAATCCTTTTCTAATCAGTCAAATGGGTTTGTCTGCTGCACATAGGACCCCAGGCCTGGGATACCCAGTCTGTGCCTTTAGCCACTCACTCCCCGGGGTGAGTGTTCACATGTGCAGTCTCCCTTTTCCTCTTTGTCCCCTCCCAGATGGACAGATCCTGGCTCAGTGCTTTTCTTCCCATCCTACCCAAATATGTCTGTATCTTTCTTACAGCATTGCTTTTATAGGAGAACTTCTGCCCATTTCCAGTTAGTTTTTCATAAATTACTCCACAAGTAGTTATATTTTTGATGTGTTTGTGGGAAGAGATAACTTCCACATCATCGTATTCCACCATGTTGACCTCCTTTCTGCTAATTTTTATTCTACTACATAAAGATAACATAGAATCTCTTTTTTGTGACAGCAGTTAAAGGAATCAGTTGTTTGAACACACTCTTTGTTCTTCCCGATACAACTAAGCCATCATCGTAGACTATTTATCTTGCAATTTTCCACATCAGGAGACCAGGTATTCAATTTATAACATTTAGAGTGTACAATATTAGTAACAGAATCCCAAATCAAAAACAGTATGGAAAAATTTAATCTCTAAGAGTCCAGAATTAGGGCAGACTCCAGACAAGGTATAATCCATGTTTCAGCTCCCTTCTTCACAGTTCTCTTGGCCCTACCCTCTCCTGTATGCATGCTTTCTCCTCAGGATGACTTCTCAATGAGAGTCAATATGGTTTCATGCAACAGACAACTCTTCCTTATACATCTGAAAAAAAAAAAAACACTTCTTCCCCAGTAAAACTTAGATGAACCCTGTTGAATCACGTTGCCACAGCTGGGCCATAGGAATGCTGTGTATGATGGGCTGATGCTGGGCTTCCTAAACCAATTCCTGGCAACTAGGATGACAGTACCAAGATGAACTCTGAGTCTAGGCTTTAGAATAACCAAGGTTCAGTGATAGAATTGCAAACAGCTTCTCCTCATTCTCTTGGGCAGTGTCTTTCTAAAGCAAAGGAGAACTGTCTTAGGAAAAAGAGAAAAATGAATCTTGGGTAGCCAGTCAGTATGGTCACTGTTGAGTGGTAGGGCTAGACTGAACCTGGTGAATGATGATGGTTAAAAAAGACATCCAGAGGCTGTTATCTGGACTGTCAGAAACTCATTCTTACCTAATCCAGATTTTTGAAAAGGGAAAACAGATTTTGTATAATGTTATATTAAGCCCATGCAGGTTGGCCCATACACAAAAATGGCCCATAGAATCAAAGGCCAATTTCAGACCCTTTGTGTTTCTTTAAACCTGTATTCCTGATTAGCATATGAATCCTGTTGCCGTGGCAATTACAGTGGTGTATATTGTGTGCTGTCACTTTAGAATAGGATCTAGAAAACTAATGGTCCTAGAATAGAAAATGAAAGCCTTCTTGGTAATAGGACCAAATGGAATTATAACTTGGGCATCAAAACTGAGAAACATTTCCACAAAATGAGAGGCTCTGTGTTTTACAGAGACATTCTGAAATTTCAGTGAAATAAGACTATGCTTCACTTACGATTGCTCCTTGCTTCCAAATGGTTTTGTGGTACCTTTAACATTTAAACTCATAAAATAGGGCAACTGAACAACTAGGAAAGAGAAGGAAGACGGAAATGGAAGAAAGGGAGAGAAATGTTGGGTAGTGTTTGGTGGTATATGCATCTTAGTATTGAAATTTCCATATTAGCTTGCTATGTTTATTCTCTACTTGCTGGAAGAAGAGGTAAGGATGTCGGGTGTGGGAGATACTTTAGCCTCTTTAAGTGCAAAGGAGTGGTGGGACAATCTTTTAGGCAAGATGTTATCATTAGCTAAGGATCTGAACACAGAGGGTCCCTTTTCTACTGGGTGTTACCAATCCAAAACCTTTGCACTGTGTCTGATTCAATCATGTTTCTCCTCTATTCTGGCCTGGGAGTAACTATCTCATTTGTTCTCTGCCAGAGTTAGGGAGGGAGAGGTTACACGCAAGAGTCAAAACGACTGACTACTGCCAATTATCCACGGGTGTATCAAATTCTTCCTTGTTTAACATCCTTGGAGCCATGACTCCTTCTTAAACAATACTCTCCATCATGTATTTTGAATTTTGGATCCATTCTTCAATGAGATAATGTTTTGTTTCCCTTCTTTCAAGAATTCATCATCATTGAGGATCTACAGAGTACACTATTTTTTCATGTTCTACTGGAATTATGAGTTTATTAAGTATCTTTTCCATCATTTTTAGGGATCAAGGCAAGAGGGAGAAGCTGTAGTATGTACTCATTCTGCCATTTTGAAGTGAAAGTATTGTCAAACATTTCTGTGGTGGCATGAAAAATAAAGAATTAAATGGTTGTGTAAATTGTTTTTCAAACATACTCTTCCCATGTGAGAATCAGACAAATGCCCCTTTTCTGCGTTTCCAAAATCACATTCTGTGATTGGTCATGACAGGGCCTGTGGCAGGCTGAACGAGATGTAAAGGACAGAACCTGAAAGTACATAGTGCAGCTAGAATCTCTGTGTGGTCGATTGTCCCTTCAGTGTTGATGTGGGTCCTTCCCCTAGCCTAATGGTATAAATTGCTCACAGGTCTAAGCTCTAGTATCTTAAAGGACTCACCATTGTTTCTGTGAACTGTCAAGATCATTGAACTTTGGAACTCAGAAGACTACTAAGAAGCTTAGAGTAACTCATATGTTGTCTCCATGAGGCATGTCAGGACATCGAGGCTCCATAAAGTTAAGTTGTTCGAATGCACAAAGCTAATAATAGTCACATGCCGAACTTGCTGCCCTAAAGTCAGCCTCACTAAGCCAAAGGCCTTTTATTCAATGCTGCACTTAGTAAACCATACTGCTCCAGCTCAACATGCTAACACTAACTTGTACTGCATTTAATCCCACCAAAAGTCTACTAATCATACAAAGTTGTACCATATGAAATTGCTGTTTTTATAATCCAGAGATGGTCAAATATTGGTAATCTCATATGGTTCAGTCTGATATACTGTCCTTTAATTGTATAATGAGATGGAAAATTTTTTCTTTCAGAAGTAAATATATGAATTCCTCATAGAAGTATCTTGAGCTTGTTGGGAATTTACCTCAATAAGCCAGCTTGAAGTAGGCAGATTCTTTCCGAGGATGGGTGACAGGATTTCTAACAGAATCAGTTTGTCTTTGAGGTGAAAGAGGATGAGGCAACAGAAAGCTTGCCATAGAGTGAAAACTCTGGAAATGAGAAGTCACGAGGAAATGTAGCACTTCCTCAAGATCACAAAAATGGGTATTTGAGGGAAACTTATCTAGGTCTCAAGGATAAAGGAAGCTCTTACTGGTAGCCAAGATACTGTGGTTCCATGTATTCCCTGAACAGTCACATCCAGAGTAAGGAACCAAAATATGTTTATTCATGTGACAGTGGTAGACATTCTTTAAAAGTTCATTGAATTAAAGAATAAGATTGTCAGTATTTTGCTGGATGCCACACACGATCTAAATATTCTTTAGTGCATTTAGCATGTGCTAGAAACTTATAAAGCATGAATTTAAAAAGCTTAGATTCTTATAGACTGACAGCTTCAAGGCTGGTAAAGGTAACCTACCAAGATATGTAAATTAACCTTTTTTTCCAGGGAAAATGAGATAAATAATCTGGTCACATAAAAGAAGGGTATCACTCAGTTTTACTGATAAAAATTTGGGGCAGTAGCAAGATTCAGACCCTGAGCTGTCCATCTACTATGCCATTTAAAGTAGGGACTAATGCTAAGTGTAAGAAGCCTTGTTCCACAGTGATTTCCAAGAAGTATGTCTGTCCTCTGACTTGCGTCTTAAGTCATTCTTTCCTCAAAAATGCAGAAGTCTCTTAGAGACACCAAGTTTTCCATTTCTTTAATAGTTCCCTTCTAGTTTATATCCTTCTGACTACTAATATTTTAATAATAAATAATGGAGCTTTAATATTAACCTATATGAATTAAAAGTAATAGATACCTAATTTTTAAATATTCTTAAATATCATTCTAAAGTTTTTAACTACATTATGCTAAAAAAAATAGTGAATTAAGGAATCTCTAAATATGAAACCCCTCTTTAAGAGCATATTTAAACATGCCTTTGTTTTATATTACTATAATTATTGTCATCATACATGAGCAATATGATACTTAGCAACTGTGAAAAATCTCAATTTAGGGAAAACATTTTGAAGGAAGAAAAACACTGGGATTAAATAATTTATTACCATTGCTAAGATGAACACATATACTTGATACTCAATTTTAACTTTAGAACTTTAAAAAAATAGTTTTAATACAGTATCAAAATTTACACAAGTATTTTGTCAAAAGACCAGTGTTCCTTGTATTAGCTTCTGCAGGCTCTACTGCAGGCACAAAACTTTTTTAAAATGTCTTCAGAGTGTAGGAATACAACAATTTAAGGATGAAAGCTTTTCAAGAAAAGGTGTAAATATAGCAAGCAATTTTCCTTTATAGAGTAATAATAGTCTTAAAATATATAATGTTTTAAAAGAAAAGCTTAAATAGTAACCCAATTACAATAATTAGAAAGATAATTCTATAGCAAATTAATTCATAAATATTTTCTCAGAATAGGATTGCCTTTTCATCACAATAACATTCAAAAAAGTATAACAGTTCCTTCACCAATGACAATTAATACATGTGTAATGAGCCCATTTAAAATCAAGAGCAACAGAATATCTGCTATGAATCAAATCTGAGTAATTTAGAAGAAAACTGGGAATCGTTGCATCCCTACTTTTATAATTTTATATTACAATATAAACTTAGCATTCGGTGGGCCTCTTGCACATTCATACAAGAAACTATCATTGCATTTGAGTAAACACAAAATACCTATCATAGCATTTCCAATACACACAGTCTATTATTTTATATATATATATATACCAAAAATAAGGAAAAACTAAAGCTAGCACACCTCCTTTTCAAATCTCAAGCAATCTGAACAAGAGCTTTTAGCTTCAATAATGAAGGACATGCGTCAATTTCATAAAACGTTAAGATAGCTGCTGTAGGCTACGAAAGCTTTTTCCATAAATGCAGTGCAATATTTTAAAGTTTACAGAAAGCTTATTAAATATAACAGCATGTCTAGAAACTAAATTGTAGAAACTGACATTTCACAGCTGGAAACACTTAGAAAAATTGTTTGCTTGTTCTTTAATTGAAATTGTTAATATTAACATTAATGAATACACTAAAGATGGAGGTTGATATGTCCCCAAGATGTGTCTTCATGAATAATACATTAAAAAGAAAAGAAAAGATGTATTTACTTTGATCAATTTAAGTAAATGGCACTCTGACAATGCACTCGACAAAGTCCTGCTACCCTTCTAGCTGGTAAGGAAAACTGATGTGGTATTTTTAGTACCTCGAAAGTCAAAACAAACTCCAAGAAACCTAACCTTATCTTGCATCCAAAGTAATTATGCATCAGGAACTAGTATTTTATTGACTAAAATATAATAGGTGACCAACTCTCCAACTTGGGAAGCTGGAAACCACTTGTTACCTTCAACAACATGGTAGAACACTCCCACCATGATATGCAATGATTCGATTCTATCAAAACCGCTGAGGCTCTACTGGACTCTTCCAATCATGCAGGTTTCCCCATTACAATCTTAGATCTGAAGAGTCCAAAACATTTTAGTTCTAATGAAAATATTGGAACCAAAATGGTGATTTTCAAAGCTACCTTGTTTGAGATGGACTGTAGTGAACATCAAAGTGAGAGACAAAAAATACAACTTCAGCCATACTAAATTTTATCGAGGGAAAATATGTGCAATGTACAATTACTCCAGGTCTGTGGAAATCCACTCTTTCCTCTCTTATCTCTCTGGCAGTGGTGATGTCATGTTTGAAAGAGAGTACATCTCACATGGGTCCCTTGTACTGGTTTCCAGACAAATGTTGCCTAATTCCAGGACACGAACCTGCAGCATCTCCAAGTTTCCTCCATACAACCTTAAGAAAAAGAAGAAAAAGAGTAAGCATCCTAATTGTCCTGTTCCACCAAGGGGTGCGTATGTTGTTGTTTTTTTTTTCAGGGGGAAATCTATGAGAAGGACAAAGGAATATAAGACAAGAGACAAAATATTCACACGAATGAGCTCAAAAATAAAATGAAATGTGATGCAAGTTTCTAAATCATGAGAACTGCTCAAGAGACAGGAGTGCCATGCTTCTTTAGCAATCAGGGTCAAAACTACAAAATGATATGCCAACTTACACTGGTTATGAGAGTGGTCCCCAACTCTGGCTGTCCACTAGGAATTATTCTTAAACAGGTAGGGTTGTCTATTTTTTTTTAATCTGTCAACATGATTCTAGTGTGTAGTTAAGAATACATGAGCAAAATCATCCTGGTTCCCATATTATACATCTAAAATGAGGAATACCAAAATGTTAAATAACTAAGAACAAAAGCTCCTTCACTGTCTCTAGTGGTTTAAAGTCCTGAGCTAGTAGCCTTAGGGTCACTAGTAGATTTCCCTTGTTTTCCCTGTGGAATGGGGGCCTTACTGTTGCTGCTGCTGCTGCTAAGTCGCTTCAGTCGTGTCCGACTCTGTGCGACCACATAGATGGCAGCCCACCAGGCTCCCCCGTCCCTGGGATTCTCCAGGCAAGAACACTGGAGTGGGTTGCCATTTCCTTCTCCAATGCATGAAAGTGAAAAGTGAAAGTAAAGTCACTCAGCCATGGCCGACTCTTAGCGACCCCATAGACTGCAGCCTACCAGGATCCTCCGTTCATGGGATTTTCCAGGCAAGAGGACTGGAGTGGCATGCCATTGCCTTCTCCAAATGGGGGCCTTAGTTATCATAAATCTTAGCTACCCAATAGTATATCTCAGATTACCACAATAGAAAGCATTCAGATGCAGGGAAAAGATAAGAATAAATTCAAGAGTCACTAAAAACAATATATTAAAAATCAGGCTATTTTAAAGGGACAATAGCAAAGGGTGAGATTAATAACAAGTAAAACCACCGAATCCAACAATGACATACCAATATACTACATTAAGAAACCACATAGTAACAGTCATAACTCTCTTAGTGTTTCACTGTTAGGATTATGATCAGATTGATTACTTTCACAAAAATTTACATTGCTCTAGAAGGCAATGGCACCCTACTCCAGTACTCCTGCCTGGAAAATCCCATGGACCGAGGAGCCTGGTACGTTGCAGTCCACAGGGTCGCTGAGGGTCGGACACGACTGAGCAACTTCACTTTCACTTTTCACTTTCATGAATTGGAGAAGGAAATGGCAACCCACTGCAGTGTTCTTGCCTGGAGAATCCCAGGGATGGGGGAGCCTGGTGGGCTGCCGTCTATGGGGTCGCACAGAATCGGACACAACTGAAGTGACTTAGCAGTAGCAGCGGCATGAACATAAAGCAGCTGGTTCATCAATACTTCTTTGTTTTCTCTTTTAAAAGAGCAGATATTCCAGAGAAGCAGATTTCTAGTCAAAGTAACACATAAGCATGTAGGGGTCTGTCTACCTTCATTTTGAAACCTATGGAACTATTCATCTCTGGGTGTGAGAGACACTACTATGTGGTAGAGATGTCCTGTCATATTTGAAGGGAGCTGTAGTTATGGTCCTTTAATATTTGGGAAGGAATTTCCTAGTAGCTTAGATGGTAAAAAATCCATCTGTAATTCAGGAGACCTGGATTTGATCCCTGGGTCAGGAAGATCCCCTGAAGAAGGAAATGGCTACCCATTCCAATATTTGTGCCTGGGAAATCCCATGGACAGAGAAGCCCGGCTAGCTACAGTCCATGAGGTTGCAAAGAGTCAGACACAACTGAGCATGTATAGCAGTAAATGGTTCAGGCTGCACCCAAGGGACTTAGGCAAGTATCCTTTCTCAATACACTGACTGAAGAGGGACACATTCCGAATCAGGAAGCCAACGGACACTGTGGACTTTCCCTTTCTAGCTCTTAAATGGTATTACATCTACCCAGAATGCTTCAACGTCTTGTTTAAAAGCAAAGGATAGATTCAAATGATCAGGAACAAAAGGCATTAGATGATTACAACTCCAAAGTGTTGCATACAACTCCCTCTTCAAGTATTCAAATGTAGAATGTAATGGGCCTTAACCCTGAAATTACGTGGTGAAAGGAAGCTCAGAGAAGACAGAACTTTGAAATAAGCCAAAGACACTAAGACAGACACAGAGTAGCAACTTGTTAAATAAGTAAGAGAGCTGAACGGTTGGGTATCTGAGACGGTTACTGAGATGGAGGATCAGTCAAGTATCTCAGCTGCTCTCAGGGAACTGACAAGGGCCAAACAGAGAAACCTAAGATAAAAGTATTACTACAAAAAGATAGATAATAGACTGTTTCTTAGAGAACAGTATATTTTTGTGGTAGAGCTTGGAAGAGACTAGAAGCATTACATGCTTATTAATCAAAATGATGGTGCTGTGAAGAAAGGTTGTTAACGTCTATAAAATGGAAGACTGTATAGATGTTAACCTATTTCCAGAAAGAATATCAGAGATGGATATAAACCTGAGTCTTTTAACTGATCTCACGTTATGAGAAAGCTTTACATTTCTGTAACGTTACTGTAAAAGCCCATAGTTCCTCTTAATAGGTTTCATAATCTTATATACATTATTGCTTAGAAATTTTGAAACTGTCCCACAAACTGTATTTTTGTTTATTCTCCAATATTTGCTATGTGTTCTTGATGTGGATATAACTTACAATGGTGACACAAATATTTTAAATCAACACTTTTTTTTTCTTGTGGCTTTTAAATAATTTCCAAATATAACAGTGCTAACAATCAGATTTGAACTAATTTACTTTTTTTGTTTTTCAAAGGCAAAAACAGAAAAGATGCCCTAGAGAACTTTCAAAGGTAAAAAGCTCTTGGCTTTCTGAAGGCAACAATAATTACCACTGTGTGTGTCCTTTTGAAGGATTTTGGAAATACAGGCAAATCAAGATCAATGCAAAACTAATCAAGATCCAATTCATTAGTGAGTCCCTTCTCTAAGAAATAAATTTTCTAATATCTAAAAATATTTCATCAAAAAAAGAGACAAGAAACAGTCCTGTGTTTATTTAGACAAATTCTGGCATTGAGCACAATAGAGATGGTTTCCTCTGTAAGATACATTGATTTTCATTCTTGAGAAAGAAAACGGAAGTGCCTAGATTCACTACAATTGGGAAAGTGGAAAGAGCTGGTCCTCAGAGAAAACCTGGGTATATGCTTGACTTCTCTATTCATTAGAGGACAATTGGGGCAAGTAACTTAATTTCAGAATCTTAGTTTCTTCAAGTATAAAATGAGAGTTCCTACCCCGATTGCCCAAGACCTGGTACGAAACCCAGGCTTCTGAATTATGAAGGAGCCTCAATATGACTCTGAGAACCACTGAAGGTATGACCTCCTATGGTCCCTTCCAGTTTTACAATTCCTAATGTTTGAACTTTAAAATTTATCTGAGGGAGGTGTTCAAATTGAAAAGCTTAAGAACAGACAAAAAGCTACAGAAGACAAATAGTGACACATTTAGGAAATCATGACATCTGGAACCAATGACCATTTGAAAACAGACAACAGATATGTAAGAAAGAAAAGCACCACCACAAGCAAGCAAGAGACTGTGTGCTGGGGCCAGAGTGCTAAATGGCCATGGACTTATTTAACACTTCCTGGATTCTAGGATGCCTCAGGGAGGCAGGTAAAGGAGATACCTGGTCCTAATAGCCTAAAGCTGAAGGGTATTTCTAAGCAATTTTGATATCCTAGTGAACAAAGGATAAAAGTACAATGAAACACCAATTCAAATCAAGCTTAAAATAACTGACCATGAACTTTTGCTTTTAACAAATGTCTTCCCCATCATATTCTACTTAGTTTTAAATAAGTTCTACAAATTATATTCTTGATTAAATGATATATCCAAAGCATATTACTCAAAAATTAAAATTAAGATTAATCAAATCCAAACCTCAATAATGATTACACAGGCTAAGCATTGTGAAAATAGCATGTCTTCCCCCCCCCCCCCACACTGTATTTCTGTGATTTCATAGGTAGAGTTCTGTGTGGCTCTCTCTTAAGTTCATATCTATCTCTTACTATTTTGAGATACTGCTGGGCATGACATAAAGCACACATCATATGAATGAAGAATGTAGCAAATATTACCTATTGGGTTGGCTAAGAAGTTCATTCCAATTTCTATGGAAAAAACAGAACAAACTTTATGGCCAACCCAATATTAAGATGGTGATTTTTTTCCCCAAGTATTGTTACAAATAATCTGCAGAAGGCTGTGTTTTCTTTATCAAAGGTTTTTAAACACTGCTCTTTAAGGAAAACTATGAAATGGAAACTGATTTATTTTATCAAAACTAGTAACATTTAAGGAAATCTATTGTTCAGAAACTTTCACAGTTCATTCTGGAACACAGAATTGGCCGATTCTTGCTCACCTGCATATTTTACATGACTATTGTGTTAAAAAATACTGCAATAACATTTACTAAAGACAATCAAGGTTTGGTTTTACTTTCACATAAAAATATAAAGGCATTTGGCCAGTATTTTAAAAGTGGGTGTTCATGAAGCAAAATCTAAGCTATGATGAGGCTTTCAACACAGAATACACAATAAAGCACATTAAACTTACATTGCACATTTCTCTGACTATAGCTTTTTCTGTCTCACTAAGGTCATGTTCATACTCTTTACCCTGTTGACGATCTATAGTTTCCTGAACATCCAAGACCTGGATTTGTTGAAAAAGAAAAGCAAATTTCACATGGAAAAAAAAAAGTTTGTTAGTTATGAGTAAAAATCATCAAGGAGCTCCACTTTGTAAAAAGAAAGAAAAAAAAGAAAAAACCTTAGTTTTTTTCCATGTCTGCATATCAGAGTAGGTTAGTATATGGCAAAATCTTTTAAAAGAGTTGATTGTTCTGAAAGCTATCTGGAGTCAATTCTGCTTGATTTTCAAATGGCCATTAAGAGCAATCTATTGCATCACTAATAGTCAATTGAATTCATTCATGTCCAAAATAATTAGATGCATTTAGTTAATCTGGTCATTAAGATAAAGCTGACTGTCAACCATTTGGAGATAGTCAATAAATCTTGCTCCAATGTAAAGACTGGCATGTAATTAATTATATTACTCAACAGTCCAAATGATATGTAGACACGGCCTATAGAAAAAATGACTAAAAAGGATAATAGTGACAGGTGAAACTTGTCAGAACCCATAAGAACTTTTAACATGAATGCTACTGACCTCAGAGTTCTTGCCTAGATTTGTTCCTGGTGCCTAGGACAGGACTATGGAGACAGCTCTTTGACAAAAGCAAAGAGAAGGAATGGCTCCCCAGTCATGAAAATATGCGAGCAACACTAAGTATTTTTCATCTGAGAATGAGATGCTTTTAAACAATTTTAGATTCTACCTCTCTAAATTATTCCTAAATGAATTGAGAATAAGATTCTGTTCAAAATGTCTTTAAAAGTTTCATGTCAATACTCTATATAGTACAAAAGAAGACAAAACTTTGGCCTTGAGTGCTGTTTGTTATTTTTCTCTACATCAGCTTCTAAATCAAATCACTGATGTAGTATTAAAAAAATGTTTTTCCTAAAAGCTCCTGTATAATCCACACTGAACTGTAACACTGCTAAACTCCTTGGTTCTATTGCCACGGTCAATGTTGATGGCCACACCTAAAGGTGTCACCTGAGAATTCATACTTAAAAGCCTGAAGCAGAACCTTACAGAATCAGTTCACATTCTTTTTACACTTAGAGGAAATTATTGATGATGCTCAATGAATATTCATAGAAAAGTTAAAGCACTCCTTGGAACAAGCTCATTTGCCCACAAATTCGATTTATTATGCACCTGAGAGAAGTGTACTTCAAATCAGTTAATTTCTGCTAAATGAAGTGAGGCTCCAATTAATAGTTATGAATTTTAAAGCAAGAAAAATGTGGCATATTTCAAGTGGGCAATTCCTCACATTGATTTACAACTCTTTCCCCCAAACTATGACCATGGAGTTTATTAAAGTTTAGAAATTTTTAAAACTTTACAAGAAGATGAGAAACTGAGCCACTGTTTCAACTACTACTTTCAGAACAGAAAAAATGATATAAATCAGCTCTAGATTGATAGCCTTTTAAAAACAAAACATGTCAAGAGGCTACATCTTTTTTTTATGTTGAGATATTCCAAAGATGTGTTTCCCAGAGGCTATGTTTGCACATATTTCTGTCTCAACTCATAGAAGCAAGTGCATTCTATATTCAAGAGCCTCCAGTTACCCAATCAAGGTGCTTTAGTTGCTCAGCATTACCCATCAGCCAAGTGAGGACACTTAATGTGTTCTGATTATAACATAATATCTTCCTCTTAAGATAAAATTTTATATGAAAATTCAAAAATGAATTTGGAGAAAACTGAAGAGCTCTTCCTTGCCCTCCCCTTCCTTTTAGGCCATACTACCACAGCTGCATTGAGAAACCAGGGAAAGACGTCAGTGTGACCCACTACACTGATCTGATTCCAACGGCACTTGTAATTGAATAAGGCAATGGGCTGAAACAGGTTTCAGTTTGGAAAGCAGGGCAGTGTGTCATTTCTGAAGTATGTGTAGATACCAATACTACAGGCTTGAAGCCACTCCTTCGTTTTTCCATTTCTAAAGTGTTTTCAGATTGCTAGTGCCTGATTTATGCTCAAGTAACAGCTTGTTTAGCATGCTGTTCATACTAAACAGTATCCAAATGCTGTTGCTAAGAGCAAGCCAGTTGATAAACCAGCAGCTGTCAGACAAAGGGCATGGAGCGCCCCTCATTCTGGTGTGCCTTCCCACAAATTCCCCTCAGTTGTTCATTTTGTGAGGTTTCCCAGTCGAGACAGGAAACGCCAAGTTCATTGCCACTGGCCCCCAGCATAGTTGTACCACCTCCCCTTATGAGCAATCTGTAAGTGATTGGGAAAAGCACACTCATTTTATCTAAGTTACAGCAAAATGTAATGAGGGAGCTAAATCAACTGCTAAAACAATCATCCTCAAGTCAAGTAAATATTTTGAAGTTCTCATCTACTTCTTTGCTTTTCTGCATGCCAAGTAAAGTGTGGCCCACTGCATAAGAGTGCCTCATCAGCCTGTGGATAAATCATTCTGAAACCAAAACAACTTTAGAAAAGTTGTAAAATCCATGTGGCAAAAGCAGGACTGAAGCACTCTACCTACTTTATGGCTCAAAAAGGTTTAGTCAAGGCTGCTACTGCTGCTAAGTCACTTCAGTCGTGTCCGACTCTGTGCGACCCCGTAAACAGCAGGCCACCAGGCTCCTCTGTCCCTGGGATTCTCCAGGCAAGAATACTGGAGTGGGTTGCCATTTCCTTCTCCAATGCATGCATGCATGCTAAATCACTTCAGTCATGTCCGACTCTGTGTGAAATGTTAGGAATTAGAGATAAATTGGAGGACAGTGTTTTATACTTTGGAGCTGATGAAATTTCAAGGAATTGTCTCAGTTTTTAATACGATTTTTATTGCCTGCAGTTTCTTCTTAGGTAAATATTTATATTGCATATTATTAATTTTACTTATTGGAAAGCTCATTAGTGGTAAAGAAAAATAAATGATAAATTTAAGCCACATCTTTCTTTATTGCAGAATCTTAATTATAAGCCAAAAGTAAAATATCTTTATGAATAAGACCAGATGTCTATTTTCTATAGTCTATAAAGAGGCATTAACTAGAGTTTGAAGACTTAATTTCTATTTAGTGGTGAACAGAGTAGGCTTTTGTTTATTTGAAAACTTTTGTTTTAGTAAGTTGCATAACGTACTTCAGTTGCAAAAAGAAAAATATGGTATATCCTTCCTTATCTTGGCTAGCTATTAAGTTCCTGTATTTGAAGACATCCATGTTACAAACATTGCACAGAAAATACCTGTAACAATATTTTACACATACATGCACATCGGACTTTAACTTCAATGCAGATAGATATGAATCACATTACTCAAAACAAAATGATAAAATTAGATTCAATTCAAGCATAAGTACTCAAACCCACTATTAGTTTATAAAATTAAAATCATTCTTCAAAACTTAATATTAAAAAATTTTTATACCATACGGGTCAAAAAATAATCTATGGTTAAAACGAGACCGTGAGGATTACCAGACTATAGTGAACAAGCCACAACACAACTGAAGTACTGAAGAAATGGTTGTACACAGTTGGTTACCTTAAGAGAGTGTACCACGGGTTCAGGCTGCTGAGAAGGTGTGGTATGTCCACTGAAGCTAGCTGGAGAGTTGGGTGAACTGTTACTCCCATCAGCCCCAGATGACAACCTAAAAGAACCCTTAGTAGAAAATCAACAACTTTGTTATTAAAACAAAAGTCGTTTATAACTGAAGAGATGTCATTCAATATTCAATTTCACTGCCAAATGAGAATTAGCCATTTTTTTTCTAGCCTGTCATAAGATGCTATCAACCTGTTAATTGGAATACACTTGCTGCTTGACCAGCAAAAAAAAAAAAAAAAAAGGTAACCAAGAGCCATCTCTATGCATTTTCAGATGTCAGCTCTGATTTACTGAAGAGAGCAATGCCCCCTAAGGAATGCCCATTAAGAACATTTTAAGAAGGATTTTTGAAACTTAAAGATACTCAAGAGTAGGGAATTTGTGAGTTACTCCACATTTGAGTTAAGCATGCTCACTCAGCATGGCAAATGTCATGTTCCATATGTCTCAGAAAATGCAGACACATCACATTGGAGAAATGGTGTCCCTCGCCTATGGCGGAACATTTCCCAAAGAGATTTAACCATAGGCAACATTTTCTTCAAGAATTCTCTTATTTTACGAACTTTTAAAAAATGAAAAAAACAGATTGCAAATTACATATCTGCAGTTTAGTGACTTTTCAACTGAACTGCTGAGAAGTCAGAACCTGGGCATTATTAATTTGACCTGCAAGAGTCACAGTCACCCATACAGGAAATGGGAAAAAGTAAAAATGTCACTTTTTCCAGGGTTCCTTGGGAAAAATATTAATGGATCAGGAAAGAAAAAGAACAGCAGTGATCTACCCTCCGAGCAAAAACAGTCTAATGGGAATTTTCCTGTTTTTAGGGTCTGAGAGATTTTAATTTCTATTCATCAACAAATATGCAGATTTTTTCATACCTACTAGATTAATAACTGTTTCCTTTAACTTGATCCTATGAATCTAATCCCCTGAGAAGGAGCCATGGAAGGCGCATCATATGTCGATTCTTGGTAGGAAGAAACAACAGTGATCTGGGACATTAATTTTCTAGCATCTACAGGAACACTTCTATGTTGTTCATTTTAGGGATGGGTGGGAGAAGCTGAGCACAGCAATAGTTACAGGTATGGGTTTTATACAAACCATGCTAACTGCAGAGAAATTAACTCTTGCTATTGATTTTTACAGAGATTATTATTTATAATGAATTTGGAATATCTTCTCCCTTCCCTCGTCACTGTCCTTTCTATCTATATGTCCCTGAAGGCTGTCCTTGCCATCTCACAAGCCAACTGAGGCCATGTTCTTTCCTATGCAATCAGGTCAGGTCCTGCCCCCATCCTCACTAGCCAACAGGGAGAGGAAGCCATGGATTATGACATTTAGGTGACCTTTCAGCTTCTGTTTGCCACTGTAATTAATGATGAAATTAATAGCAGGTGATGACATAGGACATACAATTATCTCAGCCCAACCCCCTCTGGGAAAGAAATACAAGGTTTGTTTTGTTGTAATTTGAATCAAATCAGACATAGAGTGCCTAAAACAAATAATAGAAAGTAAACTATATGAAGTTTAAAGATGATTAACAACAGGCACATGCCCCCCATCCAACCACCAAATTTGGACATTCTCTTCCTTTGTAGAAATCAAATATTTCCAAAACAAATGAGGAACCAAAGGAAGTTCTTCCCTGAAAAGCTCTGGTTCTCTACTATTCTCTTTCCTTACCAGTACCACCCTTAGGAACTCTTCAGAAAAGGTTTCTGAGGTTATACAGAGTACACATCCGTGTCTCATTTGGGTTCCACCACTGCAAGTGCTGTTTCCTCTGAATGGTAATCTAACTTGTCAGGCAAGATCCTTCCCCCTCTGCAACAAACTTCCTTCAAATTCTTCCTCTTCTGCCCAGCCTGTTTCAAATCCCAGACCTGGCAAAATGTGGTAGGCATGTCCAATTCTAGCTTCTTTGCCCTTGGGCACAGGACCTCTATCTTTCAGGGTAATTTGGTTTAAGAAAATTTCTGAAATCAATGATAAGTAGCTTCCCTAAACCACATCCTTTGGGCAATTTAGCATTGTTTAGACTTAAGGACAGTTCTGCCTATTCAGAAAGACAGACCCTTTTATTAAAGAAGTTTCACCACCATCATCATCATAAAAGCTACAATGGAAGCTACATGGGTGGGGAAGGGGGAAGAGGTGGTGGCAGGCAACTTATTCAGGGATTCAAGCTCTGCTTCAAATCTGCTTTGCAAGCCATGGACTTAGTCATCACTAGAAAGGTAAAGGTTCATATCTCATGTAGTTTTTGTGTAGCTGCAAAGGTTACCGAATACAGGTTAAGTTGTACACATTATAATAGATGCTAAATAGTTTTCTTGATTATAACAGAAACAAGCACCTCATTCTTTCTGTCATATCTGATTTAGTTACTATAAAATAAAATTTTAGATTTCTAGTTATTGGTAGAGTTTTAACTGTGCTTTCTCTAGGCTCTGGGCTCCATCAATACATATTCTCAGTTGAATAATATGTTTTCACTGAAGTATTTTTTAAAATATGCTACTGGGTAAAATACTAGCACAAAAAATATTTTAAAAGAGTCCCTTGGAGTTTATTTCAATAAGATTTAGCCTGCTTATTTAAATTGTATCTTGGCTGACTCAGGAGACTGGGAATTTAAAAAGCAAAAAGTCTTACTGAAATTGGAAATGAGAGTCCCAGCTTTGGGGTTGTTTTCAAGCTACACATGACCACACACAGTGCACACACCACCGCTTGGGTCAGCAGTCAGTTTGAAAGGGCAAGGAATAATTTTCTGAGCTGGTCTTGACACTTCTGTTGGTGTCTAACAGTTCATTTTCATGGTCACTGACTTTAAGCCCCTTTTCAAAAAAAAGGTGCAGGTACCTTTCTCCTTCTTCAATGTTTGGGGTTATTCAACTTTCACTCCCAGGTTCAGGGGGGAAAGCACTGAAGGTGACTGTTTAGAAGATAAAAGACTCTATTCCCGCCTTCCCTCCCCTGATCTGGACACACAGTGACTTTCTTTCATGTGTGCAGACTTGTTCTCTCCCCCCAGTATAACTTTTCCTCTAGCAACAGAATCCATCTGGTTACGCACAAGCAAATCAGCAGCTGACTCATCTTCACTCACCGGGAGAGTGGGCAGGCATCGTCCTATTCCTCGGCACCCTTGCCACCACTGCAAGACCCGCCGGGCTCTGGGCCCCCAGCCTTTCTCCATATTTGAGCTGTTTCTAGTTGGAGGTTGCCTTCTATTCTGGGTGGCCTTATATTTGGAACAATATAGTACAATCACTCAGAAAAATGCTGTTTCCCAAGTCTCAAGAAAGCAGACAGAACAAGAAGCTTAATGAAATGAACCACAATGACCACAATGGCAAGCTGTAACATGCACCTCTAACAAGGGAGAACATTAAAAAACTCAGTGAAGTCCTGAATGTAAGAGCTAATAATTGATTTTTTTTTTAAGTTTTGGGCAGAGATATAACTAATTCTCAAGCTATCAAAAAGAGATAGATGATAATGCCAAAATTCTACCAAAAAAAAAGAAAAGGAAGCTATTTATACAACTTAATTTTGTTGGCTTTATTTGTGAGAAATAGAGAATTAACATAAGGTCTTCTAAGTATTTAAAGTGATAACTTCAGAACTTAGAAATTATTTAAATGCAGTTGGGAGCACTCAGACCTTATGTTAAGAAACACAAGTTGGGTAGATATATTCAATACTCATAAAAACTGACACTGCATCAAATTCTCAGCAAAATTTCTGTACACTGAAGAGTATATAATGAACTCAGAGATCACTGTTGCAATACACTATTTTACACGGGGAATATACATAATTATCAAAATTTCTATTAATCAGTCATTTCCCAAGTTTCTGTACTAGTTGTAACTAGAGCTATCATATAACTGACATAAAAAGAAAATAAAAGAGTTTTCATCCCTAAATTTTAGTTTTTTCCAAACTGTAATTTTATTAAAATGATCAGAAACAAAATTAACTCATTTGTCCATAATTTCCTTTCCCTGCCAAGTTTCACTAAGACCTTCTAAGAATGTTATGTCCTAAAGAATAAGAAACAATTTGTGAAATATAGAAAACTTGCAAACATAGACTAAAAATTTCAGTGTACAAATATTTAAGTTAATTTTAGGATATGTAAAATAAAAAAATGATTTTTTAGTCCTCATTAACCTATTATTTGCTTTATGGTGAACAGCACTGGTCTAATTTTTACTTTTCTCAGACTTTTGGAGGCTGAACAATAAAGAAATATACCATGGTCAGAAGTGAAATCAGAAAGGGAGCAATGTCGACCAGCATTTGGTACTCACAAAATTTTATTCTGAGTCTACAAAACAAGTACAAGTAACCTATTAAGTAAGAAAGTCACACATATTCTTCACAAATAGCAGAGAAAATTATATATTTGCAGTTGGACCACAATGATCATTTCCTCAGTCAACACTAACTTAAACTTTGCTCTCTCAGTAATCATCTGTCAGTGTCTATTTCCATCATAAAGAATTATCCAACAATTTATAATATGGTGTATGGCTGAAAAGTCACCCCCATCCCAATCTGCACAGTTTTGTTCCTGGGATGACCATTAGCAATGAATGAAGTTTTTCTCTTTTTAAAAATGAGCTCTATATTCTAAATTTGGTTCTCTCCAAGACTTAAACATCTCACAGATTTCATGTTTTTTGTATCCAACAACCAAATAAAACATAAAAATTTCTTTCATTTGTATTTAATGTGTAGTGAGATTAAATCCCAATGCCTCTCCACTGTAACAAAATTTATTACAATAACCATGAAATCTAAGGTAATATCTGTGAACAGTTAGAGGCCTGCTGGAAGGAGCAGTCATTTATTTTCATTTCCAGAAAGTTGATACAACATGCAATAGCAACATTTTTCAGTATCTTGTAAAAGGTTCTTTTTAAACATATGCAATACAGATTGTAGAGGATTAATCTCATAAAAGGGGGCAATACATGTATTCTTGCCTCAAGAACCCCATGAACAGTATGAAAAGGCAAAAAGATAAGACACTGAAAGATGAACTCCTCAGGTCAGTTGTGCCCAATATGCTACTGGAGATCAGTGGAGAAATAACTCCAGAAAGAATGAAGAGATGGAGTCAATGCAAAACCAACATGCAGTCGTGGATGAAACTGGTGATAGAAACAAAGTCTGATGCTGTAGAGAGCAATACTGTGTAGGAACCTGGAATTTTAGGTACATGAATCAAGGCAAATTGGAAGTGGTCAAACAGGAGATGGCAAAAGTAATTGTCAACATTTCAGGAATCAGCAAACTAAAATGGACTGGAATGGGTAAATTTAACTCATCTGACCATTATATCTACTACTGTGGGCAAGAATCCCTTAGAAGAAACGGAGCAGCCATCGTAGTCAACAAAAGAGTCCAAAATGCAGTACCTGGATGCAATCTCAAAAGCGACAGAATGATCTCTGTTCGTTTTCAAAGCAAACCATTCAATATCACGATAATCCAAGTCTATGCCCTGACCAGTAATGCTGAAGAAGCTGAAATTGAAACATTTTATGAAGACCTACAAGACCTTCTAGAACTAACACCCAAAAGAGATGTCCTTTTCATTATAGGGGACTGAAATGCTAAAGTAGGAAATCAACGAATACTTGGAGTAACAGGCAAATTTGGCCTTGGAGTACAGAACGAAGCAGGGCAAAGGCCAACAGAGTTTTGCCAAGAGAACACACTGGTCATAGCAAACACCTCTTCTAACACAAGAGAAGACTCCACACATGGACATCACCACACGGTCAATACCGAAATCAGATTGATTATGTTCTTTGCAGCCAAAGATGGAGAAGCTCTATATAGTCAGCAAAAACAAAACCAGGAGTTGACTGTGGCATAGATCATGAACTCCTTATTGCCAAAATCAGACTTAAATTGAAGAAGTAGGGAAAACCGCTAGACCATTCAGGTATGACCTAAATCAAATCCCTATGATTATACAGTGGAAATGACAAATAGATTCAAGGGATTACATCTGAAAGATTGCCTGAAGCACTATGGATGGAGGATCATGACGTTGTATAGGAGACAGGAATCAAGACCATCCCCAAGAAAAAGAAATGCAAAAAAGAAAAATGGCTTTCTGAGGAGGTCTTACAAATAGCTGCGAAAAGAAGAGAAGTGAAAAGCAAAGGATAAAAGGAAACCTATACCCATTTGACTTCAGAGTTCCAAAGAACAGCAAGGAGAGATAAGAAAGCCTTCCTCAGTGATCAGTGCAAAGAAATAGAGGAAAACAATAGAATGGAAAACTTAGCAGTGGTCACAGGACTGGAAAACGTCAGTTTTCATACCAATCCCAAAGAAAGGAAATGCCAAAGAATGTTCAAATACCACACAATTGGACTCATCTCACATGCTAGTAAAGTAATGCTCAAAATTCTCCAAGCCAGGCTTCAACAGTACATGAACCATGAACTTCCAGATATTCAAGCTGGTTTTAGAAAAGGCAGAGGAACCAGAGATAAAATTGCCAACATCTGCTGGATCATAGAAAAAGCAAGAGAGTTCCAAAAAAACATCTATTTCTGCATTATTGACTATGCCAATCCTTTGACTGTGTGGATCACCACAAACTGTGGAAAATTCTTCAAGAGATGGGAATACCAGGCCACCTGACCTGTCTCCTGAGAAATCTGTATGCAGTTCAAGAAACAACAGTTAGAACTGGACATGGAACAACAGACTGCTTGAAGATTAGGAAAGGAGTAAGTCAAGGCTATATGTTGTCACCCTGCTTATTTAACTTCTATGCAGAGTACATCATGTGACATGCTAGGCTGGATGAAGCACAAGCTCAGATCAAGACTGTCGGGAGAAACAGCAATAACCTCAGACATGCAGATGACATCACCCTTATGGCAGAAAGTGAAAAAGAACTAAAGAGCCTCTTGATGAAAGTGAAAGAGGAGAGTGAAAGAGTTGGCTTAAAGCTCAACATTCAGAAAACTAAGATCATGGCATCCAGTCCGATCACTTCATGGCAAATAGATGGGGAAACAGTGGAAACAGTGACAGACTTTATTTTGGGGGGGGCTCCAAAATCACTGCAGATGGTGATTGCAGTCATTAAATTAAACATCCTTGCTTCTTGGAAGAAAAGTTATGACTAACCTAGACAGCATATTCAGAGAAGGCAATGGCACCCCACTCCAGTACTCTTGCCTGGAAAATCCCATGGACAGAGGAGCCTGGTAGGCTGCAGTCCACAGGGTCGCTAAGAGTCAGACATGACTGAGCAACTTTATTTTCTCTTTTCACTTTCATGCATTGGAGAAGGATATGGCAACCCACTCCAGTGTTCTTGCCTGGAGAATCCCAAGGACGGGGGAGCCTGTTGGGCTGCTGTCTATGGGATCGCACAGACTCAGACCCAACTGAAGTGACTTAGCAGCAGCAGAAGACAGCATGTTAAAAAGCAGAGACATTACTTTGCCAACAAAGGTCCATCTAGTCAAGGCTATGGTTTCTCCAGTAGTCATGTATGGATGTGAGAGTTGGACTGTAAAGAAAGCTGAGTGCAGAAGAATTGATGCTTTTGACCTGTGGTGTTGGAGAAGACTCTTGAGAGTCCCCTGGACTGCAAGGAGATCCAGCTAGTCCATCCTAAAGGAAATCAGTCCTGAATATTCATTGGAAGGACTGATGTTGAAGCTGAATCTCCAATACTTTGGCCACGTGATGCAAAGAACTGACTCAATGGAAAAGACCCTGATGCTGGGAGGAGAAGGGGACAACAGAGGATGAGATGGTTGGATGGCATCACCAACTCAATGGACATGAGTCTGAATAAACTCTGGGAGTTTGTGATGGACAGCGAGGCCTGGCATGCTGCAGTCCATGGGGTTGCAAAGAGTTGGACACGACTGAGCAACTGAACTGAACTGAGCTGATATGAGCCAGATTTTCACAGATGAATAAACTACTTTATTATCATTTTAAAGGAAAAGGTACTCTTTTAAAATCAGGATTATTGACTTTCTACTCATTTCAGCAACTTTCTTGTTTTAAATCAGGTCATGGAAAAATGTATTCTGGACTGGCCATCATTTTTGACCTTCAAGTAAAATATAGTGAAGGTTTTCTGCTAGCTCTACAGTTGTCAATCATGCTATTTTTTTGAAGATAGATTCATAGAATATAAATCATCAGTAATTCTGGTTGGAGTGATTTCTGGCAAATTCAGAACCTGAAGTGGGGACACCCAAATTCTATCCAGGAATTGGGAGAACAATTCCCAACCACCTTAACAAAGTCATTTCCTGTTTTCTAAGGAATTCTATTTTGCTTTGTCTTCTGCAGTTTTCCAAAAATTCAAATTCATTTTTTTCCTAAAAAGCATGCATGAATGACCCTGCTATGGTACTCATCAGCTACTGTTGAGCTACTTTATATACAGTTAACCTGAAAATTATTTAGTATTTAGTATCCTATTTAGTATTTTGCATGTTATTTAACTTTGCTCTTTTGTTAATAGCAAAGGAATGCTGCACACCCAGACTGTACGATAAGTGAATTACAGATCACTTAATATGCGGTAAGTACTCATTATAGAAGTCACAAATTCTACTACTATAAACAAATACCCTAGATCAGGAAACAAAAGCACACCTCAGCATAACATAGGCTAAAAATATCATCCAAAGCACACAAACAAAAAAAACATAGGCTAAATATGTCAGCTATGATGACATAGCTGATATCATAATCAATGGGTGAAAAGCTAAAAGCATTTTCCCTAAGCTGAGCAACAAGACAAGGATGTCCCCTCTTGCCAGTTTTATTCAGCATGGTCTTGGAAGTCCTAGCCATAGCAATCAGACAAGAAAAAGAAATAAAAATACTAATTGAAAAAAAAAAAAGTCACTGTTTGCAAATGGCATGATACCAAACAGAGAAAATCCTACACATCACCAAAAAACTAACCAGTAAATTAAGTGAAGCTACAGGATACAGGATTTATACACAGAAATCTGTTGCTTGTCTATGCATTAATAATGAACTATCAGAAAGAGAAAGCAAGAAAATAATCACATTTAAAACTGGATCAAAAAGAGTAAACTACTCAGGGGTAAACTTAAGTGAAGTCGCTCAGTCGTGTCTGACTCTTTGCGACCCCGTGGACTGTAGCCCACCAGGCTCCTCTGTCCATGGGATTCTCCAGGCAAGAATACTGGAGTGGGTTGCCATTTCCTTCTCCAGGGGATCTTCCTGACCAAGGGATCAAACCCGGGTCTCCCGCATTGTAGGCAGACGCTTTAACCTCTGAGCCACCAGGGAAGCCGGGGGTAAACTTAACCAAGGAGGTAAAAGACCTGTACTCTGAAAATTATGACACTCTGATGAAGGAAACTGAAGATGATACAAATAAATGGAAATATATCCTGTGTTTGTGAATTGGGAAAAAAATAATATTGTTAAAATGTCCATACTATTCAAAGGAATCTGCAGTCCTAATGCAATCCCTATCAAAATATCTGCAACATTTTTCACAGAACTAGAACAAATAACCCTAAAATTTATATGGAACCACAAAAGACTTAATAGCCAATGAAATCTTGACAAAACAGAACAACACTGGAGCTATCATGTGCCTTGAATTCAGACTATACTACAAAGCCACAGTGATCAAAACAGTGTAATACTGACACTTAGATCAATGGAACAGAATAGAGGGCCCAGAAGTAAACCCACACACTTATGGTCAATCAATCTATGACAAAGGAGTTAATAATATACAACGGGGAAGAGATAGTCTCTTCAATAAACGGTGCTGAAAAAAACTGAACAGCTACATGTTAAACAATGAAATTAGAACATTTACTTACACCATATATACAAATAAACTCAAAATGGATTAAAACCTAAATGTAAGATCAGACACCATAACACTAGGTGAAAACATGAGCAGAACAGTCTTTGACATGAATCAGCAATGTTTTTTGAATCTGTCTCCTAAGGCAAAGGAAACAAAAACAAACAGGACTTAATTAAACTTAAAAACTTTTGTACAACAAAGGAACCCATTGACAAAATGAAAAGACAAATAATGGGAAAAAAATATTTGTAAATTATATGCCCAATAGGAGTTAATATTCAAAATATTTAAAACTCATATATATATATCTAAAACATATATATATCTGAAACTCCTATATATATAACTCATATATATATAACATATATATATAACATATATATATATATAACTCATATATATATGTTTTAAAAGCTCATAAAACTCAGTATCAAAAAAAACCTGATTAAGAAACGGACAGAAGACCTAAATAGACATTTCTTCAAAGAAGACACACAGTTGGTGAACATGCATATGAAAAGATGCTCAACATCACTAGTTATCAGAGAAATGCAAATCAAAACCACAGAGAGGTCATCCTGCTCACATCTGTTAGAAAGGTTACCATCAAAAAGACCACAACTAACAAACACTGGTGAGAATGTGGAGAAAAGGGAACCGTTGTGCACTGTTGCCAGGAATGTAAATTGATGAATCCACTACGGAAAATGGTGTGGAGGTTCTTTAAAAAACTAAAAAGAGAACCACCATAGGATCCAGCAATTCCACTCCTGAATATATATCTTAAGAAAACGAAAACATTAATTCAAAAGGATACCTACCCCCAATGCTCACAGCAGCATTATGTACAATAGCCAGGAGACAGAAACAACCTTAGAGCTGACTGATAGATGGATCAGTCAAAAGATATGGTATACAAGTCAAAAGATAGTATACAAAAGACATGGTAATTATGCATGCATGATCCTAGCTCCCCATCCAGGGACTGAACCCACACCCCCTACAATGGAAGCATGGAGTCCCAACTACTGGGCCACCAGGGAAGTCCCTACTACCCATTTTTTATGACACGATATCTGGAAATTTGGGATACTTTCTATTATTGTCCTTAAAATAACTGATCTTCTAAATTAAGGAAAAAATATGAAACCATTCAAATTTTTAAAAGATCATCTAAACAAAAAGAAAATACTTATGGTCCCAGAATACTTATTCTGTATGGTCCTGGAAGAAAATTGTTGCAATTCATGATGTGAGATTTAAGAGAACTAGCAAGGAAATGGCAACCCACTCCAGTGTTCTTGCCTGGAGAATCCTAGGGACGGGGGAGCCTGGTGGGCTGCCGTCTGTGGGGTCGCACAGAGTCGGACACAACTGAAGTGACTTAGCAGCAGCAGCAGCAGCACCAGCAGCAGCAAGATAAAGCTTTTGTGATTATCTTCTTGCTATTTTATGGCTATATTTTACTTGTTTTAATAAAATCATATTTAACTGACACTCTAGAATCTTCCAGTCTTTTGCCTCCTAGAAGTACATTTTTAAAAAGTCAAAACCAATACAGTATTGTAAAGTAAAATAAAAAATAAATTAATTACTTAAAAAAATTATAACAGGGAAAAGGAAGTTCAAATATTTACATTGTTAACCACTTAATGAGTAGAAAATGGAATTAATAAAATTATGACCATTAAAAAAAATAAAAAGTCTTTAACAAGAATAGGAGAATATTATGTTTTTATATTTTATCATAAATACATGCTTCCCACTTTGATATAAATCAGATGTAATATATTTGTAGCAAACATTAGAGCCCAGCCCCCTTACCTATTATAGAAAGCCAGCTATGAAAGCCTGAAGATTGATCGGCTAAAGTGGTTTCCTGTTAGTTAAAGATGTTTAATTTTTTATAAATCCTGAAGCTAGGTCAAAGTATCAAACTGTGTGCCTCATACTTCATGAGAATGCATACCTTATTTAAGAGTGAGGATGAATTCTCTTTTTCCTTATTATATGGCAAGAGCAGATGCTTTGGAAAATAATATTTTGCTCAGTTTGATCAGTCTTCATTCTGACATATTGCAATACTGCAACAGCACACAAACAAATGCTCAGATAGGAAGAGATTTTAAAGACTTGTCTCTTTGACAAGTCTTTTCCAAGAGATTCCTGAGAATAGACTTAAAAATGCTAAGAGACCCTCTGCTTTGGTCTAATAGATAATAGTTGACTGTATTCAGAGAAAAGCACTTCTTATTTAAATTAAAGAATCTATTCAATACGACTTTAAATACTACATATATTAAATAATTTCCTAGATTTACAGATATTTATTTATTCACTTCACATATATTTACTAAGCACCTACCAAAGATAATATTCCATATGATGCCAAGCACATTTCCATTCCAATAAATTTTTGTTGCAAGAAAAGCACAGTAAGTTTGTATTTTTGACTATAGGATCACAATGCTTAGGTTCAGAGTCTTAATCTGACACTGGCATGACCTCTCTGTGCCTCAGTTTCCTAGTCTATAAAATGTGGATAGTAATGCTACAATGGAAAGTCAGTCTATGGGTTTGGTTACTTACATGAAAAGAGCTTTACAACAATCCCTGGCCCACAGTAAGTGCTAAGTAATTGCTGTCATTATCACAAATGTTTTAGCTTTGCTTGTCAACACATTTTATAACTTGTTTGTCAATCTACTTTCACATGTTTATTATTTAGAGCAGTTTTCAACCTGAGGTGATTTGGCCCACAGCAGGAGATACTTGGCAAAGAGGCCTACATATATTTTTAGTTGTCAAAACTGGGCAGTTTCTATGGGAATCTAGTCGGTAGAGGACAAGGATGCTGCTGAATATCTGACAATGCACAGGACAGGGACAGCCCACTACAGCAGAATTATCCAGCCCCACATGTCAATAGTGCTCAGGCTGAGAAATCCTGATGTAGCGAATCTAGTGAATCTCTGCATTTTGCATGTGAAGACAAGTTGCCCACAAGACTGTGATGGAGCCTGTGATGATTTTGAAGGAAATTCTTTGAGCTTAAGACCTCAAGTGATCTAAGTATAAAGACATCCTTATTTCCACCCCCCCATAAGCAAATTACTCTTTCTAACAAAAGGAATAGTATTTAAAAAAAAAAACCTGATACATCCTACTATAATAACACTAGCAGAAAGAGCACGCAGAATGGGCAGGCGCAGGGCAGCAGTCCAGAGGACAAAGAACTGCAGAGTGGAGAGAGTGTGGACACTGCAGCACCTTGAAAACAGAGACACCAATCCCACAGGGAGTGAAATGGCAGAGGTGCTTTGTGGACATTACGGGAGAAAATGAATCTTCCTTAGCAAAACAAAAGGTAAAGATTCTGCCATTAACATTAAGTAGTCATACCAAGAAAGAATAAAATTGCCCACAAATAGAAATGAGGGCTCTGACACATGAAACAACATCCCAGGGCAGATGAGAACACGCTGTGATAGGCAGAGAGGAATCAGAGAACACTGGACTAGAACACGGACCACTCTCTCCAGATGTAGCCAAGTCTGTTTACATGTTTGTCTCCTCAGTAGGAAGAAGACTCCTTGAGGGTGCATCTGAATCATAACAGCTCTCAATTACTGAGCCCCTGCTACGTGTTAGGCCTCTCCTAAGTGCTGTCAATTAAAAGATTATTAAGAGTAGCTCATATGAGCTTCTACTATATGATAATACCCATTAAGACATGAACTGTTGGCCTGGTGCTTGTTCTCAGTAATTTATACTTCATAGCGACTTTTTTTTTTTCTTTTTGGCTTGGGGCCCTGAAGGTCTTCTGTTCCAGGTACTCATCCTTTAGCTCCTGGGCTATAAGGAGATCCTGTAGATCCTAGGGAGCATCAGGACTAACTCAGGGGTTTGGGGAGGTCAGAATAGAAGCATGTTAATAACTAATGCAGAAGAACTGGTACATACCAGGTGAACATCAGCTGTGGGCCAAGGACTTTGTCCACTCCAGACCCAGAATTGTGGCCACAACAGTTACATAAACTTGCAGCTGTAATAACCCAAAGATTCTGAACTTTGAGATTTGATGAAATTACCTAATGAACTTGTTGAGAATTGTTAGCAACTCATTTTGGAGTACTATGTGAGTCACGGTATAAATGAAATACAATAGGGTTCCAGCTCAGCACAGTTATCAAGAGAGTAATCTATTTCCTCTTCTAGCTTTCTGCTCTCTGGGTTTGCAGTTCCAGTGATAGTTTTCTGGATCCCATGCTTTTCTTATTCCATACTGGTGTGATCCAGGATGTCACTCTCTTGATTCTGGTTCCTTCATATTTATTCATATTCTTTCTCTTATTCTGGAACAGGTGTTGAAAAAGCTTGCTTCCATCCTGGCTCTGATGAACAAGTCATGATCATGGGGACTCTACTTTCATGGTTTGGCAGAGGATACAATTACCCTGACCACCCACTGCAAGGTGAGCTAGCCCTATCCCATTTGATAGTAATATTTCACGTATCTTGGAGCTCCTTAAGGTCACTGCACTTGACTTTTATTATCTCTATAATCACAATGACCAGCACCCTATCTCCACATAGAAGTTGCTCAACAAACTTAATATATTAATGGATAATAAAAATCTATGTGCAGGACAGTGGTTTTTCCTCTATCATCTCAGAAGTAGTTGTGTAAATGCTTTAATTGTGTGTCTGTGTACTCTGTAGTTAGTAGGTACTCAACTATTTATTGAGTCATTAAAGCATACTTCTAGAGTGCTAAAATGGCCTGAAACAAATAAAACTGAAATTTCTGTGATGTCTACAGAATTTAAACACAGACTAAATTTCCATTCTTTTTTTCTGATTCATCAGAATTTAAATATAGACTAAATTTCTATTATTTTTATTAGCCAGAGCAAAATTAATTTATTCTGAAAATCTTGAATCACTTCCTTCTATTTCTAAAGCTGCAGTGAGCTCAAATATGTTAAAGAAAAAAAAAAAAAGTAACTGAAAAGATTACTAGGAATGGTTAGCAAACCCAAAGAATAAGACCTTATTATGGAGGCATCCAAAGTATATGGTGATTTCCATCAAAATCATTGTATAATGCCAGACACCAAATGGTGAATATTAAAAAGTTATCACCAAAAGAGGTATTATTCTCAGCTTCATTAAGTATAGACCAGTCAATGTATAAGGCCAATCCCAGCTCCAGGCAGCACCAGTGGTAAAGAACTCGTCGCCTGCCAATGCAGGTTAGAGACATGGGTTCCATCCCTGGGTCAGGGAGATCCCCTTGAGGAGGGCACATCAACCCAATCCAGTATTCTTGCCTGGAGAATCCTATGGACAGAGGAGCCTGGCAAGCTGTGGGCCATAGGGTCACACAGAGTCGGACATGACTGAAGTGACTTAGCATGCATACATGCATGACTCCTCATTTATCATGCCAAACAATGTCTAAGATTGAGGTCTGTGAAGTCACAGCTGGGGTGGTGAGGCACTCCAATTGAGATAACCTGAAATTTTAAGCAGTTGTCACATTCAGGGAAACAGGAAGTTGTTCAGAAGAATGTGAGCCTAGAACATTAGGGACAGGGTAGCAAGAAATGAGGCGGACATGAACGGCAAGAGGTGAGATGATGAAGCACCTTCCATAGCATATAAAGGATTCGAAATTTGTTCTATGATGAGCTGCATGACAAGACCTGATGTGGTCTGGTTGATTGTTCTGGGAATAATGTAGAGATTGATCTGGGTGGGACAAGACTTGTAGTTAGTTACTCAGTTATGTCCGATTCTTTGCGACCCCATGGACTATAGCCCACCAGGCTCCTCTGTTCATGGGGTTCTCCAGGCAAGAATACTGGAGTGGGTTGCCATGCCCTCCTCCAGAGGATCTCCCCAATCCAGGGATGGAAGCCAGGTCTCTCGCATTGCAGGCAGACTCTTTACTGTCTGAGCCACCCAGGGAAGCCCATGAATACTGGAGCAGGTAGCGTATCCCTTTCTTCAGGGGATCTTCCTGACCTAGAAATTGAACTGGGGTCTCCTGCATTGTAGATGTACTCTTTACCAGCTGAGCTACCAGACTAGCTGGTATGAAGACAAGCTAGTCTGGGATGAAGTCCAATTATGAGATTAACAAAGAAGTTCAAATGAACAATGATTACTCATCACCTACACTGGACAACAGCCAAAAGAATACAAAGGATGATATTGATGGATTAAAGGGAAGGAACTTATGAGCTTTAATGTTTATTTGAGTGTAGGTAGGGAGGCTGAGGGAGGCTGAAAGAGGACTCCAGGATGTGAGCAGCTAACTGGTCATGCCATTAACCAGGATAGGAAATGCCAGGAGAAGTAATATATCTAACCCTTTCAGATTTTAAAATCAAGATCAAAGAGGGAATTAACAGTATAAAGCACAAAAGCATCTTTCTCACAAATATTCCCCAAAATGGTTTCCTTCTGACATGTAAAATAGGAGCTTGCAAAATATTTAAATTGTAAATGACTTGAACTTCATGCCATAATGAAAATATGTTCTTGGAAGAGAAAATAATTCTGAAATATCTATGACGCTAGGTGAAACCTGCAGATATTTAAATGCAGTTTCCAAAAATAGTAATAATAATAAATGAAAGTAATTACAGAGGTTAGCAGGATGCCTTTTTACAAGAATGAGAGAGCAAACCCCAGGAAGAAAAGAATGAATATCTTGAAAGGGCCAGAACAGGGAACACCCTCTATCTCTGCAGCCAGAGCAACAACAAAGAATGACAACAAAGGCATAGCAAACAAACAACAAAAAAAGCTATTAAACAATAGGTAGGAAATGTGGACAATTAGATTTACATCATTCTGCTTCTAAGAAGAGTTTATGTGCTTAATTCTTGTTCTGTATTACCGTACACCTGGGTGAGAAAGACTGAAATTTCTAGGGTGGAAAAAAAAGATGATATCTCAATGGGTTTCCAATCAGGTTGACATTAAGTAGTAAGTGTACAATACTGTTGTTGAGAGGAACATATCTGAATATTTTTAGGTCTTGAGCTTATAAAAAAAGGCGGCGGGGGTGGGGAATAAGGAGAGCATGAGGAAGAGAGAGCTCAAGGACTGGAACGCAAATGACAGTGCAGAGGCAAAATCAAAAACGTAATGCTAATTAACAGTGCATTTGGCTTGCAGAGCAGAGCTCAGTAATGATTGTGTTAAATACCTCAGCACTTCAGAGCCCAGCGGAAGAGATGTAGCTAGAGCCCCAGGGACTAAACAGAAACTTAAGACAAATCCTTGTGAGGTAGTGTTTGCTGGTTGGGCTTTGGCAAACAGAAGGATCTCCAGTTTCTTCAGAATCTCCCAGTCCACAAGGGTCCCACACAAAATGGGGAGATCAAGATACGAGAGACGTCAACAGAGAAGTGCAAAGAGTCAGCTTCATCCATGGGTGGTTACCACCCTAGGACAGGCATTCATAACACAAATAAGGACGCTGCCTGTCAGGCTGCAGCTCAGCTGTGCCATTTGTGGAAAACGCTACCTCAGAGCAATTCACAATGATCTGAGTTCAAAAGGTTTATAAAAACCAGAGTGGCCCAAATGAACCGAGGCCCCATAGTCTCTGCACACACGGTAGTAATATCACCAGTGGGGAGAACTGAGATCTCCCATCAGTGACAGCACCATTAGAGCTCAAAAGGAAGCATCACGGGGACATGAGCTCAATTTTCACAAATGGCTCTTACTAGGGAAGGAAGAAAATAAGTGATTTTACAAATATGTTTATTTCTGCACTACTTTCTAACATAAACAATTTAGGGTGCACTGTACTCCCCTCTCCTTCCCTACCTCTAACTTGTGCTATGTCCCAGGGCACAGTCCACAAACCACTTTTCCCCCCTCTAAACATGCATTGAAACATGCATTCACAAAAATTGCTTATTCAGTTCCATAGCCGTGTATTCTTTCAAATTTTTATACTCAGCACTGACCTTTCCCGAGTTCCACGTATCTGACTCTACGTCTGACATCTCGTCTGTGTCCAACAGCTCACCTTTCCCACAGCCCAAAGAACTTGATTCCCCTGCAACCCCTCACCTGCTCCTTCCATGCTTCCCCATCTCAGTAAGAAGCGCCACCAATCATACAGACAGCTGCTTAGATCATAATCCAAGGGTCATCCTTGATTTTCCCCTCGGCCACCATCCGCTGCAGTCTCTGTGAACAGCTCCTCCTGGGGTGGCTGGTGCCCAACCCATGCAGTTTTGTTCCTCTGTAGTCCACATCCAATCTGTCATGAAGCTCCATCAGCTCTACTTAAAGACACAGCATTGTGAATCCCACGCCTCCTCACCATTTCCACCCCTGTTTCAAGCTACCATCAGCCCTCAATCTTCCAAAACAGCTCCCTAATCAGTGTCCCTAAGTCCCCTCCCCTGCCTCTACCATTTGCAATCCAGTCTCCATCCAGCATTCACAGAGACCTTTGGGAAACGTAAACAGACAACACCATACCCTCAACCAGTTCCTCCAATGGTTTTTCATTAACTAAGACCCAGAATCCACCCACTTGACCTTGGTCAATAGAGCCCACAGGGTCTGTCCCCTGTCTCAGACTTCACTTCACATCCTGATACTCTCTGTTCCAAGCATTCTGTTCCAGCCCCTCTAGCCTTGTAGCTCCTGTTTCCTCACACACACCTATCTCAATCCTACCTAAGGCTCTTGTTCTTGCTGTTCTCACTTACTGCAATCCTCTTTTCCAGCCATAAGCCTTTCCTTCTTTCAGTCCTCTTCAGATGTCACATCCTAGAGAGGTTTTTGCTAACTCCACATAAAATACCCCTTACTCCAGTCACCATCCAATTCTTTACCCTGCTTTTGTTTTCTTTACAGTTATCATCACTTCCCATTACTATGTATTTAAGCTTTAAAACAATAATCCACCTAATAAAATGTAAGCTGCAAGAATATTTTATTCAGGCCTGTATCTCCATTGTCTGAAACAGTATCTGTACACGAGGGATGCTTAAAAAAATACTTAAGGGGTAAAACACTGACTGAGTTGCCAATACTAGTCATCAGCCTCCCATGATCTACAGAAATTCCATTTCCCATTTGTTAGGGGTTGTTTTGGTTATACTAAGAAAAGCAGAGAAAGCCCAGTGATTACTCATTATTGAATGACTATTGCTGAACCATGAAATTAAAAGACGCTTACTCCTTGGAAGAAAAGTTATGAGCAACCTAGACAGCACATTGAAAAGCAGAGACATTACTTTGCCGACTAAGGTCCGTCTAGTCAAGGCTATGGTTTTTCCTGTGGTCATGTATGGATGTGAGAGTTGGACTGTGAAGAAGGCTGAGCGCCGAAGAATTGATGCTTTTGAACTGTGGTGTTGGAGAAGACTCTTGAGAGTCCCTTGGACTGCAAGGAGATCCAACCAGTCCATTCTGAAGGAGATCAGCCCTGGGATTTCTTTGGAAGGAATGATGCTAAAGCTGAAACTCCAGTACTTTGGCCACCTCATGCGAAGAGTTGACTCATTGGAAAAAACTCTGATGCTGGGAGGGATTGGGGGCAGGAGGAGAAGGGGACGACCGAGGATGAGATGGCTGGATGGCATCACGGACTCGATGGACGCGACTCTGAGTGAACTCTGGGAGTTGGTGATGGACAGGGAGGCCTGGCGTGCTGCGATTCATGGGGTCTCAAAGAGTCGGACGAGACTGAGCGACTGAACTGAACTGAACTGATCGCTGAACCAATGTAACAACAAATGTCAGCATCTCTCCTTCCAAAAACTGAGGTTAATGCTTTTGTCTAGCCTATATGAGCTTCTGGGAAGAAAAGACAGAATAACTAAAATAGAAAGCAGTTTTATCTTACCCTTCCATACAGATTTTGACAACAGCTAGTGCCACAAACCAAGTCTGCCTGGTTAAAAATTTTTATTTCTCCTGAAATCTCTCCTGAAGTCTCTAGGTGAAGAACTCAAGAGAAATAAAAGGGCCAGAATTATGAGATCATTACCTAAACAAAGGAGCTGGCTAAACTTTAAAATGCACAGCTAAATTTTTTCTGAAAAGTGACATTATAAAACTTTAAGAAAGGCAAATTTAAAAAAAGATTAAAGTTAGAATTTCTGTAGTAGTGCTATCCTGGAAAACAATCAGGTCAATGAGTAGGTAAGTTTTCCAAGGTTAGAGTTGTCTTTAAAAACAAAAGAGAGATAGTATTTTGCTAACCCAAGAGAGATGACCCAGGGATTAATGAGTTCCATAAGCAACTCACTGCCTGACCCTCAGTAAGTCATTTGTCCTCAATGCTAAAGCAGAGAGAGGCCTGTCAACTAGCTTCACGTAGTGACTGAGACAGGTGACTAAAAAGCTGATTGCAAGGTACTCTGAAAACAACAAGCAATACAGAGAAAGGCTTGCTAAAGGCTAGGTTGCCATCAGTCACCATCTAAGCCTTGCGCATGCACTCAGCTCTTTTTAAGCTCCCTTCTTCCTCTTGACTCTTCTGATGTCAGTCACTCCTGGTGACAAAGACAAGTGAGGATTCCCCTGTTTCTCTCATTCATTTCTCATTTCCTGATCTACTGCAGACATGAACTAGCCTTTGTATTCCCCTTTTGTTTCCAAAGCACCTTGCAGATCGTGTGTGTGTGCGCACCACATATTTGACAAAGATGATGAGAGAGAAGATTAATATAAAGGACCTGAAAATACACAGTTCACTTAATTCCTGTCAGCAATCTCCCTATATTTTCAGTCTTTCATGAAATGCTCTCACTAAAGGGAAAGGGAGATTAACTGATTTCTGATCTCCTCCCAGGAGAGAAGTGGTTTTCCTCATTTATTGATAAACATGGATGTAAAATTTTGCTTGTCTGTGAAGGACTTTATAGAAATTCATATTCTTTCCAAGCCACCAGCCATTAAAGACAAGCCTGCCCCATGTTATCTTCCCAGCCATCTCTTGAAGGCAGGCAAGAATAGCCAGGACACAAAACCAATATAATCACTCATTCACTAAGTGCAGACTCAGTCACCATTTGTATGTGCTTCAGAAACATACATATTCCTGTTAGCATCATAACTGTCCTTGTAAGGGAGGACTTGCCTTTGCAAGTCAAATGCAAGCACCTTGACCAACAAAATCCTTCCAAAGCTAAGTCATTTGTTAGGAAACAATACTTTTACTTTGCTCAACTACTCCTTTAGTTCAATTACTTTTCAAATCCCAGATACTGATAACATGTTTGGAGATGATGAAACAAACTTAAACCAATGAAAACATAATACTTATTGAGAAAACTATTTGCATACAATTAAATTCTTTATGCACAGATGAAAATTTATATAACACTGAAAGTATTAGTCACTCAGTTGTATCTGACTCTTTGTGACCCCATGGACTGTAGCCTGCCAGGCCCCACTGTCCATGGAGTTCTCTAGGCAAGAATACTGGAGTAGGTTGCTATTCCCTTCTCTAGGAGATCTTCTATGAGAGACCAATTTAAAAAAAGGTATTAACAGATAACCCAACTGACACAGAAATGTTTTTAGTGTAGGACAGGAGTCGGCAAACTACTCCTGACTAATTCCAGCCCCTTTTCCCTGTGCCATAAACAAAGTCTTTTTAGAAAACAGCCAAACCTATTCATTTAGATATTCTGCGTTTGTTGTCAGCTGTTTTGGTTCTACAATGACAGACATGTGATGCTGAAACACACTGTACGGCTTACACATTTGAAAATGTTTACTATCTGCCCCTTTACTTAAAAAGCACCAACCCCTGGTATAGAGGATAACAAGGTCACTGCCAACTGGAATAGTCTGGGAAGCTTCTGGAGAAGGAGACAAGCAGTTAAAGAGAGACTATAACTGAAGCAGAAGGTAAGTGATGTAAGTGAACAAGTATGTTTTTTCCTGAGTACTCATATATCTAGGGGCTAGAAATGTCCTTAAGACTGATTAAAGGATGAGATCTTCCCATGCTGAGAAAATCATTATTAGAGTGATGAAAACTCTCAGTGAATAGCAAAGCAGATGGACTAGAAAAATAACTGGGTTTCTTAGTTAATTCCCAATTCACACCTCAGTGGTACCACACCAGAGGTTTGTCTTGGATGGTGGTGGAGACGTTGCTGGTCAAGGTGTTTTTGTAGCTATCTTGTTTCAAGAGAAACATACTTGCCACAGGACAAGTGTCAGCAAAATGGGAAGAACACTACGCTAGCGGCACCTGAAAATCTGCACACAAAGCTTGTCTCTGCCCATTAGTGAACGTATACTCACCTGCAATAGGGATAATCACAGGGACCAAGGTTAGAATGGGAACCAGTCCCAAGATGGACTCCATGTTGGTCCAGACCCCAGGACCTCAGCTGTTACTCGGCTTGTGGTTTAGTGCCTGTGACCTAAACGAGCCTCCTGGGTGACATAGGAGACAATCATTACATCCTGTGCACTGTGTGCACCCTGAAGGGGACCCAGCTGCAAGGGTCACAGATTCTTCTAAGCCACTCACCGTACTGTGGGCCAAGCTGTTTCTCAAAGAAAAGAAAGGTTCATTTTAAGCTATTACCACATCATTTAAAAGAAGAACATATTCAAATAAAAGATTAGACACTATCCTTTTCATAACCTACAATGGGGTATCTCCATGGGCTCTGAAAACTTAAGATTCGGAACAAACATAAACTTAAAACTAGTAGGATTGATGCCTTCAAACAGAATTACCATAAAAAAGACATATGAAATAAAAAGCGTAATTTAACAAAGAATAGCAAGGAGAGATAAGAAAGTCTTCCTCAGCAATCAGTGCAAAGAAATAGAGGAAAGCAATAAAAGGGGAAAGACTAGAGATCTCTTCAAGAAACTTAGAGATACCAAGGGAACATTTCATGCAAAGATGGGCTCAATAAAGGACAGAAATGGATGGACCTAACTGAAGCAGAAGATATTAAGAAGAGGTGGCAAGAATACACAGAAGAACTGTGCAAAAAAGATCTTCACGACCCAGATAACCACGATGGTATGATCACTCACCTAGAGCCAGACATCCTGGAATGTGAATTCAAGTGGGCCTTAGAAAGCATCACTATGAAAAAAGATATTGGAGGTGATGGAAATCCAGTTGAGCTATTTCAAATCCTAAAAGATGACACTGTCAAAGTGCTGCACTCAATATCTCGGCAAATTTCGAAAACTCAGCAGTGGCCACAGGACTGGAAAAGGTCAGTTTTCGTTCTAATCCCAAAGAAAGGAAATGCCAATGAATGCTCAAACTATCACACAATTGCACTCATCTCACATGCTAGTAAAGTAATGCTCAAAATTCTCTAAGCCACGTTTCAACAATACGTGAACCATGAACTTCCAGGTGTTCAAGCTGGTTTTAGAAAAGGCAGAGGAACCAGACATCAAATTGCCAACATCCGCTAGATCATCAAAAAAGCAAAAGAGTTCAGAAAAACATCTATTTCTGCTTTATTGACTATGCCAAAGCCTTTGACTGTGTGGATCACAATAAACTGGAAAATTCTGAAAGAGATGGCCATACCAGACTACCTGATCTGCTTCTTGAGAAACCTATATGCAGGTCAGGAAGCAACAGTTAGAACTGGACATGGAACGACAGACTGGTTCCAAATAGGAAAAGGGGTACATCAAGGCTGTATATTGTTACCCTGCTTGTTTAACTTTTATGCGGAGTACATCATGAGAAACGCTGGGCTGGAGGAAGCACAAGCTGGAATCAAGATTGCTGTGAGAAAGATCAACAATCTCAGATAAGCTTATGACACCACCCTTATGGTAGAAAGTGAAGAACTAAAGAGCCTCTTGATGAAAGTGAAAGAGGAGAGTGAAAAAGTTGGCTTAAAGCTCAACATTCAGAAAACGAAGATCATGGAATCTGGTCCCATTACTTCATGGCAAATAGATGGGGAAACAGTGGAAACAGTGGCTTACTTTATATTTTTGAGCTCCAAAATCACTGCAGATGGTGAGTGCAGCCATGAAATTAAAAGACTCATTGGAAGGAAAGTTATGACCAACCTAGACAGCATATTAAAAAGCAGAGACACTACTTTGCTGACAAAGGTCCATCTAGTCAAAACTACGGTTTTTCCAGTAGTCATGTATGAATGTGAGAGTTAGACTATAAAGAAAGGTGAGCGCTGAAGAATTGATGCTTTTGTACTATGGTGTTGGAGAATACTCTTGAGAGTCCCTGGGACTGCAAGGAGATCAAACCAGTCAATCCTAAAGGAAATCAGTCCTGAATATTAATTGAAAGGACTGATGCTGAAGCTGAAACTCCAATACTTTGGCCATCTGATGTGAAGAGCTGACTCACTGGAAAAGACCCTGATGCTGGGAAAGACTGAGAGCAGGAGGAGAAGGGGATGACAGAGGATGAGATGGTTGGATGGCATCACCGACTCAATGGACATGAGTTTGGGAGAACTCCAGGAGTTGGTGATGGACAGGGACGTCTGGCGTGCTGCAGTTCATGGGGTTGTAAAGAGTTGGATACGACTGAGTGACTGAACTGACTGAACAGGACAATAAAATATTTTTTTAAACAGCAATGAGATAACAAAATTAAACATATTTTCCTGGTTTAAAGACCAGTTGAAGTATGATTCACAAATTACTCTGGTATCACTTATAGCCCTGAAGCCCTGAGAAACCACTAAGAATTGAGAGATGTCTTATCACATTCTGGTGACTGACTCTGAAGGACCTTGTCTATACCCAGATCCTGAGCAGGGCACTTATTTTGAGTGAAAAACATTTGAAGGGCAGCTGTCCTTACCTGCTCTCAGGCGCATTTTGATCTTGTTCTCAAGTGTCAAAGGCTCAAAATAGCTGGTTCCCTCACCAAGAGAATCCTCTCTAATAAAATAAAAGCTGTGAGGCCACATGAGCCACCTTCTTGACAAGTGGCCATTTAGTAAAGGGTCCAGTCTTCAGGGACCTCTCCAACATCCTTTTTAATTGGCAATGAACATGTGCTGCCATCACTATTTGTCATTTGCAGAAATTATCAACAAAGACATGTAAGTTTTGCTGGTTAAGGATCTGTGTATTATAACAGGAGTGGGATGAGAACAAGGGTTGAAAAGTGAACGGAATTTGTCCCAAACAAGATAACAAATTTCAGAATGCAAAGTCGCTAAATCCCCCTCTGTCTAAAACTCTGTCAGAAAGAAAGCATCCAGATTCTATCTGCAGCTTCTGTTACCTTCTGGCACTCAAACATGCCTGGCACCCAAAACGATAAAAACCCATCATTCCCACACAATTTATTTGTGATTAAATTTACTGGAGTTGTAATTTATTTCTGAGTGTGTATTTTATGTTTTTCTTTTATGATATTTCTGTAGTTAGGGTTATTTTAATAAATTTCTTAGGACATGAAAGTGTTTAAGTTAAAAAAAATCCCTCTTTTTAATATTAGTGTTTAAATTTTTTAAAAGTTCCTCTTTTTAATATTAAGACATACCTGCCTTGAATGTCAAAAACAGCTGAAATATTTTGATGATTAAAAAGCCTTTTTTAGAGCCAGCTTTTATGTAAGCCCAGGATGGCTCCCATCTGGTCGTGGGTTTATTAGTTATTTGCTATCTGTCAAACATTAGAACTTCGGCTTCATATGTTGTTCTGTTGCACATGGGAGGCATTTTAGGTCAAGAAAAGACAGTATCAAATTTCTTTATTTTTTCTACTACATTTAAGTCAGATTTACATTTCTTCTGTGATCCTTACATTTCTATATCCAATCTTTTTTCTCATAAACTTCTAAGAGCAATAGCTGGATGATAAAACTACCAAAATACTAATTAGTTCAAGGGTTTTTAAGCAAGGTTAGCTGTCTCCTTGCGTTTTATTTTTCTCTGTTTTAAAAAATAATAATTCGAAACTTGCTTTTACTCCACTAAACTATATTATGGAAGTTATAACAATCTGAAAGAGGATTAAAAACTCATAAAGAGGACTTGATCTGTGTGCTGTGGCTAAAGCACTCCTGAAATCACAAGTATCTGAGATGAGTGGATTTGTATGAGTTACTGAAAAGTTTGGGGACAAAACGTTCTTCCAAAGGAAAGAATTACACCAGGGAAGAGACACTTAAATCAAAGATAAAGAAATACTTTCAAAAGGGAGGAACAATCTTTAAATAGACTGTCCTTTCACTACCTCTTCCCTCCCACCTCCAGTGCTGGGTCTAACACTAAAATCCTGTGGCAAGAAATACTTTTTCTATGGGCTTTGGGCCTGGAACAAGGTGGATGACAAATAGGAATTGGGGAATTTTCTCAGCCCACAGAATGCTGGGAGCCCTGATCACAGGATCCCTGGGAAAGGGCCAGGATATCACTGTAGCAGCCAGTCAACAGCCCTAGTGAGGACCAGACTTAGGAGAACATGGAAACCTGTACACTTGAGGGGGAAGCAGCTCCCAAAGGCAGGCCCCCAAGGGCTGAGCATAGACCCCATCTACCCACCCAACTTGTGCCAGCTGGGCCTTAGCAAACAGTGTATTTTCAAATACTCCACTGCTTAGCAATACAGAAACTGCATTGTAGAATTTCTAGATTAAACTTTAAAATAAACCCTGAATCCAGCCCCTAAAGGCCCTTAGGTCATAAAACAATTAAGGAGAAGCCTGTAGTGTAATTCATACACTTTTTCTTCATATTGCTTCTCTGCTGCTGCTGCTGCTGCTAAGTCGCTTCAGTCGTATCCAACTCTGTGCAACCCTGCTTCTCTACACATGCTTTAATTAGCTTCATATGTCAACACATTACCAGTTTCTACAGATTCCATGGCACACAATCCAAAAGACAGTACATAAATGTTCCGTGGGAACTGTAAAAGCAACACTGATCACTGTCTCGCAGTGTATCTCCTACCAGTTCTCTTTCAATCTCTGCGTCATCTACCATATCCAAAGAAAGGCCTGGCTCACTTCTTGCTGGCTGCTGTTTCAGATGCTTTAGTCTGCAGTCTACAGTCATCCATGAGAAATCAGTTTCCTTTGAAAGAACATTTTCTCCCTCCTGTGGATCCCAGTATATCCACCTTTGATTCCCATGCAGGGCCTCTTGCATTATTTTCCTCAGTCCAGTCACACTGCAAAAGACTGTCTGATATGCCATATCTTTGTCATCTCTTTTTCATAGTACTTTATTTTGGCTTCTCTCAGAATTGAATTCCTGAAAAGTATATTTTAGAATAAAGGATACACATTTTTTGGCATAAATTAGAGGTAAATAATAAAAGTTGATTTTCCAACATTTCCTATATTGACGTTCTCTTTCATCATAATTTTAAAAATCATGTGAAATATCATTCTCCATTTATTATATAAAATCCTTTGAAATATTTTACATATGATTTTTAAAAAAATGTTCACATTAGTTTTTGTGTTTAAGAGGGAATATCCTAAGTTCTGGTGATCTTTAACTATCATTGGTATCAACCTGGAAAAGGAATTTCTTCTCAAATGATAATACCTAATAGATAATACTGCATTTTCAAAATGTAATAGGGCTGTTCAAACTTTGGGAGCTTCCCTGGTGGCTCAGAGGATAAAGCATTTGCCTGCAATGCAAGAGACCAGGGTTTGATCCCTGGGTTGGGAAGGTCCCCTGGAGAAGGAAATAGCAACCCACTCCAGTATTCTTGCCTAGAGAATCCCACGGACAGAGGAGCCTGGCGGGCTACAGTCCATGGCGCCGCAGAGTCGGACACAACTGAGTGACTTCACTTTCTTTGAAATGCTGTATTCACAAATTGGATGTAGAGCACAGCTCAGTGATGCTTGTGGAGTACCACAGAAAGCATGGAAGAACAAAGAGCCTGTGCTCACTGGGTGAGGAATGATACCCATCCATATTTCACGTGGGCTCCTTGTTATCACTGGATAGAACCAACTCAGTTGTCACTGCATTTCTCTATCTGTTCTGGACTACAGACCCCTTCATTCTGGGGATTGGTGGTTTTGCAGTTTTAAGACACACACACACTTTTATTTGTCCTTGGGTTCAGAATATTCAGGTCTGAAAGGAACTACACTTTACAGTGAACAGAGGCCTTTGTATCTGACCGGAGAGAAATCCATAAGCAATCATTACACTCATCTTGGTTATTTTTAAATGTGTATACTATTAGGGAAAATGAATGCCTTTATGTTCATCATATATAATTTTATATAAAGAATAAAAATAAACATTAAGGGGACTGCACATTATCTCTCAAAATATACATAAGCTAACATGGCCCAGACTCAAATGTGAGCCCCATTATATGCATACTTGATGTGATATGAACCTCAAAGTTTTATACACAAGACTGTATATCAACTTAAATTTAGTAGTTATCTGATGAAATTTCATTAACGTTAGAGCACAATGAGGTAGAATAACGTACAATACACACCTGTAAATAAAAGATCCAATACAATGTCAAGTTGTAGTTTTAGGGAATTTTCTATCAGAATTAAAAAGGGTGCACCTCTTTTGTGCATACATTACACATACACACAAACTTTCTCTGGATAAAAAGTCATGGATTTCCAGTGTCCCATCAGGACACTATAAAACTCAGAGGAAAACACAGGAAGACCATTCTTTGACATAAGTCACAGCAAGATCTGTTTTGACCTACCTCGTAGAGTAATGAAAATAAGAACAAAAATAAACAAATGGGACTTAATGAAACTTAAAAGCTTTTGCACAGCAAAGGCAACCATAAACACAATGAAAAGACAACCTTCAGAATGGGAGAAAATATTTGCAACCAAAGCAACTGAAAAGGGATTAATCTCCAAAACATGAAGACAGTTCATGAAGCTCAATATATTAAAAAAAAAAAAACTTCAAAAAAATAGGGCTTCTCTGGTGGTCCACTGGTTAGGAATCTGCCTTGCAATGTAGGGGACATTGGTTCAATCCCTGGCCCAGGAGGATCCCACATGCTCTGGAGCAACTAAGCCCAGTGCACCGCAATTACTGAGCCAGCTCTCTAGAGGCCAGGAGCCGTAACCACTGAAGCCTGTGTGCCCCAGAGCCTGGGCTCCAACTAGAGAAGCCACTTTGATTGGAAGCCTGCACACCACAGCAAAGAGCAGTCCCTGCTCATTGCAACTAGAGAAAGCCCACGCAGAACAACTCAGTGCTAACAGCAACAATATAATTACAAACAATAAATGCTGGAGAGGATGTGGAGAAAAGAGAACCCTCTTGCACCACTGGTGGGAATGTAGATTGATATACCAACTATGGAGAACAGTATGGAGAGTCCTTATACTGAAAAAATCATAATTCAAAAAGACACATGCACCCCAATGTTCACTGCAGCACTATATACAATAGCCAGGTCATGGAAGTGGTCTAAGTGTCCATCAACAGATGAATGGACAAAGATGTGGTACCTATATACAATGCAATATTAACTCAGCCATAAAAAAGAATGAAATCGGGTCATTTGTAGAGACGTGGATGGACCTAGACACTATCTGTAATTCTTATACAGACTGATGTCAGAAAGAGAAAAACAAATATTGTATATTAACACATATATGTGGAATCTAGAAAAATGGTACAGATGAACCTATTTGCAAGGTGGGAGTAGAGATGCAGATGTACAGAATGACATGTGGACATGGGGGATAAACTGGGTAATAGGGACTGACTTATATCCAATACCATGCGTAAAATAGATCGCTAATGAGAACCTGCTGTATAGCATAGGGAATTCAGCTCCGTGCTCTGTGGTGACCTAGAGGGGTGAGACTGGGGGGAGGGGAAGACAGTGGGAGGGAGGTCCAAGAGGGAGGGGATATATGTATATATACAGATGATTCAATCTTCCTTTTTAATCAAGGCATTTAAAGTTCACAGAGGTTAGGGTTCCGTCCTGGTCCAACAGCTCATTAGGTCAAGTCCTAATTCTTGTAATTCCTAGTCGGTGCTTGGTCTAGCATATTCACAGTGACTCCATTAATTACTTGTTTACTAACAAGAGTCCAAAGTCATGGCTGACTATGTCTCAGCTTTTTAAAAACAACTTAGTTATGTTTTGCTTATTTATCACACAATGATAGCTTTTAAAATATAATTTAGGAAAATCTCAACTGACTCGGAAATATATTGACAAACTGTCTTCCTTTGTCAAAGAATATAATTATTTGCCTATATTACATTATTGTATTTATACTTGTATTTATTATATTTATATTGTTTTTATACTTAGGAAATACAGATGTTGCCTATATTACATTTATGTTTGTCTACTTTACACTCTGAAGATATAGGTAACTATCAATTACTAAGACACACCAATTTTAATTTTTATTCTAAGTTCCACATTTTCCTCAGCAACAGCATGTGTGTGTGCTCACTAGTGTTCAATTCTGCAACCCCATGGACTATAGCCCGCCAGGCTCCTCTATCCATGAGATTATCCTGGCAAGATACTGGAGGGGATTGCCATTTCCTCCTCCAGGGGTTCTTCCAGACCTGGGGATCAAACCCGTATCTCTTGGATCTCCTAAACTGGCAGGTGGATTCTTTACCACTGTATCACCTGGGAAGCCCACACACTTCCTCAAGCTACGGCAAAGAAACAAACTGAACATTTAGATCATACATGAAAAAAATGCCTAAACTCCACTGTAGGAAAGATTGGAACCAGAGATAAGAGGAGGATAGAACATGGTTCAGATACCTCTTTGTCTTGACGTCCAGCAGGAAACAGAGATAAGAATGAGTCTGTGCTCCAATGGGGGTCTCAGCACCTTCAAAGTGTCAACTAACCATGGTGTCATAACTTACATTTTTATATCCATATTTCAGTAGTATTTAATTTACTTAATTTAATCCCCAAGTCAAATATGATACATTTTCCATCACATTTTTTAAAATGTTTATTTATTTGTCTGAGCTGGTCTTCTTTGTGGCACATGGTATCTCAAGTTGTGGCATGCGGGATCTAGTTCCCAGACCATGGACTGAACCTGGACCCCCTGTATTGGGAGCGCTGAGTCTTAGCCACTGTACCACCAGGGCAGGCCCTCCACCACTTTCGATAAGACTGTTTTCTTACCCTTAGAAAGGAGCAAGGAAGGGAAGACTGTTCCATCTCTACCTTATAAAAATTGTTTGACTCGACTCTGGATTAAAAAAAGTAAGTAAAGAGCCATTACTACAGCACAAGGCATCGTTAATTTCTCTTATAGTCCATCTCAAATTTTCCCCCAATATTCCTCCATATTGCTTCTCATTCTTTGACTCTAGCTGATATTACTATACAGCAAAACTTTGTGCTCAGCAAGTCCCATCATTTTTGGTGACAAATTCTGCCACAGACAGGTAACAAAACTGCTGCTATTTTTATGGTGATGGATGACAAATTAAAAACCTTTTTAAAAAACATGCCTTTGTGATTGAATTACTAACATACTAATATAGCTATAAAAATTGTTAAATACAAATTATTGACACCACAGCCATAATAATTGAGTACCTTTTAAAATCAATAATTATATCAATAAGTTTAATAAGTAGTATAGCTGTGTTTCCTATTGCATTTCTACTTCATCAATTTTCTCTCATTAGAAATAAGATTTCTCATCATGAAACAGATTCTCAAACAAGAATTCTTAAGCATGAAGAGGGTCACTGAGGAAAGCTATAAATAACCCCTTTGAGAGTCCATGTTGCCATAGACATTTTTCCTATGAGCTTTACTCTTTTATATTTTCTGATAGATTTTTACTTTTCCCTTAACCTAGTCTCCATGTATTTAGATTCTCCAGCATGACTTTCCTCCATTAATTTACTTTCCATATCTATCTGTCTCTTTTATTCCAATACACCCACACCACTTGTGTAGCACCCATCTGTCCTTTGAAAACTCTACTGAACCATACAGAAAAGCTTTTTTTCCTTGTGTTCAATTATATAAATCATGGTGATTTAGAGAAAATCATATTCCACAAGCGCTGTTTCTCTGGTGGAGGTCTATTTTTTCCTTAAATACGACTAGCAGCAACCAACCCTTAATGGATTTAACTAAACTCTCCTATCAGTACCATCCCGATTCTACTCAGGTCATGCAACATAATTAGAACTGCTATCCGTGAAAACAATCTTTTTGCACGAGTTACTCCTCAGGAGTGTCACATGCAAATAACAACAGGAGGATACCACCACTCACTTGAAGCCTCCTAGAAAGCATCACTGTGTGTCTTCTTTTGTGCAATTGTGACTGAATTTTCCTTCCAGAGCAATTATAGCTCAAGAAAAGCCAAATATATTTACGACCTGATAAGGCAAAAGTGATTTGCAAAACATAAAGTCAGAAAAATGTGGAAAGGAGAACGAGGGACACAATCAGTAAATAGCTCCAAAACAGGAAGAGCACAGGAGGAGAATCTACACGTCGGAGAGCAGCACCCCCAGCCTCGTCTCTGCCCAGCGCCTGGCAGTCTGCAGGAGCACACCGGTGAGGGGGCCTTTCTGAGATGTGACGCGGGACCTGCAGTGTGTTGCCATGGAAGTGAGGGGCTCGATTTCCTCAGCTCCTGTGTACCCTCCTCAGCACTTCTGGGAACAGTGACAGCTTCTTTCTTTTACTCAGAAACAGTTCTAGAAATGACCCTGCCTCTTGCCCAGAACACTGAAAGACCACACTGTTTTGAGGCCACAATGCAACCAAATTACATGAGAGGGAGATTTTTCATTTCCATTCCTAAAATTAGCCTCTTGCATGTGTGCTAGCACAACAGAAATAGAAACACTTGCTGGAAGGGCCCACTCGGTGGTGAACCAAGTTGCCAGTGCCTTTCAAACACACTGCTGAACCCAGAGCACAGAGCCAGCGCAGGACGCTAGGCACCAACACTGAAAACTGGCTCTAAAATGCTGGTCTCAAGAGGTGGGTGGTTTGTTCTGGAGAGGGTTTCTGGCGCACAGAGGACATACAATGCTTTCCTAGCAGATGCTGGTGCCAGAGCATTAGAAGAAAAAACACATTTCCCAGTAAGACTTGTAATAAATGCACTTAATTGACTTCGAATTTTCAGCAAACTGCTTGTTTCTTGTCTCTAGCCCTCTCTGTGATGCAAGATTCAAACTCAACACAAGATGGGTGAAAATAGCTTTAAAAATATTAGTTTTTACCTTATGGTTGTATCTGAAAAGTAACTGATGTTTTCAAAGGATAGTATTTATAATAAAATCATCAGATAGGTAATCATCACCCACTTTAAGATATCTTCTCCTGGTGAACGGACTGCATCTCAGACATAGCACATAAATGTTATCTGTTAGGTCTGGATTAAAAAAATCTTTGTGACCATCAAGAAGAGGACAATGGAATGAGTAAAGAGATCCAAGTAAGGGTTTTGAATTTCAGCTAAAATATCAAATGTCACTGGGATATGCCTCAAAAACCACTATTGCATCTACTAATTTTCCTGCCCACCTGCCTCCCAATCATCTGAACAAATGACCGTCTTGGACCACATGCTGTGAAATCAATTTCTAAGTATGCAGATATAGTCGGTATGTTTGTATAATACAATTTTATGATTCTGAAGTATTTTGAAAATGTGTCAAGGAGGAAAAGAGTCTAAAATACGTTTTTCTTTCATTTATGATGGATACTGCAGCCTGAAGAACAGTATTTCCCTTGAAGCAGAAATAAAGGCCTAACAAATCTTAGATGGCTACTCAGATCTAATGTTAACTTTTAAGATGGTGGTGGTTTAGTTGCTAAGTCGTGTCCAACTCTTGTGACCCCATGGATGGTAGCCCGCCAGGCTCCTCTGTCCGTGGCATTCTCCAGGCAAGAATACTGGAGTGGGTTGCCATTTCCTTCTCCAGGGGTTTTTCCCGACCCAGGAATCAAACGTGGGTCTCCTACCTTGCAGGCAGATTCTTTACTGACTAAGCTATGAGGGAAGCCCCTCCCCCTTTTTTTTAAGATAAAAGTTTAAAAAAAGAATTTGACAGTAGGACAAAAATAGATATAGCAGCTTAATTCCAGTGAACTAAGTTAATGGTATGAAATGATTAAAGGCGGCACTGTGTGTACACTAGAAAGAATGCTGAACAGGCCTACATCTTGGCCTGAGTCAGTCTGTAATTAGCTGTCTGACCAGGACTATACTCCCAGACTCTGAACCTTATATACCTTTGCTAATGGAGGGGGTTGTCCAATCTGATACAAAACTAACGTTCCAGTCAGACTTGAAAATTTATAATTTTTCCAGAGCAAGCTTGTATTTATGTATAAATATACAAAAAATAGGTATGTTCCTTTTAAATTTCATAAAAAATTTCTGGGATTTCTCTGGTGGCCCAGTGGTTAAGAATCTGCCTTCCAATTCAGGGAATGCCAGTTTGACCCCTGTTCGGGAACTAAGATCCTACATGCTATGGAGCAATGAACACCCAGTGCAGCCAAAATAATAATAAATTTTATATAACTACAACTTTATACCATCTCGGGTCTTTTAGTTACAAATGGCTATGCATGACCTTGTGGGTAAATCTACCTTATTAGAATTGAAAGTTAGTGTAATTTCATAGATAGCAACTACATTTATTTAAGTAACACACAATCTTCATTTAGGGTTTATACCATATTAACTGGGCTTCCCTGATAGCTCAGTTGGTAAAGACTCTGTCTGCAACGCACGAGTCCCCAGTTCGATTCCTGGGTCAGGAAGAATCCCTGGAGAAGGGATAGGCTACCCACTCCAGTATTGTGGCCTGGAAAATTCCATGGACTGTATAGTCCATGGGGTTGCAAAGAGTCAGAAATGGCTAAGCAACTTTCACCATATTAAGTATATACATAGTGGAGTTGATAGACCAGTCTGAGCAGTTTTATTATTATATGTATTGTAAGAGGGTAGATGCAATCGTTTGAAACATTTTTAAACATAATTTGTAAAAAATGTTGTTAGTTTATGTGTTCAAGGAAGAATACCTCAGGTCCACATTATTTTTAATGACCATTTATGCCAACTTTCAGAAATGCATTTTCAAGGTTTACCCATGTTGTCTTGTATGGCAGGATTTCCTTCTTTTTTAAAAGGCTGAATAATGATCTATTGTATGTTTATACCACATTTTCATTATCTTTTCCCCTGCTGATGGATACTTAAAGTTGCCTCCATATCTTGGCTATCGTTAACAGTGCTGCAATAGACATAAGAGTGCTAATATCTCTTTGAGATCCTGATTTCAATTATTTTGGGTAAATTGTCTGGAAGTGGGATTGCTGGATCAAATGGTAATATTACCGCAGGAGAAAGAAGCCAGTCACAAAAGGACCAACACCACATGATTTCACTTACATGATGAGCTGTCTAACACAGTCAGACTCATAGGAGCAAAAAATAGAGTGGTAGTCACGAGGAGTTGGAAGAGGAGGAGGGAGAGATGAGAAGTTACTAATCTACACGTGTAAAATTTTCAATACGCAAGGTAAGTTCTGAAGATCTAAAGTACAATGTTGTGCCAATAGGTAACAAGACTGTATTATACACTGAAAAATCTATTAAGAGGGTAGACCTCATGTTGACTTCCTCACGAAGTTTTAAAAACAGTATAAAAAAGTATTTTCTTTTCAAATAATACCTAGCAGATAATAATAATGCATTTTCTGAAATTAATGAGACTGTTCTTACTTTAGGACACCTTTGAAATACTGCATTTACAAACCGGACTTCCGGTATAGCTTAGTTGTCCTAGGAGGATACTGCAAAGGCTGTGGCACAGCAAAGAATTCTGTGCTTACTAGTGATGACCTGCCACAGCAGCCACACTGACATTTCATCCATGCCTCCTGCGAGTTCCTCTTCACCACCAGACAGAACCAAACTGAGTCTTCACTACATTTTTCTATTTTATACAAAATCCTTCATTCTGGGACCTGGTAACTTTGCATGGGTGTAACACTGGACCCAAGCTTTAATTACCCTTATGCTTATGAAATGTAAGAGTTAGGAGAAACCTTGTCATTTACATGTTAGGAAATGGAAGCCTTTGCAACTACCCAGAGAAAAATCCACAAGCATTTATGACACTCATCCTGGTTAGTTTTAAATATGTATTTCTAGGGCAAAGTTGTGACTTTCTGTTCATTATATACAATTTCATATAAAGAATAAAAGTAGGCATTAAGGAGATTTGTTCATTCAGGAAAGGCGTTATGTAATTTAGTCTAAATACTCAAGCAACAGCAAGGAACCTTCTATAGCCACAAAAGGTATCTGATACACTTGGAATTCCAATTGTCTACTATATTCTTATTCCTGCTTATCCAAAGACAAGTGGACTTTTTTTTTTTTTTACAAACTTGGGAATAAAAAAAAAATACCTTCTAATCAAGGCACAGTGAACAAGTTCTTATAATTGAAAATCAAGTGTTCAGATACTCATATTAATTTATTCAGGGATGCCAGCTTGTCACATTGAACTGACCTTGCCAATCAGCTCATATCATACAGTCAGAAATTGTTTCTGAAGGGAAATTTCATGATTAAACATCTAAGAATAAGTTACATATGTCTTTGTGTTATTTAGTCCAAGTCTCAGACTTCTATAAGGATTCAGTTGACCTGATTCCCACTGCTCTGAGGTCCATTTACTATTTTCCATCCTCACATCTGATCCACTGTCTGTGTTCATTTCAGATTTTTTTGTTGTTATTATTCATTTTGTTCAGTTTTTGTTCACCAATTTCACTTCATTTCAGTATTTATACAAGTAGTCACAAATGGTGATTCTATCATATCTAACTTAGCTATAAATGAAGGCAACACTCTCAAGTACAGAAATTTAAAATGAATAATATTTTTGAACTGTGTCAGATTATATTCATTGCATAAATCCAAGGGAGTATTGCAAACAATGGATCTTCTCTGCATTAAAGTACTTTAGACACATAAAAAGCTGAATTCTAAAAAAATTGTTTTTCCTTTTTAACGTCCATCATTGAAATCAGCAAGAATCTGACAATAATTGACAACATCTTTTTTCTTTCTGAAAAGTACATATGCTAATGGTGCCTCCCACATTAATAGCATCCCAGGTTCAATAAAATATGGTTTTCTTAGCCCTCTCTTGTAGAGAAAACCAAAACCAAAAACAATAGTAATCTTCTTTGATGAAAAACAGCAATGCACATAAAATCATATGAATTTGTAAAAAAAAAATAAGTAATATCATCTATTCTTAACTATGCAAATATTTAAATATACATGTACATATCAGGTATAGTTGAGGACTCTTCTGATCTCCCTTCAAGACCTCTAAAACTCACTTTCATAGATTTTTAAAAATCAATTTTATAATTATTTTCCCATATGTTGTACCTGTTTTTAAATAAGACAGCACACATACATATACTCAATACTTGGTGTAAATTTCAATTCCCACTCAGAGGAAAAGCAAGAAACGCATCTCTTTTTTCCCTCTTTTTTTGTTGCTTACAATCCCAGTTGCCTCAGAGATGGTATAACATGTGTAAGCAAACTAATCACATTTCTTAGGTTTCTTGGAACAGAGAAGTTAGATGTGGTCAGTTAAGGATATTAGCACAGTCATACTCTGAATCCAATATAAAAGGGAAAATGGCAAAAAAAAAATTTTAAATAAAAAGTATAAAAGAACACAAGAAAAAACCCTACCAGTAGTATTTTGTTTCATAATGCAAATAAACCTTTCTGTCATCATGAGCATTGACATATGTACAGTTTGAGAAGGGTGAGAAATAGCCTCATTTCATTTAATCTCCAATGACTGACCAATAAAAGAAAGAGATATTTCTACATGCAGTACCTGACAGCCTAAACCATCATCAGAAAGCAAAACTAGTTTAAAAACAAGATTTAAAAGACCTAAAACAGCTTTCCAAAGTCTTTGGTTAATTCTTTGTATTAATGTTTATATTTCTCCTGAACTATAAACACTCTTTGTCCTGACATTTAAATTGTTTACTATTAGAGGTTTAATTTTGTATTAGTCACTAATGAAATAGAAAAAGTCACCAGAATGTAGAAAGAACACTAGTGACTAAATGTTGAGAAAATTATTTTCTATGAAATATTAAAATACTGTTTACCTGTCTGTCAAGGAAACCAAGCCAAATCAGTAGATTTGTTAAATTCTTCAACAAAACATTTCCCAAGAACCATGACCTCAACCAAGATCATTTCAAGATAAACAGCCCATGGAAAAATGTAAAATACATTTTTAAGTAAAATATATGGCAAGGCCTTAAATCCTTATTACCATTTTATATTCATCCAGGAAAAGAAATCAAGCCCCAAGGTAAAAATTGTCAATTACTGTCATTTTTTTGTTGCACTCTAAGTGTTCAATTATATCACAAAAAATTTTAGAAAGTACTCATTTAATTAAAACATGAAATCTTCAAACTACCTATAGCTCTCCCTAGCTTGTAAATTAGCACATTTCCCCTGAAATAAAGTCCCTTCCCTATGTTCACCAACAACATGCATGACAGATGTGAGCAGTACCATCAAAGCACTTTCTACTCTTGTTTTCTCTTTCTTCTTCTTACAAAATGGTAACAACATTCTTATTTTAGACATACGTACCCTTTAGTATCATGCTTAAGAATCTGGACAATATGATGATTCATTATGAAAAGCAATCATGCTGTACATTGATGAATGACTATTGACAAAATGATGTCTATCATTTAAAGGAGAAAATGTAATTGAGACTTTAAATTCCAAATAAAATACTATAACTCAAATGACACTGACTAGCTGTGAGCTTCTAGAAGTCACCCACCTGGGGCAGCATGCGATTTTCTTCCTCCAGCTGTCTTACTCTTGCCTCCAGCTGCCTAACATAGGACAAGGTTGATTCTAAAATTGAAAAGAAAGAACTCACATTATACACACAGGTCTTGTTTGGTACACTGTCAGGCTACTTCTGGCTCCATTTATTTAAATCAGGTAGTGACTACTTAGTCTGATATTTAGAAAAAAAAAGATCTCACCCCAGAAAAACTATAACAGAAGCCATTAAAACTCTAAGCAGTTTGAACAATTGCACAATGTTAAGGAGAATCAGAGAAATATATAGGTGGTAAGACTGTAGGTGTCTGCACACCATGCAGCCTTCAGAACATTAGACATTTTGAAGATAGTTATTCCCCCTTTTCTATTTACTTTGTGCATTTTGAGCTTTCCCACACATAAGCCTTCTTATAATATTCATTATAACCAAGCTAAATTACAAGGTCTTTTAAAAAATTGAAAATAAAATATTTTGAATACCGAGCTCCCTTCATTTTCTCAATAAACTTTTCAAATCTTAAGAGGAATGGTTTGTTCTTCTCACAAATCTATAGATACCTATGACTGTATTTAGACAGCAGCTACAAAAGGGCTAAATAATAAAGCTAGTCTGAATTTTGACTTGATTTTGGCTCAAGTTTTTCCCTATTTAGGTAAATCAGGGCAGACTTGAAATTTGTTGCTTTCATTTCTTCAACATGCTCAGGTGTATGCTGACAGATCAGAATCAGCATCATGTTAGTATCTGTTCCATAACGAAACACTAGATTTTATAGCTTTACATTATGAAAATGTGGTCCACATGTGGAAAAGGTGGAGTTTCATTCTGAGCCACCATTTCACAGCAATGCTTCTTCATTAAACCAAAAATAATCCAGAGTGCAGCATCATACTGCAACATAGCTGAAATTCATTCCTTAGCCAACAGCAAACATACTTCAGGTATAGTGAAATGTACATGACCAAAGAATCCCTCCAGAGCACACTTCCACAGTTAATATTAAAGCAACAGATCCTCAGTGCATGTTCTTCGGCCTCAAAAATACAAGAGTAAGAGGCAAGGCCAACTTGGTAGTGGATTTAAGAGGACAGCATTTGAAGCCCCTGATAGTCTGCGCTTAGGATGACTATGTGTGCAAATGAATATCTTGACCTGAAATTCGTCATAGAAACTCTATAAAAAATATATGAAAATTGGTTATATGAACCCAGTTCCATTTTGTGACCTCCAAGGCAACAAAATAACATTTTATTTTCTTAAAACACCTAAGAAACTTCAGTAATTCACAATATAAAAATTAAACTCACCCCTAACTGGTTTATAGCCTCCCTGTTCTCATAAATGTTTGCAGAAGTCCCCATCACTAACATTAATAGAATCATCCACTGATCTCATGCCAATGGTGATGACTTGCCTTGAGCATTTCTCAACAAGACAGAAGAAACACAAGGTAAAGGAAACTGATGACATTTGCTAAAAATATGTTCTCATTCTTTTTTAGCTCAATGAAATGTTATGTGTTTGCCTTACGGACTTCAAGAGGGGAAAAAGTGTCTGGCATAAATGAATAACAAACTTACTGATTTCATGAATCTGTTCTCGTCTAGCAAATGAATAAGTGATTTGCTGGTCATCAAAATATGAATGTATAACAGATTCCCTGATTTACAGTTCTACAAGCTCCCCTCTCTTAAAAAAAAAAAATTGATAAATATCATTGAAGTGAAAAGGTGCTCAGAAACAGTCTACGTAAACCATGAACAGCTGAAATCCTTTTATACTTTGTTCACAATTTATACCCTATCTTTATTGTACTTACTGCACTATCCTTAAGGCTAGGATACTGAAAGGAGCTGAAATGACACTATACAGAGTGATTTAGGTGGCAGCTGAAAAATGCTACTGAATGAATTTTAACTCAATAACTATCTTCAGTCACTTTAATCTATTTCTTGTCTTTAAATCTTTGCAGTTTACATATTTGATGACTTCATTAAGTTTCTACTTATATTACAAAAGTCATATCATGTCAATTCCCAAAAATGGGAAATTCTTAAATTTGGAAAACATTCCTTAACTGCAATTTTTACTGTCAAGTTACAACAGATGAAGTCCAAATATTTGTTTCAAAGCATTCACTGCAAATATGGGTGGGGACAGGAAATGATAGGGAATATTTTCAGACAGGCAACATTAGGAGAAAAGTTAGCTCTATAGTAAAGGGAGAGGTAAGGAAAGCTTTGAGTTCAATTGTTCCACACAAGTATTTATTGTGTCACTGATGTCTGTCAGGGCACTACTGGGGTTGGGATGAAGAGAAGGCCAGTTACTGGAAGTCTTTAAGTTTCTCAAAACGCAGACTCCATTTTAAGATTACATGCCCATGTGCTGTGTTCCAGAAGGTCCTGTTCTTCCAGGTTCAGTTTCTGTTGCCATTATTACTTAACAATGAACAGATACAATGAATGGAAAGACTCCTCATGTATGTGTGTGTACGTGTGTATGTGTGTGTATGTGTGTGTGTACATGTGTGTACGTGTGTATGTGTATGTATGTGTGTGTACGTGTGTGTGTGTGTGTGTGTGTGTATGGAGGGAGAGGGGACAGGAAGAATAGCTGATCTGCATAAATAAATACAAGAATTCACACTGTTCACTGTTCAGTTCATCAAGAAACTGATTATATACTGGTTTTACATGGGAGTAGAGCACGCACACTTTTTTTCTAGAATATACTAGAAGATCATCACTGAATCCCTGAGTCCCTATATGAAGAGCTATTGAGGAACTATTCAATCTCTCAATTGTGACATGACAGAAAAACAAATATTTCTTTTGTTAAACCCTTATGACTTCAAGATTTGTTACTGCACCATAGGCTGGGCAAGCCTGACTACTAGTACATAACCGATCATGGTACAGAAAATATGTAAACATTTTAATAAAACATAATAGAATAAAGTGTAAGAAATTCCACTTCAAAAAATACACCACAATCCACATCCTAGTCCTAGCTGATCATCAGAAAGGAAAGATAAAATCTTGTAAGAAAGAAGAGCCCTTTGTGTGCTGGAATGTATTTGACCTTGTCTGTGACAGTCCCTTCTCCAGGCTGCTGCATCCTTTCCCTTCCTTTCTCAAGGACCTTCCAGAGTGGTGTCAACTCTAAGATAAGCTGGTCTTTCATTATACCCACAGAGTGTGGAGTGCAGCTATGCTCCCAAGAAAAGTATATGACAGAAATAAGTGTTTTTATTACAAAATGATACATACATACATGTCCACGTACACACACACAACTGCATTAGAACATGCTATCATTTGAACTGATGGCTACATTTATATCAATGGCTGACAGCTGTTAAAACAGATTTCAGGATGTCATTTTTGGCTTTCAGAACTGTGAGGATGAGGTTCCAAAGGAGCAGCAAGATTCCCTGCAGAAAATAGCCAAATATGAGGCTATGTCCAACATATTAAAGAAGGATGCTATCTTCAAGGAGTGTATAAAGAGTTGAGGGGAGATAAGGAGGGAAAAAAATAAAGCAATAACATGATATTCAGAGCTGAATCATGTGAAACAGGAGTACACCAAGATCAATACTGTCTGTAGTTCTTCTGAAGAAACCTCACTAATGGATCAACAAGAGCTTCAGAGATCAGACAGAAGTCAGTGAAGTAACAGGATGGACAAGAATGACCCTGCTATAAACAAGGAAGAGAGAAGGAATTTACATGAAAGAGAAGGGGATATACTGGGAGCAGACAGAGGAGAAGCCAGGTACGTTCCAGCCTCATGGATCTGAAGAACCAATGTCAAATCACAGATATGCAGATGGTGAGATTTGCTTTTTACTTCTGCCAAGGGCATTTTCTATTTCCACCCTTGGGAATCTACAAACATCTACACATTAGAAAAGCTAGGTGAAGCAAACAATACCACTGTGAAAATCCAATGACATTCTCAAGATTTTCTGGGTAAATCTTGATCACATTTTCAAGGCAGAAACCATTCTCTCCATGTATCTCATTTTTTTTAACCTATATGGAACATGAGTTCACAGTATCTCTTGCAATAAAACTAGTCAAAGAAACAGTCACAAGAATTCCAGTAATATACATCTTCTAATTGATTCCACTTTTAGAACTGAAATATACCTAAACAATTCCCTAATCTAACCTATCCCTAATCCCGACTCATTTGGCAGATGAGAGAATAAAGTCCAGAAGCTAGTGAATTTGGCCTCCAACACTGGGGATTAGCTACATACATTCAAAAGATTTTGTTTCATTCCTGGGGCATCACAGGGATTCCCACTGCAGATCTTCTAATCACTGAGATGTCAAGCTTCTCACACAGATCATTAAATTCTAACGTCTTTTATTTTTTCCTGATTTTAGATATTCTGGATGGACTTTTACCTTTAAAATAACTTGATATTCTCCTTGGACAACATCTTGGACTTGATTTCACTTCAATTTACCTGAAATGCGTTCAGTCATATAAAGTAGGTTGACTTTTTTTTTTTTCTCTGCTAGTTTGAAAATACCCTGGTCGACATACTAAACCCTCTATTTTCCCCCTTGGTTTCTAAAGTGGTGTTTCTCTCCCTGGAGGACTCCCATCCATGAAATCAGCCATGAGTTACCCTGATCATTGTACCCAAAAGATTTACTGTTGATATTTGCAACTGTCTAAGGTTTGTCAAACTTCTAAGCGGTTTTGATTTGACAAAGTGCCATCTGGTCTTTAAGATTTCAGGGCAAAAAATAAAATTTGGTAATGGTCCATTCTAAAACACATTACAGCATTTGGAAGGATGTGCAGGAGAAATGTCATCTGGAAGACTTTTGCCACTGTGGGTTTACAGGTCTCAGCTTTTCTGAGGCTAAGTTAGTCTCCCTCAGTCAGAGAAAGTCCAACAGCCAGATGATTTCAAATCTGTAGGCAATCTCTTTAATAAACCCCAAACTCTAAAGACACTCCTTGAATTAGTTCCAAATTAATCCCACCATCCACAGGACTTTACATATTCCTGAGGGAAAGTCTTCAGAACTATATATTTTAAAAATTATTACGATTCTATAAGTGTTACTCTTTCTTCCTCAGGCAAGCAATGTTCAGCCTCCTACTTAAGAATTAATATTAGCTTGAGAAGTACAAGTGATTACCATTTCTCACTATAATTTGATGCTTTTCTTATTAAAAAAAATCTTGTTGGCATCAGCATTTTAGGATTTGCCTGGATATTTAACTCAAACTGTTTTATTGGCAGAGATAGAATTTTTTATTTTTAATGGGATCTTTAATTGTCCTCAGTAGGTTAAAAAAATGATGTCAGGTCTTGCTCTGGTTCATCATCTATGAAGCTAATTCTACTCCTGTCAGACCCTTCTCTACATGGCAATCTGAAAGAAATATGAGATGGTTATTTTCTGTTCCAGTCCTCCCATGTGGAAACCTGTTCACTGTTTTTCACTGGCCCCAACTTCTCTTAGCTCTGGGTCTCGGCCCACACCTTCCCTGCCAAATAATCTTTCTCTGCCTAGTCCATACTCCTTATTCCTCTATGCATGTTATGAAAAACAGCTTTATAATGAGATTCAGCAAAGATTTCCACCTGCATATGCTGCTGGGCTAGTCTCTACCTCTGATAATCAATAAATGAATAATTTTAAATTCTTCTCCCTCCATAAGTGCCTTTCAATTTCCCTTATCATTTGCCAAGAAATCATATATTGAGTGTCCTGGGATTTTTCTTTACATAGTTGTTTATGTTGTTGCTGTCATTCAGTCGCTAAGTCGTGTCCGACTCTTTGAGAGCCCATAGACCACAGCATGCTAGGCTCCTCTGTCCTCCACTATCTCCCAGAATTTGCTCAAATTCATGTCCACTGATTCAGTGATGCTACCTAACCATCTCATCCTCTGTCGCCCCAATCACTTCCTGCCCTCAATTTTTCCCAGCATCAGGGTCTTTTCCAATGAGTTGGCTTTTTGCATCAGGTGACCAAAGTATTGGAGCTTCAGCTCAGTCCTTCCAATGAATAGTCAGGGTTGATTTCTTTTAGGATTGACTGGTTTGATCTCCTTGCTGTTCAAGGGATTCTCAAGAGTCTTCTCCAGCACCACAGTTCAAAAGAGAGCATCAATTCTTTGGCACTCAGCCTTCTTTATGGTCCAACTTTCACATCTGTACATGACCACTGGAAAAAACTATAGCTTTGACTATGCAGACCATGGTCAGCAAAGTGCTTTCTCTGCTTTCTAATACACTATGTTTGTCATAGCTTTTCTTCCAAGCAGCAAGTGTCTTTTAATTTCATGGCTGCTGTCACCATTTGCAGTGATTTATATGTTACTTATTTGCACATTTTCATTTCTTGCCCAAATATGCTACATTAAAACATTCCCTTAAACCCTACACAGTAACTGCTGGTGTTCCCTGCAGGGATTTAATACACACTTGTTGATTTCCTGTAATATCACTTCTTGGTGTTCACCAATAGTGAATATCTGCTGTGTACCAAACACTGTTCTAGATACTGCAGATAAAGCAGCAAGCAATAGCAAGAGCGATAAGGATGTGAGTTCATGATAGCACATTCCAGAGGGGAAGACAGACAATGGAAAGCAGATACACTCTTTTGTGAAGGCAATATGAGAAATAAAGGCAGCAAAACAGAGATCTTGGGAAGAGAGATGAGCACAAGTAGGGCTGCATTAGGGAGCCTGGCCTGGGAATTCTCTGGGGAAGACAAGCTGCAAATAAGTCAACTTTGCAAATGGCTTGGGGAAGAGAATTCTCCAAATCAGGGAAGGGTGTGCACAGGCTCTGCTGCAGAGAGTCCCTTCTGGGGTCTAGCTGTGAAGGGGAAAGGGACAGCAGCTTGAAACTGGGACCTGTTTATCTCATCACCTTTCTCCACTACTTACATTTTTAAAAAACTTTGTGTTCTCTTTGGCTATTTACACTTAGACCTAGACTTTAATCCTTTGACTGTTAGGTTTTCTTTGTGACAAACGCCTTAGCATTCCACTTGGCTGCACCCTCTCACATACCCTGCTTCCCCCTATCAGGAAATTCTGTTGATCTTGCTGCCAAAATATACTGAAAATCCAACCTCCTACTAGTCTCCTAACAGGTGTCCTCTCTTCTATCCCTATCTCCTTTTCTGGATCTATTATCATGCAAGATCTATATCAAACCCACAGCAGCCAGGGTTTACTTCCTAAAATGATGTCCGATCACGTCAATTCTTTAAAACACCCCAGGAGCTCACCATTTTGCTCCACATAAAAGTCAAAGTCCTAGGGCTCCTTTGGTGGTCCGGTGGCTGAGAATCCGCCTGCCAGAGCAGGGGACACGATTTCAATCCCTGGTCCATAAAGATCCCGGACATGCCAGGGGGCAACTAAGCCCGTGCACCACAACTAACTAAGCCTGTACTCTGTAGCCCAGTAGCCACAACTACTGAGCCCACTTGCCCCACAGCCCCTCCTTCAAAATGAGAAGCCACTACAATGAGAAGCCCACACGCCACAACTAGAGAGTAACACCCCTGCTCTCCGTAACTGTGCAAGCAACCAAGACTCGGTGCAGCCCAAAATAAATAAACATATACTCTTAAAGTCAAAGTCCTTAAAAAGCCCAGCAGGGCCCCATATGACCTGGACACCTGGCAAGTCTCTGACTTCACGACCTCGCACCTCAGCTCCAGCCCCCAGGCTTCCTTTCTATTCCCGAACATCCCAGGGACACACATGCTTCTGTTGTCCAGCTTCTGGGCTGCTCATCCCAGGGAGATGCTTGGCTAATTTCCTCACTCCTACAAGTCTCTGTGCAGATCCCTCCCTCTCAATGACACTTACCAAGCCTACTTCATTTAATTTGCAAACTGCCCCCACCTCCACCCACATCTTCCTGATCTCTGGTAGCCTGTTCTATTTCCCTATTTTTCTTCAAAATATGTTATCACCTTCTATCATACAAACTGTCTTATTCACATGCTACGTTTACTGTAGAAGCCCCATCTCTCCTCCTCAGAATGTCAGTTCCAGGAGGCAGAGATCTTTGCTGTGTTGGGTGATGCACTCCACGTGCCTAGAATGGTGTCTTGCACCATAAAAATTTATTGAACAAGCCAATAAACCAATTACACAGACAGTGCCCTGAAAGGACACTATTTCATAGGATAAGTCTGCATATTTCAATCACACCAGGTAAGACAGTTTGTATTTGAACGGAGCCAATATCAATTTGGTTGTGCCACTGAACATGAAGAACATTCTACAGAACATTAAACTTTGGATGGAAACACTGGAGAGGTTCTCAGATTATGTCAGATCTAATCACTAGTGGGCCATTTCGGTAAGAAAATCTAAAATGTGTTTTCATCAGGCTCAAAAATTTTTTTTCTGTATTGGGGAGGGTGGTGCATGGAGAGTGAAAAAGGGCAAGAAGGAAAGTCAAGGTGAGGGGGAGTAGGAGGAATAGACAGACAAATATAAAAAGAGTCATGGGAAATGTGTCAATATGAAGCATTTCTGCCACTAGGATCTTGGAACACAGTATTTCCAGCTGGAAATCTGCTTAAATTGATAAGTTTCCCCATTTTGGTTAGAAATGCCACTGGAAGGAATTTAAACTTCACCTGGACAATCTCCTCCCAGCCCATCCCTGTGACGGAGGGGTGTGTGAGGGGGAAGGCAGGGGAGCAATCACAGCTGTGGGGCTTGGGGCAGGGGCCAGCTGAGCAGGCCCTGAGTGAGGGGCTCTGAGCTGGCAGAGAGCAGCCTGAGGAGGGCGGAGAGCAGTGGTCAGTGTCGAAACAAGGTTATGTTTCTTCATGAAGAGAAAAACCTGTCATTTCAAGGGAAAAGAGAACAGAGCATTGTGCTGTCCTGTTTATTTTAATCCGAATGAAGGCTGGAAATGAAGGCCTTTCCCGAGAATGCTTTGACAGGAAAAATCACAAGTGCTATCTCCTGAGAGTGCCATGCAAGGGATATGTTTTTGGAAACAATTCAGAGTTTATTTCACTAATTATTTTCTATAAAAAAGTAAACAGTCAAATGAGTATGGAAATCCAATGATGTGCACATAAACCAATTTAGAAAACAGAAAAGAAATTCAAGGCCTATGTCTTAGCTTTGTTCCAGAAAATAATCACTGAACATTTTTCAAGTTTCTCTTCTTTCCAAATAAGAGTGTTTTTAGACTGAGAGAGAAAGGCATTTTGTTGCCTATTTGCCAACATCCACCTGTACCTATTCCTTGGGAATTAGTGCCTGGTTGTTTCAGCTTCCATTTCTCTTCAGAAACTAGAGGCTCCATATGGCAAGTCCTTGGCCTTATAGTTACACTCCGAGCTGTCCTATGACTCACACAGTGCTGTGTGTGAAGGTGTCCCATAACTTTTGGTTGAAGAAATGAATGAATGTCCTCATCATTCGGTTCCCAGCTGCTCTGGTTGCTCTCTAAGTTTGGTGTTCCCAGAACAGTTTAAAACAAATTTAACTCGAAATCCAGTCAAATTTCCACCAGAAGATCACCAATAACAAGCAATCTAAACCGATGTTTGGCTTAGAGGAAGCTTGTGTGCCTTCAAATTGCTTTCCCTTTGACTTTGCTTTTTGAAAGCATCAACCCTATGAAGGAGAAAGTAGATAAGTAACACTGAACTGGCCTAAAGGACTGGTGACTCTATGGAAAATATTTCAAACTCTAAATAGCTGTTTAGTGTATCATTTTAACAGTTACTCTGGGTTAAAATGTGCCTTACTTTCCACTGTTATGACACTGCTGCTGCTGCTGTTGTTATTTCCCAGGGAAAAATGACTGCCTTTTCCCAATGCTGGAGGATAAAAATTCATGTCATTTTAAGAAATGTAACAATTTCCTTCAATGTATGTGGCCCCCTTGTAAGTGCATCTTGTCATCACTGTCAATGAATGAACAAGGAAGCAAATCTATAAGAAAACAGATTTTCAAAAGACAATAAGCCTATAAAATTTTTTTAGGATAATTATTTTGATTTTTATGTATATTTAGGTGTTTGTAAAAGCCTACATACAATAGCTTTTCATTGTCATACTTTTCTGCAAAATAAAATATTTTTATGGCATTGTACAGCAAAGCATCATTAGTTTGAATTTCATCAATTGGGAATTCATAAAAATTTTGTTTATTTCAGCTTATATATAATCTCTGCATTGGCTATGAAAAGTAGTGGGCAAAACAAACTCAGAGTATGACAATTAAGGAATAATTGCCTTACATAAGAAAAGCAAAGTTTTCACAATGTTTTAGCATTATCTATCCACACACAAAGTGATATAGATAGATAATGGATGAGTCTATTAGATAATGGCTAAATAGTTTAGATAATATTTGAAAGACCACATACTGTGGAGCTTTTTTTTTTTTTGGTGAGCTATTTTAGTTGTATTAACAAGCACTTTGGACTCAGTTAACATACATTTATTAAGTAATTACTATGTGCTACACTCTCATGTGCTATACTCACTCTACTGAAAACAAACAAAAAGAGCTCCTCTGCTCAAGGAGCACTCAAGTATGGAAGACAGACGGACATGCAAACACCAACACAGAAGTAAGCACACTGCTCCCCTATACACTCACCACAACTTTAGCTGAGATCTAGATAATCAGAGAAGACCCAAGGCATCCAAACTGAAGCTTGAATGTAAAGATTCTGGGAACAAACTTTCCAAACAGCAAGAATAAAATCTGGAAAGCCCCCAAGAAGGGGATGAGCCAGAGGCTCTCAACAACAAAAAAAAGACTGTAGTGGTCCGAGAGAAGTGAGGGGAGACGAAGTTGGAGGAGGAGAGACAAGATCCATGGTGTCAGTGAATCAACAAAAGGAGATGCGATTTTATACTATTTGGAGCAGGGATCATTAGGGAAGGGAGGCTGGTACGTTACAGCGGCATCAGTTCAACGTGTTGGTCACCTGGTGTGAAGAACCGACTCATTAGAAAAGACCCTTTTGCTGGGAAAGATTGAAGGCAGGAGGAGAATGTGAGTGTCAATTCCTAGGCAGGTTGACAAGAAGTTCAGGGTCTCTGAGAAGGAGAAAGGTGTCTGAGGCTCTCAAGGAGGAGATGGGAGTCTGGCATGCTCAAGGAGGAGGAAAGGACAAACTTTTTTTTTTTTTTTCCTACATTTCTTCAGTTCAGTCGCTCAGTCATGTCCGACTCTTTGCGACTTCATGAATCACAGCACACCAGGCCTCCCTGTCCATCACCAACTCCCGGAGTTCACTCAGACTCACATCCATCGAGTCCGTGATGCCATCCAGCCATCTCATCCTCTGTTGTCCCCTTTTCCTTCTGCCCCCAATCTCTCCCAGCATCAGAGTCTTTTCCAATGAGTCAACTCTTCGCATGAGGTGGCCTAAGTACTGGAGTTTCAGCTTTAGCATCATTCCTTCCAAAGAAATCCCAGGGTTGATCTCCTTCAGAATGGACTGGTTGGATCTTCTTGCAGTCCAAGGGACTCTCAAGGGTCTTCTCCAACACCACAGTTCAAAAGCATCAATTCTTCGGCACTCAGCCTTCTTCAGAGTCCAACTCTCACATCCATACATGACCACAGGAAAAACCGTAGCTTTGACTAAACAGACCTTAGTCGGCAAAGTAATGTCTCTGCTTTTGAATATGCTATCTAGGTTGGTCATAACTTTTCTTCTAAGGAGTAAGCGTCTTTTAATTTCATGGCTGCAATCACCATCTGCAGTGATTTTGGAGCCCAAAACAATAAAGTCTGACACTGTTTCTACTGTTTCTCCATCTATTTCCCATGAAGTGATGGGACCAGATGCCATGATCTTCAGTTTCTGAATGTTGAGCTTTAAGCTAACTTTTTTACTCTCCACTTTCACTTTCATCAAGAGGCTTTTTAGTTCCTCTTCATTTTCTGCCATAAGGGTGGTGTCATCTGCATATCTGAGGTTATTGATATTTCTCCCAGAAATCTTAGTAAGGATTTTATAACAAAACTACACCCTGCTTGAGGGAAATTTCTTCTTCCTGAAAACCTTCTGACTAATCCTGTTCTTTCTATTGTTAAATTCTAATCCTGTTATCTTAAAATGTAAATTGTGGGAATGGGTCTAGTAAGATATTTACGACCTTGAGACATTCTTTTGATTTATTGTAATAACCAATTGAAAAAGTATATAACTCCTTTTTCTAAGACTAGCGAGGGTCAGGAGCTTTCTTTGTCCCTTTTCACTGTAATAAAACTCTGCTACACAAAAGCTCTGAGTGATCAAGCCTGGTCCCTGGTCCCAAAGCCAAATCTTCTTCTTCAGAGATCATGAATCTGACATTGTTCACTGTAAGCTATCGAAGGGAATGACAGAGGATGAGATGGTTGTATGGCATCAGCGATTCAATGGACATAAGTTTGAGCAACCTCCAGGAGATGGTGAAAGACAGGGAAGCCTGGTGTGTTGCAGTCCATGGGGTTGCAAAGAGTCAGACACAACTGAGTGACTAAACAACAACAAATCTCAAAGTCCTATTAAATACACCCAACACAGGGCACCCTGGATATGTTCATGATGGTTTTCATGCCCTTTGATTTCACAGACACCTGATCATAGTGCAGGAGGGAGGGCAAGTTCTAAGAAAACTTTGCATCTTTCTCCATTCCCAAAGATTCAATCATCTTGTCTCACTAAACAGTTACTAGGCAACAAACAACAGACTAATCAATTTGGTCAAGCAAGTGTATCAGATGATACCCATAATAGCTAATAATTTTAATTTGATTATCATTTATCAAGCAATTCACTAAAGGGGCAAAGGCATTTTTCACATGCAATACTGCATTCAATCCTGACTGCAAGATCATGAGAAACGCTGGACTGGAAGAAGCACAAGCTGGAATCAAGATGCCGGGAGAAATATCAGTAATCTCAGACACGCAAATGACACCACACTTATGGCAGAAAGTGAAGAAGAACTAAAGAGCCTCTTGATGAAATTGAAAGAAAAGAGTGAAAAAGTTGGCTTAAAACTCAACATTCAGAAAACTAAGATCATGGCATCCAGTCCCATCATTTCATGGCAAATAGATGGCAGCGGCAGACTTTATTTTGGGGGGCTCCAAAATCACTGCAGATGGTGATTGCAGCCATGAAATTAAAACACACTTGCTCCCTGGAAGTAAAGCTATGACCAATCTAGAAAGCATATTAAAAAGCAGAGACATTACTTTGCCAATAAAGGTCCATCTAGTCAAAGCTATGGTTTTTCCATTAGTTATGTATGGATGTGAGAGTTGGACCATAAAAAAAGTTGAGCACCAAAGAATTGATGTTTTTGAACTGTAGTGTTGGAGAAGACTCTTGAGAGTCCCTTGGACTGTAAGAAGATCAAATCAGTCAATCCTAAAGTCAGTCAGTCCTGAATATTCACTGGAAGGACTGATGTTGAAGCTGAAACTCCAGTCCTTTGGCCACCTGATGTGAAGAACTGACTCGACAGATATGAGTTTGAGCAAGCTCCAGGAGTTGGTGGTGGGCAGGGAAGCCTGGCAGGCTGAAGTCCATGGGGTCGCAAAGAGTCAGACACAACTGAGCGACTGAACTGAACTGACCTTCAAGTAAGCCAGAGTCAGCCAAAGTAAACCCAGCAAGTTTCTAGTTCAAAAACCACCAAATCACCCCTGGCTAAGTGCTTGGATTTGCCAAGTCATTAGGTGCTACTGAGGTGTAAGTTGCTCAGTCATGTGCAACTCTACGACCCAATGGACTGTAGCCTGCCAGGCTCTTCTCCTCTGTCCATGGGATTTCCCCGGCAAAAATACTGAAGTGGGTTGCCATTTCCTTCTCCAGGGGATCTTCCCAACCCAGGGATCAAACCTGGGTCTCCAGCATTGCAGCCAGATTCTTTACCGTCGGAGCCACCAGAGAAGACTGCCAAATCATTAGAGGGCTTAATGAACACAGATACTTTTTACGACATGCTCTTTGAACAATTTTACAAACTTCTTACAATTCAGAAACCTACAAACTAGTCAATCCTAAAGGAAATCAGCCCAAAATATTTGTTGGAAGGACTGATGTTGATGCTGAAGCTCCGATACTTTGACCACCTGACGTGAAGAACTGACTCTGGGTCTGAAAAGGGTCTGGAAAGACCCTGATACTGGGAAAGACGGCAGAAGGAGAAGGGGACAACAAAGGACGAGATGGTTGGATGGCATCACTGACCCAATGGACATGAGTTTGAGCAAGCTCCAGGAGATTGTGAAGGACAAGGAAGCCTGGCATGCTGTATTCCATGGGGTTCGAAACAGTTGGACATGACTGAGCAACTGAACAAGTATGACAACAGGCTTAGAAGAAAATTCTGCACAAAGGCAAAAAGCAGTTTCTTCTGGCTTGCTGATGTCTAACCTGAGTTGTTTTCACAGCAGCTGCTTTCCTGGATTCGCTTCTGAACTGTTGGGGAACGCAGTGAAATGTTACCCACTCTGCTTATTTTAATGTTGTTTACCATGCTTCCTGGTGATATCAAAATGAAATCTGATATACATCACCTCGTAGGAAGCTGGACAGAAGTTGGTTATTCCCCCAAGGTGAATATCTCAACACAGTATTTCTAAAGTAATCATCCTTGGCCACAAAATCCTATAGACACTCAAAGTATGTATCAATACTTAATGAGTCATGAGAAACAAGAGCAGGTACAATGAACTTGTATACCTGAAGTAACTGTAATCACCAAACAATGATGTCACAAGCTCCATACACTCTGAAATTATACACACAACAATGGAAAGCATATTTTAACTTCATTTTGGCCCTGCAATGAATTTACTAAATGCTGTTTATACTAATTTCCAGATTGATAATGTATTATCCTAGAAATGTTATGTGTTGTATTATAAAATGACATCATTGAATCAATGACTTTTATTCACCCTCACAAAATATAAGAGAGCTTCTTTAACTTTCAAAGCAGATGGAATTGAAAATCTTTACGTTTTCACTTGTGTTAACTCTTCTCAGTGCAGTCTCTATTTAGGGAAAACCTTAAGTTATAAATAAAAGAAATGCATAAGTCAAAAAGTAAAAGAAGAAATAATATAGAGTGTGAAATCCTAAAATAAACTATGAAGTCCACATTCCTTAGGGAAGGGACTGTGCTTTTTTTCTTTTTCTTTATAACCCAAGTCTGGCACCAATTATTTAACTTCAAATAGATGTTAAACTAAGGTGCATGCCTCTTTAACATGAAAATGACCTTTGAGTATTTTAAGAATTAAAAATGTCTCTATAAAGTTCAAGTGTATGTGAGCTGAAAGAAAGTCCAAGCAGGTGACTTTAAGGAAGAAGTGTAACAGTGAATAAAAGCAGCAGATGTGCAAATCAGATCACAATAAAAACATTTCCCTTTAAAACACATTAAGAAAAAAGGTCTACCTGGTCTCAGGTGGGCTGAGTGAAGGATTCTAATTAAAACAATAATTAAATGATGTTTTTATACCCTTGGGAAAATTCCATTCTAAAGAGATATCTTAGGGCATGCTAGGTGGTAGGAGACTGGTTAAAGAGGTACCCCTTGCCTATGTATTCCGCCCATTAATAATTATTATTTTAAACATTATTCTATTCCTACTCCTCTGGGAGTACACTGCTCTGGGGGTGGGTAACATCATTGTGAAAAGAATTATGAGTCTAATATTTCTCCTTGAGAATAAAGCTATGCAGGAATTTACAACAATGCAAGAAGAGGGGCAGGATTTTATAAATATATCCTTCTCCCCTCTATGGACAGCTCAGCTTTCTGCCATTAGCACCAACAAACTAACCGGGGCTCCTGCTTATGGCTATTGGCTTAGCATATTAATCGAGAAAAGGCTTCTTAAATCATCACATTTGACCCAGGAGTGGGACAAGATAAAGTATTTTTAATTTGCTGTCTGTCCATAAGTACTCAGGAACATTAAGATAGAATAAAACAGTAGGTCCATGGCCCATGTAAATTCAAATCCATGGAAAATGAAGAATGCCTCTTAAATTTACAAATGTATATATCTTTCCATAATGTCCATTTTAATGAACTGATTTATAAAGAGATAAATTGTCTTCGTCTAAATAGCAACTCACTTGAAATTTATTTTCCTATTGCTCTCTGTGCAGCCCCCAAAGACATTCATCTGGGATCTGGTATAGACTAGAGGTGAAGAGCATGGAGCCAGACTGCCTGAGTTTGCATCCTCACTCAACCACCTCCTCTGTAGCCTTGTGTGAGTTATCAAACTCAGTTTCCTCATTTGCAGATGGATCAGTAACAATCATCCACTCATGAGGTAGGTACTGAGTGAGTTGCCAGGTAGAAGCACCTAGGACAGTGCCTGGCACCTAGGGTAAGCCCCAGCTATTCTTAATTCTTGCCTCCCTTCTAGTGCTCAGTGTGGTTCTGAGGCCACCACCAGCACCACCGGCCCTCTGCTGTGGAGCAGGCTGCTTGCTTGGCCCTCCTCCTTCCAGATACTCGATGGCAGACAGGACTGTGCTCCACACGTGTGCGGTCTCCTATGCACATGCATTTCACAGGCTCTTCAGCCTTGCTCTCTGGCTACTTTGTCTCAGCCATACACGTGAACCCTGGGAAGTCACACCTTTCACTGAGCGCAGCCTGACCACTGCATCAAACACTGAACATCAGCAAAGAGAATCTGTGAGATGGGAGTGAAAACCAGCTGAATACAAATGGGTAAGAAGATTCAAAGGAAAGGGAATGCCTATGTTTGGGAGCAGCACTAACTAAATGTGCACACATCTCATTTCATTAGTCTTTATAAAGTGACTAGTGACCCTCTGGCTGTTAATGAACACTGAATTTAGGCCAAAAAAGCATAATTTTTTTATACAGCAAATAGTTGAATGTTTTGAACACGGAGCTATAATGGAGAACAAACAACAGATAAGCATGAAAATAAAATAATTTCAAATGTGCTAAGGGTGATGAAGGAGTGGCTGGAGAGTTAGAGAAGGACCCTCTAAAGAATGGGCATTTAGGTGAAGAAATAATGACTGAGAGCCATGGTTTAGAAGATGAGCAGTCTAGACAAAAGGGGCAGTGCATGCAGAGGCCCTGTGGTAGAGATGAGCAAAGTACTTATTTTTTTTAATTAGAAAATATAGGGACTTCCTTGGTTAAATGGTTAAGGATCTGCCTTGCGATGCGGGAGACATGGGTTTGATCCCTGGTCAGGGAACTAAGATCCCACATGCTGTGCAGCAACTAAGGCCACAACTACTGAATCCTGGGTGCAGAACGAGAGTTTGTTCACCACAACGAAAGATCCCACATGATGCAACAAAGACCCCCATGTGCTGCAACTAAAACCTGATACTACCAAATAAAATAAATAAATATTAAACAAAAAATAGTTGAGTACAATTAAAAAGAAGAGTATTAGGCACCAGGTCTATATCTAGTGGTTAGGTTCATGTGATCCCTTCAGGTCTAAAACTCCATACATCTCTCTAGAAGGTGATGTATTGGTAGGCATAGATAAGGCAGATTAAACTGGCTCTCACACTCTGGACTGACTATACAAAAACGCCAGAGGAAAGCATTTCAGTAGATGACGTGCATAAGCGGTCATCACAAGAATACAGAAGATGGATTGGATTTTATAAGTTTTGTTATTATCTCGTTGGTCAAAGAAAAAGTAAAGTGGTCAAAGACAATCCCCCATCTTCACAATTTAAAGACCCTGGGACTTGAGGATGAAGGAGATGCGGAGAGAGAAGGTGGGACTTGGAGATGAGACAACAGCCAAGCAGATACATGAATGACCTGGAGTTTAAAAAATCATTAAAAAACTTTAAATTTCAAAGGCTGTTCAGGAACATCAGTCACACTGCTCTGCAGGAAGTCTGAAACAAACACCCTCTTCAAGTCCCTTCTGAAAAATTCTTTTCCAATTATGAAGACAACTCCAATATTTTAGGTAAAATTTCCTCTTAATGAGGGAAGAGAGAGTCTGAGGATGGATAAACCGAGTTGCCTGGCTAAGTATTTAATTTCTCACTCCGTCTGGCAAGTCAAGACAGAAAGCTTTAGTTCATACATTAATATCAACGAAAAATGGCATAATGTTCCTTTAGGAAAAAAGATTTGGGAGAAATGCTACATCCAGCAAAGCCAGCTCAGACTCTCTGGACTACAACCTGCTGGTGCAGGCATGCCCCTTATTAGGGAAGGTAAACTTCCAATTTGGAGAAGGCGGTGGCTCCCCACTCCAGGACCCTTGCCTGGAAAATCCCATGGACGGAGGAGCCTGGTGGGCTGCAGTCCATGGGGTCGCTAAGAGTCAGACGTGACTGAGCAACTTCACTTTCACTTTCACGCATTGGAGAAGGAAATGGCAACCCACTCCAGTGTTCTTGCTTGGAGAATCCCAGGGACGGGAGAGCCTGGTGGGCTGCCGTCTATGGGGTCGCACAGAGTCGGACACGACTGAAGCGACTTAGCAGCAGCAGCAGCAAACTTCCAATTAATGCGGAATTTCTGTTGTAAAAATATCTTCACAGATAAATAGATCAAAGAGAGGCCTCGGAAACCACAGAAACTATATATTTTAATTAAAGTTTGCGGCTCAAAAGGAAAATCTTAAATAACTGGTGCCTCCAAGTCTTTGCTGAATTAGCTTAGCTATGGGAAATACAGGCTTTTAGAAGCAAAAGAAAAATCTTCAGCTTTACCATCTTCCATTTACTATACGCATCTCTTAGAATGTGAGATAGCCTGAGTTAATTCTCCAATATGTGAAGCTAAAATTTACCCTCTGAATAGAAAGTCCACTTGAACACAAAATAGAAGAAAAATTATAACTCTGGCTTAGGAATGTTTTTCCAGCCACAGGTAAGATGAACACAAAAGACATTTTAAAAACCTTTTGACAACTACCATTAGTACTTTCAATTTATTGAATGTCAATGATGCCTGTTTATCATAGAAAAGTGACATTTTGCTACTTTGTGAATAATTGCCTGAAACAGAAGTGGAAATCCTTAACCACATACTTATTCAACAAACATTTTATGGGCAGTCAACCATATGTCTGTATGGAAAACAAATATCCTAATAGAATACATTTAACAGAACATTCCCATACTATGCACATTCTGGACACTTATGCTTTATTTTCACAATAATATCATAACTATTTGACAGGCAGGGTGACAGTGATCTAGTGAAGATTAGTGACTTTTTCTAAGTACTAAGACTGTGTCTATAACTGCAAGCCAGTCAAAGCTTCAACAGAACTAGTCAGTTAATTTCATCAACAGCCTGTCAATTTCTGTCAATAATACCAAAAGTAAAACTCAGGCAAATCACTGGAGTGCTATATCTATGCCCAGGAAAAAATCCAAATGGGATCAGACTGCTTTTGTCCCTAATAACAAAGAACATGTTTTGGGAGAACCATATAAGTGTCTGAATGATCATATAAGCATCCTGGCAAAGATTAATAGTTAAATGCCATCAAAACCAAATGTGGCACTGGGGCAGTTCTTGGAATGATTCCAGAAGGAAACAGGCAACATTTTATTTGAAATTTACAATCTCCTTTGCTGTCAACTGATCCAAATATCTAATTTTCCAACAAATATGTCTCAGGAATATTGTTACTATTTATTATTAACATTGTGCTCCCCTATCACCACTCTATCTGGTCCCAGGTCTGCCAATACCAACTCCACCACTGAACCGACTCCTTCTATCATAAATGGGTGTTCTATGCGTAGCCACCAATCTGAGAAAGTTCCAACTTACAATTAAGCAGGGCAGCTGGGATGGGATTCTTCCTGTTTGAGGTGGACACATTCATTCTCTCAGGTTCTGCACATCCACGTGCCACCGCAAAGGGGAAGTTCCCAAGATCACCCCCTGATACAAAACATTGCCTTGCACACAACAGGGCTTAAGAAGCCCTTCCTTTGAGGAAGTGTGATTTACATATGCTTTTGCCCATCTAAGCACTGTCCCTTTTCTTTGTAAGATCTACAATTCCCACCTGTCTTTCTGTAGTTGGCCCTCGAGTCCTTCCATCTCACAGAGACTCCATGGACTAAGTCGGTCTGTCACAGTCACTCCCATCTCTGAATTCATACCACACTTTGCCTTAACTCAATGTAATGCTACACAGAATAACCCTGGACTCCATGCTCATGTATCCATGAGAACAGTGGTTCTACCTCACTAGTTGTTTCAGTCCCTTGCAGGCAGAAGCTTGGTTGATATTCCATGGTGTCAGGGACAATGACAGACACATAGTATAAGCTGCATAAATACTTTCTATGTGGTAACTATTTTCATTCTCAAAGTCATTTCCATAGCTGGATTCAGTCACTTAAAAAATAGTCACTTTTACTTCCACCAAGTTTTTAATGAAATTTCCCCCATTCCCAAAAGACTTCTGGGAAAAAAGTTATTTATGCAAAATGCAGCCTGATAAAACAATTAGTATTTTTCCCACTCTTGATTACAAAACGTTTAAACAGATTGCAGTTAAGAAGTTACCTCAGCCAATCCAATGGGAGGTGGGGTGGGTGGGCAGAATTCCAAGAGTTTATTTGTAAACCAGTTGTTGGGAAAAAGGAAAACATGTTCCAAGTGACTGACATAATATCCCAGGTTTGGAGGGGCGGGGGCGGTGTTGTTCGTCTTCCAGCAGCCTGTAACTGATCAAGCCAAAGGGGCTGAGAGGAAGAGACACAGCATCAGGGAGGCCGACTTGACGCCCAACATCAAGGCTCTGGGAAAGGAAGGAGGAACAATAGCAGGCACCCTCCACACCCCTTCCTCTAAATCCTGATTGGGAGTCAGGGACCAGTGCTCCCATGCTGGGGGTCAGGAAATTCCAAAGAGCAGTGAGTCTCCACTATAACTTTCAAGAGGGAAGGAACACCAAGTTAAAGTAGAAAGGAAAGGACCATTTGCGGCTCCTCAACTGGATGGGTCATTTGTGTATCCATGGCCTCTTAAATGAATGATGGATGTACTTAGGGTACCCCCCACTAGCAGGCATCTGGGAGATCGCTGAGCACAGTGTTTCTCAAGCTTGAAACTCCCTCATCAAGTCAACAGCTTCTTTGGGAGATGACATGCCATGGTCCATCAGTCTGGGAACCACCGGGCTAAATAAAAATCATTGCAGGTCACTACTGGCTACTGGAAGATAACAAAGAATATTGTAAATCTTGTCAATGTTGAGGGAAGACAAACCATGCAACATTTCCCAAACTATATGAACACAGGATGCTTTTCCAGAAGGCAGCACTGTGCAGGTCACAGGGTGGAAAACACATATGAACCCATCCTCTGTATTTTACGGATGAGACAACTAAGTAATTTCTGGAGACAGCAGGATTACTATATGGAAGAACAGGAATAAGACTCAGAACTGTCCTACTCTAGACATGTACTCTTTCTTCAGAGCACCTCCCAGTTTCTAACTGTGACTCTGACCACAGAATCCATTGCTAGGAAGCTGTGGCTCACCCAACCTTCTCTCCTCACTATCCTAAGGCTCTGCCTTTCCCCTCCCTTCCATAGCTAAGAGCCCAAGCTCATTCAAGACTACCCTTGCCTCCTGAATTACTCTACTCTACCTAATATCAGATCCAGTCTCAACTACCTGCTCACCTGGATCTCTGCAGATTACCAGAATCCTCATCTCAAGGCGACTGAGCCAAAATCTGTTGCCCTTTTCAATGCTGACTACTGCTTGCAGCAACCCCATCTTCTGACACCACACCCTGGCTCCCTCCACAGGCCCGGCCCTGACTATAAGGTCCCCCATAGCCTCAGGGGTCCAAGCAAAGTCCCTGCCCTCCCTGTGAATACCTGGTACTCACATCCCATCCCTGTTCCTTCGCCACCCAGCTAGCTGTTTGTTGCCACAGGCAACATCATGTACCAGGGCCAGGAGGACAACCTTCTGCCAGGGCAAGTATCCATGGTAACCAGATGGGGCCAGCAAATAGAATTAAACTCCACAGATAATTCCCCAAAGTTAGCTTAGCTGATAGATGATTTATCAGAGCAGTGAACATTTGGCAAAACCAAGTACATTGGGCTCCAAATCCTCTTTGTTGCATTGTGGTCTGCTGGGCAAAGACATGGCTTAAAGTGAGAATCTGAAAAAGACAGCAGTCCTAACCTCAACAGACCTAGAGAAAAAACACTGCCCAGAAGATGAAACAAATGCAGGGAGGATGCAAATCAAGATATTAGTTCTCCTTATCACCACTTCAGATTCAACAATATTTATCAAGGGCCTGTGATGTACCAGGTAATATAAGGAATATAAAGAAATGTATAACACACGTGAGATTTGCACAGACTAGTTAGGAAAGTAAAACTGAAATGCATAAGAAGATAAATATGATTTAAAGGACTATTAAGATAAAAACAGAAAGCAAAGTTACCATAAAAAAGAACGTGACTAGCTGTCAACTGAATGGTACAAACAACAATAGCCATGAATGGTCAGATGACAGGATGACAATTACTCATCTCTGCTCATAACAAAAGACTCTGAGGACACAAAAGGCAGTGAGACCATCTGACTCATTAATCCTTTGATCAAATGAGCATGTTAAGCCCTGACCCATGGGAGGGTTAGACAAGATGGCATATATGAAGCAGTATGGAAGCATGAAGAACTCTTTATTTATCATGCTTTTGTATTTCAGGATCAAGAACTAGACCACCAAGTCAATTCTCTTCATGTGAAACTCCAGAAACATTACATCAAATCAGCTTCAGGGCTAGTGAATATTGTCAGATTTTCATAATTAGAGATGAATGTAATTAGCACAGAGAAGACAAGAAATAAATGACATGCTGTGCAGATAGTATTTCCTTTTTGCCAAGTTAAAATCCTTAAACTCACTTTATAAAGTGGACTCTCATAAAGCAGACCATGCTTTCCCTCTGAGACTATACAGTAATTGGATGTTTATTTCTGACCAAGGATTCGGTATCACAGCTGTCACAAATATAATCTACAGTGTCATAAAAGCAAAGATGGAATAATAATAAATCTTCATAATCATAGAACGTACTAAAGTTCTTCTTCAAACCCTATAATAGAGGCATCTTGCATGGTACACAATGATTACACAAAGGACCCAATGCATCATAAATTGTACCTACATCAAAATACAACCCCATTATATTATGAATTCAAACCCAAACCACTGTAGTAACTATAATAAACATTTAATTAAAAATGATTTTCTTGCTGGCTTAGCACTGTCTCCAGGAACTCAAACACAGTACGAGAAATTCTGATTTAGGCTTCAATTTTCTCCCAATAAATGCCTCATAAGAGGCATTCTAAATCAATCCATCAACTGAGAGCTGCCATTTAAAGAAAAAAGTTTTAATAGATGCTTTCTAGTGATCATGATAGTGATGCAAGTGTGTCTACACCTCAAAAATTACTCTGTAGGTCACCATTAACACAGCCCATGTCTTCTTCTTTTGCTCCTACCTCCTGCTTTAGTCACAGTTAGAAAAGCAAATGCCCCATGTCACAGCTCAACAGTGCCACCAGGAAGCAAGTGCCCCCCATCCTCTATCTGTAACAGTCTCTGGTTTATCAGACTTCTTAACAGCAGTGCCTCTCCACCATTAATGTGCATACAAGTCACTTATGGATCACCTTAAAGTGTGGAAATTTGGTTCAGCAATTCTGGGCTGAGATGACACTCCTGTTGCCAGTCTTGGTACTACCCTTGAGAAACAAGGTATTAGAATGCTGCAGATGCTTGAATTCCTGCTCTGCCTTCTACTATGTGAGACCCTGAGCAAGTCATTCAGCCTGTAGAACTGGTCTGACATCTGCAAAAGAGAATTTCCACTGCTCCATTTTTGGAATTATTGTAAAGCTCTTAGTAAGGTACCTGACAGATAACTAGATTCTCATTAAGTGTTAGTTACCTTCACTTTTGGAGAAGGCAATGGCACCCCACTCCAGTACTCTTGCCTGGAAAATTCCATGGATGGAGGAGCCTGGTAGGCTGCAGTCCATGGGGTCGCTGAGAGTTGGACATGACTCAGTGACTTTACTTTCACTTTTCACTTTCATGCATTGGAGAAGGAAATGGCAACCTACTCCAGTGTTCTTGCCTGGAGAATCTCAGGGATGGCAGAGCCTGGTGGGCTGCCGTCTATGGGGTCGCACAGAGTTGGACACGACTGAAGTGACTTAGCAGCAGCAGCAGCACCTTCACTTTATTGAAAAGTCATCAAAACGAACCAAACCAAGATACATTAGCTTAAGCTGCCAGAAGCAATCTGTAAACAACTCTTATCAGAATTGCTAGAAGCCAGCAATGGCCAAAATCCTGTGTTTAAATATTGATGGAAAGTGTGGAATGGAAAAAGGCACTGGGACCTAAGGGATGGTGTGACTGCTACAATGTGATGAGAGCGGGAGGAAAACGGGCAACAGTTAAAGAAGGCTATGAGATGTTAAAGCTTATATTCTCTTCCTCAGTCTCTTCCCCTGAGCCTTATCACCAGAGAGGACCAAGAATTCGGAAGAAATACTGGAACAAAATACAAATCAAAATTATTCTCTCCCTTCTGTATTTCAATCAAAATACCAACATATAAGGAAAACATATATAAGAATGACATCAGAATAAGAATCCACACCAAGGAAACCAGAATTGAAAGAGACACATGTACCCCAATGTTCATCGCAGCACTGTTTATAATAGCCAGGACATGGAAACAACCTAGATGTCCATCAGCAGATGAATGGATAAGAAAGCAGTGGTACATATACACAATGGAGTATTACTCAGCCGTTAAAAAGAATTCATTTGAATCAGTTCTGATGAGATGGATGAAACTGGAGCCGATTATACAGAGTGAAGTAAGCCAGAAAGAAAAACACCAATACAGTATACTAACACACATATATGGAATTTAGGAAGATGGCAATGACGACCCTGTATGCAAGACAGGGAAAGAGACACAGATGTGTATAATGGACTTTTGGACTCAGAGGGAGAGGGAGAGGGTGGGATGATTTGGGAGAATGACATTCTAACATGTATACTATCATGTAAGAATTGAATCGCCAGTCTATGTCTGACGCAGGATACAGCATGCTTGGAGCTGGTGCATGGGGATGACCCAGAGAGACGTTATAGGGAGGGAGGTGGGAGGGGGGTTCATGTTTGGGAACGCATGTAAGAATTAAAGATTTTAAAATTTAAAAAAAAAAATAAATAAAAAGTAAAACATTAATAAAAAAAAAAAAAAGAATCCACAGAAATGTTTAAGGACACTGCCACTGAACTTATAGGAAATGTGGGTAGAAAAGGTCATATTTGACATTCACTCCCTAAATTAAATGTTGCCAGCATTGCAAGGATCAAGAGTTCCTGGAAGGTATGAATTCAAGAGACAGACAAATGGCTCAAGCTGTGGGAGGAATAGGGATTCAACAGTCATTGTTTTCTGTCTATGCACATCTGTAAATCTGCAGTGAAAATTTTGATGGGATTAATCGTTTCTTCCTGAAAAGCATATGCAATTTTTTGTACAGTCTTGCCATATATAATTCTCAGATGTAGCCATATATTTAATACAAACTCAAAACAAACTACTAATAATCAGTCTGAGAACCCAGGGAACATGAAATCAATTAAGAATGTGCTCAGATAATCCAAAAAGTAAAGCAAAGTTGATCAATTTTTTTGTTTATTTGCTTGATCGGTCTAGTTGGATTGATTTGGTTCTTAATATAAAATTATTATTGTGGTCCAACTTTGTAAGGACCTCGTTATAAATTAGAATAAAGGAAGTCCATTTCGTCTGAACAGAATTGTTCTGAGATTCCTGCTGTGTCCTCTCATGAACCCTGGGACTTCTTGTTGCTTCTGGTAGCTGCAGGTGACGCAATAGAAAGGTAGATTCCATCAAGAATATATGCTAACCTCCACAGCATCTTAAGCTGGCCCATGGTCCACTAGAAACTGCTTCATGTATTTAGGGGAAACCCTCCTCTCCAGACTTGCCCCTCACCTTGTCCAGATAAGTAAACCTCTGCTCAACAACCAGTTGTATCAGTGAACATGGCCGTGGCATTTCATCCAAAGCATGTCTCTGTCTTACCTGAGACTACAAGTATGTAGGTTAAACAGTAGTTGGAACCAGAGACAGCAAATAACTCCAGCCCTTCCACAACTGGATGGGATCAGGAATATATCATTTCTTGAAGTCCCTGGTTCTTCATATGTCATATGGGCTAAACTGAGATTCACAATGTGACCAGTATGACTCCTCCAGGGCCTTACGCAAACATATAAGAAAGAAAACCCTTTTTCTCTGTTAGGCAAAGTGCATATTAAATTATAAAAACTCAAGAAGCAGGACTTCCTTGGTGGTCCATTAGTTAACACTCCATGCTTCCACTGCAGGGGGAGCCAGTTCAACCCCTGGTTAGAGAATTAAGATCCCGAATATTGCATGGTATGGAAAAACAAAACAAACAAACAAACAAAAACAACCACAGAAACAAACAAACAAAAACTCAAGTAGCAGCCATAAAGTTTAGGCATAGAGCTAGACTTATATTTAGCCAACTGTGCTGTGATGAATTCAGCTTCAAACCCCACTGTCAAAACCCCAGCACCTTCTCAGAAGCATTCAGTTTCCTAGCTAACATCCTTTCCTGCCCTCAGCTAGCATAATGGTCAGTGACAACTTTTCACCACGGGGTACATGACGGCTTCTTTATTTGTGCAAATTCCTTCCTAAAGCTGTTGAATAAATGTGACCATCAAAAGACAAACCAATATCAAGTAGATTCATTTCCTCAGTTCAAACTGCCCCAAAACTGATTTTCAAAATCACTTTTATTATTAATCAAATGTTATAAACAAATCTTGTCACCTCGCCCATCAGCATCACCATTACTTTCTAAGAACTATTTTATACAGTGCTATTAGAGAGCTTGTGATACCAAATAGGGTCTCTGAAGCTTTTATGATCATTAAGCTGATGGTCTCACTTAATGTGTTGTAAGCGGAAGCTCATAAAACATTCTTACAAAACGTCTATCTGCAGAGAGTTGCCTATCAGATTCAAAAGCCGGTTCTGACTTCAAGAAATTTAACCATTACAAGGATTCACATCATAAGTTACTTATTTTCTTTATTCTGTCTTCAGACAAGAAATAAAGTCTTAAAAGTTTACTCTGTAAAGTTATCTTATGAAAAAGTTTTGCTACATAAATTCATATACTATGGGTTTTTTTTCAATTTTTTCCCACAGAAAGAATGCCCAGGTTCCCATTTAACCAAAATAAATCTCAACAACTCTCAATACAGCAGACTTATCTTATTAATAATAATATTTCCCCATTATTTCTATAAGAGGGAGTCTCAAGGTCACTTTTAGTGTCTGGAACTTTGGAAACTGGGGAATTCATCTCTCTTTGCCACATCCAAAAGGGAATTCTGGTTTCCAAAGAGAAGAATCCCCTCACTTCCCCCAAAGGAACAGCTTATCTCTCTCCAGGCAACAGCCTGTAAGTTGCAAGGCTAGGACTCCAAAGCCAAAGAAACTTGGACGATACAGTACATGGTACACAGATTCAGTGTAACTGTAGACCTGTCAAAGGACTGCAATCAGTGGACATCTAAAATACAAGTTTCTTCCCACTCACAAGTAATTGCCATTCTGGCTGAACCCCCCTTCTTTGCTTTCAATGAATAGTAGTATCAACAGTGACAGAGCTTTATGAAAAAACATCCACAGTAGGTTATCATTAGGTTCAATTTTCCAGTTGAGGGAAAGCGAAGTTCAGGAAATTCATCTCTCCAGTACTCACTAATGTTCAAATAACTAGCAGATAGCAGTCAAGATTTGAAGCCACATCTTTCTGAGCCCGAAAGAAAGTGCAGTCTTGTTAACTCCCACTCTAAGTGGATCCTCACAGTTCCAAATGCCGTAAATAAATCCCAGTCTAAAGTGACACTGGCTGAACCCAGAACCCTTACATGGATCTACTGATGAGAGCTCCCCCAACACTGTCCTCCATTTTAGTCCAAACAGGTTAGGCAGGAGCAAGGAGGAGTTCTTTCTACAGAGATATAGACAGCTTGCAGGTATACAGACAGCTTGCAGGTAGCAGAGTGGTAAAGAATCCTCCTGCCAATCCAATAGACATGGGTTTGATTTCTGGGTTGGGAGGAAAACGGCAACCTGATCCAGTATTCTTTCCTGGAAAATTCCATGGACAGAGGAGCCTAGTGGGCTACAATCCATGGGGTCGCATGACTGTGTGACTAAACGACAACAACATAGCTCAAAGAGTGAACTTCAGAACAGAAACATTTTAATGAATATCAATTAAATCTCTCTCTAGTGGAAGCAGCTCAGATATTCTTCACTAGGATGGATGAATAAACTGTGGTACACCCAAACAATGAAGTATTACTCAGTGTTAAAAAGAAATGAACTATCATCCTATGAAAAGATATGGAAGAATCTTAAATCTATATTAAGTGAAAGAAGCCACCCTGAAAAGACTACATACTGTATGGTTCCAACACTATGACATTCTGGAAAAGGCAAAACGATGGAGACAGTAAAAAGATCAGTGATTGCCAGAAGAGGGGTGGGTGGATGAATAAGCAGAGCATAGAGAATGTTTAGGGCAGTAAAAGTAATCTATATGATATTAAAATGAAGGATATTGGCTATTACACTTTTTTCCAGATCCACAGAATGTACAACACCAAGAATGGACCCCAAGGTAAACTGTGGATTTTGATTAATTAGGATCTATCAATATAGCTTCATCAGTTGTATCCAATGTACCACTCTGAGGAGGGATGTTGATAGTGGGGGAGGCTATGCACGTGTGGGGTAGTGGTTATGTGGGAAAACTTTGTACCTTCCACTTTTGTTCCAACTCTGAAACTTGTCCAAAATATAAAGTCTTGAAAAAGGGTCTCATTTGAAAAAATGACTGAAAATGGTGAACTACACCAGCTTCTGCATAACTAGTTTGAGCAAATGTCAAGATTTGCCCACGATGGCTTAGGCTGCTATCAAACCACCAGGTCACCTCTTTAAATAGCTAGTCATGCTAAGAGAGGAAGAACAGAATGCTCTCAGATTGAATGAGCTTCAGAATGGGAGTGACTCACATAAAATGTACTTCCTAAAGACATTTAAGTGTTTGCTACTGACAATAATGTCATGAAGGCTGTGTTCAGAAAGGCCTTTCTTCACTGCACTGTTACTCACACCAAGCTTACCTCAACTGCCAATAGCCACTGCTCAAAAAACTCAAGAAGTCATTCCTATATATGAGTCATAGCCACCTCTCTGTACATAACAGATGTATTTGGAAAAGATTTTTTAATAAATCAAAGTTTCTATATGTCAAATCATTTTATATCAGGTTTGCTTTAGTCTAAGGTATATTACATCTTCTGCAGCAAAGCCGGAAGCAGGCAGGAACATCTTGATATTGGAAGGAGCAAAACTACATAACAAGCATTTACAGGCACTTCTATCAACTTTGCTTCACTGCAGGTCAGTGCTGGGATGCCCTTGGGCTCTGTGTGCATTCTGCTGTTTCCACTTAAGCCATCACTGGAGTCCCCATCTTTCCTTGCTAAGTAAAACAGCACAGATATGGACAAGGCGTGGGCCTTGAGTCATGGAGACATTTGCTCTAATTGTGGTGCTACCAATTACTAGGTACACTACCGTTAACTGACTCTCAGTTTCCTCACCTGTAAGATGAAGATAACAATATTTTATAGAATTGCTCTAAGAATAAGAAATAACTGTCACAAAATAATCAATAGTAGGCTAAGGATTATCACTTTTACATGCAGACATCAATAAAGAAGAGCAGACCCAAAGTCTCCACTCATCAGTGTCACGCAGTAGAAGAAAAAGGGCTATTTGTTCAATAGATATTAGTTCATTAAGTTTCTACACTACCTCTTATCACTGTACAAGGTACCAGGGTCACTTCTGCAAATGAGAGAGGCCAGTGTGGGGCTTGACTGAAAGCTGTCCTGATTCACACTGGACTTAAACCCAGTTTTTTTTTTTTTAATGCACAAATGATAATTTCTTATTATGGAATTAATGCATTTCATAATGATAAATTTCATTATTTGCTATTTTTCTTGTTTTGCATACCTAAAAGTAGGCAATCACTTTAAGTGGTCATACTATAATACGCAAGAAAAGAAAGAAAAATGAATTTTAAAATATTTACAATAAACTATTTAAAAAGACTCCAATTTCAACTAGTTAAGACCCTGGAAGTAAATTATGAAGATGACCGCCTAAACGTCTTTGGCTTGGGCTGAACTTCTAGAAAATCTTTAAATGTTTAACTTTATCTCTAGCTTAAAAATCTAAATTATTAAGAAAGTCACATAAATTTTGAATCAAGTAAAATCACTCATTCTGAATCTTCAATCGAGCAACCTAAATTAGGCAAAATGCCTTTCCAAGATAACGAGAGCTGGGAAAGAGAAGAATGTAAACCACTTTGGACAATAATCATGTTGAATAGGGCAGTAACCTACTAGATCACCTTGTCCAGAAGGACAGGTGCTGCATCTCGCTCACTGCTATAACTCAGCACCTAGCCCGGGCCCGGCACATAGTAGGTGTTCAATAAATATCTATTGCCTGCGTGGGTGCATGCTCAGTTTTGTCCAACTCTTTGTTGGACAAATGGACTTTGTTGACCCATGGACTGTATGTAGACAACCAGGCTCCTCTGTCTACGGGATTATACCGGCAAGAATACTGGAGTGGGTTGCCATTTACTCCTCCATCTATTGCCTGACCAAGTATCAAATTGCTTACTTGAAACTTGACAGATCTCCAGCTAGAAACAGTCCCTGCTACAGACTAAACATGTCCTCAAATCCCTACGGTGAAGCCCTAATCATCACCCCATGTGATGGTATTTGGAGGTGGAGCTTTTGAAATGTAATCAGGTCATAAGGGTGGAGCCCTCATGAATGGGATTAGTGCCTTTTTAAGAAAAACACAAGAGAGATGGTCTATCTTCTCTAACATGTAAGGATACAACAACCAGGAAGAGGACTCTCACCAATACCAATCATGCTGGGACCCTGAATCTTAGACTTCCAGTCTCTAGAACTGTGAGAAATAAAATTGCATTGTTAAGGTACCTAGTCTGTGATATTTTTGTTATGGCAGCCCAAGTTAAGACAGGCCATGACAATGGGTAATTACATGCAATAAAGACAGTAAGTAAAGCAATTCTAAGTTATTATTTTCACTATGCTTATGCAATGAGTTAAAATTTGAATATTTCTATAAAACATTTTCAATCCAACTCAAAAATTGCTGCTAAGAAAGACAGAAGTTCTTCTATGCTCAAGTTTCACAAAATTTGTGGTACAGAAGAAGAGGCTAAGACCACCCTGTTTGTGTTTATCATCATAACCACATCACTGAGCACAGTCTGGCACCTAAGGATTTAATACAATTTTTGTGAAGAAAGTGAAAGAAGGAACAAAGAGCATGAGAAAGGAGGGAATCTCTTCTTGGAACAACTTAATAGTTCAACTGAAAAGAAATGTGTCAATCTTCAAACTGTCATTTTTGGTACCAAATATCATTATCTAGGAAACAAGAGTACTTGATTATTAAATCAGCAATGCTGATTACATAATCAAAAGCACTCTACACAGAATTAAATTCAGCAGTTAATCAAAAGCCAATGTGCCCACTTGTAAACATCAATATCAAATTTTAAGCATATAAACCAGCCAATCAATTAAAACTGAGACCATGACTTTAATCAGTGAATGTTGAGATGCAATTTGCTGAATTCTGCAAGTAAAGAAACAGGTCATTGTTGAAACCTGTTAAAAGGTAAACTAAGGCACATTAAAATTTTGAAAAGCCTATGAGAAAACATTTATTGGCATTGGGCAGTACTAAACCAAAGTGGCTGAAGTTCCATCAAGAGGAACTGGGGGCCAAGTTTTCATAGTGAAAATGTGAAAGCAAAGAATTTATAGTTTCCCTCAGTATATACAGGGGACTGGTTCCCCTGCAGATACCAAGATCCATAGATGCCTGAGTCTCTTATATAAAATAATGTAGAGTATTTGCATATAGCCTACACACATCTTCCTGCATACTTTAAATCATCTCTAGATTACATTACCTAAAACAATGTAAATGCTATGTAAACAGGGACAGAAAATTCAAGCTTTGCTTCTTGGAACTTTCTGGATTTTTTTTTTTTTTTAATTTTTCTATCATGGTTGAATCTGAGGATACAAAACCCCTATATAGGAAGGATCAACTGTACTTAACTATTTATAGCATAAGTGGTTGGTGGTTGCCTTATCTGAAAAAGTCTCATTGTCTGTTTGTGACTGGGTCTCCTTTAGTTTCATTTTCTTGTATTCAAGTGTATTCACTCTGATTGAGATTTTGGTTAGCTCACCTAGGTGATCAAGGCATCAGCGACCAAAACCTAATGGCCTCCTTATCATAATACTTTTAACAATCCTGATCTTCTTGCCTTTGGGGCAGATGCATAAATTATAGAAATTCTCAGTGTCATTATCTACTGACTGTTCTCTTGCCTTTTGAATAAATTTGGAAGCAGAGGTCATATACTACATAGAGAAATCCCCTAACTGCAAACACAGGGCAGTATGTTTTAGCTTTTAAAAGTATAGGAACTAGAGACTACCCAAGTTCAAGTCCCAATTTCACTACTTACTAGCTGTGAGTAAGTGACTTACTAGGGTAGGTTAATTGGCCTCTCTGTTCAATAAAATGGGGATGATAATATTGGGTTGGCCAAAAAGTTCAGTAAGACCTGAACAAACTTTTTGGAAGATCAAGTTAACACCTGTATCTGTTACACAGTCAACTGTTCAGTAAATGTTAGCTATTACTAACAAATTTATGTATTCACCCTCCATTCCTTAAAGTCACAATGTGTCAATAACATTATATTCTAAATATATTCATATGGTCATTAAAATTTTTTCTAATAATCCTAAGGATAATCTTCCATGGATTTTTAAAACTTTTTTTAAAATTTCTAAACATTTAAAATTAAACATTTTAAAGAAAATTTACTAAAGTCAGACATTTTCTTTAAAATATTTGAGATGAGGACTTCCCTGGTGGTCCAGTGGTTAAGAATCCACCTTTCAATGCAGGAGACATGGGTTCGATATCTGGGGTAAGGGCACTAAGATCCCACGTGCCATGGGGCAACTAAGTCCTCACGCCCCAACTACTGAGCCCCACACCACAACTAGATAGAAGCCCACATGCCACAACAAAGCGCTTGCATACTGCAACCAAAAATTTTTTAAAAAGAAAATTATTTTTTTTAATATTTGCAATACATTTCTGTCTCCCAGATTCCCCCATGAATAAAACTGAATATCAGGTGAATCGTTTTTTCATACATTTGCTATTTCAACATTTCTGAGTTTCACGTTCCTCACAGTATTATTTCAAGTGGCCCAATAGTTCTCCCCGTAACTTGAATTTCCTATGCTTCCACCAGCACAGATGCAAATAAAATCACAGTGTTATTTCACCTCATAATTACGTCTACTTGGCCCAGTGAATTCTCGTATAAATGCACTAGTCCTAGAGGAAATTATCAATGCCACTGCATAAAAGTCAAACTTGCATGCTTATCATGTTCCTTAGAATTAAAATTCTATTCAGAATCCATCTTCAGTGCAATTGTTTAGTGTGAGCATGACAATATTTCAAAACATTATTTATTTGAAATGTTACTTCAGTGAATCTCCCCTTAAGTCCAGAAAGCCCAAATAATAGGTGCTATCTTCAATAAAAACCACAAAATGTAAGGTGAACCTTCCTGTCAGTGGCACTGGTCATGAAATGGGATGGGACTGCAGATAACATGTCATATTTCCCAATGAGAATGCACTTACAACAGCCCAATTCACAGCAATGCAGGGAACCATCACAATTGCTACCGAGTTGAAATAACTCATGTAACTGCTGCTTTCCTCTGATGAAAATCAGTAGAACAGAGAGATCTAACATCTACTTGTTCCTCTTTTTGTTCTAATCTTTATCTCTTTCACAGCTTTTCCTGGCTTTCCTTGATATGATGAACTTCCTCAACTCTTAGTGTCAGTTCCCCAAAATGCCCTTACAGACTCTTGGCTTCCAACCAGCCTGCAGGACACACATCACCCAACTTATTACTTGTCCATTAACAATGCCAGAACATAAGAGTCTAAGTTATACTTAACACTTATCAAATAACTGCTCCTTGCATGCACCAAAGACAGTTCAAAACTTTTATGGGTATAGTAATTTTGTTCCTGCAATCAATCAATCAAAAAAAAGAAAAGAAAGAAAGAAAGAAAGGACCTGGTAGTTTCTCATCTGCACTGTAAACAGAGCAACTATTCAGAGAGAGAAAATGATCAGGCTCTCATAAAGGCAGACTCCTCTTTCTCCCTAATCTTTTGCTCCTAGTAATTACCAACTTTAGAATGCCTTTACTGGATGGTACCTTTCAAGCAAAGCCTACTTATTCTTTCAGATTCAGTGTTCAAATCATGTCCTACTTATGAGAGTCCTTGCTGATCTTTATCCATTTCTTCATGCAACAAATACTGATTAGGCACATAGTCTGGCCCAGGTCTCCAGCCAAGAACTGAGGGTGTATCAGAGCAGAAAATAACAGTTGATGTCCTCTGGGTTCTAGGTCCAGCATTATATCTTTAGAACTATTTGAGTTTGAACCATGACAGTATGCATATTCTTTCATTTAAACATTACATAGGTGCAAGGGCATGGGGGCCATAAAGTATAGAAAGGACAAAATCATAGACCTTAGGCAGCTTTTTCTGAGCCCAGCACAGGGGACAGACAGATACGTAAGGAACTGCAGTACAGAGAGATCAGTTTGTGAAAGACTGGATAAGGGGATATGAAAACACAGAGAAGGATTCTTTTTAGGTTGAGGAGGAAGCTGGAGATGCCTTCACAATGGTAGCACATAAACAAAGGGCAAGGACAGTGAATCCTAATGCAAAAACAATGCAGACAGACATAAGGGGACAAAAGTAGTGCCAGGGAAGTGGGAGAGAGGCCAGGAAGGTGGGCAAAGGTCAGGGGATGAAGAACCTCTTCCTATCTCCACAATGCCCTTTGACCAGGGCATTGGATAGCCGCTGAAAATTGATAAATGGAAGAAAACAGACCAGATCTGTGTGGTAAGAGACAGGTATATAACAAGTTAAGAAACTAGTACAGTTTAAGAGGACAGTATAATTTTGTAAGTAGCTAATGGGGAGAAAGATAAAATTTAAAAAAATATTCAGAAAAATCATGGAAATTAGGACAGAGTTCATACTATGAAGAGTGAAGGAAGAAGGTGATAGATGCAAGAGAAATCTATGTTCTTTGATGATGGGTGCTATGTTTCAAAATTCTTTTGTATCATAGTGCTTACCCACTGCAGTATATGGCAAATAGGAGAGGGTGTCAATAAAATTTAACCATTTGATCATTTTGGAAAAAAATCAGGGTGTGGAGAAAAGGGAACCTTCCTACACCATTGGTGGGAGTGTACATTGGTACAGCTATTCTGGAGAACAGTACGGATATTTCTTAAAAAAAAAATTAAAAATGGAGTTACCATAAGACCCAGACATCCCTCTACAGAGGATCAGTTCAGTTCAGTTCAGTTCAGTTCAGTTGCTCATTCGTGTCTGACTCTTTGCGACCTCTTGAATCGCAGCACCCCAGGCCTCCCTGTCCATCACCAACTCCTGGAGTTCACCCAATCTCATGAGCATCAAGTCGGTGATGCCATCAGGCCATCTCATGCTCTGTCGTCCCCTTCTCCTCCTGCCCCCAATCCTTCCCAGCATCAGGGTCTTCTCCAATGAGTCAACTCTTTACATGAGGTGGCCAAAGTACTAGAGTTTCAGCTTCATCATCAGTCTTTCCAATGAACACCCAGGACTGATCTCCTTTAGGATGGACTGGTTGGATCTCCTTGCAGTCCAAGGGACCCTCAAGAGTCTTCTCCAACACCACAGTTCAAAAGTATCAATTCTTTGACGCTCAGCTTTCTTCACAGACCAACTCTCAAATCCATACACGACACTGGAAAATCCATAGCCTTGAATAGATGGACCTTTGTTTGGCAAAGTAATATCTCTGCTTTTTAATATGCTACCTAGGTTAGTCATAACTTTTCTTCCAAGGAGTAAGCGTCTTTTAATCTCATGGCTGCAATCACCATCTGTAGTGATTTTGGAGCCCCCCAAAATAGTCTGATACTGTTTCCACTGTTTCGCCATCTATTTCCCATGAAGTGATGGGTTCAGATGCCATGATCTTTGTTATCTGAATGTTAAGCTTTAAGCCAGCTTTTCCACTCTCTTCTTTCACTTTCATCAAGAAGCTTTTTAGTTCCCCTTCACTTTCTGCCATAAGGGTGGTGTCATATGCATATCTGAGGCTATTGATATTTCTCCCAGCAATCTTGATTCCAGCTTGTGCTTCTTCCAGCCCAGCGTTTCTCATGATGTACTCTGCATAGAAGTTAAATAAGCAGGGTGACAATATACAGCCTTGACGTACTCCTTTTCCTATTTGGAACCAGTCTGTTGTCCAGTTCTAACTGTTGCTTCCTGACCTGCATATAGGTTTCTCAAGAGGCAGGTTAAGTGGTCTGGTATTCCCATCTCTTTCAGAATTTTCCACAGTTTATTGTGATCCACACAGTCAAAGGCTTTGGCACACTCAATAAAGCAGAAATAGACGTTTTTCTGGAACTCTCTTGCTTTTTCCATGATCCAGCAGATGTTGGCAATTTGATCTTTGGTTCCTCTGCCTTTTCTAAAACCAGCTTGAACATCTGGAAGTTCACGGTTCACATATTGCTGATGCCTGGCTTAGAGGATTTTGAGCATTACTTTACAAGTGTGTGAAATGAGTTCAATTGTGCAGTAGTTTGAGCATTCTTTAGCATTGCCTTTCTTTTGGATTGGAATGAAAACTGACCTTTTCCAGTCCTGTAGCCACTGCTGAGTTTTCCAAATTTGCTGGCATACTGAGTGCAGCACTTTCACAGCATCATCTTTCAGAATTTGAAACAGCTCAACTGGAATTCCATCACCCCTACTAGCTTTGTTAGTAGTGATGCTTTCTAAGGCCCACCTGACTTCACATTCCAGGATGTCTGATTCTAGGTGAGTGATCACACCATCGTGATTATCTGGGTTGTGAAGATCTTTTTTGTACATTCTGACAGGGCGTGGCCCCGCTGGAGAAGGGAATGGCAAACCACTTCTGTATTCTTGCCTTGAGAACCTCATGAACAGTATGAAAAGGCAAAATTATAGGATACTGAAAGAGGAACTCCCCAGGTCAGTAGGTGCCCAATATGCTACTGGAGATCAGTGAAGAAATAACTCTAGAAAGAATGAAGGGATGGAGCCAAAGCAAAAACAATAGCCAGTTGTGGATGCGACTGGTAATAGAAGCAAGGTCCGATGCTGTAAAGAGCAGTATTGCAAAGGAACCTGGAATGTCAGGTCCATGAATTAAGGCAAATTGGAAGTGGTCAAACAGGAGATGGCAAGAGTGAACATCAACATTCTAGGAAACAGTGAACAGACCCCATAGATGGCAGCCTACTAGGCTCCTCTGTCCCTGGGATTCTCCAGGCAAGAACACTGGAGTGGGCTGCCATTTCCTTCTCCAATGCATGAAAGTAAAAAGTGAAAGTGAAGTCCCCTCAGTCATGTCTGACTCTTCGAGACCCCATGGACTGCAGCCTAGACTCCTCTGTCCATGGGAGTTTCCAGGCAAGACTACTGGAGTGGGGTGCCATTGCCTTCTCCATCTTAATGGGTCTAAGCCCAGATTAAAAGAACTAAAATATGGTAAATAAAAATAATGAAGAAAGTCATGTCTAGTAATAAGATATTGAAGAGTAATATCACCTTCAAATGGTTGAAATTTATTTTAAATGGGAAAGAAATTATTCCCTTGGAAGTTTCAACCTCATTCTTTATCTTCAGCCCTAGAAGATACATTAAAAAATGCTATAGTACGCTTTGGGGAACCTAGGGTTTACAATCCTACGTAAGCCCCACATGCCTTGCATGTGGAAATGACTAAAAAGTGAAGGATTTCTTTGAAACTTCAATTATCAGAAATATATTCAATCAAAACTCTCTAAATCCACTAAAGAGTGTCCAGTTTGCAACTGTCAGCATGTCCTATGAGTTAAGTACTATAATCAGCATCTCAGAAGACAGTACACTACAGTCACACAAGAAGAATGAGGGACACTGAGTGATCACATTAGCAACGTATTATTCCAGCTTGGAGAGCCCCAGAGAAACTTTGTTTTTCTTTTCTTTTTATCCTCCCTGTTCAATGTTAATCAAGTACTTATCAATTTGGGGTCTCTGTTTCTTATCTAAAATAGCCATAGAAATAGTTCTACTTCACAGGGTTAATATAAGGATGAAATAAGTCAACATGTATCAAATATTTAGAGAAAGAACATAAATGCCCAGTATTTCCTATTATGTTTTCTTTTGGATGATAAACCTAATCCTATGACAAAAGTTGAAAGCATATTAAGTCTCTGGATTTTATAAGAAATCTGTGACTGGAAAACAAGTAATTATTTCCAGCAGTCTATAAGCTTTATACCTGGGTCAAGGAGAGAATAGAAAAGAAACTAGCAAGCCCACTCAAAGGGGGCACGACAAGTGGACAGGAAAGGCACTGGTCTGGCTCCTCTGTCTAGCTCTGCAAGACACAGAGCACAAATCTTAGTTTCTCCCCTACTCAGGTTATCAGCTTAAATGCATCAACAAAGTCTTGTCAATTTCATCTACCTCATAGGGTTCATGTGAGCATTAAATAAAGGAAAAAGAGGGAAATGCAATTTACTAAAACCCTCATTCTCAATTCTTATTATACCAGGCTGGCTGTAGAGAAGGGTATAAAAAGCTTAGAAGAGCTGACATAATGTACACTAATAAATATAACACACACGCTCACAGTGACTCTAACAGAGATATTTGTAAAAATGAGCTTTATGTTGCAATTATGACATTAGTTTAATATTAGGTTTATGGCAGAAAACAGAAGAAACAAAGATATCTTTGTATTCAGAAAACATTATCTGAACACATTTACCTCTATCTAGATCTTACTGTCCTTGGCAAATAGTACAAAAGCAAATACATTTCTTCCAAATAGCTTTCCCCCTGTAATCATGTGGTTAGTTTTTCTGGTCCAAATTTCTGAACACCATGCCCATCTGGAGGTGGGATGCAGGAAGGAAACTTATGTGGATCAAAGCATCACATGTTATTCTCAGTGGTTTTACAATCAGTCTCATTTCTGTCTCTCAGTGTTTCTCAGAAGTCCTTCATTATATTTCACTTCATCATGCCTATCTAGGTATCTACTGCCCTAGGGAAAACAAAGTCTTCATCTGATGGTGCAGGTCTATTTACGGTCTTTTAAACTCTATCTTTTGTTTAAGTCATTCTTTGTGCAGAAAGTGTCCATCTCTTGTCTCAGAACCTAAAAAAAAATTCAAATTCCAGATTGCCTAGAAAGTTTTTCCCAACACCCCAAACACCATCTCCAATGGCCTTTCCCTTTCTTACTTGCTATTCACTTGGTGTTAATCACATCTTGTCCAAAAACTCATTCAGCCTGATATCCCATGTTTCAGAATAATGCCTCAAGAAATTTGGCTTGGAAAGTAGGGCCAAAGAAGCTACACTTAATGGCACCTTAGGGGATTCTTTCTCGGGTGGTAGGAAGGCCACACTCAGAGGAAGTCCCGCCATTAATTCATCCCATGACAGAACTCTGCACACACATGCACACACAAACACACACATTTAGCGACCACTGAGTAATTTGATTCACCTCATAAATACTTTCATGACATGATATTATTTCAGTAAAAGCAGTATCCAAAGTGTAGAGGTTGACTTCTTTTACATTTTCTGGTTCAAAAACTTAGTTTAAGCAACTTGAATAGATTAAAAAATAGTTGGGGGTGGGGGGGGGTTGAAAATTACTGTTTCCATTCGTTGCTGCTTATAAAATAAAGCCAGGGTTTCAAAACCCGTATTACTTGGATGATAATGTAGACTAAAATTCACAGTTTGCAGGAAAAAAATAATGTGATTAAATGTAACTCAAAACATAAACTCTTAATGTAAGATTCACTGTCTTTCCAAGGCAACCAACACAAACGCAATTGTACTAGGAGAAAACATCATTCTAGATTTGAGATGACAAGAATAGGCCAGCCCATGCACACTGACTGGAGTGCCCCATACTGCCACCTATTTTTACATCAGGTTATCTGTAACTACTTTGGACTGATTCCTTAAATCCTCTGGTTAAAAAAAAAAAAAAAAAGACTACAACTGAGTTTACAAACAGAAAGGTACTCCATCCTTGAAAATTCAGGCACTGGTGTGCTAGAGTGACCCATGTTTTCTGCATCTACAGGCTCTTCCACCCAACTAGGACACACTGATCATGTTCTAGGGGGCTCTCTTCCCCTGACCAGGCTCAGCCTCAATCCAAGGTGACTAAATCTGCCGTTACAGTAGGGGGAGGGGGAGAAGGGATTACTGGGGAACTCTAAGTCAACTCACTAACAGATCCATCGTTATATTATACTTGCTGATCAGTCAGTTCAGTCGCTCAGTAACATCCAACTCTTTGCAACCCCACGGACTGCAGCACGCCAGGCCTCCCTGTCCATCACCAACTCCTGGAGTTTACCTAAACTCATGTTCAGTGAGTCAGTGATGCCATCCAACCATCTTATCCTCTGTCCCCCTTCTCCTCCCGCCTTCAATCTTTCCCAGCATCAGGGTCTTTTCAAATGAGTCTGATAGATACACCACCTGAATCTATTTTCAGCATCAAGAAAAAGTGTTTTCAATGTTTACCTGTTCAACAAATATTTATTTAGAACCTACTTTGTATAACATATGGTATTTAATTTCAAGAGTCTTATGGTCTAGACACCAAAGTCAAATGCCAAACTCCACCCATCTCTTCCCCAAAGAACCATGTCCTGTCCTTTGTCCCCAAATATCTCATTCTGTGTCTTGATAACCTGTCCAGCAGCCAGCTCCTTCAAGTCCAGGGTCCATGGAATCCTTTCTGTGAATCTCAGTCACCTTGGAGGGGCCTGGTCAGCCTGGATCCACAGGAACTATCTGTCTCTGAATGCTGGCAGCTCCCACTAATTAGGGGCACCACTAATACCTCTTTATATCACCTGGGTACCTCTTACCTGCTACCATTCTCTCCAGATACTGTACTCCCTTATTCCCCAGAATAAGGCCTATTGAATGTGCCAAAGGTCAAGTCTCCTGGCCAGCTGCTCATCTCATTCAGTTTTACCCAAACTGGTAAAGTTCACTCTTCAAGTCCCCGTTTTGCCCTTATAATCATTGCATCTGGGACATCTAAGAAATGGGTCCCCCCTTGTACTCAGACCTGAAGTGAACCACTGTAGGTCTTTAATTAGCAAAACCCACTTCCCAGCCCCGCATCAAACACCTTAATCCAGCTGTAAAAAGCGATGGGGTGGGGATGAAAGCTGACTTCATGAGGACAACGGCAGGGATTTGTAGCTAATATTACTACAGGGAGCTAATTCGGTCTGTCTTTTTGCTTACAGTGAGCTGTTCCTCACCCTGCTCAGTTTCTTGAATCAGGACAAGTGTTCACCAGCCACCACCCTTTCCCATCTCCACAGCAGCTGGAATCTCCTCTTCCGAGTCAGACAGACTGTAGCTGACCACCTCCACTCCCAGTATTTTCTTTTCCGTGTTCATGCTGCTCATCCAACAACCAGCCCACTTGCCAGGAAATGTGTTTCCAGTGGCAAAGCAAGGAAACAAAAGGCCTCTGGGATCCAAAACAGAGAACAGCCTTGCGCTCCCAGGCAGACATTGCAAATCTTAATTCTAGACTGCAGCACGGATGCACCCAGGCAAAGACATTAGAACAGACTAATCAAGGAAGAACTCAGCAGGGGGCATCCGTGCAGTGGATGGCTGACAGCACTCTAAGCTCAGCATAGCCAAGGCTAATAGCCTCCTTACATCCTTCCTGCCCATTAAAGATGCCCTGAAAACAAGCTACCCAAGAATACTGCTGCAGTTATCACAGTTACCAAATTGGCAGGCCATCTTCTCTAAGTGCACTAGGCCAAGAGCTAAGGATTTCCTATGCACCCTTCTCTCTTTCAGATGGAGTGCAGTTATAAGAGGAGTGAGAGCAGAGGTGTCACGATAAATAATGCATGAGAACTACAGGTGCAGAAGGCTTTATTCAGACCTGCCAGGCTAATGCATGCCTAAGCGCCGCTCCCTCCCTCCCCCCTCCCAGCATTTGCTACAATGTGACTGGATTTGCTACTCTGTGTGTCCACAATGGTAATCAGAATGACAGGGTTGAGGAAGGATCAGTACCTTTGGTCTGGTCCTTACCCTCTCTCCAGCTGCTCTGTCCGCTCTGCTCTGCAATCCTCTCCCATCTAGACCTTTGCAATTTGCCTAGCTAATAAAATCACAGCATTTCCAAGGCCACAAAAGTAAACAGAACTAATGTGTGCGGTTAAATACTCTTTATTAGTAAGCCCACAAATTTCTAACCTTGCAGAGCTTTATTTGCAATTAAATTAGCTGCCGCTCCTAATTTCCAATTGTTCTCTTCTCTTTAGATTGGTGATGTCACCATGAACCATTCAAGTGACTGCTTGGACTTCAGTTATCCTAGAAAGAGTGGAAGAAAATCTAAAAATGGAAAAGGTATAGTAGGCTCCAAAGATAACTTAAACTCATCAAATCCTTAGGGTTTGATATCACATATATTAAAAAACCTGGAGGAGGGCATGGCAACCCACTCCAGTATTCTTGCCTGGAGAATTCCCATGGACAGGGGAGCCCAACAAGCAACAATCATGGGGTCACAGTCAGACACAACTGAGTGACTAAGCACACACACTTACATATTAAAAAGAGATTCCTCAAACATTTCTGAATTAAGATATTCAGCTGGGCAGAAACAGAAGTAAGGATCTAACTACTTACTGAAAGCATTAACATGTGCCTTTAACCAACTGTGGAACAATATCACTTTTTCTCCACAATGCAGACTAGCGTGTGGTTGGAATGAAGGCTCTCCTGCATTTAGGAGACGCCAAGATCTGAAATTCCATGATGTTTCCTATCTATGCAGGCATCTGACTGGAACTTCTTCACACACCAGAACCCTCACTTCTGCAATTACCTCTGTATAGAACACAGCATTGGACATTACTTCAGTCTTGCATATTCTCTCTCCTGCTGCCATTTCTCACCCAGGACTATTAAATCAGCTTCCAATTATCCCCAAACAGCACAGGTTGCCATTTAGCAAATGCATCCACAAACAAGGAATCATCATGTTTCAAAATAACATCAACCCCAGGAAGGTTCCATGGCTGTGCAAGATGGCTCCAGGGTTTGGGCATGACCTTGTAAATCTCTGCAGCCCTGTATGGAATGGCACAGACTGGGAATCATAGCTAACCCTTTTGCAGAGTAACTATGTAGCTGATAGCAGATCATAGAGATTTAAACTTGGAACAGGTTGAAAGGTACCACCATTTCACAGACTTCTTTTTTTTTTTAATAAACAACCCTAAATACTGCCAATAGTTGGTGCCAAGCTCTGTCTGCCAAGTGCCACCCAGTTTGGCCAAATGGCCGAGGGAGAATGCAGCTCTGGACCCATTTTGATGTACTAACACCCAAGGCCCCAAAAGCATTTCAGGAGGCAAGCTCTGACACTCACCTGAATTTAGTGAGAAAATATTGCCCACCATCTACACTATTGGAATTGACTGAGAATGGGGCATACCCTTGGTCCTTGGGGACCTCAGTGTAACACAGAAAACCTACCAATGAGGAACCACTTTCCTCGGCCCTGCACTGTGATTCCACTTGAAATATACCAGCATTTAGTTGATTAACTCTTCCTTATTACGTAGCTACATCACAAATGCCGTAACTCTTGGCCCTAAAACTTGAACAACCTCACACGCATGCTTTGGAAACAGAAAAATGTACATATGTCACATAAAGGTCACATAATGGAAAACACAGACAAGTACAAAGGCTGGGGTCCAAAAAAGCTAAGAGAAGGATGTGGTTTTCTAAACACAGAGCTAGAAGACAGGCATTGCCTCTCTGTTGTCCTGAATATGTTTCCCGAACTCATCCATACTCCACTTAACATACTGATAAGAATTCAATTCAATGAAGCAATGTGGCTTGGCTTGCTTCTCATTCCCCCGATCATTTTAGTGCCATTGTGGGAAGCATTTGTAATGTGCTTACAGATACATGCCCCTACCTCTCAACAAATAAGTATTTCCTCAGTAAATCCCGCTGAGAATGCACTCCAGAAAAAGCAGTGCTTGCAAAACATCTCATGTTCATTTTTCAGAATTCAGAATGAAGTAACTAACCCCTGATATACAATAAAAATGATTAAATGCAAACACTACTGAGCCTCCATAATAAATATTTTATATATTAATACATTTTCAAAAGTCTTATATCATTTTTATAGCTTTTGGTACAGCATTATGCTATTTTAGTACATGCAATGAAATAATCTTTCATGAAAAAAGTTGGATTTTCCGGTCCATTTTAAATAAGCAAATGGATAATTATTGTGTTATTAATTCGCTATGTAAATTATTTAAACTGTTCTTTCCTCTTTCTATTATAAGAGATGGTTGAATTCTTCCCAAGGAAAATGGAAAATTCCTTCCCAAGGCAAACTGGTTCCTCCCTCACATTCAAAACATATAATCCAGGTGCTCTCTCCTATGATTTTTTACAAAACAAGTCATAAACTCAGTGAGAAGCACTGAGTATAATGCCTCCTTAATGCTCATTCAATGTCAAAATCCACTAACATTCCGTTCTCTACTCCAGAAGCCACCACCTTGCTTAGGCAAAAGCAGCTGGTAGGGACCACTATTGCCTCCACAGAGTAATAACAGATGTCTGGTGATGCTGTCTTCTCCTCCGACAGGCTTAGGTGTGCTTCAGCAGTCTCCATTCCTTGGACCTAGAGATTATCCTGCTAAGCGAAGCAAGCCAGACAGAGAAAGAAAAATATCTTATGATATCGCTTATATATGGAATCTAAAAAAAAGGGAAAAAAATCAATGATATAAATGAACTTATATACAAAGCAGAAATAGATCCACAGACACAGAAAAGATATCTGTAGTTACCAAGGGAGAAAGGTGAGAGAGGGATAAATAAGGAGTTTGGGATTAACAGATACACACTGGGACATATAAAATAGATAACCAACAAGGACCTACTGTATAGCACAAGTATACTCAATATTTATTAATAACCCATAAGTCACTATATTACCAAAATTAACACAACAGTGTAAATCAACTATACTTCAGTAATAAAAACAAGTCTCTATTCCTTGTTTTCATTTGCTGCTTATGGAAAAGGGACAGAAGAAAACTACCACATTCCAGGGACTCCTCAGTAGGTATGATAAACAGTTTTTATAACATCCTGGCACAGTTTAGCAACAGATCATTTTCTAAAATAAGGGACACACCTTTTATCCAGGTGCTATGATGGCAGCCAGGGAGGCACTCATGTGGCCGGGAGACACATTTAGAAGCTTCGGTTAAGTGGGAAATGTTAAGGAAGAGGATAAAAAAGAGGCAATGAGAGCTAAACCCATGAGATTCTGTCAGTGTGCTAAAGTTCCTGATGTTATTTTCACATAGAAGAAAGGAAAATTGCTTCCTGTAGATTTCACATTTTAAAAACTGACTCCTTTTTTCATTTTCAGGGCTGCCTGCCTCCCGTCTCCTTATCATATATGTAAGAAAGATGTCAACACTTTACTGACTTAATTGGAAAGTAGTAGAAAACCCTGTCAGCTAAATTTACAGACTCCTGACCCAGAAATCCTCAGGCTCACAGCACGTGGGCAGCCACCTAAGTGGCTTGGCACCTCCCCCTCTCACCAGGCCTGTGCCTGAAGCTAGAAGCTACTAGGTGTGGGCGGGAGAGGGATTCCCCCAGGCACAGCCTTCTCATTCTATCCCCCAAAGGTTTTCCTGACATTAGATAATGATGCTAAAGCTCCTGGGAAGAAGTCACTACACAGACCTTCTTAATTTGGACAGAGATGTTCTGGAACAAGAGGGAGTAGCAGCAGAGTGCCCCTCCTCAGAGAGAGGGGTCACTCCTCTTTAGTGGAGCCAGGCACCACTATCCACTCTGAATGGCACCCTCTGAGGACCCTTAGGATGGACTTCAGCAGCATCCTTTCAGAAAGAGGTCAACCTCCTTCCCATTAATCATGTGCAGGCTGAGTTTCCAGATCACAAAGACAGAAGACTGAACAGCGTGCTGTTAATCAGTTAGACTCACAGCACAGCCTGTAAGCAAAGTCTGGCCCTTTGTAAAGAAACCTACCCATCCTGGAAGATGACAGATTAATAAACACAAAGGGACCCTTGATTTAGGCCTCATTATACAAAAGAAAATAAAATTTAGGATAAAGTTCAGAAATAATGATCTAATGCTCTTAAAAACAAGTGTAAGGGAAAAATAAATAATAAACACATGGGCTTCCCTGGTGGCTCAGACAGTAAAGAATCTCTGCAATGCAGGAGACTTGGGTTTGATCCCTGGGTCTGGAAGATGCCCTGGAGAAGGGAATAGCCAACCTACTCCAGGATTCTTGCATGGAGAATTCTATGGACAGAGGAGCCTGGTGGTCCATGGAGTCGCAAAAGAGTCGAACACAATTGAACAACTAACATGCTTGTCAAATTAGCTTCTTTATTTGAAGCTGTGAGACTATTTTTAGTGGGTGAAATTTAGGTAGGTGTTTGACTTATTTAAAAAAAAGGAAGAAAAACAACTGGTCAATGAAAAAGATCTGGGCAGAAAAAAATGTAATATTTGGGGCATATTCCTTCAGCAATCTGGATGCTATAAATACAATGTTTGAATCTAATACTCTTATCAGGTAATATATATAGTTCAATGACTCAAGTTTCTGCTATCACATGTTTAGTCTTCATGACTACCAAAATCACTGCTGGAATTTTTACTACTATTAACACCACCAACCCATTCTGAGAATTTTGGGTATCTAGCAATGGGAAGTCAGAGAAGGCAACGGCACCCCACTCCAGTGTTCTTGCCTGGAGAATCCCAAGACAAGGGAGCCTGGTGGGCTGCCATCTCTGGGGTCACACAGAGTCGGACACGACTGAACCACTTAGCAGCAGCAGCAGCGGCAATGGGAGGTACTGGCCTTGGGAACCACCATGCACTTCCTCACAGCTAAAACTCTCTTCAAAGCAGCAAATCTCGTATTAGACTTAGGGTCTTCTTTTGTCAATAGAGGTATAGTTGATTTGAAAGTGAAAGTTTTAGTCACTTAGTCACGTCTGACTCTATGCAAGCCCATGGGCTATAGCCCACCAGGCTCCTCTGTCCATTGAAATCTCCAGGCAAGAATACTGGATTGTAGTTGATTTACAATGTTGTGTTAGTTTCTACATACATAAAAGTGATTCCAATACATTATAGGTTTTCAGATTCTTTTATATTATAGGTTATTATAGGATACTGAATATAGTTCCCTATACCATACAGTAGGGCCTTATTGTTTATTTTATCTGTTATCCCAAGCTCCTAATTTATTCGTCCCACCACCTCACCCCTCCCCACCTTTTCTTCTTTGGTAACCATAAGTTTGTTTGCTGTGTCTTTGAAGACTTAGAATCTTAAGTGTGAAATTTCTAGAAGTTCTCCCCTCCAGCTCAGCAACCTGGAAACACTATCCTCTTTTCATTCATCAACCCCCAAATTCTGATGCTGCTTAGGTAAGGGTTTTATCTGTCATCAACAGTCAGTCCCTGTATGATTACAGACCAAGTGACTGAAAAAGATGTGAATCCTCAATTCTGAAACTTTTCCAGTAGTCATGTACGGATGTCCGAGTTGGACCATAAAGAAGGCTGAACGCCAAAGAACTGATGCTTCCAAATTGTGGTGCTGAAGACTCTTGAGAGACCCTTGGACTGCAAGGAGATCTAACCAGTCAATACTAAAGGAAATCAACCCCAAATATTCATTGGAGGTACTGATGCTGAAGCTGAAGCTCCAATACTTTGGCCACCTGATACAAAGAACCAACTCACTGGAAAAGATCCCGATGCTGGGAAAGACTGAGGGCAGGAGGAGAAGGTGGCGACAGAGGATGAGATGGTTGGATGGCACCACTGACTCAATGGACATGAGTCTGAGCAAGCTCCAGGAGATAGTGAAGGACAGGGAAGCCTGGGGTGCTACAGTCTATAGAGTCACAAAGAGTTGGACACAACTTAGCAACTCAACAACAAGAACAACAATTCTGAAAAGAGCTATCTGGTTAGGATGAACAAGAAGATAAACTAATTCCACGATGCCACTTCCAAACTAAGAATATCACTGACTAGATAACACTACTGTAACTATTTCTACAGAATGAAAAGCCAACACCGTGAGCTGGAAAACTGACTTGTAAGTCCCATTTATGGTACACGTTTGGCTTTTTTCTTCATACAGTCCGCCAGCGTAGAACATCCCAACTGGGACAGCTAGGAGACAGCAAATAGGTCAGTAATAGGCCACAGACACTGATCCCCTCACCAACTGGAGCAGCCATCCAGTGCCCAAGGGGCCAGAGTCCTGAATCTGTGCTTCTCCAGCCTGATCCATTCACTCCACTGTGCTGTACAAGGGCGCTCACTTCCTATGTGTGCCATGGCATGACAAGGCTGAATATGTTATATTCCCCCATCTGGGCTTCACCGGATTATTTCACTTTAAAATATCCAGAAATTTACGCCTACATAGGTATGCACATTACTTCATTTTTAGCTTCTTTTTATAAATGATCTCATCAGTGTTAGCCATGATGGGATGGGCTGGGATAGCACTAAGCCAGGGACCAAAATCCACAATGCCTTGTGGTCCCTTTGGAAGATATAGGTATAAATGCCATGTCCAAAGGAACTGTGCCTTCCTGTAGACCCCTGGTAACCCAGAACAGATCACATGGAATATTTTCATTATTTGCCTAGGTTTGAGGCGGTTATAAGTGACCTACAACATTAAAAGCAGGCCAGACTAATTTCATGTCCCACATGTGCGCATGCTCAGTTGCTTTAGTTGTGTCCGAGTCTGTGCAACCCTATGGACTGTAGCCTGCGGGGCTCCTCTGTCCATGGGATTCTCCAGGCAAGAATACTGGAGTGGGTTGCCATGCCCTCCTCCAGGGATCTTCCTGACCAAGGGATCAAAATTGTGTCTCTTAAGTCTCCTGCATTGTAGGTGGGTTCTTTACCATTAGCACCACCTGGGAAGACTCTATTATCCTGCAAAGCTCCAACCACACTGGGCTCTGATGGCTCCTCAAATGTCCCTTCTTACTTCAGAACCTTTGTACTTACTGTCCCTCTGATCTCCCAAATTTTCACAAAAATAGAATCTTTTCATCTTTTAAGTTTCAGTTTAAACATCACCTATCCAGGGAGGCCTTCTCTAAGCACCCTAGCCAGGGTAGCCCCCACCGTCATATTCCCTCTCAGAGCCACAGTCCATGACTTCACAGCCATCACTACCAGCTCTTTTCATTATCTTCTGATGCGTTCCATTGTCTATTGATGTGTTTTTCCAACCTCTCTCTCACTAATATCCTGTCACTAAGGCCCAGTATAGTGCCTGTCTCACAGTGGAGGCTCCACCAGCACTTAAATGACTAGTAAGTGAAGAGATGAGCCACAATATGGCTGGATCCATCTAGGTATATTTTGCTATTGAGCCTCTACTCAAAGATTAAGACATAAAGATTCTCTTAATTCTCTCACTGTTCTATTTGTATTCTTTGATACTTGTCTCTGAAATACATTTAATTTTCCTGAGATCAGAGTCTCCCAATTTATCATCGGTTGTACTAATAAGGACTACCATACAACCCACACAACATAGTTTCTGTAAATCATCTCCCATCCCCCAAATAGAGTTACATGATCAAATGAATCCGGGCAACATGCCACATTTTTTTCTCTTCGTTTTGCCTTGGAAATTCACAATGCACATTAACATATTAAAAGCTCCAGAAGAGTTTCAGTAAAGAAGCCTGATTATCCTCATTTAACCACAGCTTTAAGATTTTCTATACTTGTTTAACAACAGCACGTTTTTCTACCAGCACCAATGAACATCCATAAGAACTAATATTTCACAGGATACACCAGGGAAACAATTTTAGTCATGTTTGACCCTTTGCGACCCTATGGACTGTGGCCCACCAGGCTCCTCTGTCCATGAGATTCTCCAGGCCAGAATACTGGAATGGGTTGCCATTTCCTTCTCCAATATGAATATATAGAAGATGCCAAATGTAATTTTCTTAGGAGACATTTGCCAAATTCAAGATAAATATGTATTGGTGCTATAAACTAGAAACAATGCAAAAGATAGTTAAAAGTCAACAATCCACAAGAAGCTCAACCTGGTACTCTAGGCTGTGACAACCTAGAGGTGAGGGAGGGGGTGGGAGGTGAGAGGGAGGTTCAAGAAGGATGGAATATATGTATACCTATGGCTGATTCATGTTGATGTATGGCAGAAACCAACATAACATTATAAAGCAGTTATCCTTCAATCAAAAATAAATTTTTAAAAAGTCAGTGATCTATAGACCAGAGGTTAATTATATGATTTCAGAATTATGTACACGATTTCTTTTTCCTGTTTGTCTTTTGGATAGTTAAACAATCACCATTAGTGATGTTAACTATTGAGTTCAAACTAAAGCTGAGTAAGCCTGGAAGAGTTAAAGAGCAAAATTTCACCATAAACACAAAGAGAATTCATTGCTCTCATTCACCATTACTGAGAGGCAAAGAGTCAGGCATGTCGAATCATAAACATGGGAAATGGCAAAAAGCTATTCTCTTGCCCTGTGCACCACAAACAACGAACTTTCCTAAGGCCCCCTTCTAGAAAAACCAGGAAACGACCACACTGGAAAAAAAAATAGAGATGTCATGCTAGTATTGGCAAAAAGTTACACCTTCAGCATTTACATAAATGATGTAGTTAATAATTCAGAAGCAAAACAGCTAGAAGGACAGATAATGGATTAAATTTAAGACTGATCTCTCTGAGTGACTATAGACAGAGAGACTGAGAACTCACTACAACTGAAATGTCAGCACTGATTTAAGAAAAGAGGAGGGAATTGGAGAAGGATGTGACCCACAGTAGTACAGGACGGAGAACCAGATCACAGCAGGAAAAGACAGTCTGAGTCAGAACCAGGACCATCACTACCCCAACTCCTCTGGGATAGGGTCTGATTGAGACCCTAAGGGCCAGAATAAGCTCTTCAACTTGCTCTGTGTGAAGAAGATGGTGGCGGAACAACTGAGAGGGCCCTTTAAGGTCTGGTGTGTGTCCATCTCTCCAGCTCCTCTCACTGTCCCCTACTGTCATTTCTGCCTTAACTGTTTTGGACTCTACATTCTAAGCAATGAAGCAGCTTCCCAAGCATGCCATTGTCTCTCAGGCTGCTCCCTCAAAAATAAAAAATAAATAAATAAAAATGTTCATTCTAAAAAAATAAATAAATAAAAGAAAATAAAATGTATATGAAAAGCAAAAGTCCTAGAATGACCAAAATAAACAATCTCAAAAAAAAAAAAAAAAAACAACCTTAAAAAGTCTGAGTTAACTGAGTCTCCCAGGGCTCACATAATTATATCAGAATAGCTATATTATGCTGTTTCTGGGAGAATTCCATGGACAGAGGAGCCTGGTGTGCTACGGTCCATGGGGGCCATACAGAGTAGGACACAGCTGAAGCAACTTAGCATACATGAACGCATGCTGCCTAGTCTATTTACTTGACAATTTATTGTCATGCTTATCCTCAGTGTCTGTCATAATAAACAGTAAATAGTAATATGTACACATAGAAAGAATAAATACATGAAAAAAATCTATGCAAAAAGAGAGACAAGGAGTGATAATGTGAAACTGAATTCAGCCAATAATCAGAAATCATGGGTCCTGGTGCCTACTCACTTATGAATCTATATACTTTCATTGGACATGCTGATGGCAGCTTAAGCAACTCTGCCTGTACTGTAACCGGGAAACCTGGTCTGCCTCCCAGACTCCCCAGTCCCCTCCCATCTCTGCTAACACTGTTGAGTCACTCACTGTCATGTCAGTGAATCCCTCAGAAACTAAAGGGTCACCATATATGGGGCACAAGTTTCTCTGCACACTGACCTTTAGAAATAATCATCACTTTTTCACTAGAGAGCAAATGCCATGCCCCCCTCCTCAAGTCATTTGAACTATTAATACAGACACCAAACTACAAATTTGCAAGGTTCATTGATTAGGAAAATGGTGTTAATTACGGTGCTCTGGTTTCAGACTCTACAATTTCATCACCATCAAATTTTTTTTTAAAATATTGATTTGAATTCAGCAATGGTAGGGAGAAGCAGAAATAGGGCCCTAGGAGATAAAACGTATTTCTCTAGTGGTGTGCTCTAAAATACACCACTGAACTTAGCTCTCAAAATGTCATTTTCATGCCAAATTAAAGGTAAACATAATTATGTGTAATACATCAAAAGTGCCTAGTTAAAACACTCTTTGAGCCTAAAATATGCATACAGACATAACCAATTCTAACTTATTTCTTAATAATTTCATTATTTATTGAAAAGTAGCAGTCAAAAATATTAAACTGGTTTGTGTTTTTAAGAAGAGCTTAAAAACTGGCAGCGATTCTCATCATAATTCATTCCTGGTTTCTTGCTTTGTGATATCTATAAGCATCTGATTATTTTGATTTTAAAAGGGGAAGAAACAACAAAAGGAAATTTTAGGTACGGAGAGGCGGTTACTGAAGATAAACCCTGGTGAGTTTGCTTCGAATAAAAATGCTAGAATTCAGCAATCAGAGCAGAAAAAGAAATAAAAGGAATCCAAATTGGAATGGAAGAAGTAAAACTCTCACTGTTTGCAGATAACATGATCCTCTACATAGAAAACCCTAAAGACTCCACCAGAAAATTACTAGAGTTAATCAGTGAAAATAGTAAAGTTGCAGGATATAATATCAACACACAGAAATCCCCTGCAATCCTATACACTAATAATGAGAAAATACAGAAATTAAGGAAATAATTCCATTCACCATTGCAACGAAAAGAATAAAATACCTAGGAATATATCTACCTAAAGTATATTGTCACCCTGCTTATTTAACTTCTATGTAGAGTACATCATGAGAAACGCTGGGCTGGAAGAATCACAAGCTGGAATCAAGATTGCTGGGAGAAATATCAATAACCTCAGATATGCAGATGACACCACCCTTATGGCAGAAAGTGATGAGGACCTAAAAAGCCTCTTGATGACAGTAAAAGTGGAGAGTGAAAAAGTTGGCTTAAAGCTCAACATTCAGAAAACGAAGATCATGGCATCTGGTCCCATCACTTCATGGGAAATAGATGGGGAGACAGTGGAAACAGTGTCAGATTTTATTTTGGGGGGCTCTAAAATCACTGCAGATGGTGACTGCAGCAATGAAATTAAAAGATGCTTACTCCTTGGAAGGAAAGTTATGACCAACCTAGATAGCATATTGAAAAGCAGAGACATTAGTCAACAAAGGTCCGTCTAGTCAAGGCTACGGTTTTTCCAGTAGTCATGAATGGATGTGAGAGTTGGACTGTGAAGAAAGCTGAGCACTGAAGAATTGATGCTTTTGAACTGTGGTGTTGGAGAAGACTCTTGAGAGTCCCTTGGACTGCAAAGAGATCCAACCTGTCCATTCTGAAGGAGATCAGCCCTGGGATTTCTTTGGAGGGAATGATGCTGAAGCTGAACTCCAGTACCTTGACCACTCATGCAAAGAGTTGACTCACTGGAAAAGACTCTGATGCTGGGAGGGATTGGGGGCAGGAGGAGAAGGGGACGACCGAGGATGAGATGGCTGGATGGCATCACTGACTCAATGGACGTGAGTCTGAGTGAACTCTGGGAGATGGTGATGGACAGGGAGGCCTGGCGTGCTGCAATTCATGGGGTCGCAAAGAGTCAGACATGACTGAGCGAGTGAACTGAACTGAAAAAAACTAAAGACCTATATACAGAAAACTATAAAACACTGGTGAAAGAAATCAAAGAGGACACTAATAGATGGAGAAATATACCATGTTCATAGATCAGAAGAATCAGTATAGTGAAAATGAGTATACTACCCAAAGCAATCTATAGATTCAACGCAATCCCTATCAAGCTACCAACAGTATTTTTCACAGAGCTAGAACAAATAATTTCACAATTTGCATGGAAATACAAAAAACCTCATATAGCCAAAGCAATCTTGAGAAAGAAGAATGGAACTGGAGGAATCAACCTGCCTGACTTCAGGCTCTACTACAAAGCCACAGTCATCAAGACAGTATGGTACTGGCACAAAGACAGAAATATAGATCAATGGAACAAAGTAGAAAGCCCAGAGATAAATCCATGCACCTATGGACACCTTATCTTTGACAAAGGAGGCAAGAATATACAATGGAGAAAAGATAATCTCTTTAACAAATGGTGCTGGGAAAACTGGTCAACCGCTTGTAAAAGAATGAAACTAGAACACTTTCTAACACCACACACAAAAATAAACTCAAAATGGATTAAAGATCTAAACATAAGACCAGAAACTATAAAACTCCTAGAGGAGAACATAGGCAAAATACTCTCTGACATAAATCACAGCAGGATCCTCTATGACCCACCTCCCAGAATATTGGAAATAAAAGCAAAAGTAAACAAATGGGACCTAATTAAAATTAAAAGCTTCTGCACAACAAAGGAAACCATAAGCAAGGTGAAAAGACAGCCTTCTGAATGGGAGCTGACAAACAACTAATCTGAAAAATATACAAGCAGCTCCTGCAGCTCAATACCAGAAAAATAAATGACCCAATCAAAAAATGGGCCAAAGAACTAAATAGACATTTCTCCAAAGAAGACACAGATGGCTAACAAACACATGAAAAGATGCTCAACATCACTCATTATTAGAGAAATGCAAATCAAAACCACAATGAGGTACCATTTCACGCCAGTCACAATGGCTGCAATCCAAAAGTCTACAAGCAATAAATGTTAAAGAGGGTGTGGAGAAAAGGGAACCCTCTTACTCTGTTGGTGGGAATGCAAACTAGTACAGCCACTATGGAGAACAGTGTGAGATTCCTTAAAAAACTGGAAATAGAACTGCCTTATGACCCAGCAATCCCACTGCTGGGCATATACACTGAGGAAACCAGAACTGAAAGAGACACGTGTACCCCAATGTTCATCGCAGCACTGTTTATAATAGCCAGGACATGGAAGCAACCTAGATGTCCATCAGCATATGAATGGATAAGAAAGCTGTGGTACATATACACAATGGAATATTACTCAGCCATTAAAAAGAATACATGTACACCTGTGGTGGATTCATGTCAATGTATGGCAAAACCAATACAGTATTGTAAAGTAAAAAAATAAAATTAAAAAAAAAAAGGGAGAGAGGAAAAAAAAGAAACCAAAAAAATAAATAAATAAATAAAAAGAATACATTTGAATCAGTTCTAATGAGGTGGATGAAACTGGAGCCAATTATACAGAGTGAAGTAAGCCAGAAAAAAAAACACCAATACAGTATACTAACGCATATATATGGAATTTGGAAAGACGGTAACTATAACCCTGTATGCAAGACAGCAAAAGAGACACAGATGTATAGAACAGTCTTTTGGACTCTGTGGGAGAGGGAGAGGGTGGGATGACTGGGGAGAATGGCATTGAAACATGTATAATATCATATATGAAATGAATCACCAGTCCAGGTTCGATGCATGATACTGGATGCTTGGGGCTGGTGCACTGGGATGACGCAGAGGGATGGTATAGGGAGGGAGGAGGGAGTGGGGTTCAGGATGGGGAACATGTGCATACCTGTGGCGGATTCATGTTGATGTATGGCAAAACCAATACAATATTGTAAAGTAATTAACCTCCAATTAAAATAAATTTACATTAAGGAAAAAAAAATGCTAGAATTGTGACCAGATATAAAACTATTCATCACACTAATATAAAGGCCTCTGTCTTCCTCAGTCCACCCATCCCTCTGCAACGAATAATGACTATAGCATCAGTGATCCCTTTCAGCAGTGGGGAGGGAATTGTCAATCAGCTCCCAAGGATCGTATTCAGAGGTAAGGCTGTCACCAACTCTGGAAAGCAAGGACACAGGTCCTAAGGCTTCCCCAGAGAGCTTCTTCCATGATTCATGGCAGTTCTTTGGAGAAGAGGAAGAACCTGAAGATAACAGAGAAGGAACTTAAGAGGTCTAAAGCCCTGCTCCAAATTGGGAAGAAAATGTCACACTCCCCAAAGTAGTTCACATTTATATGCACAGAATGTTGCCTGCTGGGCCTACCAGGTCCCATTTCTTAAAATCAGGCAAACAGTGAAAAGGGAAAGAATTCAAAAAGGATAAAGGTGAGAAAATAAAAGAGAAATAGCAGACTTGGAGGCAAGAAAGAAGATCCACATAAATACTGGGTCTGAAAGGCTGAGCCTGACATATTAATGTATCTGGTAGACAAAGAATGCAAGAAGACAGAGAATCAGTCATTTAATTTTAATATGCATTCAACAGAGAATGTTCAGTTCAGTTCAGTTGCTCAGTCGTGTTCGACTCTTTGCGACCCCATGAATTGCAGCATGCCAGGCCTCCCTGTCTATCACCAACTCCCAGAGTTCACCCAAACTCACGTCCATCGAGTCAGTGCTGCCATCCAGCCATCTCATCCTCTGTCTCCCCTTCTCCTCCTGCCCCCAATCCCTCCCAACATCAGGGTCTTTTCCAATGAGTCAACTCTTCACATGAGGTGGCCAAAGTACTGCAGTTTCAGCTTTCTTCTACTTTTAGTTCTAACACAGTAATTGGAACTGGCCTTGCCTCCCTCACATAAACAACTAAAAAGTTGGATGGAATATTAACAACCATTTTCAGACACTTGACAACAGGCAGTGGAAAATCTTTGAGAGAAGGGAAACCTAACAAATTCTGTAGATCTCCCACAGGTCCCTGATCAAGGGCTGGGCTGTACCAGTGAAGAGGGAGACCCTCGAAGTCCAAAATAAATTAATAGTCCAGGTGTTACACTAACGAAAAGAAACACTGGAGTTCAGCTGTAGCCAGAGTGGAGAGACCTCATCAAGCACCTTAGCCTTCAGTTAAGACCACAGAATGGCCACACTTTGGAAAAGCACCACACCCTAAGGAAAGGTCATCCCATAACACAAAAAATTAGTAAGGACTTAAGAGATCTGCTCAACACTGTCAACTCATGAACATTTAGAAATGGCTATATCCAGGAAAGTCAGAATTCACATTCTTCTCAGTTACAAATGGGTTACTCAAGAAAGAGCAATAAAAATCATATTATAGAGTATGATATACAAAACAAGAGAATTATATTAGAAATCAAGAATACTATATATAAATACCTAAGTATTTAAAAGGTAATGACTTATTAGTAACTTTTTTTATTTAAGAACAAATCAGAAGGGAATTTGAAATTGATGAGTAACAAAAAAACAATATATTGAAATATACGGGATGCAGGCAAAGAAGTGCTTAGAGGGAAATGCAGAGTTATAACTACTTAAAAAAGATTAAAAGGCTTAAGACCAGTTATCTAAGTTTTTTTTTAAGGAGCTAGACAAAAGTGAAAGAAATCTTAGATCCAAAACAATTAAAAGAAGAAATGATAAAGATAGAACTTAATAGAGTAGACAACACAAACACCAGTAAAAATTTAACAAAACTTAAGATAATTAATTTAAAAATTATGACAATTAATAAACCCCTAAGAATGCTGATTTTAAAAAAGAAAAGCACAAATTGCAAATAATCATAAAAGAAAGATGGTATATTACTATAGATTGTACACATATAGCAACCACGCAATAGAAAGTTTTAAAACTTACATGAAATAGATACATTCTTTGAAAAATACAAATTATCAATATTTATTCAATAAAACCAGCATAACTATGATACCAAAATCAACCTAAAATGATTTTAGTTGCAAATCAAAATTCTTCATAGACTGTATAAATAATCATAAAATATCCACATCCAGCAAGATAAAAAAAAAATGTCATGATTATGCAGGGTTTATTCCAAACACTAATTTGGTTTAACAGTCAAAAAATCAAAGTAATTCACTCTAAAAGAATAATTTAAAAAAAAAAAAACATTGTAACAAGAGACATAGAAAACATATTTGACAGAACATCCATGAAAACTGGGGAAAATGGAACAGAAGGGCACAACACTACAAAGGACATCCCCAAAAAAGTGATAGGAACAACTGGACATTCAAATTCAAAAAAGAAAAATGAATCTAGATTTTAGACTGAACAAAAATTAACTCAAAATGGTGCACCAGGAAGAAAAACTCAATCATGTTTTAAAAAAATTGACAGGTACCATTCAGTTCAGTTCACTCACTCAGTCATGTCCGACTCTTTGCAACCCCATGAATTGCAGCAAGCCAGGTCTCCCTGCCCACCATCAACTCCCAGAGTTCACCCAAACTAATGGGCATTGAGTTAGTGATGCCATCCAGTCATCTCATCCTCTGTCATCCCCTTCTCCTCCTGCCTCCAATCCCTCCCAGAATCTGGGTCTTTTCCAATGAGTCAACTCTTCGCACGAGGTGGCCAAAGTACTGGAGTTTCAGCTTCAGCATCAGTCCTTCAAAAGAAATCCCAGGACTGATCTCCTTTAGGATGGACTGGTTGGATCTCCTTGCAGTCCAAGGGACTCTCAAGAGTCTTCTCCAACACCAGTGCTCAGCTTTCTTCACAGTCCAACTCTCATATCCATACCTGACTACTGGGAAAACCATAGCCTGACTAGACGGACCTTTGTTGGCAAAGTAATATTTCTGCTTTGGAATATGCTATCTAGGTTGGTCATAACTTTCCTTCCAAGGAGTAAGCGTGTTTTATTTCATGGCTGCAGTCACCATCTGCAGTGATTTTGGAGGCCCCCAAAATAAAGTCTGCCACGAGAGGCAGGTCAGGTGGTCTGGTATGCCCATCTCTTTCAGAATTTTCCACAGTTTATTGTGATCCACACAGTCAAAGGCTTTGCCATAGTCAATAAAGCAGAAATTGATGTTTTTCTGGAACTCTCTTGCTTTTTCCATGATCCAGCAGATGTTGGCAATTTGATCTCTGGTTCCTCTGCCTTTTCTAAAACCAGCTTGAACATCAGGAAGTTCCCAGTTCACGTATTGCTGAAGCCTGGCTTTCTTGAGCACTACTTTACTAGCGTGTGAGATGAGTGCAATTGTGCGGTAGTTTGAGCATTCTTTGGCATTGCCTTTCTTTGGGATTGGAATGAAAAGTGACCTTTTCCAGGCCTGTGGCCACTGCTGAGTTTTCCAAATGTGTTGGCATATTGAGTGCAGCACTTTCACAGCATCATCTTTCAGGATTTGAAACAGCTCAACAGGAATTCCATCACCTCCACTAACTTTGTTCATAGTGATGCTTTCTAAGGCCCACTTGACTTCACATTCCAGGATGTCTGGTTCTAGGTGAGTAATCACACCATCGTGATTATCTTGGTCATGAAACTCTTTTCTGTACAGTTCTTCTTTGTATTCTTGCCACCTCTTCTTAATATCTTCTGCTTCTGTTAGGTCCATACAATTTCTGTCCTTTATCGAGCCCATCTTTGCATGAAATGTTCCCTTGGGAACTATAATTTTCTTGAAGAGATCTCTTGTCTTTCCCATTCTATTGTTTTCCTCTATTTCTTTGCATTGATCGCTGAGGAAGGCTTTCTTATCTTTTCTTGCTATTCTTTGGAACTCTGCATTCAGATGCTTATATCTTTCCTTTTCTCTGTTGCTTTTCACTTCTCTTCTTTCCACAGCTATTTGTAAGGCCTTCTCAGGCAGCCATTTTGCTTTTTTGCATTTCTTTTTCTTGGGGATTATCTTGATCCCTGTCTCCTGTACAATGTCACAAAACTCCAGCCATAGTTCATCAGGCACTCTGTCTATCAGATCTAGTCCCTTAAATCTTTTTCTCACTTCCTCTGTATAATCATAAGGGATTTGATTTAGGTTATACCTGAATGGTCTAGTGGTTTTCCCCACTTTCTTCAATTTAAGTCTGAATTTGGCAATAAGGAGTTCATGATCTGAGCCACAGTGAGCTCCATTATGAAATTCAAATGCTTTCCCTTTCTAAGCTCAAAAAGGACTCTCTCATCACTTCTATTCAACATATTATTTGAGTTCCTAGGGGTGCAAAGAGTCGGACACAAGTGAGCATGCTTGCACATGTGTATTAAGGCAATAAAAATAAGCAATATAGATTGAAAAGTGAAATAAAAATGTTTTTATTTGTAGATGACATGATTCTTTTCCTTTACACAGATAATCCTAAATATTTTACTAAACAACTACTACAATAGGAGAATCTAATACTGTCACAGGACACAAGGTAAATATCAACTGGTTTCTATATACAAGCAAAAAAAATGGAGCAATTCAATAAAAATAAAATCTTTAGGAATAAACTTTTAAGAAGAACTGCAAGGCCGCTCTTCTGAAAAATTAAAAAAAAATTCTAAGAGATGAAACTAACCTAAATAAACAGAGGATAAATTAAAAGACTCCATTACCATTAAGATATATAGATTTAATACAACCAAAACTGAAATCCCACCTGGAATTTTTCTTGTTTGAAAATAAAAAGTTGATTCCAAGATATATTTGATCTCACATGATGGAAATAATGTTAAGAACAAGGACTTAGGCTATCTGATATCAAGACTTTCTAGAAAGCCACAGTTGTCAAGACAATCTTTTAAACAAATATAACAGAATAGATCTACAGAGAGTTCCATGCGTATATGATAAAAGGATCTTTAACAAAGGTACCAATGTAAGACAGTCAATGGAGAAAATACTCTTTCAACAAATTGGGCTGGAACCAGGATATTCTTATCGAGTGGGAAGAACCTTTAATTCCTTGTATTAGTGGGGGAAAAAAAAGACATTAAAGGAATAATAGATCTAAAAAGGTAAACCTTAAAGTGATAAAAGTTCTAGTTAAAAGAAAAATAGCACAGAAGATAACGATGGAGTAGACAATACTTTCTTAGAAAGGATAGCAAGCACAAACTCAAATTTTTTGAACGGATACACTGGACTTCATCAAAATTAAAGACTCCTGTTCTTCTAGAAAATGAAATATTAAGCTAAAGACTGAAAAACTATTCACAATGTGTAGTATCAAACATGCTTATCTGACAATAGACTTGATTGCAAATATATATAGAGAGAACACCAACAATTTAATCAAAAAGATGAACAATCCAACTTAAGAAACCCAGAATAATTGCACACTTCATTAAAAAGAAATACAAAAAGCCAAAACACACATCAAAAAGTACTTATTACTTATCATTCCAATTGCTCAGTCGTGTCCAACTCTTTGCAACACCATGAACCACAGCACACAGGCCCTCCCTGTCCATCACCATCTCCTGGAGTTGACCCAAACTCATGTCTGTTAAGTCAGTGATGCCACCCAACCACCTCATCCTCTGTCGTCCCCTTCTCCTCCTGCCTTCAATCTTTCCCAGCATCAGGGTCTTTTCCAATGAGTCGGTTCTTTGCACCACGTGGCCAAAGTACTGGAGTTTCAGCTTCAACATCAGACCTTCCAATCAACACTCAGGACTGATTTTGTTTAGGATGGACTGGTTAGATCTCCTTGTTGTCCAAGGGACTCTTAAGAGTCTTCTCCAATACCACAGTTCAAAAGCATCAATTCTTCAGTGCTCAGCTTTCTTTATAGTCCAACTCTCACATCCATACATGAATACTGGAAAAACCATAGCCTTGACTAGACGGACCTTTGTTGTCTCTGCTTTTCAATATGCTATCCAGGTTGGTCATAACTTTCCTTCCAAGGAATAAGCATCTTTTAATTTCATGGCTGCAATCACCATCTGCAGTGATTTTGGAGCCCAGAAAAATAAAGTCAGGCACTGTTTCCACATCTATTTGCCATGAAGTGATGGGACCAGATGCCATGATCTTCGTTTTCTGAATGTTGAGCTTTAGGCCAACTTTTTAACTCTCCTCTTTCATTTGCATCAAGAGGCTCTTTAGTTCTTCACTTTCTGCCATAAGGGTGGTATCATCAGCATAAGTGAGTAACTAAGTGAAGTCGCTCAGTCGTGTCCCACTCTTTGCGACCCCAGGGCCTGTAGCCTACCAGGCTCCTCTGTCCATGGGATTTTCCAGGCTTGTCCATTTCCTTCTCCAGGAGATCTTCCCGACCCAGGGATCGAACCCAGGTCTCCCGCATGAGGTTTTTGATATTTCTCCCAGCAATCTTGATTCCAGCTTGTACTTCTTCCAGCCCAGAGTTTCTCATGATGTACTCTGCATATACGTTAAATAAGCAGGGTAACAATATACAGCCTTGATGTACTCTACCTATTTGGAACCAGTCTGTTGTTTCATGTTCAGTTCTAACTGTTACTTCCTGATCTGCATATAGGTTTCTCAAGAGGCAGGTCAGGTGGTCTGGTATGCCCATCTCTTTCAGAATTTTCCACAGTTATTGTGGTCCACACAGTGAAAGACTTTGGCATAGTCAATAAAGCAGAAATAGATGTTTTTCTGGAACTCTCTTGCTTTTTCCATGATCCAGCAGATGTTGGCAATTTGATCTCTGGTTCCTTTGCCTTTTCTAAAACCAGCTTGAACATCTGGAAAGTTCACAGTTCACAAATTGCTGAGGCCTGGCTTGGAGAATTTTGAGCATTACTTTACTAGCGTGTGAGATGAGTGCAACTGTGCATCAGAAGAATGCAAATGAAAACCACAAGGTACCATTATATACCCCCCAGAATGGCTACAGTTAAAAAGCCTGAATATTGTTTGAGTATGTGAAGTAACTAGAACTCTCATGTGCTTGATGATAAGAGTGCAACAACTTTCAGAAATAATCTGGCATTTTTTTAAAAACAAAGTTCAACATATACCTACCCTATGACCTATATTTCCACTTCTAACTATTAACCAGAACAAATGAAAATGTATGGGTACACACACAAGGCATTATTTAAAATAGTCCCAAACTAGAAGCAACCCAAATACCCATCAACACAATCATGTATAAACAAGTTGTGCTATATTCATACAACTGAACACATTATTTAGAAAATAATTAACTGATGATAATGGAGAAGGGACTGGCAATCCACTCCAGTATTCTTGCCTGGAGAATTCCATGGACAAAGGAGCTTGGCTGGCTACAGTCGATGGGGTTGCAAAGAGTTGAACACGACTGAGCAACTAACACAAACACACAACTAATGATACATGTAACATGGCTCTGTCAGGCATGTCCTTCCCTCTGTCTGAGCTACTCCAACTCACCTTCAGAGTAAGTTGGAGTAGCTACTAAACTCAGAGCAAGAGTCACCCCCTCTTAGAAACCCAGCAGAGATAATGCTGCCTTCTCTACATTATGGTGTTTCCTAAGAAGAAAATATTAAGCAGCAGCCCCTTAGGAGGCTCCAAGGCCACATCTAGAGCCTTATCTTACTCATGCTTGCATTCCTTATGCTGAGCAGTATCTTGCCACAGAAAGGGCTAAAACATTTTATCTGAGAGAATAAATGAGAAAACCACTAAAGATATGAATTCTGTCAAGGATTTCTTCCAGAAAACACTGAAATGTAATATCTGAAGCAATCATCTTACAGTAAGTCAAAGTCCGAGTACTGCCTATGACTTTAAATAAGGCTGGTGAATTTCCTTATGCTTCCACGTCTCTGGTGTCAAAGGGGGAGGCTGCTAAACAATCACTAAAAATTCTTCTCAAATCCAAAAGTCTGAGGTACAAGAAGGAAATGGGCTTAATTTAAAATAGGAGAGATTCTAGCTGGACAATAAGAAAGAACATCTTAACAAGGAAGAAAATGAGGGACATTTAGGGGTTCTGCTCCCAGAGTTTTCAGGAGAAAAACCACCAACCATCTGTTTTAAAAGGTTGAACCGTGCCCTGAACATGAGGGGCCATACAAGATTATTTTTAAATTTTACCTCCTTTCCCACTTCCTAATTATTATAGAATGCAGACCTCAAAGGTACAAGTAGCAACTCCCCACTGGGAAAGACAAGGGGAAGGTTTATCAAAGAACTGCCAACTTGACACCAGGACTCAGCTTCCTTGTTTAAGCTGAGCTACTGTAAAGGAATCAAACTGTCACTGGAGGCACCATCAGCAACCCAGGGAGAGAGCTTACCAGACACCTGGCCCTGCTGATACATCACTGATCATGGGCTCCAGCAATGTGAGAAAGAGATTCGAGTTGTTTAAGCCAGTCTACGGCATTTTGTTAAGGCAGGCCAAACAGGTTGAGATACAGGTACACTTAACAGATTTTGATGGTTAACTTCATGGGTCAACTTGGCTGGGCTAAGGCACCCAGATGTTTGGTCAAACACTAGTCTAGATGTTTCTGTGAAGGGATTTGTGAAGGTGACTAATATTTATAGTCGGTAGATCTTAAGTAAAGCACATTACCCTCCATAATGTGGACCCAATCCGTCGAAGGCCCTAAGAACAAAAATATGGTTTCCCTAAAAAGTAAGTAAGTCTTCCTCAAGACTACAGCAAAAAACTCTACCCAAGTTTCTAGCCTGCTGGCCTGCCCTATAGATTTTGGACTCATTAACCTTTAGCCAGATTTCTGATATGCTACCCAGCCCCATAAACTTCAGATTTACCACCCTTCCCCAACTGTCCCTTAAAATAAATCTGTTTTCCTCTTTCTCTGTGTGTGTATCACTTGTACATGCTCTTTGATTCTGTTTTACTCTAAAACTCTGCCTAATACACAAGTTAAGCAAAATGGCACAACACACACATGGGACATTTCAAATAATATACCAAATAATTATGACTAGGACAGAAGGGGACATGAAGTAAGAAAACAGCACATCTTTCCCAAGTTATCTTTAAGAGTTAGGGGCAATTTGCAGAGAAGTGTGTGTGCACACGTGCTTAATCACTTCAGTCATGTCAACTCTTTGCAACCCTATAGACTGTAGCTTGCCAGGTTCCTCAGTCCATGGGGATTCTCCAGGTGAAGTATACCAGAATGGGTTGCCATCCTTGCCTCCAGGGGAATCTTTCCACCCAGAGATCAAAGCCAGGTTTCCTGTGTCTCCTGCATTGCAAGTGGATTCTCTACCATTGAGCCATCAGGGAAGCCCTTACACGGGTACACTATTTTAGACATATCTGATGTGGTTGATAAGGCTAAGCGAAGAAGGAAGAGCTTTTAGCACTGTCTATTACGACTATGTTTAAGTAAGAGGAGGCCTTACAAATAGCTGTGAAAAGAAGAGGAGCGAAAAGCAATGGAGAAAAGGAAAGATCTAAGCATCTGAATGCAGAGCTCCAAAGAATAGCAAGGAGAGATAAAAAAGCCTTCCTCAGCGATCAATGCAAAGAAATAGAGGAAAACAATAGAATGGGAAAGACTAGAGATCTCTTCAAGAAAATTATAGTTACCAAGGGAACATTTCATGCAAAGATGGGCTCGATAAAGGACAGAAATGGTATGGACCTAATAGAAGCAGAAGATATTAAGAAGAGGTGGCAAGAAGACACAGAAGAACTGTACAAAAAAGATCTTCACGAACAAGATAATCACGATGGTGTGATTACTCACCTAGAACCAGAAATCTTGGAATGTGAAGTCAAGCGGGCCTTAGAAAGTATCACTACGAACAAAGCTAGTAGGGGTGATGGAATTCCAGCTGAGCTATTTCAAATCCTGAAAGATGATGCTGTGAAAGTGCTGCACTCAATATGCCAACAAATTTGGAGAACTCAGCAGTGGCCACAGGACTGGAAAAGGTCAGTTTTCATTCCAATCCCAAAGAAAGGCAATGCCAAAGAATGCTTAAACTACCACACAATTGCACTCATCTCACATGCTAGTAAAGTAATGCTCAAAATTCTCCAAGCCAGGCTTCAGCAATATGTGAACTGGGAACTTCCTGATGTTTAAGCTGGTTTGAGAAAAGGCAGAGGAACCAGACATCAAATTGCCAACATCTGCTGGATCATGGAAAAAGCAAGAGAGTTCCAGAAAAACATCTATTTCTGCTTTATTGACTATGCCAAAGCCTTTGACTGTGTGAATCACAATAAACTGTGGAAAATTCTGAAAGAGATGGGCATACCAGACCACCTGACCTGCTTGTTGAGAAACCTATGTGCAGATCAGGAAGCAACAGTTAGAACTGGACATGGAACAACAGACTGGTTCCAAATAGGAAAAGGAGTATGTCAAGGCTGTATATTGTCACCCTGCTTATTTAACTTCTATGCAGAGTACATCATGAGAAACACTGGGCTGGAAGAAGCACAAGCTGGAATCAAGATTGCCAGGAGAAATATCAATCACCTCAGATATGCAGATGACACCACCCTTATGGCAGAAAGTGAAGAAGAACTAAAGAGCCTCTTGATGAAAGTGAAAATGGAGAGTGAAAAAGTTGGTTTAAAGCTCAACATTCAGAAAACTAAGATCATGGCATCTGGTCCCATCACTTCATGGGAAATAGATGGGGAAACAGTGGAAACAGTGTCAGACTTTATTTTTTGGGCTCCGAAATCACTGCAGATGGTGACTGCAGCCATGAAATTAAAAGACGCTTACTTCTTAGAAGAAAAGTTATGACCAACCTAGATAGCATGTTGAAAAGCAGAGACATTACTTTGTTAACAAAGATCCGTCTAGTCAAGGCTACGGTTTTTCCAGTGGTCATGTACGGATGTGAGAGTTGGCCTGAAAAGAAAGCTGAGCGCTAAAGAATTGATGCTTTTGAACTGTGGTGTTGGAGAAGACTCTTGAGAGTCCTTTGGACTGCAAAGAGATCCAACCAGTCCAGTCTGAAGCAGATCAGCCCTGGGATTTCTTTGGAAGGAATGATGCTGAAGCTGAAACTCCAGTACTTTGGCCACCTCATGCGAAGTGTTGACTCATTGGAAAAGACTCTGATTCTGGGAGGGACTGGGAGCAGGAGGAGAAGGGGACGACAGAGGATGAAATGGCTGGATGGCATCACGGACTCGATGGATGTGAGCCTGAGTGAACTCTGGGAGTTGGTGATGGACAGGGAGGCCTGGCGTGCTATGGTTCATGGTGTTGCAAAGAGTCGGACACAACTGAGTGACTGAACTGAACTGAACTGAACTAAACTGAAGTGAAAGTGTTAGTCGCTCGGTTGTACCAACTCTTTGTGACCCCACGGAGAGCAGCCTTCAAGCTCCTCCGTCCACAGGAATTCTCCAGGGAAGAATACTGGAGTGGGTTGTCATTTCCTTTTCCAGAGGATCTTCCCGACCCAGGGATCAAATCTTGGTCTCCTGCATTGCAGGGAGATTCTTTACTGACTGAGCTACCAGGGAAGCCCCCTGATTATGCTTGCTTTAACCAACTTTGTGTTTTCCCTAGAGATAATAATGGCCTTGAAGATTTAAAAAACAAAATTTTTAAATAGAGTTTTCCCAAATGCAGAGTTTTCAGTTCATTCATCTTTAGTATTTGGCAGCAGACTGCCATTTGTCTGACAAAAGATTTTTTCCCCACAGTGAACAAACATCAGATATCCTATCAACCATTTTTTTTTCTGGGGTCCTCTCTTGGAGTCACCTCCAAGTCCTCCTACTCCTCACACCCCGATCTACTCCACAGCTGTCATCCTGGGACTCCCTTTTCCTTTCAGTGTTGTATTTTTATGGAACCCATGTCCTCGTCTTTCTTGATTTATTTACTCATTTTGTTGGAGTGCATCTTCCAATAACTTTTCAAGAAAGGTTATATGGAAGGTACATTTTAAAAAGACATTTTTTTCCCCGTAAATATCATTATTTTACTTCACAATTGTTTGATCCTTTGCTGCATATGAAATATTAAGTTGAAGGTAATGCCTCCTCAATTTCAAAGGCGTTGTTCCTTTGTTTTCTAGAACCTAGCTGGTGTTGTTATTATAAAGTCTGACTCTAATTCCTTTGTGTTTCTTTCTCTGCCCCCAACCTGCCCCCATCCAACGCTGTAGAATTCTACACTGGTCTAGGTTTTACTCCATGTACTAAGGCATTCAATGAATGTACCTTTCAAAAATACATGCCTTTCTGAATTTTGATTTGTTCAAAAACATGTCTTTTTTTGTTTTTGTATTGCTTCTATGTTCATTTCCTATCCTTTTTTGTTTATCTCTGTAGAAATCATATTGATTTGAACCTCACAGGGTGATCTACTTTTCTTATCTTTCATCTCCTATTTTCCATGTTTGCTTTTTATTTACTTTTTAGGAGAATTATTTTCCAAATTTTCCTTCAAATTTATTTCGGCTATGTTTTTATTTACAAGACTGCTTGCTTGTTCCCTAATTCTTCCTTTATCATAGTATCATATTAATTCATAAATAAACTACCATCTCAAATCTCTTTAAAAATATTAACTGTGGTTATTTTGACTTTTTCTTGTCTCCATTTTTATACTTTATTTTTTTTCCAATTTGTTCATATTAGGGTTTCTTCCTCACTGAAAGTTTCCTCTAACGCTGTGATCTTTGCTTGCATATTCATATTTACAAGTTAAAGCACTAAAAATCTCAGTGGGAGCTTGACATGTACAGGCTTGGCATGTTGCCTGGTAGCTTCACTGAAGAGGAATCAATCAGAGAGAAGACATTTCTTCTTTTTCTGAAGAGAATCTCAAACGTAAGGATCTGGAAATCCATCCAGGAGTCAGGCTGTTTCTCAAGACACTAATTTTCTGCTCTCCTGCCTCTGGAGTATATATGTGCAGATTCACTGAATCTCCTTGCTTTCCCCTGTAATTTATCTTTGCCCCCTGCTACATACATGATATTCCCAAGTACAGAGCTTCCCAGCTAATTTGTCAAAAAGAGAACCTCAGTTCCATGATAAAGAGAGGGGAGGTTGGTGAAGAAAGTATCACATGACCATGTCACATACAGAGGGGCTGATGATCCCCAAACTTACTGTTTCTTACGAGGCTTTTCCTAGATATTTAAGATCTCAATTTTATTTCTACACATGGCAATGAACATATCAATAAAAATTTAATAAAAACTTTAAATGAAACCACTTACAATCGAATAAAAAAATCAAATATCCAGGAGCACATCTAACAAAATATGAATACAACTTCTCCACGGAAAAACAGAAAAAGAAAAAGAAAACTGAGAAAAATTAAGAAAAGCTAAATATTTGGACATATATATCTTTGTCCATGGATTGAAAAGCTCACTATGCTAAACGTATCACTTTCATCCAAACTGGTGTAGTTTCAATGCATTTCCCCAAGAAAGAGAGAAACATCTAGGTGCTTGCCAAGTCCATCAGCTAAACAGTTGTGTTGCTACAAGCTGGTCTAGTCACTGCCTACAAGCCTTGGTGTTCTCCTGTTAAACAATTCCACTGAAGATGAATACTGGAAAAGAACACCCAGTGCCCATGCTGGATCAAAACAAGACTACTCTGTAATCAAGTCTGGAAAGAGACAGGACATGAATATTGTCAACCCACAAACTACCAAAGAGTCCTCTATCCTGGCAAAGATGAAACTGTAGCTTCTTTACTAATTACAACTTTGGCTTCAGTCTAGTCTTGCCTCTGAGGGAAGATTTACTGAGATACCCAATAATAGAATTAGCCCTGTTTTCTGACAATGTCTGATGCAGAGCAAACACATACTTCCTTAAACTGTCCATAAAATCATGTAATACAAACTTGCTGCTGCTGCTAAGTCACTTCAGTTGTGTCCAAGTCTGTGCGACCCCATACACGGCAGCCCACCAGGCTCCACCATCCGTGGGATCCTCCAGGCAAGAATACTGGAGTGGGTTGCCATTTCCTTCTCCAATGCATGAAAGTGAAAAGTGAAAGTGAAGTCACTCAGCAGTGTCAGACTCTTTGTGACCCCATGGACTGCAGCCCACCAGGCTCCTCCATCCACAGGATTTTCCAGGCAAGAGTACTGGAGTGTGGTGCCATTGCCTTCTCCAGTAATACAAACCTAAATTCTACAATAAATGTTTTAAAATATTATCTAACTGAGATATCCTGTAGTTCCTCATGATGTACATTCTCTCTCGCTACAATAAGTAATAAATTCAACATATTCAACAAGTGTATTTCTGGCCTACTTTGGCTGGAGAACATTGCATCTGGTAAGCTTATTCCAAAAGCAGAAATATTATTGCCTAATGTCAAAATTATTTGGATACTTTCTAGTTACACCTTTCTTTGAATTTTTAGCATAATTCTACTATTTCTGGCTAATATGTTGTTAAATAACAAAATTCAAATCAGTAAATTGTAAGGATATTATTGGCCTCATTCAATGATTCATGAATCGGGCAGCATCCCCTCTAGCAGAATAGAAGGCATTCAGAAGAACTGTACAAACGGTAAGAATTTTAAAGGCAGAAGGGAGTGGGGGAAGGATTTTATATTACTACAGAAGGGACTGGTTGTGGCAATGTCACTGCTCTTTAGGGGATGATAACCATCTACGAGGCAGACTACCTCGCTAGTGCTTATCAGGCAGATCATGGCCCAAAATTCTGCTTCTGAGAGAGGTTAAAAGTGTAACTAAGTTAACTCTCAGTTTGGTAACATTGGGAGTAGCGTAAGTGACTTTGGGCCTATTGTCTTGTTTCTGATAAGCATTTGGGCTTGTGGATTTCAGCGCTGTTGTTTAGTTGCTAAGTTGCGTCTGACTCTGTGACCCCATGGACTGTAGCCCACCAGGCTCCCCTGTCCATGGGATTTCCCAGGCAAGAATACTGGAGTGGGTTGCCATTTCCCTTTCTAGGAGATCTTCCTGAACCAGGAATTGAACCCACATCTCCTGTGTAGGCAGGAGGATTCTTTACCACTGAGCAACCAGGAAAGCCCAAGGATATCAATGACTTCAATGTAATGAGAAAACTGCTTTCATTTTGGTAAGCATTCCATATTCATTTGGGAAAAATGTAATAATAAGGTATATGAAGGAATATAATAAAGACTTATTTTTAGTTGTTCATTTTAATATTCTCTGTCAATGTGACTTAAGTTTATTAGTTACTTTGTTCAAATTTTTCACCTCAACTGGATTTTTCTGTTTGTTCTAACAGCTATCAAGACATTTATATTAATGTCCCCATTCTGTTTTTTTTTTTTAATTTGCATAGTTTCTTTTAGTTCAACATTATGAACCTTCTAAAAAAAGAGTATTTTGGCAGTTCAGACCTATCACATTGCCACTATCTCTAGTACCTGCTACCTCTAAGATCATTAGGTTCTATAAGATGAATCCATTTGCTTCTGGGCAGTATACCCCTCTGTAAGATGTTAAGTGGTAGCTTACTCTGTTTTGCTAAGCTGGTTACCACTCCTCTTTCTGCATTTGATCTTGCTAAACTTTATTCAAGTCTACTATCCACTAATGCCATTGTCCCATTTTCTTTAGCCTTAGGGATTAATATCATTTAATAACTTTACTGGTGTTTGATAGTAGAACTTCCCTGGTGGCTTAGATGGTAAAGCATCTGCCTATAATGTGGGAGACCTGGGTTCGATCCCTAGGCTGGGAAGATCCCCTGGAGAAGGATATGGCAACCCACTCCAATATTCTTGCCTGGAAAATCCCATGGACAGAGGAGCCTGGTAAGCTACAGACCATGGGGTTGCGAAGAGTCGGACACGACTGAGCGACTTCACTTTCACTTTCACTTGAGTGGAGAAGGTGAGGAGAGAAAAAACAAGTGGTCTACTCATCATATTAAATTGTGTCCAAAGTCCAGGATCACCATATTAGTCACACACACACACACATATACAGCTTGACTAACATATTTAGAAATGAAACCTCACTTCACCCACTCCTCTTAGCTTCCCACCAGGTTCAGGCAGAAGCTGGAAGAAGACTGGAAGTTCACAAATCCAAATGGTGCATAGCTTGCTTAGACCTTTCCCTCCATGTCATCAGTGCCATCATGTCAACAACAGCAGGGACCTGGCCGGGGACAGCCTGCCACTGACAGGAATAGCCTAGATCTGTTTTTGCCCCTGTGCACACTGTCTTCATGCTCTGTTTGAAGCTTCCTGATCTGGGGCTTCTTACCTTCCCCAGGTGGAGGGAATGCCTCCCCTTGTCTCTGTGCCTCGTCCACCATCAGACAGAGAGAGCTGTTCAGCAGTGGAGACCAAAGTGGTCTGAAACTTTGAGGCAGAATAATGCACCAGGAGCAGCTCAACAGGGAGGGGAAAAAAAAGACTGAAGGATTTACTATCACTTGCTTGCCTCTTTATAAGGCAACCCGACCATCTCTGCCCTGAATCTCACCTGCATAACTCTGACACCTGCTGTGTACTGTCTGTGAACCCAGAGCAAAGATGCTCTATCAAATAGGGCAGAAAAAAAGCTCTGGCTCATGTAAAATGCCTCTCACTTCTGGTTAGCACTCCCGCCTTCTTGGCATCTGAGCCCTGCCAGCCTAACCAGTGATACCTGTCTGCTCCTCTCCAGTAGAGCTTTGCTGTTTAGTTCAATCTTGTGCTTGCCTAAGGACTCACAGGATCTATCCATCCTCCCATTGTGCTCTGTCCAATGGTAATCCACTACTCAAATTATTCTTGACTTTACTGAAAACCAGTTTCTGCTCAAAATCCACAGCTCCTCAAAACTGACCCACATCTGACCCAAATCTGATTCTAGCCTCAAAACTCTAGTTTAGTAAATCCTACAGAAGAGGTGATGTAGTATACTATTAACAGATTAAACACTGGAGTCAGGCAGACCTGGATTCAATTGCAGCCCTGCCACTTATTAGCTGTGGGATCTTGAGTGAATTATTATAATTCCTTAAGCCTAACTCCTCAACTGGAAAATAGAGATAATAAATTCTAATTCAGAGTTGTGAGGATTCAAAGAAATAATATAAAACTATCAATTAGCAGAGTATATAAAATAGAACAAGCACTTGATAAGTGTTAGTCCATCCCAAAACCAACTTGAACCAACAATAAATCATAGTTTCCCCATGGTGTACAACTTAAGACTGTTTGAGAAGCATGTGGACCTTGCCTGCCTTGCATTCCTAAATTAATCACCTTTATCGTTAGTGCTGATTTCTGGATGCTTCTAAATCCTTCAACCTCCATTCAAACACAATGCAAAGTCAATCTTTCAGACCCATTACAATAGTCAATGTATATTAAAACAGCAACAACAAAAAAATTAAAATGGGAGGTTGCTACAATTAATTTGAACGTGTAAAAATAACTACAAAAGTAACACCTAGGTTTAACAGTTCTTGATTTAAGTGTAAACTCAACTATACTATCGTATTGTATACAATGTCAATAAAATAGTACAATACAATAGTATCAAACTGTACTATTGCACTGTACCATCTGTATCCTTTAGATACAGATATCCACAAAGTATAGTTCACTTTTCATCCCAAGTTTTTAAATGGAAATGGTAGGATACTATTGCATTCAGTCTTGCTCTTTGATATTTTATTATCATATTCTCTTTGGAAATCAGAGTGGTAGCAATATTCTACCCAATTACCTAGGACTCTTAAAAATCAGTCTTCATATATATCTATCTATAGATACCATATACCAGACCACCTTACCTGCCTCCTGAGAAATCTGTATGAAGGTCAAGAAGCAACAGTTAGAACCAAACATGGAACAACAGACTGGTTGCAGACTGGGAAAGGAGTACGTCAAGGCTATATGTTGTCACCCTGCTTATTTAACTTATATGCAGAGTACTGCTGCTGCTACTGCTGCTAAGTCGCTTCAGTCATGTCCGACTCTGTGCAACCCCATAGACGGCAGCCCACCAGGCTCCCCCGTCCCTGGGATTCTCCAGGCAAGAACACTGGAGTGGGTTGCCATTTCCTTCTCCAATGCATGAAAGTGAAAAGTGAAAGTGAAGTCGCTCAGTCATGTCCGACCCTCAGCCACCCCATGGACTGCAGCCTTCCAGGCTCCTCTGTCCATGGGATTTTCCAGGCAAGAGTACTGGAGTGGGGTGCCATTGCCTTCTCCTATATGCAGAGTAGATCATGTGAAATGCTAGGCTGGATGAAGCACAAGCTGGGATCAAGATTGCCAGAAGAAATATCAATAAACCTCAGATACGCAGATGATACCACCCTTATGGCAGAAAGTGAAGAACTAAAGAGCCTCTTGATGAAAGTGAAAGAGGAGAGTGAAAAAGTTGGCTTAAAGCTCAACATTCAGAAAACTAAGCTCATGACATCATGTCCCATCACTTCATGGCCAATAGATGGGGAAACAATGGAAACAATGACAGACTTTATTTTCTTGAGCTCCAAAATCACTGCAGATGGTGACTTCAGCCATGAAATTAAAAGATGCTTGCTCCTTGGAAGAAAAGCTATGACCACACTAGATAGCATATTAAAAAGCAGAGATATTACTTTGCCAACAAAGGGCCTTCTAGTCAAAGCTAAGGTTTTTCCAATAGTCATGTATGCATGTGAGAGTTGTACTATAAAGAAAGCTGAGAGCTGAACAATAGACGCTTTTGAACTGCGGTGTTTGAGAAGACTCTTGAGAATCCCTTGGACTGCAAGGAGATCAAACCAGTCACTCTTAAAGGAAATCAGTCCTGAATATTCACTGGAAGGACTGATGCTGAAGCTGAAATTCCAATCCTTTGGCCACCTGATGCAAAGAACTGACTCATTAGAAAAGACCATGATGCTGGGAAAGATTGAAGGCAGGAGGAGAAGGGGATGACAAAGGACGAGATGGTGGATGGCATCACCAACTTGATAAGTTTACTTGAGTTTAAGCAAACTCCGGGAGTTGGTGATGGACAGGGAAGCCTGGCATGCTGCAGTCCATGGGTTTGCCAAGAGTCAGACATGACTGAGTAACTGTACTGATATACCTAGTGAATTATTAATAATAGAAAAATCTATTTTAAGGTGTTGTTCTTTGCTATCAAATTATGAAATTATATAACTACTACTTACAAAAACAATGCTAATTCCTCCACAATTCTTGAAATCTTGTCAATTTCCAAGAAATCAAACCTTTCTGGATCCTACCACTAATTACTGTAATGGAAAGGGGCAAATTAGCCAATCCCAGCTGACAAAAACACATGTATACCTTTACCCACCAAGATCTTAATTTCTGCAGTAGAATGAAAACAGGTTGGGTATCCTTGACAGGCTATTTCTGCACAAAATGAATCTGACACTCACTTAGCCTGACAATGCCATTACTGTGAGAAATCATTTAGCAGACAAGACTCCTAACAGAAGTCCAAATGACAGATATGCACACTCTAAGCTGAGTATAAAATAAAAATCACCACCAAAGTTAATGTGGAAGGAAAAAAATCTAATAGTGCTGTTTCTGGTAATGGATCATCTGAGATAACCCAAGGGAACGAATGAGTGTCAACTCTGTCTTATGCCCAAGAGTCAGCCTAACTTAAAAAGCTGACTCAGCTTCATACATATACACACATACCCTCACTTTAAAAAGAAACAACAGCTTTCTTTCCTGGTACATTTTTAGCGAGGGGGTGGGTGGTGCTATTGGGAGGAATGAGACACCATCAAGTAAATACAAGGAGATTTTAATTCACATGCTTAAATTAGGAGGACTGAATGTGACCCTGGGAATTGGCACTGCTGGTGAGACAAAGTGCCATACTCTTCCCTAGGGAACACTCTTGGTGATGGATTTGATGAATCCTCAATACATATTACTACTAAGTCGAATCAGTCGTGTCCGACTCTGTGCGACCCCATAGACGGCAGCCCACCAGGCTCCCCCGTCCCTGGGATTCTCCAGGCAAGAACACTGGAGCGGGCTGCCACTTCCTTTTCCAATGCATGAAAGTGAAAAGCGAAAGTGAAGTCACTCAGTCATGTCCGACCCTCAGCAACCCCATGGACTGCAGCCTACCAGGCTCCTCCGTCCATGGAATTTTCCAGGCAAGAGTACTGGAGTGGGGTGCCATTAGCAGAGACAAACTTACTGTGATGATAATAAAGCTTAATCTTTAGGATTCTCACTTATATGGGCCTCTTCCAAGGACTTGGGAGGAGCTCCAGCAATGTGTTCATAACAGATTTGGATTTTTGTAAATTTTGTAAAAGTGAGATCTGTTACCAGTACCATTGAGATTGCTTCCTTCTACTCCAAATTTTCCTGCTTCACATATACCCTGCCAAACAAATACCCTGCCAGGCAGTGTGGTAACATCCATGGGCAGGTTGGGATCCAGCTAAGGAGAAGTTAAGTTGGGAGGACATTTAGTTGGGATTGAGGAGGATACATTTATGTGCTTCCATGTAAGGTAAATTATTACCAGGGGTGGAAAATTATTTTCAGGGACTCTCCTGCTATACACAGTCCCAATTCCCCCTGCGTCATGACCCAAAGATGCAAAATAAATGTGGTCTGCATCACCTAGCACCAAAAAGAAGTGAGGTGTGGAAGGAGGAAACAAATGTTGAAATATACGTTCAAAGCCAGAAATCAGTGTATGGAAAAGTCTTCCAAATCTTAGAGGAAGATATTTTTCGTGAAAGAGACTGAAGTTTCCCAAATTTGACAATAGTGCTAAAAAACACATGACGTTACTAATAAAATCCAAAATTTTTCTGAGCTAATGATAAAAAACAAAGTCCAATTAATGCTGATAAAGGCAAGATAATTATCTAAGCTCTTTGTAGAAAATATCACAAAAATCATTACTGTATGAAGTGATCAAAGACCATACAGCCAAAAATGTTTTTCGAAAATCAAGCAGTAGAAGCAAATAAAGTATTACATAATTTTTCTGAATATTTTTGATAATGGTATTATTTGTCAGGCTGTTTTAAATTGTAATTTGTTGGGATTTTTGTACTTATCTATTGTTTTTCCTTTAAGAGAGCCTCCAAAATTTTGTGCTTCAGGTCCCATAAAACCTGGGTCTGCTTCTGAATAGTAGATCCTTATTTTCAATATTCCATAGGATAATGGAAAATCATTTCTGATATATATGTGAAAACCTCAGAAACTTCAAAATTTAACTTAATCTTAACCTGAAGAGCTCATGTAAATCTAAAACATAATGAATTAACCTGGAGCATAATTGGATCTAACATCTCCTTTAATTCATATATAAAGCTTCAAGGGCATCGTTTAACCATCATACAGAAGAGTCAACATAGACAGTCTATGAGATTTATCCTTGAAATTTACTTTTAGGAAAAATTGTTGACATAAGCCTTCTGAGCCTACCAAACTTCACACCAAACAGCAATGGCTCTAATTCCACTACCATTTAGCTTATTTCTCTAAATTATGTTTGAGGAGAAAGTCTAGATATTTCTAAATCCTGATAGTTAGATTTTTGACTAATTACATTTATTTTAAGTGTAATTCTGGGTGAAGCTCAAAACAGTCCTGAATTACAGTGAATCCCACTCCCCAGTGTTTCTAGTTGAAATATGAGTCTATTTGGTTGTCTTCTGAGGTTAACCATGTAAAACACAGCCAGATTTATGCTCTATGAGCGCTGTGAGCACTCAATAAACCTACCCCAATAGACCCTCCCATCCTCCCTGGGTTCCCTCTGGATGCCAGCACGCCGAGCCATGTTGGCATGTCACATCCTTCCCATCTGGTCCCTGTCGGAGTGAACACAAGGGTCTGTGCACTGTGATGAACACGTCAATTACTTTTTGAGAAAGAATAAAAAGCTGGGTGGATCAAAACATTGTTCAAATGATTTAGGTGTGTACCATATGTAAAAAGGCCATGAGTACTTGAAACACTATCATTTCCAACAGGTTTAATCAATCTTTCTCTAAGTCTGCATCTTTTTGTTTAGGGAAAAAAGATCAGAAACAGCAGTACTGGTTGTTACAGAGAGAGGGAGCTGGCTTGACTCCTGTTCTGCAGCCTTCACTTAGGGATGGTGCAAACTGGCAGGAAAATGGGTCTGGGGGGTGGAGGAGGAGGAGTTCATCTCTATTTTTAGGGTCAGCAAAAACTGTTCCACTTCAGAACAGCTTCTACTTCTCAGTTGGAAACATCACAAACCAAGCCCATGAACATATTTCATTGTCCATAATTATACAGTACACTATCTCTACATTGTATACATATATTTTGAAAAAGCTAAGGCTGTCTTCATGTGTGCAAGCACAAGGAGATTCACAAATTGAAAAATCTTTAAAGACCTTGTTCTCAAATAGTCACTTTTTATTTAAAGCAAACCATATTCCACCCGTTTAATGTCAAAGGTCTTTTATCCTATCTTCATATAACAATAGGGAAGTCTTAATTAACTGCTAACATATCTGAAGCATCCTCATTTGGACAACTTACTAAGGGTCGCGTTATAAGTGGGTGACAACAGCAGCGACAGTGAAGTAAAGGGACAAAGAAAGCTGAACAACAACAGGAATCAGCAGGCAGCTGAGGCCAAGCAAGACCCTCAGTGGAAACACAAAGTCACGAACCCTAAACTATACACTTCAAGGCTTTCTTCAACTCATCTCGTATACATTAAGGTTAACCTTCTTTGGTAGCTGTGTTAGTATAGTAGAACTGTCCTCCCAGAAGGGATCAATCTAGAAAGCTGATTTAAATATAGGCAACTTTGACACTGCTGGCAAACCGGTATCAGAAGGACAGCTGTTCTTTCTATAGCTTGTCCTTTCCTTCTGATGCCTCTTCTTTGCTCCTCTTCCCTTTTCCTAGTCCTCAAGTAAGACTTAGAAGCGCCAGCAGTATCCGTGAGCAATGCCTGCCCCCTCCTCCCCTTGGCATTCTGGCAGATTAAGTTCACACAGTTGTATGTACCAGGAGAAAAATAAAGGAAGGTAGAAGGGGAGGAGGTTAACACCAGAATGAGGCCATTGTGTTACAGGCAAATCCAGGAAAGCCTCCTTACAGAGGTGACATTTTACCAGAGATTTAATCCAGGGTCTAAACCGTGCAAGGATATCCAACTAGTCCATCCTAAAGGAGATCAGTCCTGAATATTCACTGGAAGGACTGATGCTGAAGCTGAAACTCTAATACTCTGGCCACCTGATGCAAAAAACTGACTCACTGGAAAAGACCCTGATGCTGGGAAAGATTGAAGGCGAGAGGAGAAGGGGACGACAGAGGATGAGATGGTTGCATGGCATCACCGACTCAGTGGACATGAGTTTGGGTCAACTCTGGGAGATGGTGATGGACAGGGAGGACTGGCATGCTGCAGTCCATGGGGTCACAAAGAGTCAGACACAACTGAGCTGAACTGAATAGAACTGTACAAAGCACCTAAAGGTAAAAGGGAACAGTACACACAGAGGTCCCAAAGCAAAAGCACATGGGGTGTGGCTGAAGAGCACAGTTGCTACGATGGCCTGGAGGGGAGTACGTGAGGTGAGGTGTGTTGGGAGGTGAGATCAGAGAGAAAGGTGGGGGCAAGATCACAGAGGGCCTGCCTTCTGAGTCCTTTAAGGACTTCTGCTTTCAGACTGTAAGAAGGGAAGCTATTAGGAGGGTTGAGAATTGAAGTGTGATAGAATGACAATCTCACTCTGGCTGCTGTGCAAGGGACATGAAGGAAGACCAGTTATGAAGCTACTGCAAAACTCTCAGAGAGAAACCACAGTGGCTCAGACCAGGATGACAGAGGGGTAGGTAGGGAAAGTGGATGAATTCTGGGTATGCTTTGAAAGCATAGCCAATAGGATTTGCTGGTAGTTTGGACATGAAACTTCAGAGAAAGAGAGGATGTGAGAGAGTCAAAGGTGACACGTAGGTTCCTGGTCTGGGAAACAGAAAAGATGGTGAAGATGGTGTTTACTCTCTATGAAAACAGGTGAGGCAACCCAAGGAGCAGGTTTTGGGGGGATGAGGATATTAGAAGTTTGGTTTTCAACAAGTACAAAAATCTACTGGATATTCAAGAAGAAATATCAAATACAAGATACAAGAATACAAGAATCTGGAATTCTGGAGAGAGGTTCAGTCTGTAGATAAAATTTGAAAGTGAAAAGCAGAGAAGTGATATAAAGGCTGTATGAGTGACATGAAATGGGAAAAAATCATCTACGGAATAAGGAGAATGGAAAAGGGAAGAGGGTTAAGAATTGAAACCCGGGGCAGTTGAATGTTTCAGTGTGTAAATTGAGGGAGATAAAATCAGGAAAAGGGGCTGAGGAGGAGTCCCTTCTAAATCATATGTGCCCCACTGTAAAAGGAAAATGAACTAGTTCACAATCCCCAAGAGCGATGCTCCCCAATGCTCGGGTGTCTCCACTGTCCCACTCCGTCTCTTGCCAACAAACATGCCTTCCGTACACACAGCAATGCACTTGGGATTTTCCCAGCCAGGGCTTCATGGAGCCAGGGATTAACCGCGAGCGTCACTCAGTCACCTGACGAGGCAGGCAGGAGGGAGGAAGGGAACCGGGACTCTGCAGACTTCAAGGTAGCGTATGATTCAGTTACATGAAATATTTTCCCAAAGGAAAAAAAACCTCAGAAGTAAATTATTCTGCTTGTCTCCAAACATTCATTCAAGTATTAAAGGAGAATTTATTTCTTACTAAAACTCACAGAGATTAACACTATCCAGGAGCTCTCTGAGCGTCCTCAGCTGTGAAGACGAAGAGCCCCAGGATAGTCAACTCCCCTTATGCACCAGGACTGAGCAATCTAAGTCTGCGGGGCCCTCTAAGGAAACTCTATGCCTCTGGATTAGGCTGCGTTTCTATGAGATGTGATAGTGCCCAGGAAAGGTCAAGCTTTACACTCTAACTAAGTACTTTCACTTGCTTTGTTGGCTTGCAGTATTTCTAGTTCTGTTCTGCAACTAAGTATTCATTTGGTCCCTGCTGGTCTCTTTGTTAATCAAACGCTTTAAGTGGTCTTGAAAAAGAAATGTTCTCTGAGGCACCTCTTATTTCTCAAGCATTATAATTGAAGCTGTAGTTATATTTTGCCAAAGTAGTGGAATGATCCAGTCAGGGGAGAAGTGGGCAAACCAAATGCCCTGTTTAGAGACACATGGCTGAGTCCTTAAATTTTCTGTTCATAAGCTGTTGTGCTGGCATGGACATCCTCTGTACTTTAGAGCTTGCCTGTGATGACTGGACTGGAAGCAAGAGACAGCAATGCCCTGTCTCAACCCTCCTCTAAACACGAGGTCTGACCTTGCCGCAGTTTCTCATAAACACAAGCGCTACTACATACCAGTTACCACAGAGACTTTAATGAACCCGTAACAGTGTGTGGATTGCTTATTGATGGCCGCCACTGGGAATGAGCATCTATCTCCCAGTAAGGTGAAGACAACCTTGATTGCCCAGCAGCACCTAATTGCCCAAACCCTGCCTTCTCATTCAGAAAAACCCTTAGAAACTAAGGGAATCTGGGTGAAAGTCATTTTTGTATTAGACTGAGACATTTCCAACAATTAGTTACAGAAAAAAGTGAAACAAGTCTGTGAGCAAAGTCTATCATTCTGTTTTAGATAAAGCCCCAAAATATCTGATGTACTCCTGTTCATACCAATTTAAAAAAAAAAATACAAAACCATTATTAAGTTGGCCCTGAAAAAACCACCCTACAGTTATCCAAACCTCAATCAAGGCTTAAGCACAAGAGAATGAAATCTTGCCATCTGCAACAACATGGATAAACCTTGAGGATATTATGCTAAGGGAAATAAATCAGACAGTGAAAGACAAAATACTGTATGATCTCATGTATGTGTGCAATCTTAAAAATTAAAAAACAAACCCCAAACTCCTAGAGACAGAGAATGAATCAATGGTTACCAGGGGCTAGGGCTAGGGAGCAAGTGAAAAGCCTGAAGAGGATCTAAAGATACACACTTTCAACTGTAAGATAAGTCATGGGGATATAACATACAGCTTAGTGACTGCCTTAGTAACAGTATATTCCATATACAAAAGTTGCTAAGAAAGTATATGTTGAAATTTCTCACCACAAGAAAAGAAATTCTGTAACTATTAATATTATGGTGATACCAGACTTATTGTGATCAGTTAGTATATACACAACACGAAATCACTATGCTGTACACCTGAAACTAATTAATAATTTATATTAATTACACGTCAGTGGTAAAAAATTAAAAGTGAAAAAAATTTTTTCAAAAATATTAAACAAAAATAGTAAAACTAATATTATACTGACTTTAGATATATGTCACAACTCAGTAGGTTTTCAACAAATCAGTGAAGTTAGAAAACAATGAAAGAAGACTTAAAAAATTCAACTTTAAGATGGGTTATTGTACAGCTATAAGTGAAAGTCGCTCAGTCGTGTCCAGCTCTTTGTGACCAAATAGACTGCAGTTCATGGAGTTCTCCAGGCCAGAATACTGGAGTGGGTAGCCTGTCCCTTCTCCAAGGGATCTTCCCAACCCAGGGATTGAACTCAGGTCTCCCACATTGCAGGCGGATTCTTTACCAGCTGAACCATAAGGGAAGCCCTCATACAGCTATAGACTAGCTCATACCTCCATTGACCCTCTTAAATTTCCTCTACATTCCCAATCCTGGTCATGGAAATTTCGGGTTCATGAAGTTGTCTCTTCTTAGCTTCAAAATACTCTAAAATTCTCTAACAGAGTATATGGCAGATGTTCACTGAGTACATACTAAATGAATGGATGGTTAACTGCTTTCATTTGCACTTTTCTAGTTCCCAGGAAAGTAGATGCCAGAGTAGCTAGGGCAGTAGATGCCAAGATGGGGTTAAGGGGTAGAGAGTAAGCATGTGGCTTGGTTTGAATCTCTGAGCAATTGAGAACTACAGTACATGAGTCAAGGGCATCATTAAAGGATATGTGAAGGGTACACCAAAACTTCACTTCACCTACAACACAAACTTGCCCCGTCACTAGCACTATTTCCACCTTTCAAATAGCAAATGTACAGCTAGCTCATTCTCATTTCACCAGATGGAGAGTCTTCGAGAGCTGGGGCCAGGTTATACTTTACAGGTCTTTGATACTCACTCAGTAAATGTCAGGTAAAACAGACTAAATAAAATGAGGCATTGCTTCAGTTGTGTCCGACTCTTTGTGACCCCACTGACTGTAGCCCACAAGGCTCCTCTGTCCATGGGTTCTCCAGGCAAGAATACTGGCATGGGCTGCCATGCCCTCCTCCAGGGGATCTTCCCAACTCAAGGATCAAACCCACATCCTGCATTGGCAGGCAGGTTCTTTAACACTGAGCCACCAGGGAAGTCCTAAAATGAGGCATCAGTTCAGTTCAGTCGCTCAGTCGTGTCTGACTCTGTGACCCCATGAATCACAGCACGCCAGGCCTCCCTGTCCATCACCAACTCCCGGAGTTCACTCAGACTCACATCCATCGAGTCTGTGATGCCATCCAGCCATCTCATCCTCGGTCGTTCCCTTCTCCTCCTGCCCTCAATCCCTCCCAGCATCAGAGTTTTTTCCAATGAGTCAACTCTTCTCATGAGGTGGCCAAAGTACTGGAGTTTCAGCTTTAGCATCATTCCTTCCATAGAAATCCCAGGGCTGATCTCCTTCAGAATGGACTGGTTGGATCTCCTTGCAGTCCAAGGGACTCTCAAGAGTCTTCTCCAACACCACAGTGCAAAAGCATCAATTCTTCGGCGCTCATAGACTGTGTGAATACAACCAAAGTGATCCCACTGTGCTGTAATGAATGCATGCAGAATTTCAGACTGGCTTAAATGTGATAAGTCTTAGCATATGAATTTGGTTAAGTGATGTATGAACATTCGGAATGGCAGCAGAGCTATGCCTGAGTCACTTTGGATGCAGGAGGATATGCACACAGCATCCATAAAGGAAGGAAAGAGACTGGAACACCCTGGCTTATAAATTACCAGTCTCACTGCCCTATTTCCCTCTGCAAGGCTGTGCTTCAGTTCTAGCCCAAGAATAGCACCATATGTTTATACAGCCCTGTGGTTTCCAAAGTGCGACCACAGGTTTCCTCACGATCTCCCTGATGGAGGTTTCATTATCCTCATTTGAGAGATGAGGAAATGACATTTCCAAGAGGCTTTGCATATTTCCCTGGATCACTCAAGGACAGGACTGATCTAAGATGCAAACCCAGGGTACTGATTCAGGACTACTCAGGGCTGTGTCAACTTCATTCCTAAAGCAGATTTGTTTTTAAGAGATGAAAACTAAAAACTAAACAAAATTGTATGAAATGATTTTCCAAAGGCAAGGTGCATTTAATTTTTTTTTTTTTTTTTTTTTTTTTTTTTTTTGCTTTTTGCAAAGATCTATGAGAATCTAATAACCAAAGGTTAAATGCCCTGGAATAATACAGAGACTATTCAGGCTAAATAGGATGTTTAGCCAACAAATTGAATCACTAGGAATATTTTTTAAATGACACTGTTTTATACATCCAATCGATATTTTCCTTATACTAATTACCTGCCAGGTATGCTTCCCTGATGGCTCAGCAGTAAAGAATCGACCTGCCAAGGCAGGGGACCCAGATTCAATCTCTGGGTCAGGAAGATCCCCTAGAGAAGGAAATGACAACCCACTCTAGTATTTCTGCCTGGGAAATCCCATGGCCAGAGGAGACTGTAGGGCTATGGTCCAGGGGGTCACAAAACAGTCAGACATGACTTAGCGATTAAACAGCAACAGTTACTATACTTCCAGAGCCAGTGACTTTACGCGAACTCCAGGCACCCTCACACACAAAATTCCCGGCAGCAGCACCTACTGGAGAGGTCACCCGGGTCATGAATGCAACATGATTACTAACACAGCTCCGACCTGCTCATTATGCTAAACTTCAGAATCACAGCACACGGCTACTTCTGCTAGCAGGTAAGTTATCATGACGTTAGAGTAGCTCAAGAAAAACTGGACAAATATTATCATGTTTGTGAAAGCCCAAGTTTGAATAAAAAGTTTCACTAATGTTTTATTTCAAGCATGACATCTCCCATTATGGGCAGGGGCAAATATCTTCTGGAAAGAGCAGTGATCAAAGGAAAGATTCTTGTGATTCTTTGTTAGAATCGACCTTTATTTTTCACCAGTGCCCCCAGGCTGATTCAAGCTGAAATCCCTAGGAATGCCAAACTCCAGAAAGTCTACTCTCCAGCAGAAGGCCAAATGGTGTTTTGGCAAGGGCACACATTACTGATCATCTCTTGCCTGCTGCCCTGTCCATTCTGCCCTGCTGTTGTTGTTGTTCCATACTATCTTTCCAGACATCAAGATGCAGGCTGATTTTCAAATTGGTATTTCTCTGCTCACCATCAATCTTAATGTTTTACGACTCTCTGGTTTATTTCACATTCTACTTATGTCTTGAATGCCAGTTTGCTTGCTAACCCACCACCTCACATTTCCCAGCTCAATATGAACATTTGAGTAGGTTTGGCCAAGGGAGTCCTCAGGTCTCCACAGAACAGACTCATAAGGAAGCAGGTCCACTGGGTTCCAATGGAGATATTCCAGCTATCAAGACTGTCCCCTAAGATGAGCTATGGGAGTTCAGCATTCAGTGTCTGAGGAGACAAGGAGAAATCAGACCTGACCTGGGCCATCAGTAGTGTATCTAGAGGCCCAATGTGGCAAGAAGGACAAAGGAGTTTTGTGGTTTTCAATCCATTAAGTCAACAGAGGGCCAGCCATGCAGGTAGAGTTCCAGGTTCTACCAAACCCGAAGAGGAGCACTAGAAGGAAATAGAAACAGCTGCCCAGACTGCAAATACCAAGAGGCTCAAGGGAGGGCTACAACTCCGTGGACACCCGAGGGCCAGAACCCACCACATCCATATCAGACATGGGAGTACAGAAGCAAAACTAAATCCACTTCCACCCACCAACAGACTGGAAGCCCCCAGTGTGCACACGCCCTGTCCTGCTCAAGGTGCTCAGGGACTGGATGGGCCTGAACTAGAAGGGGGAGGCCTAGAAGACCAGGGCCAAGAAGTGGTGCTGGGCGGACCAGGGCCCACTGGCTCTGTGGCCATGGCTTTCCCTCTTGTCTCCTTTGTTCTTTACCATTTCGTGACATTAATTCTGATATGTCAGCCTCTAAAGCAGGGAAGAAAAAAACAGTCAATGCATATGATCCTGTCTACAAAAAATGAGCCACATCCAAAACAGTATTAATATACCCCAATGATCACTGCAGCACTACTCACAATAGCCAAGACATGGAAGCAACGTACGTGTCCACTGACAGATGACTGGATAAAGAAGACATGCTGTGTGTATGCACATGTGCGTGTGTATACATACACAATGGAATATTATTCAGTCTTGAAAAAGAATGAAATAATGTTATTTGCAACACCATAGATGGACCTAAATGTTAAATTACTAAGTGACCTAGCCAGAGAAAGACAAATATCAGATATCGCTTATATGTGGAATCTAAAAAAAAAAAAATTATGCAAATGAACTTACAAAATAGATCCACAGACATAGAAAACAAACCTGTGGTTACCAAGGGGGAAAGGTAAGGAAAGAGGGATAAACTAGGATTTGGGGATTAACATATACATACTGCTGTGTATACATATTGCTATGTATAAAACAGATGACCAGCAAGGACCTACTGTATAACACAGGGAACTATACTCAATATTTTGTGAAGTGAATTGAAAGTTGCTCAGTCATGTCCGACTCTTTGTGACAAAATTTTGTAATAACCTACAAGAGGATTTTGCTTATCAATGTATGAATAATTATACTTGTAAATAAATATAAATTTCCTTTAAAATGGGGAACAAAATAGTATCAATAATGTACCCGTACTACCCCTGGCTCCCAGGTCTTTGTTCTTTACCAACTTTCCTGCTCTGTTCATCCTCAGTACTAGTAAGCCCTGCACAGCCGTCAGTTGAAGGAAAAAGTCATAATCTAGGTCACTATAAATACATGACATCCAACTTTACTTGGCCCTCAAGGTTGCATAATTCTTATTTTATTCATCTCACATTGATGTGGAATCACCACACACTCAGCAATTATCCTAGACTTTACCAAAGGGCCTCAGCTCACCTCTTACCTACCTATTTACACTGAGGACTTTATTTCACATTTTAAGGAAAAGACTACAGAAATCCAGCTTAAAGTGCTCCAAATTTCTTTCCATCTTTTTCAAAATCACTCTCTGTATTTACCTTCCCCCTCGTATCTCAGGAAAAAATGCCTCCTCTTCTTGCCAAGCCAAACCCAACTTGATCTCCTGCCCTCTCGACTTGCGCGACTTTATGGGCTCCCTTCTCCCATAGTTCAGCCGCATTTTCCTCCTGACTCCCTTCTTGTCACAACCATATTCAGGTCTCTCCTGTCCTGTATCTCCTTTTCTCTTTTAAACCGCGACTTTATTCTCCCAAAATTCTAGATGCAAGAGTCTGTACCAGGATGCCAAAGAGCCCCGCCCCACAGCCACCTTTGTTTGGCACGATTCTCTGTGAAGGACACGGGTTAAGGCCAAGCCAGGCCATGGCTGATGGCAGAGCAGGACATGGGGAAGGGGCATCACACTCAACAAACTGCCTTCAGCTCCCCAGCACGCACCCACTCACCCCTGAATTTCTTGCATCCTGGCTTTTAGAGAGATCCCACCGCACACTTTCTTCCCCTGGCTTCATTCTTCCCCCTCCCTGGCCGTTCCCCCACATCTCCTCCCACGGCCCCGCTTCCCCCCCTCACTGCTTCACTGCAGGGGTGCTCCTAGACCCAGCTGTCTACTTTCTTCTACATCCTCACATTCGCTCCTCAGAAACTGATTTACTCCTTCAATGCCATGTCCGTGGCTCCCAGGCTGACATCTCGAGGAAGAACATCTCTAATACATCAATGATTTAAGAAGTAGAAATTCAAACCTGTTATGCTGGCCAACCTCCATAAAGAACAGTCCTGATTTACCCACTCTTGTTGATGAAAAGGATGTCAACATCTTATCACCATCTTCCATCCCTGTTTCTTTCCCTCCCTCAGTAGCTAACGCACAAAAATTTGACATCAAGAGCATCTTTGTTTTCTCTCCTTCATACCAACTCAAAGATCAACTGTCCTTTAGATCTTTGCAATTGTTCATTTAGATCATCAAAATAACTTCCAAACTCATCTCTCTGCCTCTAACCCTTCTTATGCATACCTGGATACATACCTCATTAGCCTTCAAAAATATAGTTTCTTCCACTCAAATCAAAAAATTAACAACTCCTCATTCAGGCATCTAAGAGCCTCCAAAATATGCTCAAACCTACCTTCCTCATGGATATTTTCTATGTAACCTCTCTACCCCTACTCCTCGCTTCTGCCCGCCTGTGTGGCTGCATACCCCTCAACTTTGCCACCTCCTGTTTCCCTTCCACTGCCTTATGCTCTTCATTGTAACTTTACCCCATTTCCCCATCTTGCTCTTTCACTAAACCACCATAATTGGGTTTATTTTTTACTTAGGGTCCATTTTAAACACTACTTTCTTCGGTAAAAACTTTCTTGATCCCCCGACTGGAAACACTGCCTTCCCTTTCTGAACTTCTATAGTACTCTGGGTCCCATTTTTGCCACCCGTTACAGTCTGGTTTGCATGACCATTTCTGCCACCTCCCCAACACATACACACATATGATAATATAATACTATAAAGTTCTCTAAAGTCAAGGACTGAGTTTTATTTAAGTTTGTGCTTTGTGCTTCCAGAATGCAACAAGACCTTATTCAGGGAGGGTACATGTTAAATGTTTGATTAAAAGCAACTTGATGAAAAGCAAACTAGAGTCTATAATATGGTAACTTCTAAGGTTATGGACCATTTGAGTTATTTTGCATCCATGGTATTGGAAGGGTGGTACTATGTGGACTTCAGGTCAAGGTTCCCTGTGTGAGTGAACTCTCTCCTTTTCCTTCTCAAATACTTTGACAGGTTGAATCTGTCTGAAGTTACTACCAGTTATTTTTAAAACTCTCAAGCACAAAATGAAAAATAAATGGCATTTAGCGACACTTTACAACCAGTACCTGTTCTTTTTTGTTTGTGTTTCCTTTTTAATATGTTTTCAGATGAGTCTGCAGGACTGTACTCTTTTCACAACTTCTGAAATCACAGGGATCTTACCAGTCCCCATGTAGGTGTACAGCTTACAGTATACAGCAGTCATTCACACAGCTTAGGCACTGGGCAGGAGATCTATTCATCTGGCTAGGCAAGAGACTCTAATCCAGATAATACCTGAGTCACCTGTGTGGCTCTTAAATTAGGATAAAAATGGCTTGCCCTACTTTGAATTTTTAAAGTGAACACTGAAGACCTAACCCTCTATAAAAAAAAAAAAAAATCCAACTTAATGCTGCAGATAAATTCTGATGGGTATAACTCATTCCCTCCTTATGCATGAGTTATTTTAGTCAACTACTTTATAATTGAATTTTCTTTAGGCAATTCACAGCTAGTCTGACTGACAGGTTCTAAAGTGATAACACTGATCAATAGGCCACCAAGGACACATTGTGCCCACTTAATAAATAGTAATAAGGTGCCTGACATCTGAAAGATAGTCTCATTAATTAATCTCAGACACAGCCCTACAAGCTACCTTGACTCTGCTTTAAAAGATCTGTAATCCCTTACAGCCAGCAGGTTGGTTCTATGTTCCCATAAAAACACAGCACAGTAACATGCACAATTATTCAAAATGCAACACTTACTCTTATTTTTAATTTCACAATAATAGCCCTTTTATAGAGTCCTCAGTATTCAGCCTGTAATTAAGATATTTTGGAATTCTGACCTTTGTAAAGAGCTATTTTGAATATTTGATCCCACCAAACAATTTACTGTATTTTCCAGGATCATGATCAGGAAGCCTCTAAGGACCTTGAATCTACATGGGCTATGTACATCTTCTCATCTCTTCTATCAACCCTTTCATCACCTCAAATGCTTCTCTGTATTTTCAAATGCCCCTCCCACGTACTGCTTTCAGCTCTAAGAAAGAAATGCCGCCCCCCCCCACCTTGTTACCAAGGCTAACTTTGTACTCTGCTCTGGTCTCCTCTAAATACTACTTGTATTTTCATTTTCTCTTTCTCTATATCATCTCTATTCTATGCTTATCATCATATCCAGAATTTACTCCCCCCTCGAAAAAAAAAAAAAAATCCCTGAACCCATGACTTTCATAATGACCCAGAGTTCCATCATTTCTTTCTCCTTCCTAGCTGATCATCAACAATGTTCTCAATTCCCAGGACCTGATGACTGGCCTCGTTTTCCAAGTTCTTAAATGTCTACAGCATTTGACAGTGCTGGTTGCTTCTTCCTTCTGAAAGTTCCCTCACCAGCTACCATAACTTCATGTGCTATTCTCCTGGTATTGGCTGCAGGAAAGTGCTTTCCAAGATGACCTAGAGTCTGTCATACAGAGTGAAGTGTGTCAGAAAGAAAAACAAATATCGTACATTAATGCATATATGTGGAATCTAGAAAAATGGTGATAAGCCTATCAGCAGGGCAGGCATAAAGACGCAGACACACAGAACAGACCCGTGGACACAAAGTGGGAGGAGGAAAGTGGGATGAATTGGGAGGTGTGGACTGACACATACACACACCCACGCGTAAAACAGAAAGCTAGTGGCGACATGCTATACAGCGCAGAGAGCTGAGCTCAGTGCTCTGTGATGACCTGGGGGGGTGGGACGGGTGGGAAGGTCTAAGAGGGAGGGGATATATGCATACGTGTAGCTGATTCACTTCATCGTAGGCAGAAACTAACACAACAATGTAAAGGAATTACACTCTAACAAAAAACGTAAAAAGACTAAATACACTAATCCAAAAAAAGAAACAGGATACAGTTCTCACTATCTTCATTCTCTCCAGTAGTTTCACCTATGGCTCTGTATTTGTCCTTACACTTAAAATGCCATCTCCAACCCTCCCTTCTCTTGCAAGGTCTAGCCCTGCATTTCCAACTGTCTGTGGGCATCTTCTCCAGCCTAATACCCCAGACTAAACATGATCTCAGCCAGACTTACCCTCTTCCTCTCAAAAGCCTTTATCATTCCCTTAGCCTTACGAATTGTACCTTAACTCCACATCCACCCAGGTGCTAAAGGTCACCTCTTTTCTCCCTAACTCCTTCCCCTCCTTTACCACCCACCTTTTATTAACCACCAAGTCATTCTGACATATCATTTTTATGGCCACTGATATGCTTTACTCCTCTGACATATCCATAATCATTACTCCAGTACATGTTATCTTTGTCTCCCAGTTTCCAGCAGTTAGGTGGGGTCATGCAATCAGTCTGGTTCATTGGCTATGAGGGGAAGTAGATTAATTCTGGATGGGAATAAAGAAAAGCAAGGCATGGGGACTCCATGTGTTCTCCCCTCATTTTGAACCAACCAGCAATGCTCTAGAAGGGGAAACCACCATCAGCTGGGGTCCCCCAGGGCCTAGGAAGAACAAGAATCTCCTCACCAAGGTATATCATTCATGTAGGGAAAGGAGGAAACAAGCCTCTTTAAAGTTAAGCCCCTAGAATCTGGCGGTTAATGTGTTATTCATACATAACCTAGCTAGCTATCTGTCTTGCCCCTTCAAACGGCCCTATGAGGTATGTTTTTCTCAGCTCCTTCTCTTACCCAAATGATACTATTCTTCTTGCACCTTAATCATCAACCTCCCTAGGGAAGCCTTTGCTGATGTCACTAGCTAGATCCAATCCCTATTTATAAGCTCTCATAAACCATGTATTTCTCCCTTATGGGATACATCACGAGCCTGCCACTGCCATTAAGAGCAGAGATGCCATGCTTGTTTTAGGTCACCATGGAAACCCAACAACCAGCACAGCATAAAGAAATTTATACACACTTGGGAACTGAATCAGTGTTGCTCGTCTTTCTATTTACAGTGTCTAGCACAATGCTTGGTACAATATTAAGTTTTCAATATTAATAAAATTATATGGCACTATGATAAACAATAGACATTGAATAAATGACTTAATCACCTCTATTCAATTGTTTCAGGGCAAGATTCACATTTTTACCCTTCTTTAAATTAATTTTTATTGGAGTATGTTGTATTAGTTTCTGCTGTACAGCAAAGTGAATTAACTGGACACGTATACATATTCACTTTCTTCTAGACTCCATTCCCATATGTCGTTACAGAGCACTGAATAGAGTTCCCTGTGCTCTACAGTAGGTTCTTATTAGTTATCTTTTATATATATTGAGTGAAGTAAGTCAGATAGAGAAAACAAATATATATGATATCACTTCTATGCAGAATCTAAAAAAACTGTACAAATGAACTTATTTACAAAACAGGCATTGAATCAGAGATATAGAGAACAAGAAAGAAAGGTGAGAGGATAAACTGGGAGATCAGGGTTGGCATTTACACATTTTTATTCTTGATATCACTGCTCCCACCACCACCATAGGTACGGGGACACAGTATCAATAAATCCCGTAAGCATCATCAAAGTGTGAGCTGGACCCACTGTGAACTTGCTGAAGAGTGCTTTATGAGCTGCAAATAGAAAGTAGGATTTGTCCTTTCATATTCATCAAATTCAACAAACTTCATCATTCCTCCATATACCTTCTCTAGCTAACTTCTGCCTGCTAAGAGGGAAAATACAAACTACACCCTGACATACACACATCTATGTGCTATACTGTGCTTAGTCGCTCAGTCATGTCCGACTCTTCGCAGCCCCATGGACTGCAGCCCACCAGTTTCCTCTGTCCATGGGCATTCTCCAGGCAGTAATACTGGAATGGGTTGCTGTGCCCTCCTCTAGGGGATCTTCTCAACCCAAGGATTGAACCCCAGTCTCGCACATTGCAGGCAGACGCTTTACAATCTGAGACATCAGGAAAGCCCAAGAATTCTGGAGTGGATAGCCTATCCCTTTTCCATGGGATCTTCCTGACCCAGGCAATGGTACCAGGGTCTCCTGCATTGCAGGCGGATTCTTTACATCTATATTCACATATACATATATTCAATATATGTATGTATACATATATATTATATACATATCTATATCTATACATACATATATACATAGATTCAATACACATATATTTGGTGCACATGGATAGATGTGTGTGGGTGTGCACGTATGCGTGTTTGTGTATCTCTTCCCCAGGAGTACAGAGGAATAAGTTGGAAGAGGAAATGTAACACATTCTATTAATACCCACATGTGTCAATCTATGACTTAGAGCCATCACTGCCAGCAACTGCTTAGATGAACACAAAACTAATCACGCCTGTCCTTGGTTTTGCCAACGCTTTCCCAAATTCTTCATTCTTCACAGCCATTTAGTTGAGGTGGCAGATGGCGTCAGTGACTGACATCACCCTTCTGCCACTTTCCTAACCAGAAACCTAGAAGTCATGCTTGACACCTTCCTCTTCAAGTCCCTATAGCTTAACATCAAGTCGTGTCAATACTTGCTCTGAAATATCTCTCAAATCCACCCACTTCTCTGCATTGCTACTGCCACCCTTAACCAAGCCCTTCCTCTCTGGATTAGAATACTGAAATAAGCTTCTAACCATCTCCCTTTATGCACCCTGGCTCTTCTCCAGTCCAATCTTCAGCCTACATCCAGAGCCATCTCTTCATAAAAAGATATATCTGATAGCCTCCTCTCTACTGCATTTACAATGAGCACAACCTCACATGACGGTTCACAAGATCCAGCAAATTCAGTCTTACCTCCCTCTCCAGACTCACTCTGCACCCGCCTCTTTCTGCGCATCCCATGCCAGTCGTCTTTTAGCTCCTCAAATGCTTCCCACGCCCTTTTGCTACAGGAGAACCCACCTGGAAACTCTTTCCAATCATCACCTGAATTCTTGTCATTCTCACCCTTCAGCTCTCAGTTCAAGCATACTTCCTCAAGGAGGCCTTCCCTGGCTTCATATTTGATCCATTCTCTAAACCAACCCAAAGACATCACTTTGCTAACAACCGTCCATATAGTCAAGGCCATGGTCTTTCCAGTAGTCATGTACGGATGTGAGAGTTGAACCATAAAGAAGGCAGAGTACTAAAGAATTGATGCTTTCAAACTGTGGTGTTGGAGGAGACTCTTGAGAGTCCCTTGGACTCCGAAGAGATCAAACCAGTCAATCCTAAAGGAAATCAACCCCGAATATTCACTGGAAGGACTGATACTGAAGCTGAAGCTACAAATACTTTGGCCACCTGATGCAAAGAGCTGACTCACTGGAAAAGACCCCAATCCTGGGAAAGATTGAGGGCAGGAGGAGAAGGGGTGACAGAGGATGAGACGATTGGATGGCATCACTGACTCAATGGACATGAACTTGGGCAAACTCCGGGAGATGGAGAGGCACAGGGAGGCCTGGTGTGCTGCAGTTCATCAGGCTGCAAAGAGTCAGCTACAACTTGGTGAGTGAATAGCAACAACTAAACCAATCCACAGTTTTAGAGACTGCCATCAGAGTTCACCCTCTAACAGGGAGCAGCACTTGAAGAGGATGTGAGGGGGGCACTTCTGGGTGCTGGTAAGTTCTTGATCAGTTTTAAGATCTATAAGCTGATCAGTTTCTTGAGCTGGTGCTAGCAACACAGGAATTCTGAGGTCATGAGAACCCACCAAGCCATATACTTATAAATGTCCTCTACCAATATGTATATCATACTTTAATAAAAAGCTTTTAAAAGTACACAGGGCACTCTGATCCTAATGTATTTCTTCATTTGTGTATCTTGCCTCTGCACAGCTGCAACGTCACATCATTAGAATAACATCTAACATTCTCCCATTAGATGATCAGCTCCGTGAAAGTCGGCTGGGTGCGCTCTTCAGTAACTCTGCACTGCCCGGCCTAGATACATGCTCAAGAAATATGATGTGATTTGGCCAGTGAGATGATGATATAATTAATCTCACAGAAAATTTTAAAATGGGTCACAGTGAATGGCACAGACTATGTGACAGGAGAAAGAATGGTCTCTTTCTCTCCTGCAGTGAACATTCCACTCTCTCAGGGCCCCCCCACCAGCACCCCGTGCTCATCTGGTGTGAGGAAGCCAAGCTCCCCATCCTGGAGAGACCTGTGTCATTCAGGAAGGCAGCATGAAGCAGCCATAGAGGCTCTATAGAAGGGAGGGAAGTAGCGGCGTCTCAATGGCAAGACAGGACAGCACGACGAGGCCGCACAGGCAGAGGCAGCAGGGAGCTGGTGCCAAGCTGGCCATGGAGGGAGAAGCCCAGGGGCCTCCGGCAGCGACACAGTCCACTGGAGGCTAAGCTAAGAGGAAGGCACAGCTTAGGGTAAACAACGTTAAGAACAGAGAAGGGAAAAGAAACAGTAGAACCCACTGAAAATGAGAGATTGTGAAGGAAACAGAGCCTGAGACTAAACGGCCAAAACAGCAAAAGCACCATGCTGCTGCTGCTGCTGCTGCGTCACCTTAGTTGTGTCCGACTCTGTGCGACCCCACAGATGGCAGCCCATCAGGCTCCCCCGTCCCTGGGATTCTCCAGGCAAGAACACTGGAGTGGGTTGCCATTTCTTTCTCCATACATGGAGGCAAATCCAAGAGAAATTTTCTTTTTCCACCATTTTCCCAAAGAGCAACCTTTATCTTTCACTCTTACTGCCCACCTTTTCCAGAGAAACCAACCACTTTTTCACACATCCACCAAGCACCCAATATGCAGCAGGCAATGGGCTGACATGGGCTCACAAGGCATTAAATAACCATGAGGAGGAAACAGAGCCATGTCAAGGCGGAACTACTTCAGGTGAAGTCAAATGCACCCATGCCCTCCTTTCCCCAAAGTCTACAGGACTATCACCGTATCTTGGTGTTACTTAAGGATCCAGGATATGAGCCTGGGGGAGGAACTGACAAGGTACACAGCACTGATAATATCACATGAGGGAGAGTTTTGGACCAAAACCACCCTAAAAGGAAAACAGAACAAGACAACAGCAACATAAAAAGGGGGTGGGGGGAGAATTACACTAGAGTGGAAAGAGAATAAACAGGAAGCAGAATAGAAAACAAAACAGAAGAGAAGGGAGGTCAGGCAGGCATAATGGAAATCTGGCAAAAAAGAAAGGCGAGATATTCACAAGAGCACTGTGCACAAAATCCTTCAAATGTACTCCTAACATTCTTCTGTTTGTTCTGGCTCAACAGACCATCTCTGGACACAACAAATAGTCACTGAGCAGAGAACTGATTGCTAAAATTAACCAAACACCTCAGTTTTTCTGGATGCATCAATATTTTTAAAAGAAGCATACTATTTGAATCACATTATAATCCTTCTTCTAATATATTCACTTCTAAAAACTCAGTAAAGAAATCCCTACTCTCTGCTTCTTAGGAGACCTGGAATTCTCCGTCCTCAGCCTGAATGTCCTGGCCCTGGCCTCCATCCTGGTTTCTTCCTCATTCAACGGCCCTGCCAGTAGCCCAAGGAGAGCTTTTCTTCACATTTATCCAGGGAAGATATCTTAGTACGTTTATCATCTTATTCTTGACACACAGTGTAATACCTTTCTCAACAATGGGTCCGATAGAAAGTCTGCATGTCTTCTAACTTCAAACTAAGAACACTTTTCAGAGTACTCATGCACAAGCCTGAGTGTGTGGAAATAACTGTAAAACTCCACTGCAGTGTCTATACCAATTTCAGATAGGATCTAGGGGACATTTCTACGGCTAAAGATTAGGAGAGCATCCTAACTTAAAATCGTATTTTTTGAGCAGGCTCCCTCCAAATGAAAAAAGTACCAAGCCCATTAAAGAGTTAATATTTGTTTCTAGATGCTTCTGCTATCCCACAAGGCCCTTGCCATCTCTTGCATTCCCCGATAACCCCCTGACTGCACACGACAGGGAAGTGAACTGTGTGAACACACAGATTTCATGGACAAGGCCCCGCCTGCCCTTCATGGATGCTGGCTGATGGCATTTACTGCCTCAAGATCCTCAAAAGCAGAGCTGATGCAAAGAATGAGGTGATGAAGCCATTTAAATAAAGCTATGGCTGGGCTTGGCAGTGTTACAGCAAATTAAATTTTAATGAGACACGGAAAACGCTGAACCTTCGGAAAGTTTATCAGAGGAAGGGGCATCTGAAGGACACAAATGCCCCAGGGCCCAGGCATAGACAGAGGGATAACTACATGCCACAGCCTCTCAAGGTCGAGAATTTGCAAACAACACAGACATCCAGAGAGGGGAGACTGCTGCTGCTGCTAAGTCGCTTCAGTCGTGTCCGATTCTGTATGACCTCATAGACAGCAGCCCACCAGGCTCCCCCGTCCCTGGGATTCTCCAGGCAAGAACACTGGAGTGGGTTGCCATTTCCTTCTCCAATGCATGAAAGAGGGGAGACTAGACCTCTGCAAATATGCTTGGTTTTTCACTCTGAAGGCAAAGCAAACTGACGCAAGCTTCTTCCTAAAGGCTCAGAGAAAACTAATATGTAACTAGGTCAAGTGGAAGGTGCCCTATGTACAAAGGTAACTGACTTAAATACAGCTGCTGACCAACGACCCAGTGACCTCCAAGCTGCCACAGTGTGTCTTCTGAGGTTGGTTTCAGGGACCAGCTCACAGATGGGCTATAAGCAAAGACATTTCCTGTGTCCTCGTCCGGATTCACTCTCCCCTTATCCACGCTGCTCTGTGCCCCAGAAAGCTGCCTCATCTCAGCTTCCCTGCCTTTTAGCACTGGACTCAGATGATAAGCCTTGGCAAGAGGTGGGAGTCAAAAAAGAGAAAAGCTGGGGTTCTCCCCCAGCCAGGCTGTGGTTTGGCAGTGGGTACGTGCTCCTACTTCAGGCAGCACTCGTTTCTGGGGGCCCCTCTCTCATGTTGATAGCCACGTCTTCCCCTTGTGCCCTCGTCCCTGTGGGCCTGAACCATATGGATTACATCAGTGGCTTCTCCCAGCCTCTGGCTTCCACCGGGGGTGTCACTGAGCAGCATTGTAGGGCACTGGACAGAGGGCAGACAGCGAGGTCCTGGTTTTCATTCTCCCAACAACTCCCTCCCATAGCACTGTGGGCTGACATCTGAAACGTCACTGAAGGTTACAACCCCTGCTTTAACCTTTGTCATGGAGTTCCACCTGTTTTTTCTGAGTCCTGACACAGATACCCCCCTGATATGATCTTCAGGACAACTCCAACAGCTGTGAGCGTGGGTTTTAAGGTTCAATTCTCTGATATCAGTTTTGACTTTTGCCAGTCAATATCATGGAGCTTCCCAGATGGCTCAGGGGTAAAGAACCCACCTGCTAATGATGAGATGCAAGTCTGATTCCTGGGTCAGGAAGATCCTCTGGAGCAGGCAACACACTCCAGCATTCTTGCCTGGTGAATCCCAGGGACAGAGGGGCCTGGTGACATATAGTTCATGGTGTCGCAAAGAGCAGGACATGAACGAGCAACTGAGCATGCCAGTCAGTATCTATGCTATCTTGGACCAGTGACCTGCCCTCTTTAAGCTTCCTCATCTTGGGGATCCTAACGGAACCCAGATCAGAGTGCTGTCATGACAGTTAACTCAGGCATGTGGCATTGAACTTACCCTCACCGTGTAAAAGTGCTTGATTAAGTTAGTAATTATTATTTACAGTGATTCCTCCCTAGGTTTTCCGTTGCTGAAATGCTACCTGCCTGAAACTCCCACTTTTGTGATAAGCCTCTGCATTGCCAGAAGGCACTTGTTAAAATAGAAACACCTTGAGACTATCGGGGAAATCGCTGTACCTTCTATTCAATTTTTCAGTGACCCTAAAAATTCTCTAAAAAATAGTCTATTAAATAAAAAATAAAACAAAAACAGAAACACTGCAGGGAGACATGACACACCCAGCAGGGTGGACCACCTATCACTTTACGCAGTTATGCGCCCAGAAGGGATGAGTGTGGTAGGCAGGCCTGAGTGCATCGCCGCAGGAGCCCAGAGAAGCGAGGGCCCCCAAGCAGAAACAGAGGCCTCAAGAGAGAGGCCAGCCACAAGGCAGAGAAGCCAGCACGGGAACGGAGGTAGACGGGCACCCAGGGCCTGCGTCATCTGCCTTCCTGTCTTCCCAAGGGCAAGCCTGATATGTGAGCCAAGCAGCATGGGGGTCTCCCGAGTGTACCACCACACCCCAGCACCTAATCAGGAAACTAGGGCTGTCCCCAAACCAGAAGTCACCAAGGCTGGAGACCCTAGCAAGGAAGCCCCTTCCAGAGCCAGCCAGGCCCAGAATAGACTCTTCACCCTCGATCCATCGTCCTTCCTGCCAGCTGGCAGGACTTTCTCCCTCTTGAGCCAACGCTTCTGTGGAATATTTAGACAGCAAGAGCATTTATCACAGTGATATATTCTGACTTCCAGAAATGGAGACGTCTAGAAACAGCCATCTGAGTAATATCACTTATATCCCCTGTCACTCTCTCAAACAATCCAGGAGAGAGAAAGATAAAGTTGCTGTAATTTTCCCCTGAGCAGGTAAAGCATGCATATACCTGACATGTCTCCCTGCTCCCCGGCAAGCGCGCGGGTTGTTTCTGAAGCACTCTCCTTTCCCTCTCTAAGTAGCTTCAGGTACCAGCCAAACATGGGTGCCAATTCCAATATCCTCAGACTCCCCACTTGTTTGTTCCATCAATGCATTCTGTCCTTTCTCAGAGAGGATTAAACAGGGCCACATTCCACAGAACTATATAAGAAGGAAAAAAAAAATCTCTCTTCTGTGTCCTTCACATCCTCTATGATGTCTTCACTTTGTTTATATTTTAAACGGTCTAGTCTTTTCCATTTAACATTTTTATCAAAGTAGAAAAGAAGATACTTATCGGTCCCCATCAAAACAAGACAGTCTGGAAATATCCAAACAAAACACTTCAAGGATATAAACAAGGTGGTTTCAAGGATCCTATTAATTCTTTCTGTGGCCTCCTACTGCATTAAAAGCCAAAATACTCTCAATGAGAAAAACCAGGACAACACTCCAACCGCTTTAAGATTGTAGAGGGACACACCAGGTGTGTGATCCATACAAGGCAGAATTGCAGAAGAAAAATTTATCTTCCAAGTTTCTTTCCTCTTCCTCCCAGGAACAAAATTTTAAAAAAAATGTTACCTGTCACATTCCAACTCTATAGTTCCCAGATAAATATTAAAGTTTAAACTTCTCAGCACTCACTGCCACTAGATATCAGTAGGTTACTGTTAGTTTCCCATGCAATGTATTTACATTGCAACCCAATGTCAGAGAGTCTCAATGCCAATCCAAACAAGAGATCATGACAAAATAGGAAAAGTTCTAGAATTTACTATGTTCTGCTGCTGCTGCTGCTGCTGCTGCTGCTAAGTTGCTTCAGTCGTGTCCGACTCTGTGCAACCCCATAGATAGCAGCCCATGAAGCTCCCCTATCCCTGGGATTCTCCAGGCAAGAACACTGGAGTGGGTGGTCATTTCCTTCTTCAATGCATGAAAGTGAAAGTGAAAGTGAAGTCGCTCAGTCGTGTCCGACTCTTAGCGACCCCATGGACTGCAGCCCACCAGGCTCCGCCGTCCATGGGATTTTCCAGGCAAGAGTGCTGGAGCGGGGTGCCATTCCTTCTGGTCACCTTCAAATTCCCCCACATGAGGCAGTCAGAGACACACACTCTAGTCAGTCATGGTTCCTGGGCAGAACCGGTACCATGGCATAATCATGTTTTGAGAGGATATCATTTAGCCTATAGCATATCTGAATCTCATAATAAAATTATAAAATGGAGCTTCATTGAATTTTTATAAGAACAATAGTTAAGATTATTCTAATCACAACTCCTTCAAATCCTTCACACAAGGATGTAAGGATGACTGGAATGGATTGTTCTTTCTCACAATAAATATTTTCAACCATGAAGTCAGAAGAAGAAGGTCCTAAAACCATCAACCTTCGACATAAAACAGAGCAGAAACAAATACAACAAAAGCTACATTTTTAGCTTAAAAAAAAAAAAAACTCAATGAAAGAAAACTATGCATTGAAAACTATAATGCTGAAATCAAAGTTGACTATATTCTCATGTTCCAAATCCCCTCCTGCTCATATGTGTTCTCCTTTATTATTTTACACTGACTCTTCTTTCTAGGAATTTCTTTTTTAAAAAGTTGTCCCTTCTTCAAAGGTCACCATTTAAGATGTCAAAGGGAGCTGCAGATTAGAAGAGGAAAATACACTGACATACTAGGGAAAGGTCTCTTGGCAACAGCACTATTCCCCACTCTCCTCACCCTCAGGAAAGCCTGTCCTTCCAGCAACTCACTGTGAATGTCCAAAACCAAATGAAGCGACGATCCTCTAATGGATTCCCAATGCTGACACTGTGATCTGCCTTTAAATGCCAATTCAGGTCACACTCCTCCATCGTCTCTCAAGATATAAATTTCATTAATTTAGCTTAAAAAATATAGAAGGCATCACAACATAAAACCTTTTCCTCTCAAGACAGGAGCCTGCAAATCAAGTTGAATTTAAATTCTACCCATGACCAAGTAAGAGTTATCTCAGGAATGCACAGTTGGTTCAACACATTGGAAAAAAAAATGTAATAGACCATATTTATAAAGAACAAAATTACATGTGATAAAATCCAATACCTTTTCTTAATAAAATGGATCAATAAACTAGGAATAAAAGGAAATTTTCTCAAGCTGATAAAAGGTGTTTATGAAATACCCACAGCTATCATCATACTTAATAATTAAAGACTGAAATTTTCCTACTAAGGTCAGGAACAAAATAACGATGTCCCCTTTTCACTACTTCTATTCAAGATCGTTGGAGCAGGAAATGGCAACCCACTCCAGTACTCTTGCCTGGAAAATTCCATGGACAGAGAAGCCTGGTGGGCTACAGTCCAAGGGGTCACAAACAGTAAGTTTTAACTATGGAAATTGGGCAAGAAAGTAAAATAAAAAGCACCCAGTTTGGAGGGGAGGGAAGTAAAACTCTCTTTCTCCAGATGGCATGATCTTATACATAGCAACCACAAATAAACTACTCGAGCTAATTAATGAGTTCAGAAAGCTCTCAAGATACAAAAATCAACTGTATTTCTATACACCAGCAGTGAACAACCCAATATGAAATTAAGAAAACAATTTACAAAGGCATCAAAAGAGACACTTGGGAATAAATTTTACAAAAGAAGTGCAAAATATGTATACTGAAAACTATAAAACTGTTCGAAGAATTAAAGAAGCCCTAAACAAATGGAAGGATATCCCAGTTCACTGATTTGAACACTTAAAATTGTTAAGATGTTCAGATGATCCCCAACAAAAATACTCCCCAAATACAATGCCTATTAAAATCCCAGCTGGCTTCTTTGCAGAAATTGCCAAACCCAAATACACAAAGCAATTCAAGCGCCCCAGATCAAACAAAATAGTCTTGAAAAAAAAGAGCTGGAAGACTTACCCTTCACATGCAAGATTTACTACAAGCTACAGTAATTAAGACAATCTGGTAGCGACATAAGAACAGATAGGTCAGGGGAATAAAATAGTCTAGAAATAAACTCACATTCACAGTCAACTGATTTTTAACAAAGATGCCAGGATATTTCAATGGAGAATAGTCTTTTCAATAAATGGTTCTGAGATTGTATATAGACGTTCAAAAGAATATTAAAATTCTAGCTGATATCATGTATAAAAACTAACTCAAAATGGATGAAAAACCTAAAAGTAAAAGGCAAAACTACAAATTTCTTAGAAGTAAGCATATGCATAAATCCTCATGACTATGGATTAGAAAGTTTTCTTAGCTATGACACCAAAAGCAGGAGCAAAAATAGGCAAACTTGATTTCATCAAAATTAAAATTTTGTTGTGCTTCAAATGACACTATCAAAAAAGTGAAAAACAGACCCTAGAATGAGAAAAAAAATTGCAAATCATGGTGATAAGCAACTTATATCTGGATTATATAAAAAATTTGTAATCCAGTACTTTGGCCACCTCATGCGAAGAGTTGACTCATTGAAAAAGACTCTGATGCTGGAGGGATTGGGGGCAGGAGGAGAAGCGGACGACAGAGGCTGGATGGCATCACTGACTCGATGGACGTGAGTTTAAGTGAACTCCGGGAGTTGGTGATGAACAGGGAGGCCTGGCATGCTGCGATTCATGGGGTCGCAAAGAGTCGGACATGACTGAGCAACTGAACTGAACTGAATAAAAAGACAACTCAATTTTAAAAATAGGCAAAGTATTTATCCAAGCAATATAACAAAAAGGCCAGTGAAATATGAAAAGATGCTTACTAGTCTATCAAAAAAGTCAAAGTGAAATTGAAGTTGTTCAGTCGTGTCCTGACTCTTTGCCACCCCATGGACACCAGGCTCCTCCATCCGTGGGATTTTCTAGGCAAGAGTACTAGAGTGGGTTGCCATTTCCTTCTCAAGGGATTCTTCCCGACCCAGGGATTGAACCCAGGTCTCCCGCATTGTAGATGGACGCTTTACCATCGAGCCACCAGGGAAGTCCAAATGTGAAAGTGAAAGTCGCTCAGTCCTGTCTGACTCTTTGCAACCCATGGACTATACAGTCCACGGAATTCTCCAGGCCAGAATACTGGAGTGGATAGCCTTTCCCTTCATAGGGGATCTTCCCAACCCAGGGATCTATCCCATGTCTCCTGCATTGCAGGCAGATTCTTCACCAGTTGAGCCACAAGGGCAGCCCTACTAGTCTATAGGGAAATACAAATCAAAACTTCAAGATACAGCATTTATACCTATTAGGATGGCAACGATCCAAAGGACAGACAATAACAACTGGTGGCAAGGATGTGAAGAGATAGGAACCCTCACATATTGCCAGTGGGAATGTAAAATAGTACAGCCACTTTGGAAAAATAGTTTGGCAGTTGTTCAAACAGTAACACAGAGTCACCATATGACAAGCCATTCTACTCTCAAGAGAATTCAAAACATATATCCACACAAACACCTGTGTACAAATAGTCATAGCAGCGTTATTCACTAGTCAAAAAATTGAAATAATTCAAATACCTATCAATGGATGAGTGGATAAATAAAAGGTGGTACATCCATACAATGGACTATTATTCAGCCTTTAAAAGGACTAAAGTACTGATAGATGCTACAATATTAATGAACCCTAAAAACATTTTACTAAATATTGGGTTCAGTTCAGTCACTCAGTTGTGTCCGACTCTTTGCGACCCCATGAATCGCAGCACGCCAGGCCTCCCTGTCCATCACCGACTCTTAGTATTCTATAATTTCTTACAGAAAAATCCAAATGAACTTTTTGACCAACCCAATGAAAGATGCAGACACAAAAGATCACATATGGTATGACTATTTGTATGAAACGTCCAGAAGAGGCAAATTCACAGAGACCGAAAGCATGTAAGTGGTTCCTTGAGACTGAAGGAGAAAGGAATGGGGAGCAACTGCTAATGTTTCTGTCTGGAGTGATAAGAAGAATGAGATCTAGGATTAGTGTTAATAACAGTTTCACAATTCTATGAATTTACTTAAAACCAATGAATAGTACACTTTAAGAGGGCAAGTTGTATGGTATATGAATTATACCTTAAAACTTTGAACTTTAGTGGCATGTAGATTTTAAGAGTATGAAAATCTTGGTTTAAAAAAAAAAACAAGCAATTCCACTAAAAACTTACCATGAAACAGATAAGTATATAAAACTGCAAACTAATAAAAACATCTAAAGTTAAGGGAGTCCTTAAAAGTATTCCAGAGAATTTCCAAGGGAATTCTTCAGCAAATTATCACATCATATTACTGCTGTCACTGAAAGGTCAGGATAATGTGCTTGCTGAACAAGGCCGGACAATCCAAACCTAGAAAGTGGTCTGAAGATTCCAACTCGGTAACTCTTTAAGAAAACCCTTAGTCAAACAAAGTTTATCCCCCCAAAATTTCTTAACAAATCTTCATTATTAAAATGAGTACTGCCAATTTATTTCTCAAATAAGTAATTTGATAAATAAATTACAAATAAGTGAATTTTACAAGGCTCCAGATCCCAACCTAGTTGGTGGAAAGTGTTTGGCTCTCTCCCAGTAACAAGTAGCTTCCTACAAAGTTACTTTGAAGAGGGAGCTGTCACACACCAGATAAAACCTACACGGAGTAATTTGTCAGCCAATACAAGCCATTAGTCAGCCTGGCTTCATGAGCCTATCACTTCATGTCATTTCTCTTTTGGGCTTCATCATCCTGAATTCTCTATCCCTCTTGTCCACTTTTAAACAAAGAAGAGCATGACATGTACCTTGCACATGAGGACATTTAATTATCTCTTTTCTGACCCAAACAGACTTTCTGTGCCTACTCCACAGTCTTACAGTGACCCTGACAACTGGCTCAATAAAAAGACAGTGAAATGTCTACTCAGAGAAGTTCAAAAAGCATACCCGTCTCTCTTCAGGATTTTAAATTTTAGCACACCTTAGAGAGGAAACCTGTCTCTCTCTTGAAGCTACTTTGCATTTTTTTTCAGCTGCCAAGGGGATTCTTAAGTATAAAGATCCATTTTGCTTTTAGATTAGTACCAAGTATGTGGATATAATGTCCATCTCACAGGGAAACATAACATACAAAGATATAAAGTAGTTAAATAACCTTTAGCAAACATCCGCTCCACATGTAAGGTTACATGTGTACATGATAGTTGTCAACTGAATCAATCCTCTGTGAAAATGACTGGTTTTGTGTAGACTGACCCCTGATTCAGAATACTACAACTATCACTCTTGCCCAGAACTGAGTAAGTGATCAATTCTTTGAAGCAAAAACAAGTCTCTGACTATCCAAATGAACTGCATAATTTGGTCACTCCAATTAACCAAGTACCCCTACAAAAACAAAGCCTCTAAATAATTTTCAGTTTTTTTTTTTCATATTCTCAACATGTTTGTACAATGTTCAAAGATATGAGCTACACAGACTGCACCAGAAATGTCAAAAATAACAAGCCCTATTTTTAAGAAAAGGCTATATTATACACTTGAATTTTAAAAAAAGAAAAAGTTGAGTGCTGGGTGCTGATTTGACATCAACCTGCTACCTCCTGGCAGAGCGGCCCAGTGGAAAGAGCAGAAATAAACAGGACAGGCAGGCAGCCCTGTGTTCAAAGCCCAGCCTGGCCATGAATTGGCTGTGGGTGAACTTGAGAAAGTCACTTTACTTCTTCAAACGTCTGCTTTTGCCTCTGGACAATGGAGATAATTATACCTAGCTTCTAAGGTTACGTGAGGATACAACAATCACTGTCTCACGTAACATGGCATGTGGCACCAGACCCACCATCCGTCTCTATGCCTGGAGTAGGCACCTAACCTATACTGTCTCATTTACAAAAGAAACAATACTTTACTACTCATTTGTCACAGCAAATTTGTTTTAGGTAGTATAGCATCCCAGTTGAGAGCTCCAGCAAACCAGTAACGAGACTTAACTTTTAATCCTAGCTGCACTGCACCCAAATAAGTAGACTCACACAAAATTTCTTAACCTTCCAAACGCAGTCCTTTTCCCCTGTTCTTCCAGTCCCTTTGTCTTTAAAGTAGGGATGAGACATTCACATAAATTGCCTAACAAGGTGCCTGACACACATTTGAGATTACTGCTATTACTTATCAAGATTCTTTTATGAGCTTTTTTTTTTTTCTTTCTCTTGAATTACTTTATGTACCCGTCTGCTGAATCTCCATCATGGCAGCAAAAACAACATCCCAGAAACACCTGCAGGCACCTGCTTTCTGCCTCCTGCACCCAAGCTTCCTAGCCAAATGAGCTAGGCCTGCCTGTTATCTGAAAGATCATTCTAACTGTAACAAAAATAAGCTTGAAAAGCTAATGATAAATGATGCACGCTAAGTCATGCCAGGAATCTAGAGAGGACATCTGGCTTTGCCAGAGTGCACAACCACATCTGAGCAAGTAACTCTCCAGACTGGCAAGGTCTAGGTCAACCCACCTAGTGAGGCTATAGAGTCTAGGTCTACTCCAGGGATAGGCCTGATAGAACAGAAATGCTGAATTAAGCACTGTGTAGAAATGGCCCTTTGTATCAAAGCAGCAGTTTGCACAGATTAGCAGCCAGCTAAAACATATATTTTGATGAGCCATGTAAATAAGCTCTAGGAAAGCTGGACAAGACAGATGGAATCAACATTCCTAAGGGGAGGGCACTGCTTTGTAACTTCCATGAAAGACTCTGCATTACTCACATACTTGGGCATAAGAATGAGTAAGGGTGATGCGGACAGAAGAAGCCTGACAAATCTGCACAAAAGTGAGGGTGAATTTCTGAAGCAGCCACCTACAGAAAAGAAAGAACATACTCGGGAGACCTGGACTCTTGACCCTCTTTCAGTAGGTAGCCCAGGATGCCGATTTTTATCTCATCTGCCCCAAGTCAACACCCCTCATCCTGATCCTATGCAGAGTATTTTTAGATTCTGAAATGGAACGTGCAAAATGTGGGAGGAGAGCTAAAAAATAAAATAAATTTCTCATAAAATGTCAAGAAGTGTGCAGGCTCACAATTCCTCTATCCTTCCATTCATTGCTCTTCCTCTTCCCTCCACAGAGACCCTTCTCACCTCCTCTCTCCTTACCACCTGCACTGGACTCCAACTCAAGGGAGAGGCCAGGTCTGGAAATGGATTACAGAAATCACAGCACAGGTCACACTGTCTTGGCCCTCCTGGTCTCCCAGCTATAGGTCCCTCCCTCCCCACTCCATTCCATCAGGCACACGATTCTGTCACTTCTCTGCTCAAACACAGGGAACAACTTTCAACTGCCCGCTTAATACCAGCTGGTAACTCGTAGCACACACAGAGTACCAGGATTGTATGAGGCTTTCCTTCAGTATTCCCGGTGCTCACAATGACCCTGGAAGAAAGTCATTCTGCTATTATTGTTGTTACCCCCAGTATTCTTCTACCACCATATCTGGTCACATCTATACTTTCAGTATCATTGCTTGAGTCCTCAACAAACTGAACCTGCTGCTTCTTATTCAAGCCTTTGGCTCTTCCCCTTTGGTTCTTGCCTGTGGCTTTCCCTCTAACAGAAATGTCCTCCTACTTCTGAGGCACTTCCTTTCAAAGGAGGTCTAGACACACTTCCTCCACAAGGACTTCTTATACCTCTTAGCCAAAAATAATGTTTTCTCTTCATTATTAGAGATATTTTTGTAGCCTGCCAGGCTCCTCTGCCCATGGAATTCTCCAGGAAAGAATACTGGAGTGGGTTGCCATGCCCTCCCCGAGGGGATCTTCTCGACCCAGGGATCAAAGCTGTGTCTCTTACGTCTCCTACACTGGTAGCTGTGTTCTTTACCACTAGTGCCACCTGGGAGGCCCCCTCTCATTGGTAAGTTCTGTCTTTTTTCTAATTTACCTTTTTCATTTGTGTGTAAAAAACAGTATCAAAACAAGCCTTCTACAGTCTTATATTTTTCAAAGCATATCTAATAATGGTTACTCAAGGCTCTGGTTGACTGTAGTAAGTGGACCTGAAGAAATTAAGGGAAGAAGCTATGCAGAAAACTTTCTGTGCCTACTCTATCAACTAGTCTGAGTGACAAGATTATCCAGATTTTCATTTAGTTAAGCTTGCAGATTAGGAGTAATAAACTAATATTTAGCTTCATACCTTTTTTCTATCACTTTGCACACTAGAGAAGATGGTATTTCAGTATTTTCAGCTTGTTCACAGGTCTCCATGGAAGTTTAGTGTAACTTAATGACCCTGAAACCTTACATCTGTTTTGTTTCTGATTTTAGTAAACTGTTTTTCACAACCTGAGATCAAGTTATTCACACTCAGGCTTATAGGTATTTGGGAACATCTACTAAGCTATTTCTATCAGCAGACATGATAGAACTGTCAACTTTCATAATATGCTAATTATTATTCAACAAATAATTAGAACACAGCATCTCCCCTAAGTCAGCAAACAGGCGGGACAAGAAAAGAATGTGTAAGCACTCAGGTGAAGGAACATGAGTACATAATCGAAGGGTTAAAAAGATTAGATGAGTTCTGAATCTCTTTAAGGAAGGTCTAAGGTGGCTCTGGAAGAACATGCATATTTGAAAGGGAAATGGAAGCCAGCCAGAGAGGAGAAAAAGATAGATGATGAATAATGAGGGACTGACGTGTAACAGGCAAATATGAGCAAAAGACTAAGGAGTTACAAAATGAAATCAAGATGAGAAAAAGCATGAAACACAAGGGAAAATAAAAATCCACGGAGGGTTAATTTTTTAAAAAGTCAGAAAAATAACTGTAGCCGAGACATTCTGTAGTGGTAAGAGCAATAGTTAGGAAAGGCTAAGGAAGCCTGCGGTGTTGGGGCGGGGGTGGCAGAGGCAGTGGTAAGGTGGATGTTTAATTCCACAGCGGTTTACTGAAGTCCTACCCAGGACAAGCTGTCATGTCAAGAGCTGCAGAGCCCACAAGACAAAATAAGAAAGACCTCACTCTCCAGAAGCCTAATGAGATGATGAAAACAAAGCTAGCACCATACCTAAAAACCATGGTAGATGGTAGATGGAGATGACTACCAGGAGAGAAGAACCCAGAGATGAGAAGGAAGAGGACTAAGCTCCACTATAAAGGACATGACTCACCACCACTGACACACTTGTCCATGAGCACAGGAGTCATTCAAGAGAAGACAGAGTTCAATAAACACATGAAAGCCATTCTTATACTCACAAACACAGCACAGGAGAACTCCAGTAGAGAAGGGGTCCGCAAACCGTGGCCCCTATGCTAAATCCAGGCCATTGCCCATCTGTACGTGGTCCATGAGCTATGAAAGAGTTTTATATTTTTAAATGGTTAAAAAGAAAGGTCTTAGAACATATTTTGTGACATGTGAAAATTACATGAAATTCAAATTTCAGTGTCCATAATAAAGTTTTATTGGAACACAGCCACTTTATTACAGATTGTCTATGGTTTCATTGGCACTATAATAGCAGTTGAGAAGTAGTAACAGAGACCTTTTGGGCCAGAAACCCAGCCTAAATATTTACTATCTAGGTGACAGTGAAAGCTGACTGACTTCTGCTTTAAGAGCATGCCAGGCCTCTTCAACACAAATGTCAAGCATGAATTCTGTCACTTTCCAAAGGATGAGACAGGAAAGCTGTGTAGTTTTGTCATTACACAGCAGGCTCTGTCGTCACAAGGATGGGGCTCCAGTCCGGATCCCTCAGTCACCAGCCGTGCAATCTGCCAGTTTATTTAACTTGTCAGAGCCTCAGTTTCCTCACCTGCCCAGAAGAACACTATCAATCCACACCAACCGACCAGCAGTTAGGCTTACCAGGAGCTGGACAGGCTGTGGGTTCTTGGCCTTCACCTTTTAGCTCACATAGAAGTTATTTTTTCACATGCCCATTTGAGATGTTTATATGTACACAACACAAAGGCACTGGTCACATAGGGGCACAAAAGACTAATCCCAAATCACAAATCAATTGTTTTGCTAACATCAGTCATTTTTAATGCCTTTTTAAACCACAAATCCCTTTGAGTATAATCATGCATTCATTTACCCAACAAATAATTGAGTTCTGTGATTGCCAACTGATATTCTGTTGGGGAAACAGACAACAAATACCAATCTATATACGCTTACACACATTCACATATAGATATTGTAGTTATTTATATACATATATATAAATACATACATAAATAACTACCCACACAATTTTATTATGTATAGACATATGGAGAGAGAGTCAACAGACTAGATGTGGAGGATGAGAAAATGCAAGAAATTGAATACAAGTAAGAGATTTTTGCTGTGAGCACCTGGTGCCATTTTCTAAGATCAGCAATTCCATGGTAGAAGCAGCTATAAGGAAGAAATCCCGAGTGTGCTTTGGGGCAAGATTTAAATACCAATCAGACACCCTAGTGATAATGCTGAAGAGGGATTTAGAGAGAAGAGTCTGATGTTCTTCAGTAAAGTGATGGATACAGGCACAGATTTGAGAGTCTTCTGTACTAAGTTAGCATTTAAAGCCCTTGGACCAGCTGAAATGACTTAAATATGCAGATGGAAAAGGGGGGGGGGGAGTACACAGGAGAGCACCCTGGGGCCCTTCAGCACTGAGAGGTCAAGCAGAGAAGCGAGGAAGGTCTAAGAGGATGAACAGCCAGAGAAGGAGGCAAAGGGAACACAAAGTCACGAAAGCCTAGAGTTAAGAGTATTACTAATACAAGGAGAAATGGCCCTCCTTGTCCATTGCTGCTGGGCAGCTGCAGCTGCAGCACAGTGCCCTCTGGGAGCACCAGGATGGAGGCAACTCGAATGGAGTCGTTTCAGTGAAGTGGTGGGCAGTGAAAAGCTACTGGAATGGGATAAGAAAAGAATGAAGTGAGGAAGTGAAAAACGTAAATATCTCTGATGAAACCAAGAACTTTTATCCCAGACCAAAAAAAAAAAAAAAAAGGCACACTAACATATGAAGCATCAAGTATTAGGGGACTGGGGGGATTACACAGAACTCTCTAGAAGTATGTACCCCCTAAGGTTCTACGTACTCCATTAAAAAACCTTGGTCCACAGTGGAAACATACCGCCAAGGCAAACTCCACACTGCCAACCAAAACCTACAGTCATGAAAACATGGACAATTCCAGGTATTTGGAGGTCTCCTGTCTTTCCCATGAAGCTTGCTCCCTTTAGAATATGGCTCTTTTTCATAAAATGGAATCACTGAGATTCAGAAAGAACCCACAGGCTTCATTATGGTGAACTAAGGCAGATTCACTCTAGCTCTTTCATGGACTTGTTTAAGAGAGTCTGTTCGACTGAGGGGTGGGGAGTTGGGGGGCATCAGAGCTCAGATACCTTAATTCTATTACCTGTCTTGCTTTTCCTGCCATCTCAAGTTTAGGAGATTGTGACTGGCATAAGGATTTCACCAAGAAGACAGTTGAAATAGTCTTATTTTTCCAGAAAATCCTCTAGTGCCAAGTTAAGCCAGTGAGTAGCCAGGACATCATACTGTCAGACCCTAGAGAGTCTGAATTTTTAAAAGATAAAGTAGTATTCATAGGACTAATTTTTCCACCTCTCATTTGCTCCTAAATCTCAACTTTGGCTGGCATTTTGCCCTTTCATATAGGGGAAAGATACCAAACCATGTATGTCAGGCTTACCACATTTCTTATAGCCATGCTGAGATGTAATGCACAGATAACCAGGGCTTGTCTGGATCATGCTTTACAACTCACTTAAGCACAGACACCAACGTTTAGTAGCAAAAGAATCTGAACTAGAAACAGTTCATGCTTGTTCTTCTATCTCCTCCAGCAACCCTCTACCATACACTGCCTTTCAGAAGGCAAAACCAAGGTGAGGACCAAGAACCAAGCACTGAGTTACAGCCGAGCTGTAATGGAGCTCACTTTTTAAGGATGAAAAACAATTAAGTTAAATAGCCATGTATCTAACTATATGAAATTTTCAAATGGAGATACACACACACATATATATAAAGAAACTTTCAAGTTGGGATTATTGTTTTTTAAAAAATATAAGAGAACAGGGTGGTCAGGGAAAGACTCTCAGAAGAGGTCATGCATGAGCTGAGATCTGAATAACAACAAGGTGTCAGCCATGGGAAAAACTGAAGAAGAGTGTTCTGTCTAAGCTTTTAAAATCCTGCTTCCAATATCAGACTTGGAACCACTGGAAAATAACCTAGACTAAGCCATTTAGCAGCAGTATTGCTAACAGCAGAAAAAATAAATATGAACTCCTGGGATTGCCTATAAAAAGGAGTGAGTCATTACTTCTTTTATGAGGTTTTCAATGACTAATTAAGAGAACAGGGAGCCCAGAAAAATTACAACTGCTTGTACTTTTACTGCCTGTGTCCACGAATTACATCATCTGCCCTTGGTATCTATCCCTAGAGTAAGTCTATGTTGCTAAATTATCAGTCATGACTTCCGAATATCACAAGCAGGGAAGGGTTTAGTTCAATTAGTCTAAGCAATTGTACAAATTTTATGCAAACTAAGGAAAAGGACTGAAACCCAGAAAATGAAACATAAGATGCAGAAAGTAGAATGTTGAATATGCTGGGCTCAACGCTGGGGCTTCCCAGGCGGCACAATGGTAAAACATCCACCTGCCAGTGCAGAAGACTCAGGAGACATGGGTTCAATCCCTCGGTAGGGAAGAACTCCTGGAGTAGGAAATGGTGACCCAGTCCAGTACTCTTGTCAGGAGAGTTCAATAGGCAGAGGAGCCTTGTGGCATTTGGTCCATGGGGTTGCAAAGAGATGGACACAACTGAGCATGTATGTACTGTTGACTAATACCTTGATAAATTTCACTTGCTGATTCTGATAATTACACTGACTAGTATGTTTGGGAACGCATGTAAGAACTAAAGATTTTTAAATTAAAAAAATTAAAAAAAAATTAAATAAAAAAATAAAATAAAATAAAAATAAAAATTCAAGCATAATTTTACTGACAACATCAATATCTGTATCAACTTCACCAAAATTCTCCGTCAAAAAGAAAAAATTTTCCTAGCATAATATCAGAATCAAAATTCAGGTACATCCTGCTGCTAAAACAAAGTCAGCTCAAAGTGAAAGTCATTGATTCCCTGGTGAAAATCCATTTGCTGGGACTGATTCATTTTTGCCTCAGATAAAACACAGACAGTGTAGGCTATTTAAGACTAATTTGTACCATACTGTTTCAAAAAATTGATCACTTTCATGTTTCATTTAGGGAAAAAAAAAAAGACAAAGATTTAACTGTTTGTAACTGCTTCATCATCTTCAGCATGGTTCTCCTACCTTTAAGAATGAGCAAGTTTATGATTACCTACAGCAAAACTCAGAATCCACCTGCCAGTGCAAGAGATGCAGGCTTGATCCCTGGATTGGGAAGAGCCCCTGGAGAAGGAAATGGCAACTCACTTCAGTATTCTTGACTGGAAAATCCCATGGACAGAGGAGCCTGGTGGGCTACAGTCCATGGGGGTTGCAAAAGAGTCAGACATGACTTAGCAACCAGACAAAAACAGCAAAAATCAGAGGTCTAAGATACCAGCAGTTTGCTGCTCCTTTTTTCTCGAACTTTCCTCTCCTCTCCCCTATACTCTAGTGGAATTAAAGAAATAGAAGGAGTGGGGTAGAAAATGTGTAGGCTTCCATGTCACTGCCACCAATACTCAAGTCTTATAGAATTTTGCAAAACTAAGGTCTGAAATGACTGGCAATCACTCACTCAAAGCTCAGGCCACAATTACTAGCTACAATGTTCACAACTGTACCTAAATAATGCTCCTTTAAGGTCCTCTATTAAAAACAAGAGAAACATCACACATGTCCAAAACGTTCAGCCAAGCAAAAGGAGGAAATGAAATGGATGAGAAATAAAACAGATATTCAGAGACAGAAGTATGCCTTGATCATGTAGGATTAAGCCTCTTATAAGCTAACACTAGGACAGAAAAAAAACACCACTGGATATGCAATGACAAGTGAAGCTTTAGATAAATTCCTACAAAGAAAGCAAAACTTCCAAACAGAGGGTATATAGGTCCTAATTCAGCTGATAAAAGTAACTGTGTCACAGCAATCCTGAACTAGGATAAATAGTATAGGAAAATCCTTCATTGGCTGAGAGAGAGAGATTGCTAACCAGGAAGAAGTTCAGGGTCTTCAGAACCATCAGCAGCATCCAGGTCTCTTCTTATTTTAGTTGTGCAATGGGAGAGCCTTATCCTGAAAGCTTATTATTTAAATGTATTATCATCCAATGAATGCAAAGTTTAGAAGGTTGATGAAAACATATCTTCTCTCAATTTGATTCTGAATCTTAATGAGGCCACATCGAGTGGAATTAAAACAGAAGGAAGGGGAAAGAATGTGTTGACCTCTGTTACTGCCTTTAGACACGTATCAAATAATAAAAACAAACATACATACTGTCCTCTTCTAGTGTATAAGTGTGTTGTCAGGCAGTGTGTTGTCTCACTTAATTCTGAGAAGCACCTTATAAAAAGGTGGGTACTATTATTATCCTCAGTTAACAGATAAGGAAACTAGGGCACAGATAAGTTAAGAAACCCGATCACAGTGCTTGAAAGCAGCAGAGTCAGAAAGCAGTATCAGTCTGGCTGGCTTCCCAAAGGAAGTTCTTAGTTACATAGTTATTCCTTGATGCTCAACGGGAGACCTTTAGTCCTCAACTCTGCTCTGTGCTATGTCCTTTAAAAAAGCATCTCTTAATCTCTCAGCAACTCAGTCACTTCTATGACTCTGAAATAGTACAGATTTACTTTACAAGTCACAGTGAAAGTTCACAACAGAATGAAACATTCTGTGGGAAAAGCACTGGTGTCCAAATTACTGAGTCACACTTTTTGAAACTTAGGTAAGCTCACTTTGAAAGGGCACTCAGACCATCAACAAACTTCATAACAAGCCCACAGAGGGTTCTGACAAAGGTCTTCAGGGGCCTTGAATTCTGACAGAGGAGAGAGGTTAAGATGATATATAGTTATTATAAACATACAATAATTAAATACACCAAGTAGATGGAGTTGGTCTCAATGCGTCAGACAATGGATAGGGTTTGTTTCAGAAAGGCTTCCTGAAGTTTAAAAGGCCTGTGGGCTGTAATTTTTTGGAAGGAAACAACGAAAAGAAACAAACAAACCAAAAAAAGAATATTCCTCCATACGTAATGGGTAGCCTGGGCAAATCTTCAGATTGTGAGCCTGAGTTCCGGCCAGAGTATCTACAGAGCTCAAATGGACAAAAGCTAATTTCTACTTAAAACATTTCTTAGAAGACAAATGCAAGAAAAACATTGCTGCCATGCTATTTTCTTCTACCTCTAGGCTATTTTTCCCCAAATAATGAAATCATTTTAATAAAAAAAATGAATAATAAAACCCTGAACTATTTTCAAAGTCTGAAAACATTATATCTTTCTTTCTGTTGCCAAGCAACATACGTTTGCTGTGATAAAATCTGAGACCTTGATTAACATTCTCAGTTGTATAGAAAGGTTATAGAAACAGGATATCTTGATTACAGAATGAAGGCTTTTTTTAATAAATAACTGAAAAGAAAACAGTAAGAAATGAAATAGGACTCAAATCAAACCACTGCATTTTTACACTGGAAACAGAAAGCCATGAATTCTTCAATTTCAGAAAATTCAAAGTACAGGGCTAATAATAAAGGGGGATTCTATGCAGATACTCAAATTGCTGCAGCCATATGAAAACACAGCAATGTCACTGCTACTATGTTAGCTTTAATTAAGTGCTTTCAGTGACTGAATGGTCTTTCGTTAGCTTTTGCATCTTTCAGTGCTAGACTTCACCTAGCTGATGGTAACAGAGCTGGGTAACTGATGGTAAACAAAGCAAAATGTAGAGTTCTTCCTCTCATGAAACCCAGAGTCTAGAGGAACTTGCTGCACTCACCATCCTCATTTTATAGATGAGGAAATTAAGTAACTTCCCCTCAGAGCTAGTTAGTGGTAGGCGTGGAATTGCCACTCAAGTCTGTTTTGACTCCAGAATCTACCACAGTTCAGTGCTCGTGCCCTAACTTGAGAGGTGAAAATTCCATTGTGCTTCACAATAACATCACACCTAGGAAACAGTAGTTTTTAGTTCTACGTGACTCAGTTTAAAGGGAGCCTTGAATTCCTCTAGACACATTCTAGTTTGTCAATCAGGAGAGTGGAATATCTGGAAAATATATCAGGAATACTCTCCAGGTTGTCTGACCAGCAGAGAAGATTTAGGTGGAGATGTGATAAACATCTATATAACAGAAAATCTTTACACAGAAAAAGTATGAGACTTATTCTATAAAGCCTTGAAACACGAGTAGAACCAAAGATAAAATAATGGGTGGAGGATAAGAAGTGGCAGATTTCAGTTCAACAAAGAGAGCTTTTTTGACACAAAAATTTGTCCAAAGTTGGTTATAGGTGGTTTCAGAACAAAATGAAGACACTTCCCTGGTGGCCCAGTGATGAAGAACCCACCTGCCACTGCAGAGGGGACAGGCTGGATCCCTGGTCAGGGGAGATCCCACAGGCTACAGGGCAACCAAGCCTGTGCACCACAACTACCGAGCCTGTGCTCTGGAGCCCGCAACCAGCAACCACTGCGCTCACCTGCCACAGCCACGAGAGCCCTCACGCCGACAGCCTGTGCTCCATACAAGGGGAGCTTCACGATGAGAAGCCTGCACGCTGTACCCGGAGAGCAGCCCCTGCTCGCTGCAGAGAAAGCTGATGCACAGCAACAAAAGCTCAGCACAGCCAAACATAGGTGGTTTTTTTTAATATGCTTAAAAAATGAAGTCTCAGGAACTGAAATTCTTCAAGTGGAGAACAGCCAATAAACCATGGACAGTGATATGGATGATTTATGAGAACGATCCGAGGTCGGATCAAATAGTTTCTAAAAATCCATCCACTTCAATATATTATCATTCTAGAAGAAACTCTTATACTTTAGTTTTTGACACATACGTACATACATATAAAATTCAGGCAACCAGGCATACATTCCTGCATGTAGAAGAAAAAACTCGTTTTTAATTTTCTTTTAAAATTATGTTGACTATATCAAGGAGAAAAGGTTCAATGAGGTGCCTATTTATCTTTAACAACCCTCTCTAAGGCTTGCTGTAAAAAATCAAAACAATGACAGCTAACATATAGCAGGAGTGGGCTGAAGGAAACCCAAGAACCAGGAATCAAAGAAGAGTTAGCAAATATAAATGAATATTCAAAACTCTAAATCCTCTACCAGCAAATCTGTAAGGTTTCCAGTTCAGAGAATATATATTGGTCCTATCACAGGACCACTGAGTATCACTGTACATTTTATAGTCTCTGTGAATTGCACTCTGTGGAGCTGTTCAAGGCATAATTTGCCAGGCCATATACCCCAACCCTGCATATCCTTCATAAACCAAGAGCACATAACCAACCCTCTTCCAGTTAGAAGAAACATGTTGAGTTCCATGTTCCCTAGTGCCCATGGCCTTATAAGCTCAAGTTACCTTTCCACCAGCCCCTCATGACAGAGGATGGCATGTATTTTACAAGACTGGCTAAGACAGTGATCAAATTCATGATCCTGATTTCACTGGCCCATTGCTCTAAGACAATAAGCTAAGCAAGCACCCTGTTTGGTTATGGCCAAAATCGAAAATCAAAATCAGCTCACTATTAATAAAAACCGTAATAATTTCCTTTAAAAAAAGGTCACTACTTTTCTGACCTTGGACTTTTTTTTTTTTAAACAAACCAGCTATGAAAGATAGAAATTTCTTTTTTTCAGCTTGTCCCTGACTTGCAGTTAAGGACCAATAATACAGAATTGCTTGAGGTTTCCCATATATAATATACAGTATTATTTAGCTCTCTTCCTTTTCGTCATCCTAGGAGATTTTCTGCTGAGAGTGGAGGGTACAGAGGCTGAAAAGGAAAAGGAGACTTAACTATGGTGTTAAAATGTCTGAAACAGTTATAGAGAGGAACAAGAAAAAAGATATTAACTGAGTCCATTTTTTAAATGTCTAATTTGCAGATATGATGTTAAACACAGAAAATTCTAAGAAATCCAAAAAACTATCAGAACTAATAAATGAATTCAGTAAGACTGCAGGATATAGAAATCAACTCTATTTCTATACATTAGCAATAATCAAACAAAAATAAAATTGAGAAAAACCAATTCTATTGACAAGGCCATCAAAAAGAATAAAGCTCATATAAATAGATTTAATAACAGAAGTGTAAAATCTATGCACTGAAATCTCCAAAACATGATTGAAAGACATTAAAGAAAATCTAAATTAATGGAAAGACATCCAATGTTAACGAATCAGAAGACCTGATACTCTTAAGCTGACCATATTCCCCAAGTTGGTCCCCTGATTCACTGTAATCCGTATTTAAATCTCAGCTGAAGGACTTTTCAGTGGTTAACAATCTGAGCTCCCAAAACATGGGGCCTGGGTTCAATCCCTGGTCAGGGAACTAGATTCCACATGCTGAAAATAAGACTTCACTTGTTGCAACTAAAGGTCCTGCATGCAGGAACTAAGACCTGGCACAGCCAAATAAATATTTTTTAAAATCTGAGCTGCTTATTTTTGAAAAAATTAAGAAACTGATATCAAAATTCATAGAGAAATTCAAAGGACCCAGAATAGCCAAAATAATCATGAAAAAAAAAAGTTGGATGATTCACATTTCCTGATTTCAAACTTACTACACAGCTGTGGTAATCAAGACAGTATGGTACTGGCATAAGGACGGACTTATAGACCAATGAAGAGAACTTTCATAAATCTAAGGGTTTATTTTTGACAGAGGTCCCAAGTCCATTCAATGGGGAATAGTCTTTTCAAAAATGATGCTGGAGTAACTGAACACCCACACGCAAAGCAATGAATCCGTACTTCCTACCTCACCCCATGCACAAAGAAAAACACAAAATGGGTTTTAGACCTAACTGTAAGAGCTAAAACTATAAGACCCCTAGGAAAAACTTTCATGAGCTAGGGCTAAGCAGTGGTTTCTTAGACATGACCCTAGAAGTACACGCAACAAAATAAACTGGACTTCGACAAAATTAACACCTTTTATGCTTCAAAGGTGGAGAAGGAAATGGCAACCCAATCCAGTACTCTTGCCTGGAGAATTCGATGGACAAAGGAGCCTGGTGGGCTACAGTCCATGGGGTTGCAAAGAGTCAGACACGACTGAGCAACTAACACACACACACACACATATGCTACAAAGGACAATACCAAGGACAAAATGACCTATAGAATGGTGAAAAATATTTGTAAATCTGATACGTATACTTGATAAAGGACCTATATCTAGAACATACAAAGAAGATTTACCACTTAAAAAAAAAAAAAAACAGCTTTAAAATGGGCAAAAGAATTGAATAGACATTTCTCTAAAGATGACATACAAATGGTTAAGCACATGGAAAGACACTCAAAAAACTGTGATACTACTTCATATCAACTAGGATAATAATAATAAAAGACAACAACCAGCGTTGTAAGGATGGAGAGAATTGGAACCCTCATATATTGTTAGTGGGAATATAGAATGGTGCAATCCCTTTGAAAAACAGCTGGAAGTTCCCCAAAATGCTAAACATACATCATATGGTTGCCACGTAACCTAGAATCCCACTCCTAGGTATTTATTCAAGGAATAGAAAGACATATGTCCACAAAAAAAACTTTCATACAAGCATCCATAGTAGGTTTAAAACAGCCAAGATAAGGAAACCTAAATGTCCATCAGTGGATGGAGGGATCAAAAAATACGGAATATGCATACAATGCTGCATATTATCTGGCAATAAAAAGCAACAATATACAGATAGATGCTAAAAGAAAAACTTTGAAAACATTATGTCGAATGAATGCAGTCACAAAAGAATAATTATATGATTCCTTTTATATAAAATCCATTACAGGCAAATCTACAGAAGCAAAATATATCAGTGATTTCTTTGGGGTTGTGGGGGAGGGGAGAGGCGGACTACTAACAGGCAATGGGTGTGCCTACATGAATGCAGTCACTCAGTCATGTCTGCCTCGTTCCAACCGCAGGGACCAGTGCCCACCAGGCTCCTCTGTCCACAGGGTTCTCCAGGCAAGAATACTGGAGTGGATTTCCATGCCCTCCGCCAGGGGACTCTCCAGACCCAGGGATCGAACCCACGTCTCCTGTGTCTCCTGCATTGGTGGGTGGATTCTTTACCACTAGCATCACCTGGGAAGCCTTGGGATAAATACAAATTCTCTTGGGTAAAATTAAAATGTTCTCAAGTCTCAATGATGGCTGTACAACTGAATATAACAGGTGAATTTTATGATATAGGTTATATTATCTTAAAGGGCTTCCCTGGCGGCTCAGACGGAAAAGCATATGCCTGCCATGCGGAAGACCCAGTTCGATTCTTGGGTCAGGAAGATGCCATGGAGAAGAAAACGGCAATCCACTCCAGCACTCCTGCCTGGAAAATCCCATGGACAGAGCAGGCTGATAGGCTATAGTCCAGGACAGCTCAGTCGCTCAGTCGTGTGCGACTCTTTGCAATCCTATGAATCGCAGCACGCCAGGCCTCCCTGTCCATCACCATCTCCCAGAGTTCACACAGACTCATGTCCATCGAGTTCGTGATGCCATCCAGCCATCTCATCCTCTGTCGTCCCCTTCTCTTCCTGCTCCCAACCCCTCCCAGCATCAAAGTCTTTTCCAATGAGTCAACTCTTCGCATGAGTAGCCAAAGTACTGGAGTTTCAGCTTTAGCATCATTCCTTCCACAGAAATCCCAGGGCTGATCTCCTTCAGAATGGACTGGTTAGAGTCCAAGGGACTCTCAAGAGTCTTCTCTAACACCACAGTTCAAAAGCATCAATTCTTTGGCGCTCAGCCTTCTTCACAGTCCAACTCTCACATCCATACATGACTACTGGAAAAACCATAGCCTTGACTAGATGGACCTTAGTTGGCAAAGTAATGTCTCTGCTTTTGAATATGCTATCTAGATTGGTCATAACTTTTCTTCCAAGGAGTAAGCGTCTTTTAATCTCATGGCTGCAGTCACCGTCTGCAGGGATTTTGGAGCCCCCAAAAATAAAGTCTGACACTGTTTCCACTGTTTCCCAATCTATTTCCCATGAAGTGATGGGACCAGATGCCATGATCTTAGTTTTCTGAATGTTGAGCTTTAAGCCAACTTTTTCACTCTCCATTTTCACTTTCATCAAGAGGCTTTTTAGCTCCTCTTCACTTTCTGCCATAAGGGTGGTGTCATCTGCGTTTATCTGAGGTTATTGATATTTCTCCTGGCAATCTTGATTCCAGCTTGTGTTTCTTCCAGTCCAGCATTTCTCATGATGTACTCTGCATATAAGTTAAATCAGCAGGGTGACAAGATACAGCCTTGACGTACACCTTTTCCTATTTGGAACCAGTCTGTTGTTCCATGTCCAGTTCTAACCGTTGCTTCCTGACCTGCATATAGGTTTCTCAAGAGGCAGGTCAGGTGGTCTGGTATTCCCATCTCTTTCAGAATTTTCCACAGTTTATTGTGATCCACACAGTCAAAGGCTTTGTCATAGTCAATAAAGCAGAAATAGATGTTTTTCTGGAACTCTTGCTTTTTCGATGATCCAGCGAATGTTGGCAATTTGAACTCTGGTTCCTCTGCCTTCTCTAAAACCAGCTTGAACATCAGGAAGATCACGGATCACATATTGCTGAAGCCTGGCTTGGAGAATTTTGAGAATTATTTTACTAGCATGTGAGATGAGTGCAAGTGTGCAGTAGTTTGAGCATTCTTTGGCATTGCCTTTCTTTGGTATTGGAATGAAAACTGACCTTCTCCAGTCCTGTGGCCACTGCTGAGTTTTCCAAATTTGCTGGCATAGTGAGTGCAGCACTTTCACAGCATCATCTTTTAGGATTTGAAATAGCTCAACTGGAATTCCATCACCTACACTAGCTTTGTTCATAGTGATGCTTTCTAAGGCCCACTTGACTTCACATTCCAGGATGTCTGGCTCTAGAGTGATCACATCATCATGACTATCTGGGTCGTAAAGATCTTTTTTGCACAGTTCTCCTGTGTATTCTTGCCACCTCTTCTGTGGATGTGACTGGTGATAGAAGCAAGGTCTGATGCTGTAAAGAGCAATATTGCATAGGAACCTGGAATGTCAGGTCCATGAATCAAGGCAAATTGGAAGTGATCAAACAAGAGATGGCAAGGGTGAACATCGACATTCTAGGAATCAGCAGACTAAAATGGACTGGAATGGGTGAATTTAACTCACATGACCATTATATCTACTACTGCGGGCAGGAATCCCCCAGAAGAAATGGAGTAGCCATCATGGTCAACAAAAGAGTCTGAAATGCAGTACTTGGATGCAGTCTCAAAAACGACAGAATGATCTCTGTTCATTTCCAAAGCAAACCATTCAATATCACAGTAATCCAAGTCTATGCCCCAACCAGTAACACTGAAGAAGCTGAAGTTGAATGGTTCTATAAAGACCTACAAGATCTTTTAGAACTAACACCCAAAAAAAAGATGTCCTTTTCATTTTAGGGGACTGGAATGCAAAAGTTGGAAGTCAAGAAACACCTGGAGTAACAGGCAAATTTGGCCTTGGAATGCGGAATGAAGCAGGGCAAAGACTAATAGAGTTTTGCCAAGAAAATGCACTGGTCATAGCAAACACCCTCTTCCAACAACACAAGAGAAGACTCTACACATGGACATCACCAGATGGTCAACACTGAAATCATATTGATTATATTCTTTGCAGCCAAAGATGAAGAAGCTCTATACAGTCAACAAAAACAAGACCAGGAGCTGACTGTGGCTCAGATCATGAACTCCGTATTGCCAAATTCAGACTCAAATTGAAGAAAGTAGGGAAAACCACTAGACCATTCAGGTATGACCTAAATCAAATCCCTTATGATTATACAGTGGAAGTGAGAAATAGATTTAAGGGCCTAGATCTGATAGATAGAGTGCCTGATGAACTATGGAATGAGGTTTGTGACATTGTACAGGAGACAGGGATCGAGACCATCCCCATGGAAAAGAAATGCAAAAAAGCAAAATGGCTGTCTGGGGAGGCCTTACAAATAGCTGTGGAAAGAAGAGAAGTGAAAAGCAAAGGAGAAAAGGAAAAATATAAGCATCTGAATGCAGAGTTCCAAAGAATAGCAAGAAGAGATAAGAAAGCCTTCTTCAGCAATCAATGCAAAGAAATAGAGGAAAAGAACAGAATGGGAAAGACTAGAGATCTCTTCAAGAAAATTAGAGATACCAAGGGAACATTTCATGCAAAGATGGGCTCAATAAAGGGCAGAAATGGTATGGACCTAAACAGAAGCAGAAGATATTAAGAAGAGGCTATAGTCCATGGGGTTGCAAAGAGTCAGACAGGACTGAGCAACTTCACTTATTGTAAAGATATGAAAGGAGGTGAAAAGGAAAGGTGAGTAGGAGGGGAGAGGGAAGAAGCTGGGTAGGAGGGAAGGAGAGGAAAACAAAAAACACCACTAGACTGTTGAGGCAGATTCTAGAGGATTGTTTAGGGCTATGGAAAGATCCATCTCATCACAGCTCTGACCAATCTCTGATGAAGCCACTCCAGACACATGTACGGTCAGACTTTGGGGCAACAACGCTGACGGTCAGAACAATACAGTGATGAGGTACAGAAGTAAACTCCCCTTCAGCCCTTTAGACTTCTGCCAAGGCTACTTGCTAAGAATATCAGATTTTAATTTATAGTAATTTTTTCACCTTTGACGTAATGAACTGTCCTTTAAAATGACAATTATTATATCAGAGATGGGAGCAATGATTTTAATTCCCATTTTCAGGGGATGAGACCAAGATAGAACTATTGAGCCTCATCCATTTCTTGGACTAACCATGGCTCAGGGGGCCAGAACCTCCTACCTGTGTTTGTAAACAAAGTTTAAGGGGAACAGAACCATGCCCATTCATTTACATGTTGTGCATGACTGCTTCTGTACAGAGTTGAATATCTGTGCCAGAGATTCATGACCTGCAATGTCTAAACTATTTACTCTTACTCTTTACAGAAAAAGTTTGCTGATTCCCACTCTAGAGAAATCAAACTAATTTGATTTTCAACAAACAATTTATACACCCAAATTAACAATCTCCTTTTCAAAGCATTCACGTTGTTTGATGGTTTATATTTATCTCAGTGATGCCACCACTGCTCCATGCTTTTCCGAAATTCTCCTTCTAGGTTGTCTTTTAAGATCTGAAATGCATATCCTAGCAATGGAAAACCAAGGTAAGTAGCTATTTGGAATGAAGATGGTAAATGCGGACGGGTAAAATTATCACTGGTTTAAAATCAGGTATGACTTTAAATAATCCACCCCAGTATTCTTGCCTGGAGAATTCCATGGGCAGAGGAGCCTGGAGGGCTACGGTCCATAGGCATGCAGAGAGTCAGACACGACTGAAGTGGCAGCACAGCACAGCACGACGTGAAATAAGTCAGCTGGCACTCCCACAAAGCATGTAAACTGTCTTCAGTAGCAATTTCAAATCAGTTCCAAAGATGACTTGAGTAGAGACAGCATCTTTTGAATAATTGTTGACCCTCCTACTGTCATCATTTTGAAGAAGAAAGCTCATTTGGATGTATAAATTCCAATGTATTGGCTACATTCTCTCTTTACCTCCCAGTCACATCTCCTACTGGGGACTTTGGATACATTTATTATCAGCGGGTGGGCAAATATGTCTAATATGCCCCTGAATATTATGTGCCAAGAAAACAGATTTACAAAGACATTAACTCTCCATGGTTCAATTATCCTTGATGGGCTTTCTGATAGGCTGCACATCTTCTTCCCTGCCTAGGTCCAGAAATTTATTCCTCTATAACAGAGAAGTGTTCCAGCCCAGTGGCTCTAACAGAGAATACCCCTCTATGCATGACTGCACATAAAAATGTGTGTGTGGGGAGGGGCTTGCATTTCAAATAATTCCCAAGTCTTTTGCCTAAGATATGGCCTGATAGGGGTTATTTCATTAATTCCAAAAGTTGGGAGTCATTTTAACAAGGATAAATATATGCACAGACCTTTCCTCAGCCTCTACTGTACTGCTCACAAAAGCCAGTTCAAAACGCACCACCTAGATGTTCTAGTTTTGCGCTCTTCTTTCAAGTGCAGTGAGAAATTCACACTTAAACATTTAAAAGTAGAGTGAGAAATATGTTACCTAGCAAAATCTTTCTCAATTTTTATGACTCTGTTTTCAAATATTTTACCACTTTCTTGCCCAATTTCAAATTTGACAGCAATTTTCATTAAACAACTTACCTTTACTGAATCTTCCCATACCATTTGATTTACTTTTCACAGAAAAATAACTCTGACTTTGCTGTTATAGTTTATCAATCTATGCAGTATTTTAACCAAATTTCAGGATTACAACCATTGTAATGGACTATAAACAGGTTTGGGAATACATACAACTAACTCCTGGTAAGCAAACAGTTCAACTAGTGGGAGAAGTTGATGAGTGTACCAGAGTGAGTATTCTTCTAGCTGCAATGGCACTGGTCAGTATGCTTTATTGCAAAAATGGAAATACTCATTGTGTTAAGTAGGAAAAGTGAAAGTTAAGTGCACATCTACCATACTGTATGTGCATAGGTGATATACAACTTCATGAGGTTGACAGTTTTAAAAGCTTTGCAAACACAGGCTGATTCTATCTGAGTAGCCATCTATGAGCCCAAATCTATCGAAGACATTTTGATGAAATGATTTGTGGTTCATCTCTTATTCATAAGTGAGCACTTGTTATTTGTGTACCAGGAAATGGAGTCAGAAAAGCAAAGAACCACAGAAAAAAGAATTAGGATCTTAAATGTGCATGTTTTCATAAAACAGGAATCTGTTTGGAAAAGGAACAGAGACACAGTCTAGTCCAGTGGACCAGGGGGTGGAGGGTAGTGAAGGCAAGGTGATGAAGGCTTTGGTGGGAATGGAGAATCTATACTAGACTCCACCAAGAGACCCTACATCCTTGGCCACCTGATTTCTCTTTCCTTCTAGAGCCATGGGAAAATTTACTATATGTTATTTTTGGTAGCCAGGAGACAAAAGAGAAGAGGTTATCGATGGAAACCAACCTTTACTGCTGTTTTGTTAGGTAAAGCCAGTCATACTTAGCTTTTAGACAATCCATTTGTGGTTGGTCCTATCACTAAGTGCACTGACATTGCTGAAGAGTGATCTTCTGGAATGCCAATTAGCTACCGAGAAGAAATGACAAAGTACAAGCTGCCTTCTCAGAAATGCCTGACCCGCTAAACTGTCTGCAATAAGTGAGCGAGTCTCTGGAAAACAAAGTACTACCCCCTCTGTGTCGTTCTTTGTGCCTAGTTTATTCTTTGAAAGTACATTTTTCTTTCTTCAGAGTCATTATTATAAAAGGTAAGCTGTTTTCAGAAGCTTAGTGATAGCTTCCTGGCTTGCTATAAATACTCACATCTTATTCTCTGATATGTCAATAGTTTAGTGTTTTGTCTTTATAGTCTACAAGCTTGGTTTCATAAAAACAAAATCCCTAAAATATTTATTCAGCATGTGGAAGGTATCTGATTTAGCATCCTTTTAAGTGAAAAAAATATAATAGTGGAGCAATGGAATTTTAGATTAAATAGAAAACAACATCTAAAAGGAATTAGAATATTTGTGCCTAAAGTGACAAGCAAAGATCTTCCCAGAACACTGACATCTCAGGCTTCCCCAAGTATGTCTTGACTTCAGAACGCCATGCTTTTATACTTACTGTTTCCCATATTCCACTGGCCTTCCCTAGCAAATGTCAGAATCTTTACATCTTTAGAAACCTCAGTGAAGCTCTACCTCTTTCCCACATAGTCGATGGCTCCCTACTCCTTGCTCCCATAAACCACCACACTCATGTCTATTGCAGTTAGTACAGTCTACTGCTTCTGACACTAACTCCTACCATATTTCAGTCTCATAAAGAAAGGGACAAATTCTTATTCTCATTTGTATCTATCCCACAGTCTAGTATTAATCCTGACACATAATGAACATTAGAAAAATATTTACAGAATGGATGAAACAGAAAAAAGGAAAATGTCTGCTTGTAGGGGGCAAAACAATGATATTGTTCAAGTGGAATGGAAGAAAACTAAGCTTACACTTTCTTTAGTAAATGGTGTTATACACACGGATGTCTGAGAGGACAGAGAGGGGTGAACAGCCAGGTGTGAGGCTAAAGTTGAGAAGTAAAATTTGCAAAGCAAGTCGGGGTTGGGGGTCATTCCAGACAAAGGAACGAAGCAAAGGCACAAAAATGCCAAATACCTGGAAGGGCAAGAGGAAGATGAGAAGGCAGAAGACTGAGCTGTTTTTGTAGCAGCATGAGGGAGGGAATGGTCAGGAAAAAGAAGCTATTTAAAATGGATACATTTTATGGTATGCAAATGATGCCTCAAGAGAGGATTTTTAAATGCAAGATCACAAAGTGTTTTAACTATAGTTGATTCATAGCATTGTGTTCGTTTCAGGGGTACCCGGTAATGGAGTATTTTTAATGCCATCTTGTTTGTTGTTGACACACCGTCTAACACTGCATTTAGTTATTTCTCCATATACTGGTAGATCTTTTTTCTCCAGTTATTCTACAGAGATCCCTGAGGGAAGAGTCTGTGTTGTTTATCTTAACATTACTCATCTTCACCTCCTTAAGGTCTAACACAAGGCATGGCACATTGTAGGTACACTATACTACTGCTTCTGGCAGGGGACCTAAGGGCCCAGAAAAAAATGCATGTGTGTGTGTACAGGCACACGTGAACACACATATATGAATAAAGTCAGTGTGAAAGCACATTACAGTCTACACAAAATTCAACAATGGCACCCCTGCATCACTACCAACCTCCTTAGTACATTGGTGCTCATGACTATCCTACTTCAGCTCAGTTCAGTTGCTCAGTCGTATCCGACTCTTTGCGACCCCAAGATCCACAGCCTGTCAGGCCTCCCTGTCCATCACCAACTCCCAGAGTTTACCCAAATTCACGTCCATTGAGTCAGTGATGCCATCCAACCATCTCATCCTCTGTCGCCCCCTTCTCCTCCTGCCCTCAATCTTTCCCAGCATCAGGGTCTTTTCAAATGAGTCAGCTCTTCGCATCAGGTGGCCAAAGTACTGGAGTTTCAACTTCAACATCGGTCCTTCCAATGAACACCCAGGACTGATCTCCTTTAGAACGGACTGGTTGGATCTCCTTGCAGTCCAAGCGACTCTCAAGAGTCTTCTCCAACACCACACTTCAAAAGCATTAATTCTGCGGTGCTCAGCTTTTGTTGTGGTCCAACTCTCACATCTATACATGACCAATGGAAAAACCACAGTCTTGACTAGACGACCTTTGTTGGCAAAGTACCATCCTCCTTAATCTACTAAAAAATGGACAAGTCAGGGCCTCACAGTTTGGGAGGCATCTCATAAACTAAATATGTAAATAAGAAGTAATCAGCACACCCTTGCAGATGAAAGTATTTTCTGAGTTCAGTACTATATTCCCCCGTTCCCCCAACTCCTACCTCTGGTCCTCCCTACACCTTCTAAGAAGTAAATTTCTAATAATTCAAGAAGTTAAAAGCTATCTCCAAAAGTTCTAATATTAAAAATCTATGAGACCAAGACAGCTTGCCCAGTTCCTTCTGACCCAGTCTCTTCATCAAGTCACAACACAGGAAAAAGGGAGGACTGTGCTAGATGAAAGAACCATAAAGGGACAAAACAACTAGATGCAAAGGGTGACTTGCAATAGAATCTAGGCTAGACTAACTACAGTTCTAAAGGATATTTTGGGGATGATCATTCAATTTTGAATATTGACCAGGTAATACATAAAATGTAAATTTACTGACATGAAATAGTAGTGAGCATTAGCTGGAATAAAAGTAAATTCTAAAATAGCACGTAGAGTATGATTATTTTGGTTAAAAAAGCATGTGCGTGGAAATGGATATGAAGAAAATTTACATTTATGGTAATCTCTGGTGGTAGAAAGATGGTGTTTACTTTCTTATATTTTCTATTTTCTACAATGTACATTTTTGCTGTTATAATAAAAGTTATTTTTAATTTTGAAAAAGTAGTTAAGTAACCTAGCTTCTTTAGCAAGCATAGTTTTGCTTTAAAATAGTTTAGATCACTATATTAAGACTATAGTTTCCATTTTTGTTTTTAAATTCTTCTTTCTCAGGAAGATATTTAGCACTCTACCCAAAGTTACAATGTACAAATTATTTCCTGAAATTACTTAAGGAGCATTTTGACTGAGAAAAATTCTACATTGAGGTTTATTCTTCTTTTTTGCTGCTTTTGTTTTGGTTCCTAAGCAAGATTTTTCACACAAGATGTTGTATCAGACACAATGCCATATGCCCTCAAAACTCAGCAGGAACAACTCAGAGTCTGTAAAACAGATTTCATGATGCTTTTTCATAAACTGACTTCCCTATGATCCTTAAAATATGCACATATTTTGAGAAACCAATAATCAGGCAAACCTAATTAAGAAAGATAATTATAACTAACCAAAAAGGTTGGCAAATCACACTCAGATGTATATTCAGATGTTTGCCATGATTTTCATGTTCAATAAATATAATCCTTGGATAATTAAGATACTTTGCATTAATTTTTTAGGAAAAAAATCATTATTTTGAGCATTTTGCTTTTATTCCACGTAGTTATTTTTCCCTTCCATGCTAGATGTTTATGCCTTTGGGAAGAAAACATCAATACCTTACAAATGCTGGCTCTCTTTACATAGCGTCAACATATGAGGATACAAAAGTGAAAATTCATTATCCATTTACTTTGTATAACCCCAAACATTCACGTATTTTAAAGCACCAAAAAGATATGACTGCCAGTAAAATTAAAAAAAAAAAAAAGCCAAGTAAAAGGATTCACCTCTTCCAAAACCAACCAAAAAATTGAATATAGAAGAAACCTCTTTGGAGCAAGAAGTGACAAATGCACAAGGGAAACTATGGAGCACACCTCAACCACAGAGGTAATGTCACCACCCACGCCTCATACATCAGCGGGAGTGGTTTCCCAAGAGTTCAAGTCAGATGAGGCCTCCGGGCAGAGAAGGCCTATCCAGTGACTAAGGCAACCAGATGCAGAGGCTTAAATCTGCAGAAAGGGGTGGGGGGAGGTGGGAACTTGGGATGGTTATAGGAAATACTGATATATCTGAGGGCAGTAAAGACATAAACAAGCCAGAGTACAACAGGAGATACAGCTAAAACAGAAACCTGTTTTTTTGTAGTTGTTGCTGTTTTTAAATATCTGTTACCTCTGACCTAAACTTAGAGAAGGGAGATTTTCAGAGGAAAAGCAGTCAGGCCAGGAGATCACAGAGTCTCTTACTTCGCTGGTATTGCCATGAGCCACATCACCGGTTAAAAGCTAAACTCTAAGGGAAGACTAACCCAAAGGGGAAAAAAAATAGCCTATTTAATGCGAGGACTTCTGAAACAAAAACCAAAATTACAACCAAAGATTGTCCCAGTTCACATTCCCCTTAGCCCATGAGCAAAGATGAGGAACATAAAAAGAAAAACAATGAAACAGAGAAAAATTTCAAGCTAACAGTTTCCAATGTGTGCAGGGAAATTTTAGGTAAAAAGGCTCATTTAAGGGACTTCTCTGGTGGTCCAGTGGTTAAGAATCTGCTTTCCAATGCAGGGGACGGGGATTCAATCCCTGGTCAGGGAACTAAGATTCCACATGACTTAGGGCAACTAAGCCCATGTGTCACACTAGAGAAGCCTCCACTTTCCTCAAGAAAGAGCCGTGGGTAAAGAAACACCCAGCGCAGTTCAGTTCATTTGCCTAGTCGTGTCCAACTCTTTGTGACCCCACAGACTGCAGCACGCCAGGCCTCCCTGTCCATCACCAATTCCTGGAGTTTACTCAAACTCATGTCCATTGAGTCAGTGATGCCATCCAACTATCTCATCCTCTGTCGTCCCCTTCTCCTCCTGCTTTCAATCTTTCCCAGCATCAGGGTCTTTTCAAAGAAGTCAGTTCTTCACATCAGGTGGCCAAAGGATTGGCGTTTCAGCTTCAGCATCAGTCCTTCCAATGAATATTTAGGACTGATTTCCTTTAGGATGGACTGGTTGGATCTTGCAGTCCAAGGGACTCTCAAGAGTCTTCTCCAACACCACAGTTCAAAAGCATCAATTCTTTGGAGCTCAGCTTTCTTTATAGTCCAACTTTCATATCCTTACATAAAAACTGGAAAAACCATAGCCTTGGCTAGATGGGCCTCTGCTGGCAAAGGAATGTCTCTGCTTTTTAATACGCTGTCTAGGTTGGTCATAACTCTTCTTCCAAGGAGCAAGGGTCTTTTAATTTCATGGCTGCAGTCACCATCTGCAGTGATTTTGGAGCCCCCCAAAATAAAGTCTGTCACTGTTTCCCCATCTATTTGCCATGAAGGTGTTTGGGGAAGGACACAGACTGAAACTGCCCACCCTGGCCAGGCACCATAGTAACCATTTGCGAGAGCTGTTTTACGACAGGAGGTCCTACTAAGGAACAAGGAACTAATAAGCCACCACCAACTGGAAGAGTTTGGGAAAGGTCAAAAGGAGACACCACATGTCTGACCATCTCCCAGAATCCTTCTCTCTGGCATCCATCTTGGCTGAACAAGGCGTGCAGCACCAGGAAGGGCTCTGAGTCAGAATGATTGGCTAAAGACAACCTGGAAACTAATCCCATCACCATAAAACCCCAGACTGCAAGCCATGTGGCAGAGCTGTTCTTCTGGGTTTCCTTACCCTACAGCTCTTCACCCAGCTGCCCTTTCCCAATAAAATCTCTTGCTTTGTCAGCATATGCATCTCCTCGGACAATTCACTTCCGTGTATTAGATAAGAGCGCAGTTTCGGGCCCTGGAAGGGGTCCCCCTTCCTGCAACAAAGTGATAGGACCAGATGCTATGATCTTAGTTTCCTGAATGTTGAGCTTTAAGCCAACTTTTTCACTCTCCTCTTTCACTTTCATCAAGAGGCTCTTTAGATTTTCTTCACTTTCTTCCATAAGGGTGGTGCCATCTGCATATCTGAGGTTATTGATATTTCTCCTGGCAATCTTGATTCCAGCTTGTGCTTCTTCCAACCCAGCGTTTCTCATGATGTACTCTGCATAGAAGTTAAATGAGCAGGGTGACAATATACAGCCTTGACATACTCCTTTCCCTATTTGGAACTAGTCTGTTGTTCCATGTCCAGTTCTAACTGTTGCTTCCTGACCTGCATACAGATTTCTCAAGAGGCAGGTCAGGTGGTCTGAGTTTCCCATCTCTTGAAGAATTTTCCACAACTTGTGGTGATCCACACAGTCAAAGGCTTTGTCATAGTCAATAAAGCAGAAGTAGATGATTTTCTGGAACTCTCGCTTTTTCAATAATTCAGTGGATATGCAGCCAAAAATAAAAACATTTCAATAAAGTAAAAAGCTCAATTAAAAAAAGAAACAAGTTTCAAAGAAATAAGATGGCAAAGTCCAGATTTAAAAAGGAAAGAGAGAAATGGAAATATTCCTGAGACAAAAAACATTATGAAGAAAAACAGATGGAAAGAATACAACTAAAATTACAATCAAAAACAAGATGGACAGGATGGAGTAAGTCATCTTAAAAGGAGGGTGGGGAAAACACAACACATATAATTGGTGTCTCAAAAGAAGAGAAAAGAACTAAATGCAGAAAAATACCCCCCCAAATATAATGGGCCTCATTGGTGGTCAGGAAGGAACAAATGAGCACCTATATTCTAGGTTTCACCCATCAGACTGATAAATTTTAAGTCATACAAATAGCCATTATTGGTGAGCATTTCATCACCTAACAAGAAATGTCCACTCTGGAACAAGTTGTATCATCTAAGGAAAGCTGAAGACAGACACACTCCAAGACTCTCTCCAAAGTACAATCCCAGCCATGGTACACATGCTTACATGAACCAGTATACATGTATACAACTGTTCGTGATGACTTTTTTCATAATTGTCAGAATCCAGTAACACCCTTAAGCCCATCAGCGGGAGAACAGATTCACGTTTTGTGGAATATTCATGCAGTAGACTACTACACAACAAGGATCAGCAAAGGCTTCTGTAAAGTGCTAGATAGTGAACACTTTCTACTTTGAGAAACTATGATCTCTGTTGCAATTAATTCTGCCATGGAAACACAAAGGCAGCCATAGACACTACACACACAAATCAACTGCCATGTTTCAATCAAATTTTATTTATGGACAATAAAATTTGTATGTCATAACTGTCACACCACAAGATATTATTTTTCTTAACCTTTTAAAATATCATTTAGAAATTTTAAAACCATCTCAGCTTGCAAGTCATAAAAACAGGCAGCTGCCTAGCCATGGCCTGCAGGTCAGAGTACAGCAATGAAAATATACAAAGCACAACCAACTGCAGAAGACACATGAATCTGCACACATAAGACTGAGTTTTTTTAAAAGTGAGCAAATTCCACATATAAGTGAGATCATTAAAACTTTTTTCAGTTTAAAAAGTTTAAAAAATATATATGCTGAAGAGGAAAATTATATCAACATAGAAACAGCATTTAACAAAAACCCAACACTCTTAAACCAGGAATAGAGGAGAACGTCCCTAATTTGATCTCAAACATCTACAGAAAGCGTACAGCCAAGTTCATACTGGATCCTTTGCCCCTGAGATCTAGGACAAGGCAAGAATGTCATATCTCACCATTCCTGTTCAACATCACACTGAAAGTCCAGCAAGCACAATAAGGATATAATACACAAACTGGAAAGGAAGAAATAACATTATCTTTGCTCACAGATGACATGACTGTCTATGCAGAAAATGCCAAGAGGTGGGGAGGTGAAGGAGGGGAATACCTCCTAGATCTAACTAATATGCCAGTATGGTAAGGTCACAGGATAGAAGGTTAATTCATAGAAGTCTACCGCCTTCCTATATATCAGAAATGGATAACTGAAATTTGAAACTTAAAAAACAATACCATTTGTAACAAATGGAGAGCTAGGTTGACAGACTGGAAAACTTACAGTTGTTGGCAATACATCAATTTTCCCAATCTGATCTATAGATTCAATGGAATCCCTATTGAAATCCCAGAAAATATTTTGCAAATATCAACAAACTGATTCTAAAGTTAGAGTCCCCGAATAGTCACCACAGCGCTGGAGAACAAATTTTGAGGACACGCACAACCCAATTTCTATAATCACAAAGCTATAGAAATCAATGGTGCAGAATTAGCAAAAGGATACACATCAATGAAACAGAAAAAAGAGCTCAGAAACAGACCCACATAAATACAATCAATTGATCTTTGACACAGAAACAAAGGTAATCAAATAAAACTAGTGCTGTCCATACACACAAAAAATTGACACAGACCTTATATCTTCCACAAAAAGTCAAAGTGGATCACAGACCTAAATGTAAAACATAAAACACTCAAAAAATAACAAAAATCCAGGTGACCTTGGATTTGACTATGAATTTTTAGATATACCACCAAAACATGATCCATTAAAAAAAAATTGGTAGACGTCATTAAAACTAAAACATTCTGCTCTACAAAAAACACTCCACAGACTGGAAGAAAATAATTGTAAAACACATATTTGATAAAGACTTGAATCCAAAACACACAAAAAACTTAAAAGCTCAGTAAAACAAATGATCCATTTTAAAATGAGTAAAAGATCTGAACAGATGTTCACCAGAGAAAACATACAAGTGGCAAAACAAAAATCACTCAGTGATATTGAACATCATTTGTAATTAATAAATCCATGCAGTGCAAGTTTAAGTAAACTAAACTAGGCCATTTCAGGAAATGAATGCTGAGGGTAAGACTACAAGAAAAGCAAGGAAACAATGACTCTCAAAGTCAGGTTAGGGTCCCCCCAAGGGAAAGAAGGGGTCATGATTAGGAAGGGATAACAGGAGATGTGCAGAGGCAGTGAAGACTTGAGTCTTCACCCAGGTGGTCGTTCCCTGAAAATTTGGTTTATAAACAATTCTTACAACTGTATAATTTAGTTTCAATCCATTTTCTCTATATTATGTTATAATAAAAAAGTTAAATACTTCAATGATATAATAGAATAATAATAAAATTTAAAAGCATCAATAGGGTATCCTCCACCCCAGGAAAAACAATTCTGAAGCATCAACGTCAAGACATGCTCAGGGGAAGTTTAATGGAAAACCTAGCCAGAAAAAGTCACATTCATGAAAAGGAAGAAGTCAAGTTGGCCTTGTATTTCTCTACAGTAATCTTCAAAACAAGGCGGGGGGATAGATCTATCTCAGTTAATAAAACAATTTCTGTCTACCTTTCATCTATAATATGCATGGGAGCTGTGTAGAGGGTTCACAAATTTGAAGGAAGTTTTTAGCTGGATGATACAACTTTGGCTTTTCTTCCCTTTTTTATGATTTTTCTGGGTTGCTTAAATTTATTATATGAAATTTTTACAAAAACAATGAAGTCATTATTCTTGAGGGTGGGGAAGAGGTATATCACATTTCACTTTGAGGTTAAAAGTCCAAACTCTAGATTCAAACCACCTGAGTTTGAATTCAGGTCTGCCAGGAAGCAAAATCCACTGTTAACCATGATTTACACATACTCTTCATTCCCATTTTTCTTTACTTGTACAATCTTTAGCTCATCTTAGATACTAGGAATTTGGCAAGCGAGATGAAAGAAAATTCACCCCCTGGGGAATTAGCCTCCAGGTAAAGTTTCCACCTCTGTTACCACTAACTTTCACTTAGTCTCCAAGCAATACAGCCATCAGTGGAAAATCCTAACCCGTCTTAGACATTTATGCAGCACTTACTAGGTGAAGGTTCAATCTAAATGCTTTAAATATGTTGATTTTCTTACTATTTACAACATTTCTGTAAGATAGTTTTGCCACCTTCTTCCTATGAGTAAGAAAAATAGGTTCAAAAAAGTTACATCATTTACCAAAGGTCATACAAGCAGCAAGTGGAGAAGCCAAGAAATAAAATCCCATCTGGCCTCCAAGTCCAGACATGAATAATATATTCTATATACAGTAACATCAATTTCATCCCTAGGAAACTGTGCTTATCTGCGTAGACTTGTCTCTGGAGAACGTTCAAATCACCACCTACTATCAGTCAAGCTGAGTCCCCGATGCCTGTCCAACTTTACTGGACACATCTGGTACCACACCCTGCTGCTGACTGCACCCTCTCCCCCAAATTCCTATTCACTAGTAAGGCTTCCTCTACCCAAACTGGTCCACTTAACTGGGATTGGCTCACATTTATAAGAAGAGACTATTTGGGATGGTTCTATTTTCAGTTATTAGACTTTGTTCTTTCTATGCCCAAGTTGAGGCAAGGGATAAAGAAAATCACTTCAACAGCAACTTTTTTACACTTGAAATAAATACGCCTAATATCCAGTCATTAAAAGTGCATTAGTCTCCTTCCAAGGGGTTCCTAGAGTACATAATAATAAAAATTTTAAGAAGCAACTCAATCCCTGTTTGGCCTAGATCCTAGAGTCTGGGTATTCAGTCACAAGTCATCAATCTCCCCTCTTGCTTCAGCTGCCTAGAAAAAAAAACAATTCCTAGAAGAACTCCTTTTGGTTGAAACCTAGGTAATTTTAGCCTCGGCTCTTGGCAACACAAAGAGCCGGCTGCCAATTACAGCCAAATCTAAACTCTTCGTAAGACAAGATTGTGGATCTCAGCTGCTCCTGCTCTGCCTTGCCATCGAAGCCCTTCTGAGTTTCTGTCCATAAGAAGTGGGAATGAAATGCAGCTCCACGTGAAATACTGACCTAAGACCATAGAAACAGTCAACAGAGGACCAGGTCTAAGCAGTTAGCTTGAAACTGAAATTCTAGACACTCAGAGCATGTCAAGTGCTTCTTTCTTCTTTCATAAAACAAGAGTGACCACAGAGAATCTTTGTAAATCTGTCAGCTGACATAATAGTATAGACCCCTGCCGAGGACTGAATGGTCAGTTGAGAGCTCTTCGCTTTTCGTTCCCTTGATCCTGTGTTGTTATATCCTCTATACACATCACTAGCGACAATTAACTTGCAATCTGAGGTTTACTTGCTTCTAAGTTGCTGCAATTAAAGTGACAAAATAAGGAGCTAAGAGGTGAAGGAAATGACTCTCCAATTGTCAAACAAAATATTTAGGTGTACAATTATCTCCCTTCTGGAGGAAGGAAAGAAGGGACCTAAGATTTGTCAACTTCCACTCTTACCTGCTACTTACATTTTATAAATATGGTGAGGCTCTATGAGATAAGCTGTCCTCCAAGACGTGTAGTTCGGGAAAGACTAGAACCAGAATTTGCAGAGTGCCAGGCTCCAAGTTCACATCCTGCCCACTGTACCACAATGCTTCTGGGAGAATTATTGTGAAAATCTGAGTTGCCCACTGAGGGAACTAAGAAATGAGTCACAAATGCAAATATGCACAAAGGAAGGTTCTTCTTGACATTTATCGGGAAGGACTAGATTTAATACTTTCATTTTGTAATATACACAAATATATTATCACAGGCTTCCCAGGTGCCACTAGGGGTAAAGAATCTGCCTGCCAATGCAGCAGATGTGAGAGATGAGGGTTTGATCCCTAGGTCAGGAGATTCCCTGGAGGAGGGCACAGCAACCCACTCTTGGTAATCAGCCACCTACCTGTATGTTCTTCTCATCTCTAATATCTCCCACTCCAAACTGTCCTCTGTTTCGCAGTGATCTTCCTAAACTATCAGATCATGTTAATTCTCTGCTACTGACGGTAGCATCTCTATGCTGGGACAGTAGCATCTCTATGCTTCCCATCTTTTAAGTGGGAAGATAATCCACTGAGGTACAATCTGTGCTTGTATTGGCCGTGTCCTGTATCTGCACTTGCAGAAATGTATTATCTTACCCATGTATTCATTTCCTTATTTCTTGCCTGGAGAATCCCATAACAGAGGAGCTGGGCAGGCTACAGTCCACAGGGTTGCACAGAGTCAGACATGACTGTACACATGTACATTATCAGAATATATAGTTTTCAGAAAAAGATCTTGCCTCCTTCCCCTCCCAAATACACAATTTGTATACATTCCCTTTCAGTGTGAAGAGCACAGAGAAGGATGCCTTCCCCCTGCCAATAATAACGGAACAGGGTTCTCTCCCCCATCATAAGTCTGCCCTTCCACAAGAGTAATTTTGGAATGGAATCACTGGTGGGCTTCAACCAGTCAACCATTCCATCAACATTTACCAACAGCCCTACATATGCCAGGGATTGATATACAAAGACAAAAGATAAGTTTCTGCCTTCAAGAAATCTAAACTAGAATGTGAAAGCAGCTGGTAAACACATTATTATACTGGAAAAGTACTCTGGAATGTTACAGAAACCCAAAAGTGAGTTGGAACAGAATGGAAATGACAGAACACCAGCAAAGGCTTCCAGTTTAGAATATGGCCAAGTGTACCTGGCAAGTACTTGGGAGCAAGTGGCCAGTTATGACCAGAGTAACTTAGGGTGTGAATGTCCTGGAGCAGGTTAAGAGCAGTTTGGATATGAGGTCTTACAGCCACACGCAGTCCATTCTGTTAAGATATCCTGTGCCATTTTGAAAGAAGGCTGAGTTTTATCCAGAGGCATAGAGATGCTGCTGTCAGTAGCAGAGAATTAACATGATCTGACAGTTTAGGAAGATCACTGTAAAACAGGGCAGTTTGGAATGGGAGATTAGAGATGAGAAGAACATACAGGTAGGTGGCCGATTACCAGAAGTGCCAGCGATGAGAGGCTGAGCCAAGGGAGCAACAGTAGGTTTAGGGGATCCAGAGAACAAATACAGAGAAGGTTAAATAAATTTGACAGCCTAGGGTGATGGGCAAGAAAAGGACTGGATAACACCCAGTGTTCCAACCAGGACAATGATGATACCTTCACTGGAAGAAGAGAAGTTGGTAAAAATGAAAAGGGAGACAACAGCACTAGTTTTAGATAGTTTTTCTTAATTTTTTAAGAAAATATAAGCAACCTGTGGTTGCTTTATTTCTAATATTCCTACTAGTGTAACAACAATAAACAAGAACTTCATTATTTACAACAACGGTGGTAACACCCACAGGATATTTTAAAAATAATAAACAAATGGCTTGGCCCATCTTCCCCAAAAGAAGGAAATGCACATGGCCAAGAACAAGAAATAAGGAAATGAATACCTGGGTAAGATAACACATTTCTGCAAGTGCAGATACAGGACACGGCCAATACAAGCACAAATTACACCTCAGTGTATTATCCTCCTAGTTAAAAAACCACACAAAGCTTCTCAAAAGAACTTTGTCATGTGAGCAATCTTTGCATTCCACTCCTTTCCCCAAAGGACACACTTAGATTTACCATTATGAATGTTGACAAAAAAAAAAACTAACGAATTTAGGGTTCATCTACATTTGGAAGTACAAAGGAAGAGCAGTAATTCCTTACCCAAAGCCCTCGGGGGCAGTCAGATGGTAGAAAAGAGAAAAGTATCCATATTTATTGCATGTATTGGTAATAGGGAGATGTGTTTTGCCTCCTTGGGCAGTTTTAAAACAAAGTTGCAAATTCCTCAACACTTAGCCCAATGAGAGGAGGAGTATAATCTCTCTTTACAAGTTGGTGGGCTTGACATTCAATCAATAATAGAGGGCAAGGAAAGAGACACGTATGACCTCAGAGGACAGATCCGAAAAGGCCAGGTAGCTTTTGCCTGGTTCTGCTAGAACTCTTGCTCTTGGCTGGCTGAGCTGCCAGGTAGCAAGCCTGATTATCCTGTTGCCAAGTCACAGAAGACACAGAGAAAGACCACATGGAAAGACCGGGAGCTGCACACAGATTTGGAGGGTGCCAAAGCAACCCCAAGATATCCCAACCCAAGCATATGACATGTGAATAACAATACCTCCAGATGATTTCAGCTTCCAAAATTTAAGTCCCCCGAGCTGAGGACCCAGACACTGTGGAATAAAAACAAACCATCTCCACTCCAAACTGTCCAAATTTCTGACCCACAGGATCCATGAATGTGATGCAAGGGTTGCTGTTTTAGAACGCTAGGTGCTGAATGGTCTTTTACCCAGCAGTGGAAAACTAGAACACCTCCATTAAAGAGGCAGCCACTACTGCAACTGCTGACCAGTACCATGTGGGGGTGCGTGACCAGTGGCAGAAGACCCTCCCACTTATCAAGAGAAGACAGAAATTTAGGTTTGTACACAACTTTTCCAACTGTTAGAAAACTATGGGCCAAATGAAATATGACTGTGACTTAGATCATTAGTTTGCAACTCCTCATGTAGAATACAGAAGCTACAGCCACACAAGGATATGCACATGGTGCTGGCCTCTTTCAACAAGCACACAGTCAGTGAGTGGTTCAGACCACCTTGCCATCGCCACTCTGCACCACACCAGCTTTCATGGCTGCTTTTCCGTAGACAACGCTAGGCAAGAAACAGCTCTAGATAAGTCTGAGACACTCCCCCAAATATTCCTAAAAAGCACTCTAGGATTTGCTTTAGTTTTAAACCTCCAAATGATTTTAAGGTCCACATTCCAACACCCAAAGCCATGGGGTTGATGTTAAAATTCAAGATCACTAAGTTTGGAAGTCCCAAATGTGAGTTCAAGCAGCAGGCCTGAGATCCATAGTCTATAAAGCAGAGCTGGAGAATAAAAGTTCAGCTGGAGAATAATCAGGAGCACTGAGCCTAGCACCTAGTGCTGCGTTGTGTGTTGTGCTTAGTCGCTCAATTGTGTCCAACTCCTTGCAACTCCATAGACTGCAGCCCGTCAGGCTCCTCTGCCCATGAGGATTCTCAAGGAATCCTCAAGGAATGGGTTGCCATAGCCTTCTCCAGGGGACCTTCCCAACCCAGGGACAGAACCCAGGTCTCCCACATTTTGCAGGCAGATTCTTAACCAGCTGAGCCACCAGGAAAGCCCAAGAATACTGGAGTGGGTAGCCTATCCCTTCTCCAGGAGATCTTCCCAACCTAGGTATTGAACCGGAGTCTCCTGCATTGCAAGAGGATTCTTTACCAGTTGACTTACCAGGGAAGCCCAGTACCTAGTAGTAAGCTCAGTAGAAGATAAAAGAAGATCCCCTGGAGAAGGAAATGGCAAGCCTCTCCAGTCTTCTTGTCTAGGAAATCCCATACAGAGCAGAGCCTGGCAGGCTACAGTCCATGGGGTCACAAAGAGTTGGACATGACTCAGTGAGCAAAAGCACTCACAAACAGAGGAATAAAGAACCATTTCAATAGGGGATGTGTCCCATCTTCCTTCATAATGTATTTTGGCATCTCCACAAAGACAAAATCACAACCCAGTCTAAATTCACTTAGGTCTTAAACTGATGTGAATTATTAAGTCTCTAAAACAGAAATGACAAATTCCCCCAAGTTTCTGTCTCTGATGGTGACCTAGCAGTAAAGCTAGTTCATTACAGCCCAATACAGAATAAAACCTTTACCAAAATGAAAGTATTAAATAGACCACCAAAAAGAGGCCACTTTCATTTAAACTATGAAATAGGAAATTTTGTATATGAGTCAACATTGACTTCCAGAGGAAAAAAAAAACAGACTCTATTCGTACCCAGGCCTCCCACAATGCAGGCAGATTCTTTTCTTTACCAGCTGAGCCACCAGGGAAGCCCATTTGTATCTCTAAGTTTTACCAAATATCAGCCAGGCCTAAATTAATCTTTTTGTGACTAGGATTTTGCTTAATTTTCTTTATAAGAAGCTGAGAAAAGAAGGCACATGAGAATCCATAAGAATGTTTACTTTTAAATAGGTTGTATTCCACAAATTAGCATTCTATTTACTTTGTTTGAAATCACTGTACCACAGTCATCTGTAGAAGGAAGCTATGATAGAAATTATCACATCAAGACCAAATATGAAAGACAACTTAAATATGATCTCTGACAGCAAATTCAAATATGCCACCATTTTTCCAGCTGCTCAGAGCAATATAGCTCAGAATGGCCAGACACTGACACCATGGCCAAAGGATTCCTTCCTTCCTTTCCCTTCTGCCTGATTTAGACCCCAGGCATATACGCACAGGAAGTTCTTGTGATGGTGAAGAATGCTTGCTGCCTCCTATCTGCCTGTCACTAAGGATACAGTTCACTGCAGCAGAGTATTATAACCAAGGGATTTCTGACATTCCATACAGGGTACAGCAGGAAATTCTGGTTTCTTTGGTAGTTATGAAAGAATTCTGGAGACCAGACCGTGCCAAGAGTTTACAAGGAGACAGGAGGAACATCCTCACTGCCAGCTCTCCGGATAATGCTCTCTCCTCCCCTACCTCCCTTTAATTACGTGCACTGGGTGAGCCTGGAAGAGGAGAATGAGGTAGAAACTGGAAATTATTATATTGAAGCCTGTCAAGTCACTGTGAAAGTTTCTCTGACTCAAGCTGGATTCAAGACACTTCTTGACCCCGCGGCAAGTGGTTCACCATGGGCCCCATAAATTCTAAGCTTCCATTCATCAATCCAGGCTCTTTTTGATTTACCTGAACCCAGGATTCCAGAAGCCCTGACTACAGGAAAGCAGAGGCTCCTGTGTTGCTGTAAAAAAAAAAAAAAAAAAAAAAAACCACTGCTTCAAAATGCTCTGCTGCAATGAACTGTATCCTTAGTGAGTTTTAACACCTCGGTAGTGGTACAAGATTAGGCGTATGTTTGTGAGAGAGAGTATGTGTGTGTAAGAGAAAGGGCAGAGATCTAGAACAAAGCCTCATTTTATAGATAAAATTACCAATTTATCTTTTCTTTCTGAGCTAATATAATTTAGTATCCTGAATAAAATCTGGCTTTTCAATAAATAAATCTTCTGGTCAGAACTCAGAATTGAGTCAATGAGGCCATTAAACGACCCTAAAACTCAAGCACGACCTTTTCAAATGGCAACCTACTGATGTAACAATAAAGATTACATTTATCTAATTAAGCTAGGAAAACATAAAATCTGCCCAAGTAGTTCCACAGAACAGAGAGGAAAAGGGGAGGCTCCCTCAGAAAAAAGTTATTTGTTGGTAGATTCAAGGATAAACATTAAGTTACATTTCTCTAGAAAAGTTTGTCACTACTATGAAAATCACTCAAAATGACCAGCACACACCTCAGCAGCTCCGGGTAGAGGTTAACAAAAGCTTGGTTTCCTTCAAAGAATTTACATTTTGTTTCTTGTCCAGCCCCAGAGGGCATCACAAAATAAAGAACAGATGGTGGAGACTAAAGGAGGGGACCCTGAAGGTGAAGGTTTTTGAAGATGCACTAATTTAAATGTCTGCCTTTGAAAAAGACAGTCCCCAGGCCTATAAATTAACCTGAATGTGTGTTTTCATAACATGCCTATCATCACAGCTGAGACCAAGTTCACACCCTCAGCGAGAAGAAGAATCAAGAAATGGTGTTATCTGGGACTATCTATTCTCTGGTCCAGAAACCCAGCTCATGCATCCAAATGTTGCCTCTTTTGGCCTCTCTGGGTTAGATCGTGGGTTTTCAAACTTTATAAAAAGTCACCTTTGATCCACAGAAGCTGAAGCAGAAGTGTGAACAAGCCAGTTAAATGCAGGGCTGCCCCAGGTGAAGGGCACCTGTGGTCATCTGCTGTGGGTGGCAGAGTCTGGCTCCTCCCACCCCTGCCAGGGCTCAGTGGAACACTTTAAAAACCATCTGAGACTGAATATACAGCAACAAGGGCTAAAATGAGGTCAAAAGAGTAAATTTGGCCCGTATCTGAGAGACATCAGAATGAATGAAACATAAAGGTTAAATTAGGTTAATTTTACATTACACCAACCCAAAGGTCAACAGGTTCCAAGAATATTTTTCTCACTTTATTGTTTTAACAGAATTAATTTATTGATTTGCACCTAGCAGTGTATGTCTGCCTTCTGGAGAATGAGGCTATATTTTCCCCAAAACCTTATCACATCTTTATTACTGACTGAAAAGATACTAGTCAGAAGATGGGTTTTCTTAGCAGATGACCCTCATTGTAAAACTTGCCCACTAAAAAAGAACTGTAACTCAGCATAGCCTTTGCTAGAAAAACTAATGGAAGAGGATTAAATGGTAGCATAAATTTGGGTACATAAAGCCCTCAAGCACGGATCACTGTAAAAATTTTTTCCTCCAAGAATCCTAAAGAAAAGAAACAAAGAAATTAAACTGAGTTATAAAAATCCTAACAAGGGATTTTTTTTAATGCTAATGAACTAGCTTTTCTGGTCCATTTCATTTAATCAAAAGGTCCCAACAATGGAAAACATTTTACTTTCCTCCTGGTATGAGAAGTTAATGGCTACTAGGAAACAATATTGAAAAGCAATACCCTCTTGTAATCTAGCCTCTACCCACTTTGCAGCATCACCTAACAAAGATATCCAGCACAGACCTGCTCCCACCCTCATGGTTAATACTGTTTGTGCATTTCTGGTTCACATAGTCTCTTCTAAACATCCTCAACCCGCCTGCCAGTGAATTCAAATTCAACTCTTCCCAAGACCCAGCCTGACAACAGGGCTCCCTGAGCAGCCAGCACTGACGTGACAGAATGTGAACCAGCGCTCAGGCTCACAGGGGCCCACAGCACCCAGAGTTCACTCTGTCCACTTGGCTCATAATCACACACCTCCTCCCATGGACAAGGTGGATGGCTAATTCCTAGTATGAAGGGCCTGTGGCTCACTCTTCTGCTCCCCATCATAGAGGATGTATCTCCAGGCTGCACCCACACGGAGCATACAAACACTTGTTGAATACTTGTGTTTATACCCGTGTCCTCAGACGGTAAAGAGTCTACCTATAGTGTGGGAAGCCCAGGTTCGATCCCTGGGTAGAGAAGATTCCGTCAAGAAGGAAACAGCAACCACGCCAGTATTCTTGCCTGGAAAATCCCAAGGATAGAGGAGCCTGGCAGGCTACAGTACATGAAGTTGCAAAGAGTCCAACACCACTGAGCCACTTTCATACGTGTGTCATTTTCAATCATCTCTCATCTACACATGAGACAGTGGAGATACTTATACAAAGCAAGTGAAACATGAGCAGAGTTTGGCTTTCTGCTACCACCCACACCCTTGAGTCTTTTACCAGCTCGTGATTCTCCCAACTGTCATTTATGTTTGTTTGGCTGTGCTGTCTATCTTAGGACATGCTGTGATTAGCCTTTAATTTGTTGTAATAAATCTGTTACCCCAATACTGCCTAGAACATGTGCCTGGCTGATAAGCCAAGGAAAGCTTTACAATGTAACTTTGCCTTTCCCTTCAGTTCATGGGACCCACTCAGTTTCATCAAAGAGTCTCCCTCCAAAGTAGTCCAAGCTCCAGCTGTGAAGTTATAGGATTAAAGTGCTAAATGATGGAAAGAATGGCTCCTCTTTCACCTCAAGGTTCCAGGAAAAGGTGACCAACATCTGGCTAGATGGGACATAACAAAAACATATGAACAGTATGGCGACACTGCATCACCACTGGCTTATTCTCTTTTGATCTTGAGTTGATTAAACCATCCTCTCCCATTTGGTACAAAGGTGGCAAAGAGATTTGAGGAAATCTGGTTTACAAAGGAGCAGAAAATAAATTCCTCCACTCTGATTTTCCAGAGCACTGTCCCACTAAGCCACAGGGAAATAAGAATCTTGACCCAGAATGCATTTTTCACCCATGGCCAACCCATTTTCAGCCTACCACCTAAGACCACCCAAAGAGAAGAAATCTTACATCAAACTCCAGGATGCTGCAAATCCCAAGACACCTCCGCTATAGCCTATAGAGCTCCCTGTTCACTCATGAGGTATTCAATCGTTACTGTCGCCATGCCTAAAGAGACTGGGTCTATTTGGACATTGCTGGGTGAATGCTGCAAACCCAACAAGCTCCTGACAAGGCGCAGAGACGCAGGGTAGGATTTAGTGCCACAGTTCTCAGGTGGTGCCATACACAGTGAACCTTCCACTTGAGCACAGAAGCCCTCAAGGGTAACATCCTGACTGCACTGTGGGGAGCCCAGACCCAGCTGCACAAACTCTGGAGAAGGCAGATGGGCTCACATGCACAGAGAGGAGCTCCCAGTCCAACAGGTCAGGCCCTCAAGTCGATGCATCTCTAGTCGTCCCGTCCTTGTAAGAGGAGGAGCAAGAAGCTGGAAGTGGTACATGAGCTGTACTTCCCGGTTTCCATCAGTTCACCTAGACTCTGTCTAAGTGAAATCAACATTGTGGGGTTCTGTGCTTATCAACATGTCAAGCTGTTGAAACTAGATTTTCTATGATGACTGAGATAAAAATAAAGTCCACAAACATGCTGGACGCTAGACATGTGCTTCACATTGCATCGCGGAATCTGAAAGCCAGGCTATATATTGTTACTATTCCCAAAAAAAGTTTAGCAGAGATGTAGAGATGTTATCAGTACAATGTGAGGGAAAAAACCTACACTTTAGTAAATAGTATCTTTTGTTTCTAAATGTTCAAATGATCTTTTGTGACAGATGGTGTTAATAGATGATTGTTTTACAGCAGTTCTTACCTAACAAACATAGAAAGTTGGCAATTCTTGGTTTATTATCAAGTTTTATACATCTATAAAATCCAAATTCTGAGGCTACTGACTTAGAAAAAATGTATTCCAAGCCCCTTATCTGAGAGATAAATTATCTTACCCACTGAAGTGGGTGGTGTGCTAAAGGTCGTACAGCAAAGTGTGACGTTGAAAGTGGCAAAGCCAGTTTATACCCAGATCTCCTTTTATGAAGTTAGGGTATCACACTTTAACTCCATGAATAAATGTATAATTTTTAACTGTTTTGACATATGTTTTAAATAAATACCACTTAAAGGAAGTTTATAAGACTGCTTCACTGTTTTTAAGTTATAAAGCTAGTGTACCATATGCCAGTTTAAGGATGGCTGGAGCCACATGGTGCTGGGGCAACTGTGAGGAGATATCCCACATCTCACACGCTAGTAAAGTAATGCTCAAAATTCTCCAAGCCAGCCATCAACAGCACACGAACTGTGAACTTCATGCCTTGATTTATGAACCTAACATTCCAGGTTTCTGTGCAAATTTGCTCTTTACAGCATCGGACTTTACTTCCATTACCAGTCACATCCACAACTGGGTGTTTTTGCTTTGGTTCCATGTCTTCATTCTTTCTGGAGTTATTTCTCCACTGATCTCCAGTAGCATATTGGGCACAACTGACCTGGGGAGTTCATCTTTTAGTGTCCTATCTTTTTGCCTTTTCATACTGTGCACGGGGTTCTCAAGGCAAGAATACTGAAGCGGCTTGCCATTCCCTTCTCCAGTGGACCACATTTTGTCACTATGACCTGTCTGTCTTGTGTGGCCCTACACGGCATGGCATGTCGTTTCATTAAGTTAGATAAGGCTGTGGTCCATGTGATTAGATTCGTTAGTTTTCTGTGATTGTGGTTTTCAGTCTGTCTGCCCTCTGATGGAGAAGGATAAGAGGCTTATGGAAGCTTCCTGATGGGAGAGACTGACTGAGGGGGAAATTGGGTCTTGTTCCGATGGGTGAGGCCACATGCAGTATATCTTTAATCCAAATTTCTGTTGGAGGGCAGGGCTGTGTTCCCTCCTTGTTATTTGATCTGAGGCCAAACTGTGGTGGAGATAATGTACTGTTGAAGGCTGGCCTGAAGAATTTTGAGCATTACTTTTCTAGCGTCTGAGATGAGTGCAATTCTGCAGTAGTTTGAGCCTTCTTTGGTGTTGCCTTTCTTTGGGATTGGAATGAAAACTGACCTTTTCCAGTCCTGTGGCCAATGCTGCAGTTTCCAAATTTGCTGACATAGTGAGTGCAGCACTTTCACATCACCATCTTTTAGGATTTGAAATAGCTCTACTGGAATTCCATCACCTCCACAAGCTTTGTTCGTAGTGATGCTTCCTAAGGCTCACTAGACTTCACATTATTGATTATGCCAAAGCCTCTGACTGTGTGGATCACAATAAACTGTGGAAAATTCTGAAAGAGATGGGCATACCAGACCACCTGACCTGCCTCCTGAGAAATCTGTATGCAGGCCAAGAAGCAAGTTAGAACTGAACATGGAACAACAGACTGGTTTCAAATTGCGAAAGGTGTAGGTCAAGGCTATATATTGTCACCCTGCTTATTTAACGTCTATGCAGAGTACACCATGAGAAACACTGTGCTGGATGAAGTACAAGCTGGAATTGAAATTGCCAGGAGAAATATCAATAACCTCAGATATGCAGATGACACCACCCTTACGGCAGAAAGTTAAGAAGAACTAAAGAGCCTCTGGATGAAAGTGAAAGAGGAGAGTGAAAAAGTTGGCTTAAAACTCAACATTCAGAAAACGAAGGTCATGGCATCTGGTCCCATCACTTCCTGGCAAGTAAATGGGGAAACAGTGGAAACAGTGATAGACTTTATTTTGGAGGGCTCCAAAATCACTGCAGATGGTGACTGCAGCCATGAAATTAAAAGACACTTGCTCCTTGGTAGAAGAGTTATGACTGACCTAGACAGCTTTTCAATAAGCAGAGACACTACTTTGCCAAAAAAGGTTGATCTAGTCAAAACTATGTTTTTTCCAGTAGTCATGTTTGGATGTGAGAGTTGGAGTATAAAGAAGCTGAGCGCTGAAGAATTGATGGTTTTGAACTGTGGTGTTGGAGAAGACTCTTGAGATTCCCTTGGACAGCAAGGAGATCCAACCAGTCCATCCTAAAGGAAATCTAGTCCTGAATATTCATTGGAAGGACTGATGCTGAGGCTGAAGCTCCAATATTTTGGCCACCTGATGTGAAGAACTGACTCATTTGGAAAGACCCTGAGGCTGGGAAAGACTGAAGGTGGGAGGAGAAGGGGATGACAGAGGATGGCATCACCAACTCAATGGACATGAGTTTGGGTAAACTCTGGGAGCTGGTGATGGACATGGAGGCCTGGCGTGCTGCAGTCCATGGGGTCACAAAGAGTCTGACACAACTGTGCGACTGAACTGAACTGATCTGCATATTCCTTTAAAATGTGAAATTCCACCAATACCTACAAATGTAAAAATAACTAGCTATGTTTTGTGAATAAGTATAATAGTAGTAACCTAGCTCTCTTTTTTAAATAAGTGCCTACTGTATACATGGCTAATCAGACTCTAGCAAGAACAGTGTTTCCATTACAGATAGATTTATGTGCTAGGCCAATAAAACCCAAAGTGGACAATTTTGAGATTGCAACAGGAAAAAGTCAAAAGTAGTTTAGGGTGAAAACCATATGGCATATAGTGTAAGAGTAAGAAGGACTAATTATTGCTCTCCATTTAAGAGCTAAAGGAACACTATAAAATCAAGCAATTTTCAAGCCTGTTCCTTGATTCCTAATGGTTTCTCATTAAAATCACTACGATGAGGAAGTTGATTCATGACAAACCACCTGAATAATGCTTATTTCTAGACCTCTAATTGATCATAATCATAAATGTATTCTCTTCCAAAGTGCCCTTTATATACAATAAACGGCTAAATTCAGCCAGTCCCCCTGCCCTCCCGTACAGCTCCATAACCAGGTCAATTCTGGTTGGGTCCTGTAACAGTGAGGCAGCTGGCCTTGCCAATCACATAAGGCTGCTGCCCATTAGCAACAAGGGGCACCACCAAATAGGTAGATCTTTTGACATTCCTCAAGGCACCCCCCCTCCCTCAGCCTTTGTCCAGTAATTTCACTCTCTCCCCTTCTTTCCTGTAAGTTGACTTTTACATCACTTTCCTGTGATTCACTAGGAATCCATCACCTACAGATACGACTAGGTGACTTGTCTTTCAGGGTTATATTACACTGTTTAGGTGAATAGGTGAACTGGCACTTGCAGTTTAGGAAAAATTGAAAAGATGCTGAATTAACAAGCACAGTTAATTTGAATTCTCAAGAGTAGTTCAACAGACTAGGCTGCTTGAAACAGAAATTTGCAACTCAGATATTCTGACCTTTTAAATGACATCAAAAGTGTAATGAAAGTGTACTTTACTTCTGCCGACAGTAGCATAAATCAGAAAAACAGGCTTAATTAGTTTTGTTTGCAGTAAGCAAAGTTATTAAAAACACAATTCCTTGAGAGCAGTTGGTGTTGCCATCTGGTCTAACCCCTTGCTCCTGGTCTTTCCTTGTGTTTCTTGTGGTCCAGAAGCTGACACTTCTCCAGACAAAGCCCGTTGGCTGTGAAGACCATCAGATGTGTGAGGACAGGACTAACGTCAGCCCATCTTCACAAGACTACTGATCTGAAGGAATGTGGTCCTGGGGTGGGATGAGTCCATGTGTGAGGAAGAAGAGCAAGAAAGCCGTTGGTCTCTCAAGAAAAGAGCAGGAATATTCCTTCTACTAGGGATGCGTTTCAAGACTTGTTCACCCAGCTGTGAACAGTTCACCCCATCTAACTGAAGCAGGGGCAAGCGATCCCAGCTCCCCTCCTGCATCTCCAGGTCTCCTCTGCAACTTCTCTAGGCCCAAGTCTACTGACATCTGCCCTGTCTCACTCACTCATCATCACAATTCGCTGGTTTTCTGGAATTTCCAACAGGAACACAGGAAGACTGGTTTCCTATTCTATTTAGCATCTTTGTTAATACTACCCTTACATCAAGCACCTTCAAAGTCTGGAAGATTAAATACCTTTATAAAAGTGATGCTTTGCCCTGGAGTCAACAGGATTCTAGTTCTCAACTAACTCGCAATTGGCCTTGAACAACTCACTGAACATCTCTGAAAGTCAATTTTCTCAATCAGAAGTGCATGAAATGGAGAGGACTTTACAGCTCCATCACGTTGGAGCTCAACTGACTTGATGGACATGAGTTTGAGCAAGCCCCGGGAGTTGGTGATGGACAGGGAAGCCTGGTAGTGTGCCGCAGTCCACGTGGTTGCAAAGAGTCAGACATGACTGAGCGACTGAACTGAACTTACAGCTCCAAGTGTTATCAGATAGTGTCCTAATTGTTTAGCAGTAAAATAGACATTCTCAATTAACCAAATAAAATAAATATGTACAAACACATGTATCTATGCTCCCAAATGCAATTCACACTTAACATTTCTAAAACAAGAGGCAATTATGGACACTCAGGAAGCTGCAGCTGCACATCAGCCAGATCAGGGTCACCCCTAAAAGCCAAAAGATGCCCCCCTCAATAACTGGAAGACAGATGAGAGGGCCTTTCAGTTTCCTTTATAATCAAGACTAGAAGACAAAATTCTGAGTTTAACATAGCAATGAACATGTCTGACTAGAGAAACCAACCCAGGAATCAGAAACCATCTTCAAAATTTTGGTCATCAAAAGGTAACCAAAACACTCTATCCCTCAACTACAGCAGCAAGCAAAAATGGTTATATAATTATCTTGTCTGTGAGATTTTAAAATGTAAGTAGTCACTTTCCTTTATGTAGCTGAAAATGGAAGGAGTTATTCAGTATTTTCAAATTCAACGCATTTAATGTTTGATGGATTCATGTCAATGTACACAAAACCAATACAGTATTGTAAAGTAAAATAAAGTAAAAATAAAAATTTTTTAAAAAGCATATAAGAACACTCAATGCAGTGTGCACATGAGAGAGAGAAAAGCAAATAATTGAAACATAAACTTAGAGCAATCATCAAACCCAACCTTTCTCCTTTACATATCCTGTCTCATAGAAAAGCCCACGAGGGGCCAGAAAACTAAGGATCTGAAGAAGGAAAACACTAAAAAATATCACTCCCCATACTTTCATCTATTTCTAATTGAAGTGAAGTGAAGTCGCTCAGTTGTGTCCGACTCTTTGCAACCCCATAGACTGTAGCCCGCCAGGCTCCTCTGTCCATGGAATTCTCCAGGCAAGAATACTGGAGTGGGTTGCCATTTCCTTCTCCAGGGGATCTTCCCAACCCAAGGATCGAACCCGGGTCTCCCGAGTTGCGGGCAGGCACTTTAACCTCTGAGCCATCAGGGATGTGCCTAATTTCAAACCAGGGCCGAGACGAACTCCCAAGACTTTGTGCACCCTTCCATAATGATTCAAGTATGTTAGCACTGTAATACATTTAACTCTTTGGGACATGAAAACTGTAAACAACTCAATGGTGTGAATAATTTAGCCATTGTCTTTCCTTAAGGAGGACAAATCAGTATTGCCTTTTTAAGGACAAAGAAACAAGCTGCTATTCTTCTGCTCTTTTCTCCTCTCTAAACACCTCTTCTGCCACTCTGCTGCTCAAGGATCTCCCCTCTCTGAAAGAGCAGCCACTCTTTCTATTGGAAACTCTCAAATGGCACTCTAAAAGAGAAGGCAATTTATGGCAGAAGCAGCAGTAACTTGAACCTCACTCTCTTGCAGATTAAAGACATAGAAATTAGAGCTGAGATTTCACACATCTGATTTCTCAAGTGACCCATGGTCTACTCTTGATGTTGAATCACAAATTTCCTAGAACTCTTGAAGAATCAGCCCATTTCATAAAATGAAACTTTTAATATTTCCCAGGATCAAGTTCAAAATAAGTGTTTTTCTTCAAATGTTCACAAAGCGTGTCATAAACACTATGCATTAAAGTAGTATTAAGAGCAACCTGGTTGTTCTGTAGTACCGAAGGAGCAAAAATTGCTGAGTTGCTAACAGGTTCTCCTGCTATCAGAAAAAAATGAGCGTTCCTATGAAACTGTTTGTAAGCTGAAATGGCGTAAAATGAAGCAGCAATTACCTCAGACACATCTTGCTAACAGATGTACAAAGCAAATCGAGATAAAGCACAGATGCTCACAGACACAGTGCAAAGCTACGGTGGCCTGATGCTGAGTGTGCTTCCTGGGGAAGGAGCTTGGTGGTGCCGCCCTCACCACTGGGGTGTCCACTGGGTCTCCAGAGGCTCAGTGCCAAACCAACCCTGAAAGCTATTTTTGCTTTTTACTTTTCCATAAGATTGAATATCTCTTTAGATTTAAGTTAGCAAAAACAGGTACTAAGGTAGGTCTTCAGTAGAGCAAATTTTTGAAAGGTAGGGGGACCCCTGTATTACAGAAACACTTCAGTTATCTGAAAAACAGTCAAGACCCAGAAAACAAGCAAAAACTTACTTTTTCAGCCCAAATAATTGATAAATGCATGACACATGGATCGTGCACTAAAGCCCATGCACTTTACTCGCAGAGGATACTTCAAGGTCACTTACTCTTGTTTTCAACACAGTTCTTTCTACTCAGTGTGGTCATCCATTTTCCCAAGGTATGACGACCCTTAGAACAGAGCAGAATTTAGGAACAGCGAGGAAATGAGTTAAAATCAGGCCAGGTAAGAGCAGCAAGGAATACTGCTGACACCATGCTGCTACTAGAGTAACTGAAATTCTATTAAAAGTAGATATTGGAAAAAAAATAAAGAAGAGCCATCTAAAATAGGGACTCACAGCTCTATCCAGCTTCAGAGTTTCTAAATATCACAAGTGGCTAAACCGAGAAATTTCAGAGTCTAGGGCCACAGACTTCAGCACGTGTGTACATGCTAAGTCGCTTCAGTCACGCCCGACTCTTCGACCCTATGGACTGCGGCCACCTCTGGAGACACACAGGCTCCTCAGTCCATGAGATTCTCCAGGCAAGAATACTGGAGTGGGTTCCCATACCCTCCTCCAGGAGACTTCAGCACACACTAGCCCATTGGTGCTATACAAGCAAAACTTTTTTTTTTTTTTTCAGTTTTTGCAAGGTTTGCCTTCACATTCTTAATTTTAAACAGTTGGAGCTTAACTAATATGATCCCCACACTGGCGTCTCCAGAATAATCTATCATTACTATGAGTAAATGTAGAGCCTTACAGCAATCACTGTCTTATTCATTTGACACTTGTGAAAATGACTTCTCAGATGAAATGGAATAGTCACCACAATTTTGTTGTAAGTTAGGCTTTTTCTGAATCATTTCAGTTAAAAAGATGAAAGCATTACTAACTCAAGGGTATTACCCTACTGTGGATATCTTCTGAAAAGTTGCAATGGACCCCAAACTACAAATGTTTAATTGATTTCAACTAGGTCTAAAAAGCAAAACCATGATCAGCTGAAAGTAATTCATCTTCAGCTTCACAGCTTATGTGACTGAACCCAAATGTATTTGAAGGTGTATGCTAAACAGAATCAATCAGCCGAATGGCAGGCATTATTTAGACATAATATTAAAGTTACTGAAATATATATACATACATACATACACACAGAGCATATAGATGATAAGGATAATCTCTTTAGAAGATTAAAATGGTCCCCAAGATTTCAAGAGTGTTTATAGCTTTGTGCTATTATTGCCAGTTCAGCTGAAAACCTTACATTCTACTAGAAATTACCTCTGTAAGTCATCTAGGTTTTCCAATAATAGTTTGCCCCTCAGATATTTTGCAATATCTTAAACTATATTTCCAATATTAAGCATTCTATGTCATCAAATAGAACTAACACCCAAAAAAGATGTCCTTTTCATTATAGGGGACTGAAATGCTAAAGTAGGAAGTAAAGAAACACTTGGAGTAACGGGCAAATTTGGCCTTGGAGTACAGAATGAAGCAGGGCAAAGGCTAACAGAGTTCTGCCAAGAGAATGCACTGGTCATACCAAACACCCTCTTCCAACAACACAAGAGAAAACTCTACACATGGACATCACCAGATGGTCGACACCGAAATCAGATTGATTATATTCTTTGCAGCCAAAGATGGAGAAGCTCTATACATCCAGCAAAAACAAAACCAGGAGCTGACTGTGGCTTGGATCGTGAACTCCTTATTGCCAAATTCAGACTGAAATTGAAGACAGTGGAGAAAACCACTGGACCATTAAGGTATGACCTAAATCAAATCCCTTATGACTATACAGTGAAAGTGTAGATAGACTTAAGGGACTAGATCTGATAGACAGAGTGCCTGATGAACTATGGATGGAGGTTCCTGACACTGTACAGGAGACAGGGATCAAGACCACCCCCAAGAAAAAGAAATGCTAAAAAGCAAAATGGCTGTCTGGGGAGGCCTTACAAATAGCTGTGAAAAGAAGAGAAGCAAAAAGCAAAGGAGAAAAGGAAAGATATACCCATTTGAATGCAGAGTTCCAAAGAATAGCAAGGAGATAAGAAAGACTTCCTCAGCGATCAATGCAAAGAAATAGAGGAAAACAATAGAATGGGAAGGACTAGAGATCTCCTCAAGAAAATTAGAGATACCAAGAGAACTTTTCATGCAAAGACGGGCTCAATAAAGGATAGAAATGGCAGGGACCTAACAGAAGCAGAAGATATTAAGAAGAGTTGGAAAGCATACACAGAAGACCTGTACAAAAAAGATCTTCACGACCCAGATAATCACGATGGTGTGATCACTCACCTAGAGCCAGACATCTTGGGATGTGAAGTCAAGTGGGCCTTAGAAAGCATCACTAAGAACAAAGCTAGTGGACATGATGAATTTCAGTTGAGCTATTTCAAATCCTGAAAGATGATGCTGTGAAAGGGCTGTACTCAATATGCCAGCAAATTTGGAAAACTCAGCAGTGGCCACAGGACTGGAAAAGGTCAGTTTTCATTCCAATCCCAAAGAAAGGCAATGCCAAAGAATGCTCAAACTATCACACAATTGCAATCATCTCACACGCTAGTAAAATAATGCTTAAAATTCTCCAAGCCAGGCTTCAGCAATATGTGAACCATGAACTTCCAGATGTTCAAACTGGTTTTAGAAAAGGCAGAGGAACCAGATATCAAATAACCAACATCTGCTGGATTATCGTAAAAGCAACAGAGTTCCAGAAAAACATCGATTTCTGCTTTATTGACTACGCCAAAGCCTTTGACTGTGTGGATCACAATAAACTGTGGAAAATTCTGAAAGAGAAGGGAATACCAGACCACCCAACCTGCCTCTTGAGAAACCTGTATGCAGGTCAGGAAGCAATAGTGAGAACTGGACATGGAACAACAGACTGGTACCAAATAGGAAAAGGAGTATGTCAAGGCTGTATATTGTCACCCTGCTTATTTAACTTATATGCAGAACACATTATGAGAAACACTGGGCTGGAGGAAGCACAAGCTGGAATCAAGATTGCCGGGAGAAATATCAATAACCTCAGATATGCAGATGACACCACCCTTATGGCAGAAAGTGAAGAAGAAACAAAGCACCTCTTGATGAAAGTGAAAGAGGAGAGTGGAAATGTTGGCTTAAATCTCAACATTCAGAAAATGAAGATCATGGCATCCAGTCCCATCACTTCATGGGAAACAGATGGGGAAACAGTGGAAACAGTGTCAGACTTTATTTTGGGGGGCTCCAAAATCACTGAAGATGGTGACTGCAGCCATAAAATTAAAAGACGCTTACTCCTTGGAAGGAAAGTTATGACCAACATAGACAGCATATTAAAAAGCAGAGACATTACTTTGCCAACAAAGGTCCGTCTAGTCAAAGCTATAGTTTTTCCAGTAGTCATGTATGGATGTGAGAGTTGGACTATAAAGAAAGCTGAGCGCCAAAGGACTGATGCTTTTGAACTGTCGTGTTACAGAAGACTCTTTGAGAATCCCTTGGACTGCAAGGAGATCCAACTAGTCCATCCTAAAGGAGATCAGTCCTGGGTGTTCATTGGAAAGACTGATGCTGAAGCTGAAACTCCAATACTTTGGCCACCCGATGCAAAGAGCTGACTCATTGGAAAAGACTCTGATGCTAGGAAAGATCGAGGGCAGGAGGAGAAGGGGACAACAGAGGATGAGATGGTTGGATGGCATCACCGACTCGATGGACATGGGTTTGGGTGGACTCTGGGAGTTGGTGATGGACAGGGAGGCCGGGCATGCTGTGGTCTATGGAGTCACAAAGAGTCGGACACGACTGAGCAACTGAACTGACCGATATCATTAACTCAAATTTATTCTTATGATAAATGCAACATGCTTTGAATAAACAGGTAGAGTATAATCGATTATTTTTCAAAATTTCTTAAAATTTCTGTCCTATCAAAGTGTATATAAGGCTACCAAATTACCATACTGAAGCCTGAAGATCAAAAACTGTTATCAAGGTCTTTAACCCTCTTGTGTTAGCTCACACAATAGAAAATATACTCAGAGAACCTCAGTTTAAAATCAGTTCTGTAGTATTTCTGTAACTGTAACTACTGACATTTTTCTCCCAAGAGACAATCAATTTCTATTGTCCAATGCATTCATAAGTGGTGGTCTGACTTTTTCTAACCAAAAACAAAAGATGAATGAGAGCGACCACTCATGCTGTAATGTACCACTACTGAACTCACAGTCAACCCTGCTTCAGAGAAACCCTGCTGGGCTCTTCCACACACAGGTTATCTCATTCCTAACAGACAAGGCCATTTTTGTGTTATCAGCATCTTTCATCTACTCCTTAGTAACCTCAACAGAGAATCAGAAGCAATCTTAAAACTCAAGGTAAAACCTATAAACTGAGAGATCTGAAATGCAGGGTTCTCTTGTGGGAAAAAGCCATTAGGATGGCAGATCCCATGTGATCTACATGCACTGTAAGCATCCACTGGAAATAAGTTAGAAACCCCCATGCTTCTTTATCTTGATTTGAAGGCTTTAAAAAGTAGGCTTAAATGATAAAGTTGAAATCATAGAAGATGCAAATGACCTTTCAAAATCAACACAATGTGTTCTGAAACTTTTCGTGACTTAATACCATGCATCTGTGATCAATGAACTATGTGGTTTTGAATCGGATGTAGACCATTAGTGCTACTTACTTGAGCTAAACTTCTGCATGGTTCATAATTTTTAAAGTGTGTAGTTAATATTATGCATGTTATTGTCCTTTCTTCCATTCTTACCAGTATGTGCCCATTTGCAAAACAAAAATGCTAATAATCAGTAATAGTCCTATAAAAGATGTTAACTCTGTTTAGTCATTGACTGATCTTGCTCTAACCTTAAAATTTTGTGATTATTGACCTCTGTTGCATTTACTCTAAAACCCCCCAAATTATCTAGCTGTTTCAAATATCAACATTATCCTGGTGTATTCACAGCTGTATGCATTATTGTTCTTTGTTGCTGTTTTATGCCTTCATATTAGCAAAATATGAAATTCTGTGAAAAACAAAAAAAAAAATCCCTTTGATCTTTAAAAGAAAAAAAAAAAAAAAAACAAAAAAACTGCCTCTTCTGTAGCAGGAAACAAATTGCTTGTTCTTGAGAACTTTCCCATCAAGAATTTAGTAGAAGCAGGTATACTTATATCATTTTGATGTTTTTGTTAATGTTTCCAAACAATGTACTTTGAAATCAGAATCACTTCTTATTCGTTTTCATATAATTCTCCTGATGCTCTTCATCACACATTAGTGATCAGAAATGAGATGTAATTCCCCAATCCCTGCCCGCAAGACCTGAGTAGGATCTTACTGTAAGTTGAAGGGAGTTTTGCCCTAACTCATGGATTGTGCAAGAATGAACTGCTGTTGGGTTTGACTGATTGTAGATGGGTTGTGGTGTGGTGTATCTGAAGGCTATTGAATGCAACTTACAATGCTTAATAAAAATCTTTATTCTTTTAGTATTAAAAAAAAAGTAGCCTTAAATGATTCGTATGTCAGAGCTTCCCCAAATTAACCTAATAATCCCACCCACCAAAAACTCAAATTTTCAACTCACACTCCCAAAGACAGCCTTAGGCTGTGGTTTTGAGGGGTGCAGGTTTTCAGTAGCTGCTGTGATCAGTCCTCTCAGTTCCGGAGTTCAACAAAGGAAAGAACTTCCTTCCTCCCAGGCTGCCTAGGTGTTTAAGAGCTTCACTCACAACAACCTATCTTATCCAACAACCATGCACCTTGGCTATGGGCTTCCACCTGGTCTGCTTATTAGAATCACCTGAAGGGTTCTTTTTTACAATGTGCCCACAGGACAGTGCCAGAACAAATCAATGTTCATCAGAATGTGGGGTCCATGCATCAGTGTTTTTACAAAGTCAGTCCAGTGATTTTAACCTGCAGCCAAACTGAAAAACGCTGCTCGAAAGCAGTGATTTTGAACCAGGGGCAATTTTGCCATCTCGCTACCCCAGGAAACTTTGACAGCCGTCTGGATATATAATCGTCACAACTAGGGATGGCTTACCAGTAGACCCGTAAGTCGGGAGTGACGCTACACCTGCCCAATCACACAAGACGACTCCCTCACAACTTTCACCTGCTTTGTGTTCAAGCAAAAACATTTAAATGCTCATCCAAAACACCCATCACTCCAACCCCACACTGAAGGACTCTGTAAATGACTCAGCAAATTTGCAATTTGGGATTTACCTCGCTCCTGATTCCTATCTGTTTATAAGCCAGTAATTCAACTAAAGTGTGTGGGGATTTAAAAATTTGAAAAGTCATGTCTTACCATCCATATAAAAAATTAATTTGTAACAGCAGGATAAACACAAGCTACCAGTGCCCAAGTTTCCAGGCTGATGATCCATAAACATCTCATTGAGCCTCTTCATTTTCCAATTAATTACTGAAATAAAAATGCAATGCAAATGGACTACAAACGCACTTTGGTGAGGATATCAACTGTCAGAAGGTTTGTCACTTTTGAAAGAGAAAACCTGAAGTAAACAAGAAGCTATGGTTTCATTCTAAAGTATACATCTATGTTACATCAAATTTTTAACTAAATTTAAAAAAAATCTTTTTAATAATTTTCCTTTGAAATTTGTCTGAACTCAGGCAATAAGATTCCATGATGTAATGTCCTCTCAATCTAGAGACAGGCCTTACTTTGCACAAATTCTTAAAAATTGCACCTAAAATCCCTTCTGGTAAGTTAAATCGTACATTAATTAGAGAAGTTCTTTATTTAAATGAGTCCTTTTGCAAGAAGAATTGTTTTGTAAGTGAACCACCTGCCCTTAAGTAATCTTTATTTTGGTTCAAGATACAAAATTTCTTCAAAATAGTGTGCACATTTACTTGTCATGCTAGTTAAAAAATAATCAAGAAATGGAAGTCATCAACTTTACCTTCCCATTAACCCGTTACCCCCGAAGTCAAGTTTCATGGCTGATGATACGTAGATTCTGTGACAGCAACACAACCAAAATATCTTTTTAAAAGACTTTCATCTCTTGCGAGAACTACACAACTGAGGCTGCCCTGCAATCAGGTCGCTCCTGCACCTCCCCAAGAAAGAGCAAGTGCAAGGGAGGGCGCCATCAGCAAAGTAAAAGCCCCGCCAGCTAGGCGGTGGCCTCTACACAACAGTGAATTGGCTTCTCCTGGCTTCCACCTCCCAGCACACACAACTGAGAAAGCAACGGCATCTGCCCTTTCCTGCTCTTTCCAGTTCCAAATCTGTGCTTAAAATATTGGATGTATCAGAAGCCAAGCTTCACGAGTCAATTTTCAGCACTATGAGATTAGGATGAAATGAAATCCAACAGGTAAATCCCCAAGTATAATATTGAAAATTTACCCCTTTGTGTCATTGCTAAAATTGGTGGCCTCGACCACTGCTCAGAGCTGACTGCACACAGACTCTGGGGCAGCTTTCAAATAAAGTGAAAAACCTCAGATACTGAAATTTTTTGGATGCAAAAACTCCACTTCATAAAACCAGTCGTTTTAGTTCTAACTCGGTCACATGTAACATAAAAGAACTGTGAGGATTTTTTGTTGTTAAACAGAAAACTATTTTCTCTCAAGTTCAAAGTGGTTTCAGAACCAAGATGCAGAAAATTAAACCTATTCCAAAAGGTTTGGAGTCAGGTTTAAGGCTGCTTCAGCAAAGGTAGTGGCTGTTAAGTTTTGGAAAGCAAAAGAATGTCCAAACACATCTGTACATTTTAAAGGGAACGTTTAAACAACCAGAAAGACAACTCACAATGTAAAAGAGCATGCTACTCAGAATACGTTTGAGGAACTTTGGTGAGATGATTGGGTGGGTTTTGACTGAACTGGGAAGGAAATCATTTGACGCACTCCAGATGGAAAGAAAAGTCACAGATTCCTGTTAAAGTCCCCAACACAATGCAAAACATCCTCAGTGTAAAGTAAGGCATGTTTACAGGCACGTGGCAACCCAGTTTCATGCCATTTAAGGATGTCCTAGTTCTTTTTTAGTGTTATTGTTTTTCATAATAAATACTTATTTCTTCCTGTACATAAGCTGTTAACTGGATTCAAAAAGCTTTGGTCACCTGTCTCAGTAGAGCCCTGTAGAAACTATAGGCAACTAGGAAAATGTTCAAGATACAGAAATCTTATATTGGTTCTATTTTTATCTTCAGTGACCAAGATCTCACCCTAACTACTCAGGGTCCCACAGAATTATTGTTTTCCTCTCCTTCCCCTGCCCCCTCCTCCCCAACATTCTCCAGGCTACCTGATAAATGCATAAACCTAGGACAAATGGAGGGGGAGTAACACATCATGATCTGGGGGCAAATGTATGCTGCCCTTCCCCACCCACCTCCAGGCCAGCGCCTGCTGGCACCTGCACTTTCTTAGGTGGCCGGCAAGCCTTTCATCATCTTAACTGTCTACAGAGTTGCCCCAGTTCCGCAGCACGTACTGACCCACCGTTCATGCCACTGTAGACATTCCGGTGATGGGCTGACACATCCTCTTGCGCCTGCCTTCGGAGGGTGCCCTCCCTGCTGCTGCTGCTGCCGCTGCCGCTGCCGCCTCCTCCTCCACCCACGTGTTTGTGATCAGGGCTCCCTCCGAAATGCTGTTTGAGGTGCTCGGGGCTGGTGCCCCTGACCCTGGGGAGGTGCTCCAGGCTCCCACCGAGGGCGTGTTTCTGCAGATGCTCGGGGCTCCCTCCGCTGTGCCTGGTGTGCTCGGGGCTGCCCCCGGGCCTGTGCTTCGGGAAGTGTTCAGAGCTCCCGCTCAGCAAGTGCTTGGGCAGCGTTTCCGGGCTGTTCCCTGCATGTGGGTGCCTCTGCTGTTCTGGACTGCCCTTGCACAAGGGTTTGTGGTGCTCGGGGCTGGGGCCTTTGAGAGCTTTGGGGTGATCTGGGGTCCCGGAGGCCCTAGCTTTCTGCAGATGCTCGGGGCTGGCACTCCCGTGCTTGGAGTGTTCCGGGCTGCCCTCCGCCCTGGGTTTCTGCAGGTGCTCGGGGCTGCCGCCGCTCGCGTGGTGCTTGTGGTCGGGGCTGTCGGTGCTGCCCGTGCTCGAAGTGCTGCTGCCGTCGCCCACGTCCCGCACGTAGGGTGCTGTGGTGGCGGAGAGCTGGCACAGGCTGGCCTGGCTGTCGATGGAGCAGCGGCTGCCCGCGCAGCCCGTGCCCTTCTCCTCGTCCAGCAGCACACACAGCTCCTTGAGCTCCATGTTCTCCTTCACCACCTCCTCCTGCTTCACCTCCAGCTCCTTCAGCTTCTGCAGGTATAAGGCCACTTCCTTGTGCATCACCCCCGCTGTATACCGGCCCAGTCTCTGCCACTCCCGGGACACCCTCTTGCCCTTCTGCCGGTCATCATCCAGGAAACAGCAGAGGTCCCTCAGTTCCTGGTTGTCCTCCTGGAGTTTCTGGTTAATATCCTGAAAAGAGACACACAGCCATTCAAGGGAGGAATAATCGTGTATGGGCCGGGGCACCAGACTCAGACTTCCTGGGACCTGGGAGTCTGGAATGGGTGAGTTCTCTGTGATGTTAGGGGAGGAAGTGAGAAGGTGAGAGCAAGCTAAAGATGCATAGCTATACATAAAAATAAAAATAATGGGTATTGATTATGCTCCCTGCCCTATGTTTTACTTGCATTATCTCATCGACTTCTCACCAAACCCTCAGGGGATAATGGTTATAATGGGTCTTTTACAGAATGGGAAACTGGACCTCGAAAAGCTTCACCTGTCCAAGGTCATCCAGTCAGTCTTGAGGGAGCAGCCAGTTCATTAACAGGAAATCGGTAAAAAAGAAAAAAAAAAAAAAAGGCAAGGGTCCCTACCTCACCTTCAAGGAAGAAAGATGGCTACTTGTGACCTGTGAAAGACTTAAAAGCTCTGAAGCAACAGACTTTTCATCACCGCAAACAAGAAACACAGCCTTGGTGTTCAGCTCATGACATGGGATGCGCAGCCCTGATCCCTCTCTAGGGAGCAGCACAATTGCCCTCTGGTGGCGCTTCAATCCTGCACATCCAGCCCCTTATTGCCACCCCCAACCCCCACAGGTGTCCCAGGCATCTCATGGAAACTCAAGCTCTTGTGTTATATCCAGGGTCCCCTCCCCAAATCACACCTCTGAGCACATGCCACCTCCACCCATCCTGTTTCTCTTCATAAGAATCTGTAGTTGTGCCTGACACCTCCTTCTCCCTCACCTCCCATTTGGAAGCCAAACACATCTCCTAAACTCTACCTCTGAAATTTACCTTGTCACTCCCATGCTTCAAACGCTTAAAAGGGTCTCACTGCCCTTAGGATAAAGTACAAAATCCTGTAAGTCTCAAAAGGCTCCCAGTCCTCTTAACTGGCCTACTTCTCCAGCATGAATGGTGATTCCTTCATGAATATTTAGTAAACATCTATTATGTGCAAGGTATTATTAGTCCAGGTCCTAGGGAGAGATCAGCAGACACAACAAGGACATTGACTGCGGACCTTGACCTTGAAGGACCTTGACCTTCCTATGGCTTTCATTTGGTGGGAAAGATTAGCAAAAAGTATAGAACGTAACGTCATATAGTAAAAAGTGCTGGGAAAAAGACTAAAACAGGTGAAAAAATACTATCTATAAAGAGAAGGCACCTCTGCAGAGAAAGAAAACATTTGAGCAAATACCTGGGCGAAATCAAGGAGCAAACATTTGTTGAAAGAGAGAAAGGCCAGTGTAAAAGCCCTGAGACAAGTGTGGCTCAAGCTCCAGCAAGGCCAGTGGACCTAAAGCAGAATGAGCAAGAGGGGCAAAGTGAGGAAGGAGGTCTGAGAGGCGAGGTGCGTGCCAGGGCTAGGTAATGTGGGCCACAGGAAAATTCTGGACTGTTGATGAGCTGAGGCTCGAGGATTGACATGACGTGATTCATTCTATAAAGAATCACCAGTGTTCTGTGCAGAAAAGAGTTTGCTGGGGGATGGAAGGAGGGAGTGACTTGAAGTGAGGGAGACAGGATAGGGTGAAAGCTGGAAGACCAGCTAGGAGGCTACAAGGTAAGTCTAGGCAGAGGGAGATAATAGCAGCTGCTACCCATGGAGTCAGTGGACAAAGTGAGACCATTCCTCCCCATCACACACTGAGCCCCACCCATGCTGGCTGGTCTCAGGCCCAAGGGATGAGCCCTTCCCACTTTCACTCAATCTAAAGGAAGTCCTCTTCTATGCTGGACCCCGTCAACGTCCCCTCTGTTGGGCTTTTTACAACTTCTAATTACAGATGGTTGAGTGTGACTATTGGTCAAGTCTCCTTCTTCACAGGACCAGAGTCATGAGAATGGAGACCCATCTATTCCTTTCACCTCTGTGTACCCCACACACAGCACCCCCACTGTGGATACCTGAAATCAAGGTCAGAATTAATTGTGAAATCCCCATTTAGTCTCCATTCACACAGAGTAAAAGGGGTAGCTGTTTCTTGCAGCACCATCCTTTGGAGAGGGTAAAAGGGGGAAGCTACCTAAGATTTCCCTTGCTTCACAAAGCCTGAAAACCTCTGGTCTTGTGACTGTCAGACAATCCAGAACTAGAGGCACTCGGAAAGGGGACCTGATTCTCTCAAACTCAGACTGATTCCAACACTTTCCTTGATACTGACTAGAAAGTAAACATAAAACATCTGCCAACCATGCCTGGTACCTCCTGGCAGTCATGAGGCCTAAGGCAGGAGTGATTCTCAAGGCCTGAGGAGAAAGAGGATCAGTGCAGCTTAGTTTTCAACTTGATTCTAGCTCCCAGCATTACCAATGGCTCTGTCTCCTTGTGTCTAATGCCCATCCAGTTCTTCTGCTTCTCAGTGCCACCTCTGACCTCAGGCCTGCTGTCTCCAAAAGCATCCCCAGGCCTCCCAGCCTTGATCTGCCCCAGCCCTTAACTTCCCTAAGTCATTCCAACTCAAGCTCTCCCTGTCAGACTGATCTTCAAACACTCTCCCTGCAGCTGACATCTCTCCTGCCTCCATCACCTCCCCTTTGCCAGGGAAAATGAAGAAACCCTTGGACCAGGCCTGAAAGGCTTTCTCCTGCCTTTCTACCTTTAGCCCCCTTTAATTCTGAACCAGCAAACAAGGAACCCTGATTAGGTCTAACTTTGCAACTAGAAAAAACTACCTTGTCCTGTCTGTGAATTTGCCAAAGAGGAGAGCTTGCACTTCTAAGGCTCCACCAGCCCTAGGAGAGCACCGGGTATGCAGGAGCACCAGGTCTGAAAGAATGAATGAATGAATTTCTACTCACTGCTCAAAGCCTGTAAGAAGCACTCCCTAGAGCACTCATTCATTGGGCATCATTTTTTTTTTTTCTTTTTTAATGTAGATGGCTTCTGGAGGGCAAGAATCCATTTCAATGTCTTTCTTTGCATATCTGATTCATCTGACTTGGTGCACTGCACACAGTGAAAGCTTAATAGGTGTTGATGGAGCAACCGACCCTTTAAAGCCCTAGGCAAGTGATCCAAACAAGACACAGCTCTAGCTACTGACAAAAAGCTTCTTATTGTTTTCTGCTAGCTCCTGCTGTGTTGGAGCCTATAATAATAAGAGAATAAATTATCCCTTGACACGGGTGCTTTATGGAAAATCAGAAGCTGTGGATATTCTGAAAAAATGATGCTAAACAAAATCAATCTTTCTCAGCTTCAAAAATTCTTGCACATTTAGCTTAATTCTGGTATCTCACAGAAAGTTCAAGTCACGTTCTTCTTCATCTGAATCCCCATGCGAAAATACTACCTTTTGACTATCCTACAACTACTCCTGTTTTCTCCAGAACTGGGAAGTAAACAGGACTTGTGCCACCATGGGCTGCTTCCCAAATGGAGTGAAATATATACATGTGACCCCTGAACAAGCTGGGGGCTAGGGGTGCTGACATCTGGCCAAGTTGAAAAGCCATGCAACTTACAGTCGGCCCTATACACACCAGATCCACAATCACGGATTCAACCAATGGCAGATCATAGCCCTGCAGTATTTACTAGAGAAAATATCCCTAAAAAAGTGGACCTGAGCGATTCAAACCTGTGTTGCTCAAATGTCAAAATTCTAGTTGAGGTTGAAGGGATAGGTATTGCCTCATTCAGTTTTATCAGTATCCCTTTTTTCATTTATTTCATTTATTCACTATTCCTTTTTTTCATTGCATGTGTGCTAAGTCGTATCAGCTGTGTCTGACTCTTTGCGAGCCCATGGACTGTAGCCCACCAGGCTCCTCTGTCCATGGTATTTTCCAGGCAAGAATACTGGAGTGGGTTGCCATACCCTCCTCCAGGGGATCTGCCCAACCTAGGGATCAAACCTGCATCTCTTATGTCTCCTGCATTGACAGGTGGGTTCTTTACCACTAGTGCCACCTGGGTTCTTGCAAATATTATGTACTCTCCAATTTTTAGCCATTTCCTTTGCCTTCTAATGAATAGCTAAGCAACCAGCTTGACAATAACCTTGTGAGATAGTTTTTTCAAATCTGTCACTTTAAGACTTGGATTGTCTTTTTCAAAACAGTATTTTTTTTTAACATTGCAACAGGCCACTAGATGTTACCCATTTGTCTAAAGTGTGCTTTTTAAAAGACTAAATGTATAATCACTTGAAATTCACATCATCCCAAATTTCATACAGAGGGCTCTCAAGTACTGCATGTGTGTGTGCGTGCGCTCAGTCACTGAGTCATGTTCAACCTTCTTGTGACCCCATGAACTGTAGCCCACCAGACTCCTCTGTCCATGGTATCTTCCAGGCAAGAACACTGGAGTGGGTTGCCAGGGTATCTTCCCAACTCAGCGACTGAACCCGCATCTTCTACATAGGCAGGTAGATTCTTTGCCACTGCCCCAAGAGGGAAACCCCTCAAGTACTGTAACTGAGGTTAAAGAGTTATTTTGTTGTTTTTCCATCATTGCAGGATGGGGAATTAGTGTGTTGGAGAGCGAGGAGGAAAATTAATGTGCTGGAGATAAATCCATAGAGATTCAGTTGCCCCCAACCTCCCCTGCCAAAATTCTAGGCCAGAGCCATGTGAGTGCTGGTATATGTTCAGAGAGCAGGAACGTGGTTCTCAGGAATTCATCCCTTCCAACATCAGCACCCTAACCAGAATCTCCTTTCTCGAACCCCTTTTAGGAAGACGTATCCCAACCAGAGAATGTCAACCAGCCAAAAGAAAAAAAATCAGCTTACTTGGATCATTTCATATCTGTGTGACCTTAAGAAAGCTATTGAACTTCACTGGATTTCTTTATCTGTGTATCATTTAATCTTTATCAAACTTCATGCAGAAATAATATACCCATTTAGCAGATGAAAAAAAACAAAAGCTCAAAAAGGTGAGTTATTTGCCCATGCTACCCAAATCATCAGGGCCCCAAACCTTTCACTTTCCACTGCTCCACCCTGCACTACCAAGCCAATGCTTGGACTTAGTCATAGGCCACTCAAAGGATGAGAATGTTGCTTCCATCTCCCCATGTCCACAGCCACAGTACCACCTAGTAGCCTTCAAAATATTGAGATGCAATTTCAAAGGCAGCTCACAGAAAGAGACATTAAAAAAAAAAAAAAAAAAGAAAGCAAAGTGTTATGGCCTTAATTACTCCAAACTTTTAGTCTTCAGCTGAGAGTCCCAAACCAACAGAGGGCAAAAAATAAATTCCCTTCCTTCCAATTAAGTGAAAATAAATGTACTATTACTTATTTAGTCAATGACATTTATGGATCATGATGGTGTCTATGGAAGCTCTGAGCCGAGATGAAGAAGGGAAGGAAGATGGCTGGCCCCTTGACTGGGCTTTCACAGCCCTGGGGGGAGGGGCGGGGGAGGTGGGATGATGTGGATGAGGAGTAGAGGCTGTGTCAGATAGCAGTAACCTGCCCCCGTCATTTCTGAACTTGGTGGACTGGTCACAAATTCCAGCCACAAGGGAGACTACTTGAGGTATAATAGCTGCTCTTAACTGGCCATACAGGTATTCCTCTAAATGAGGTTACTGGAATCAAGACCAGGTCCCCCATTCCACACGCCACTTACACATAGACTTACACACACAGTCCACACAAACGAAAAGAACTTTCAAGTATTTCTAAGCACTTATATCAATGTTCCATACTATCAAAATCTCTAGGAAATTAATTACAAACTCTTCCAAGTCGTATTATAGGTCAAGCCATAGAAGATGAAATTGGAGGATCGTGAACTATACTTGGGTCCGGCTTTGCCTAGGAAACTGGGACTGATCCGGAAGATGCATATACATACACCTATGCATCGTCACCTGAGGACAATAACCACCATTTTTGCAGACAAGTCCAGAATTAAACCTTTGCCTACATTATCATAATTTATTGTCACAACCCCCAAGGCGATGGTTACTATGATTTGCATTTTATTAATGAGTAAAATGAAGCTCTGAGAAATTAATTACCCAAGCTCACCCTCCTGGCCAAATGAGGATTCTACTGTAGATGCAAATCCACCTCTGAGATGAGCTCCCCACTAGCCTGGCCTGCCTCTAATCCCCCATGAGTCTAGTACTTAATAAATAGTCCATTAGTAATGAATTGAACCAAAAGAGAGATTAAGCCTTGGGGTTTTCCTAACTGAGATTCTCCCAACTGCACCCACTCTAGGGACCATATGACAGTCAGCTGGAGCCTCAGGGCAGGGCCATCTTCACCTGGAGCGGGCCCAGCACCCAGGTGAGCATCTTGCCTTCTACCCCACCCACTCCCCTTTGCCCCAGAATCCTAGAGCTGGACCGCTGAGGAAATTCGGTAAGCAGTAAGCCTCTAGGGCCTGAGAAGCGGGGTGGGAGTGGAAAGCGGACAAGAACAGCATGTGCCTGCGGGTATTTGCTCCCCAGGTTCCTTCAGTGATTTCGTTTGTGTCTGGCTTCCTACAAACAAAAGAAGAACAATGAGAGGAAGGAATACCAGGAGGCACCAGCGCAAGCAGTGAGGAAAGGAAGTTTGTGGTACACAGGGGCAGGGCGGTTCCCCACCACTCATCTGCGGCAGCCACTGGGGCGGGCACGCTGCAGGCACACTCAGAGGCTTCCAGGAGAAAAGAAACTTAGTGGGGGTTTGCGGCTTTACTGTTTTGCTTTTCTTTTGTTCTTTTCTTTCCCCAATAGCAAAGAAAGGGAAAGCATCATTGGCCGATACTTGAGCTGCCTTTTCAAATCCCTGTGCTTCCCGCATTGAGTCCCTCTGCCCTTCACCCCAGGCTAGGTGAACTTACAATCAAATCGGGGGCAAATGGTACGGTCGGGCAACCCCAGATGATGCCAGTCTAACTCGAGGAGAAGGAAAGCATCGGAACAGGTAGAAAACAGAACGGGAAGGCAGAGGTAAGCTTCTCTGCAAGATGAGACATAGCCCAGCTCCAGGGATGGCGCCGGGCTTCACCCTGGGCGCCCCGTCAGCCCCTCTCCCCTGTCCCTTTCTTCACCTTTTGCCCCATGGAGAAGTCGTGGCGCCAGAGCAACGTTATCATATCCCTGATCCCCAAGGGCGAAGACGCTCTGGACTCAACCTTTCGCTCGTTTTTGTTTTTTTCCTGCCTGGCTGTAACTTGGCTCCCCAAAGCACCGATTTTCCAGGTTTCCTGGGAAATTAAAGATTCCGCGTGCCCATCGCTGACCTCCCAGCCTTTCGACATCCTTGGAGCACGCTCCTGGGGCCACAAAGGACCGCCGAGCTCGACGCTAGCGCGCCCCATATGGAGAAGAGGAGGGAACCGAATGTCTCCGAAGTTTGGAAAAGTTTCCAAAGGGCTGGGGAAGGGGAGCGGGGGGTGCAGACAAGGGAGAAAGGGGAGCACTACCTGTTGACGGAAGGAGGGAAAGTCGTCTGGCCCCACCTCCCCGGGGCGCCCAGCTCCCTGCCCTGCAGAGCTCAGCGCTCACCTTGAGCCCTCGTATCTCGCCGAGGTGCAGCTGCAGGCGGCGGTTGACCTCCCGGATGAGGTTGCTGTGGTCCAGCATCGCGCTCACCTTCTCGGCCTCCGCGCGCCGCAGGCAACGGATCAGCTCCTCCTTGCTCCACTGCAGCAGCTCCTCGTCCGACACTTTGGACAGGTCCTCCACGGCAGCGGCCGCAGACGGGCCGGCAGAGGTTGGAGGACAACTTTCCGCCGCCGATGCGCCTCCAGCCGCTTTCGACATGGTATCCGCGCGGCGGCAGGTGCGAGTGGGTGGAAAAGGCAAAGCGACTCCCGAAGACGCGGGCGCTGCGGGGCCGCCTCCGCCCACACCCCTGTGCGCTCCAGCGAGTCAGCTGCACCGCCCAGGGGCCGCTGGGTTGGGGCGGCAGGGGTCGCGCTGGACGGCCATCCTACCTCGCCATCTCCGCGCGCGCGCCCGCGCACCCCAAGGGCCGGGCAGCCACCCGCGCGCTGCGGCCAAGGCACATCCCGACTCCGCGCAGGTCCATGGTGAGGGGCGCCGGGAAGCGGGTGCCGCTCGGGGAGACACTGGGGAGCCGCAGCCCGGTTCCCCTGCCCTCTCCACCGCCCTAATTCGAGCCTGTCGCCCCCTACACTCTCGCACGCACACAACGCACACGCGCTCACTTTCTTCCCCCTTGCCCAGCTGCAGCCCCGCCTCTCTCCTAGCCTCGCAGGGGCGCGCTGGGCCCCGCGGCACCTCCGGGGCTAAGCTGGCGCCGCCGCCGCCGCTGCTGCCCGGGTGATCCGTGCGGACGGACGGCGGCGCTCCTCCGACCGCCTTAGCTACTCCCGCCGCCGCTCCCAGGGAAGCCTAGGATTTGCAGCGCCGAGCCGAGGAGGGGTGGAGGCTGGGTGGGAAAAGGCTGGATCGGCAGGAGGAGGAGCCTGCAGCCAGGGCCGCCTGCAGCCGGCCGCACCTCCCGCGCGGGCCGGACGCAGCTGCAGCCGTTCCCTTGCCTGCTGGGATGCCGAGGCAAGCTCTCCGCTGTCCCGCCGGGGAAGGCCGGGGGTGCGGCTCGTTCTGCGCCCCGGCGCGGGTGGGGCGGGAGGAGAAGTATGAGAAGACGTGACGCTCAGGCTTTGGGAGGCTCGCGGGCGCCACCGTGTGACCGAAGTTACTGCTCCCTCCGCCCCTTGCCTGCCAGGCTCGTTACCTGGCAGGGGAAACAGCTGCGAGCAAAATGAGCTACTTGAAGAAATTGAGGTTCAGGAAAGATGGGTAGGACGACATGAGGGTAACCGTCTGAGTATACTTTGGAGGACAGAAGAAAAGGTCGGTGGCAAAGACATAAGCGGGCTGTGGGGAAGGAACGTGTAAGAAAACTCTCTAAGAAGGGGTAAAAGAGGCTTCTGGGCAATACTCTAAGGACCACACACCCTCACACTCACCAGAGCAGGCCTCTGTCTTGTCTAAAAACCCACTACTTAGTGAAGAAGCTTAAAGGAAAGTTCTGGATCTTTTATATTTTTGTTTGAAAAACATCAGAGCCTTAAGGGAAAAATAAAAAGTCCTGCCCAGGGAGGGATTTGATTCAGCTCATATCTGAATGGTCTAGTGGTTATCCCTACTTTCTTCATTTTAAGTCTGAATTTGGCAATAAGGAGTTCATAATCTGAGCCACAGTCAGCCCCTGGTCTTGTTTTTGCTGACTGTATAGAGCTTTTCCATCATTGACTGCAAAGAATATAATCAATCTGATTTCAGTGTTGACCATCTGGTGATGTTCATGTGTAGAGTCTTCTTGTAATGAAATCCCTTACAATATACAGTGAAAGTGGAAAATAGATTTAAGGGACTAGATCTGATAGACAGAGTGCCTGATGAACTATGGATGGAGGTTCATGACACTATACAGGAGACAGGGATCAAGACCATCCCCAAGAAAAAGAAATGCAAAAAAGCCAAAATGACTCTCTGAGGAGGACTTAAAAATAGCTGTGAAAAGACAGGAAATGAAAAGCAAAGGAGAAAAGGAAAGATATACCCATTTGAATGCTGAGTTCCAAAGACTAGCACAGAGAGATAAGAAAGCCTTCCTCAGCGATCAATGCAAAGAAATAGAGGAAAACAATAGAATGGAAATGACTAGAGATCTCTTCAAAAAAATTAAAGATACCAAGGGAATATTTCATGCAAAGATGGGCTCAATAAAGGACAGAAATGGTATGGACCTAACAGAGCAGAAGATATTAAGAAGAGGTGGAAAGCATACACAGAAGAACTATACAAAAAGGATCTTCACGACCCAGATAATCACGATGGTGTAATCACTCACCTAGAGCCAGACATCCCGGAATGTGAAGTCAAGTGGGCCTTAGGAAGCATCACTACAAACAAAGCTAGTGTAAGTAATGGAATTCCAGTTGAGCTATTTCAAATCCTAAAAGATGAGGCTGTGAAAGTGCCGCACTCAATATGCCAGCAAATTTGGAAAACTCAGCAGTGGCCACAGGACTGGAAAAGGTCAGTTTTCATTCCAATCCCAAAGAAAGGCAATGCCAAAGAATGCTCAGATGAGCACAATTGCACTCATCTCACTCACTAGTGAAGTAATGCTCAAAATTCTCCAAGCCAGGCTTCAGCAATACGTGAACCGTGAATTTCCAGATGTTCAAGTTGGGTTTAGAAAAGGCAAAGGAACCAGAGATCAAATTGCCAACCTGCGCTGGATCATCGAAAAAGCAAGAGAGTTCCAGAAAAACATCTGTTTCTGCTTTATCGATTATGCCAAAGTCGACTGTGTGGATCACAATAAACTGTGGAAAATTCTGAAAGAGATGGGCTGGATGAAGCATAAGCTGGAATCAAGATTGCCAGGAGAAATATCAGTATCCTCAGATATGCAGATGATACCACCCTTATGGCAGAAAGTGAAGAACTAAATAGCCTCTTGATGAAAGTGAAAGAGGAGAGTGAAAAAGTTGGCTTAAAACTCAACATTCAGAAAACGAAGATCATGGCATCTGGTTCCATCAATTCATGGCAAATAGATGGGGAAACAGTGGCAGACTGTTTTGGGGGGCTCCAAAATCACTGCAGATGGTGATTGCAGACATGATTAAAAGATGCTTGCTCCTTGGAAGAAAAGCTATGACCAACCTATACAGCATATTAAAAAGCAGGAACATTGCCAACAAAGGTCCTTCTAGTCAAAGCTATGGTTTTTCTAGTAGTCATGTATGGATGTGAGAGTTGGACCATAACAAAAGCTGAGTGCCGAAGAATTGATGCTTTTGAACTGTGGTGTTGGAGAAGACTCTCAAGAGTCCCTTAGATTGCAAGGAGATCTAACCAGTTCATCCTAAAGGAAATCAGTCTTGAGTGTTCATTGGAAGAACTGATGTTGAAGCTGAAACTCCGATACTTTGGCCACCTGATGCGAAGAGTTGACGCATTGGAAAAGACCCTGATGCTGGTAAAGATTGAAGGTGGGAGGAGAAGGGGATGACAGAGGATGAGATGGTTGGATAGCATCACCAACTTAATGGACATGAATTTGGGTAAACTCCAGGAGTTGGTGATAGACATGGAGGCCTGGCGTGCTGCGGTCCACCGGGTCACAAAGGGTCGGACACGACTGAGCGACTGAACTGAATGAACTGCTCAGGGAAGCCTGGATTTTAAGGTCAGCAGTCACTTCCTCTCTGAGTACTGCCCTTTAGGCAAGCTGTAATGCCTGTCAAGGCTGCCCTGTATTACTGCTCGGCCTTTTATGGTAGTAATTTCTGGAAGGGGTACCCTGTGTCCCTGTGTAGTGTGTTTGGGCTACAAGAGTCTCTTCCCCTATCCTCAGTTCTGCTCTCACATATGATTCACATGGGATCATCTGAGAGGAAAACGCTTGTTTTTGCCTGAAGAAGTGGATGCATTTGGTCCTGGGCATGTCACTTCAGTGTATACTCGCTGAAGTGATATGCGCAGGACCAAGGGTGGGGCATGTCATGGGGCATAGGATGGGACAGGGTCAGAAAACCACAGAGATTTGCCCCCAAGGGACTTCAGAAAACCAGGGTGCAGAGGCAATCTCTCTGTCCAGTAAGATGAGGATCTAAATCAGAGGACCACCCCCCACCAGCTGCTCAGTGTATGTCCCCTGATAAAGCTGCTACCTGTTAAGAGATGATCACTCAGGGACTTCTGACACCTGACTTCCTGGAGAGCCTGAATGGTGGTTCTCCCTTTGACCTTGATGCCCTTAAAGTTCCCCTCCACTTAACTACACTTCAGACAGGTTTCTTCCTGCCCATCCTGAAGGTCCATGACTTCCCTTTCCATAGAACACTTACTTTAGAAGACTTTCCTTCGTAAATTCTATCTCTGCTCTCTTGAACTGTAGATCACCTCCCAGCTTATCACCAGTATTACCACCCAGAAATTCTTTCTCAAGGACCTGAGAGCCATCCATTTGAAATGTGATCATCAAGGAAGATAGTGCCCGAGCTCTCTTGGAGGTAGAAGCCTAACTTCAATGAGTGCCAGTTAGCAAACACAGATGGCTCATCACATCAGCTAACATCCCCAACACCCAGACTCCTCTAGTGCTGTTGACCCTTGAACAATAAGAGTTTGAACTGTGGGGTTCTGTTTATACCTGGAGCTCTGGCCATCCATCTACATTTGAGGCAGGAAGGAGGTAGAAGCAGATGCCAAAAGTTCTCTTGGTAACATGACCCAGTGAATCTCATTTATATCCTAATAGTCAGGGCTTACCATCTGACCACCTCCCAGCTTCATGGGAAGCTAGGTAGTTTTTTTAAGATACAATAATGTCACAAGTAAAATCAAAGTTGTGTTAATAAGAAATAAGGAAACTGATATTATAAAGCCAATTAACAGTTTCATATGCAAACCTTAGAAAGGGATTCTGTATACAGTAAATGGAGGTGTCTAAAACCAGCCACTATGTGACTCTACGTCATTAGGTCCTGATGGTTTTACCTCATCTGTCCTTTTGAATCAACTATTCCATAATAGCTCACTATTGCCCAACCCAGAGTCTCAGGTCTCACCTGAGTGTCCGCACTGGTTCTTCTGACTCCAGCATCACTTCTCTAGAGTTCACACAACTGCCCAAATAAACTATCTGAAACAGTCAAGTCAAGCTGTTTCACCCCTCAGGTAGGGTGAATCACTGCTCATCTCAACCTCCAGGTATAATTCATACCATCTCTGCCCCGCGACTTTGCAGTAACTCCCACCAAAGCAGCAGAGTTTATCCTCTCTCTTAATGATTTTGTGCTTGGCCACAGGACTTGCTTTGCTAATGGAAAGCAAAGCACCTGAGGGTGTATCGCTTCTCTGGTGGGAACTCACCTGCCTGTACTTTCACAGTTTATGTGGAAAGAGCTAACCTTGGGTGGCTGCTGTTGCTTCAGTCTGGGCCCCACACAGAGTTACCCTGAAGCCAGGCCACCCTCCCCTTGTAGACTCAGATCTGTGTGCAAGAATGTGTGATTGTTAGTAAGCCACTGAGTTTGGGGTATCTTTATTGTGCATCATGAATGCGATAGATAGGAGATACAACTCCCTTGCTGAAATCCCTTCAGTGGCATCTCAGTATCTCTCCATAGGGCAAAGCCACGTTCTTTAGCAGAGCACAGAGGGCTGGCACAGTCTGGCCTTTGCCTACCTTGCCTCGTATTTCATACTTATTCAGTGCCAAACTACCCATTGCTCCCTCTGGGCGCTCTCCATACCTCTGTGCCCCACTGTTGCTCTTCTCTCAGTGCCTCTCCTGCCTTTTCCCCTGAACAACTCACACTGATTTTTCCCATGGGCACCAGCTTCTCCAGGTCCCTGGCATCAGCCCACTTTCTTCAGTGGAAGTAGGAGTGAGTATCCCATCTCACCTCCGGTGCATACCATAGCTCAGCACTTGAAACACACTATCAACTACAGAATAGTATAGGTAGAAACTCAGACTAACCCAGCTCAATCCTAGTAGAAAGTTTAGCTCCAGCCAGAGTTTAATAATCTATCTTTTGCATTGTCTCCAAACCCTACAGACCCCCATCATCCCCTACAGAGCCCCTCAGGACCACGGGAGATGCTTGCTATTGAGGACATTACTGAGTATATTCCACAATGCATTGTCACGACATTGCATCCTCATCCATGAGATTTCTTGGCAACTCATTAGTTTTAATCTTATGGAGACTGAATTATGCAACTGGTAAGCATTCTTCTTTGCACTGGCTGCTGGGAAGTCAGATCCAAATTTGTGGCCCACATTCAGCTACTTCAACAAGACTTAAAGAATATCGTCTGTTGACTAACTAACTCTGACTTCTGTCATTTTTTTTTTACTTTCAAATTTCCTTCTCCAGATTTCCAAATTTATCTTTTACCTTGTTCTGTATGTATATTTGTACACTGTCAGATACATACATCTGTAAACATACACACAAAAAAAGGGAACAAAAGGGAAAGAGAGGACTTTTCTTCAGCCATAGACCCTATATGTTTGTCTCCCATTTACTTTGATGTCTTTTCCCTCTGTCAGCCCTAAACTCTGTCAACAAGGCCTGCTTCCTACTTAAAGTCAGCACTTAATAAAGGAGGGAAGCAAGGAGAGAACAAGCTTCCTAGAAGCTTTTGTTCAGAATTTTTTATCCCCCTGGTTTGGAATGCCTCTTCCTTTTGAAAATATTAATTACTGTTTGGCATTTGCTATTATAGAAGTCAAAGGAGTGCTTTGCAGTTTAGAAAACTTTTCAGATTTTTCAAAATTGCTTAAAGGTAGGATATTATGGTGCTCAAATGCTGCAAAATGCTCTCAGGTGACAGGTTTATTTGCTGATGATGCCAGAGTAGGTAATGGTACTGCATCAACAAGGCTGAGGCTTATCTCATTGTATGTGTGATGTGTCAAGTAACACAAGCAGCCATTGAAACATCCTATCTTGCTCCCCCAAGGGCCTGTTTCCCAGGCAACATTTCAAAGCTCGATGGAAGTGCAACAGACTTTAGCTTTGGTGTCTAATTCTGCATCCAGATCCAGAGAACATGGCCCTTGTGTGGAGCTGGGAAACAGCTGAGATTCCCAGCTCTGGTGAGAAACCTCTGGGGGTGGTGGTATTATTGATGATTGACTCCAAAACATGCTTCTGCCTCAAGCCAATGTGGAAGTGCTTTGCCTTTATCCAGCCCCACAAACAGGACATTTAGGAGCTTGCTGGGTTTTATTGTACTTTGTTCTGCCAAGTACTAAGGCAGAAACTTCCAGGCAAGTGTTAATGTCACTGCCAGAAGCACCAAGGGAGACAGGTTCAGTAGGCCTGATCGTCAGTGTTGGGATCCCCAGTGTCTCCGGGCTCATGGGAACAGTAGCTCTGTCCCCCTCACACGCACAGTCTCACAGCTGCACCGTGGGTGGGATGAGGCCTGCACCTCAGGGAAGAAAGTGAAAGCAGAGGGTACTTCAGGAACCCCTATTTTCTGTTGTTTGTAAAGGAAACAGTCATACCCATTCATGGTCATCCCTGAACCTTTAATGCTGTTGCCACTGTTAACCCTCCTCCGGTCTTTACTCCACAGATTCTCAGCCTTGATTGCATATTGGAATAACCAGGGCTTCTCCCTAGAGATTTTTGATTTGATAAGTCTGGGGTACAGCATACACATTGGGGGTTTTTTTAACTCTTCACATGATTCTGTTGTGTATCCATTTGAAAATTACTGTTAGATGGTGTAGATGGAATAGAAGTACAGTACAAACCACAAATTCAAGTCACAAATGAAATTTTAAAGTTCCTAGTTGATAAGTCCCTAAGTCATATGTGCCTCTTTGTGACCCCATGGACTGTAGCCCACCAGGCTCCTTTGTCCGTGGGATTCTCGAGGCAAGAGTACTGGAGTGGGTTGCCATTTCCTCCTCCAGGGAATCTTCCTGACCCAGGGATTAAACCCGTGTCTCCTGCATTGGCAGTCAGGTTCTTTACCACTAAACCACTAGGGAAACCTGCAAAGTTTCTAGTAGTTTCTTTTTAAAGTAAAAATATACAGGTGATACTAATTTTAATAATGGATTTCATTTACCCTCATGTATCCAAAATGTTAGTTCAATGTGTAATCAACATAAAAATTCTGTATGAGATGCTTTGCATTTTTGTAGTAAGCTTTCAAAATCTAACATGAGCTTTATGCTTACAGCACATTCAATTCAGACAAGCCACATTTCAAGTGCTCAATATCCACATGTGACTAGTGGCTTCCAAATTGGACAGCACAGATGTATTCTATTTGGTGCAGGGGTGGTGGGGAGGAGTGGAAGAAAGAGAGTGGCACCTGTGGTGGACTGAATAATAACACCCTCAAAGATATCCTGTGCTAATCCCTGGAACCTATGAATGTTACCTTACATGGTAGTAACAGACTTTGCAGATATGATTGCATTAAGCATCTTGAGATAGGGCAGTAGCTTATCCTAGCGAGTCCTGCATGCAACCACATGTATCCTTATAGAAGGGACACAGAGGCAGAATTCCCCGACAGGAGAGGAGAGGGCTATGTAACCACAGTGACTGGGATTGGAAAGATGAGGCTGCAAATAAAGGAATGCTGGCTTCCACTAGAAACTGGAGGAGTCAAGGAACAGACTCTCCCGAGAGCCTCTGGAGGAAACACAGCCCTTCTGACACTTTGATTTCAGCTGCTTAAGACTCATTTCAGATTCCTGGCCTTCTGTGAGAAAATAAATTTCTGTTATTTAAAGATGTTAAATATGTGGCCACAGTAGGAACTAATACTTTTTATATGTAGTATTGCAGTCACCACAGCCTGTCTTCTTTTGTAGCTAGTTGAATACCTATTGATATATTCTTTTTTTAGTATGAATTTATTTTAATTGGAGGCTAATTACAATATTGTATTGGTTTTGCTATACATTGACATGAATCCACCACTGGTGTACATGCGTTCCCCATCCTGAACCCCCCTCCCACCTCCCTCCCTGTACCATCCCTCTTGGTCATCCCAGTGCACCAGCCCCAAGCATCCTGTATCATGCATTGAACCTGGACTGGCGATTCGTTTCACATATGATAATATACATGTTTCAATGCCATTCTCACAAATCATCCCACCCTCACTCTCTCCCAGAGAATCCAAAAGTCTGTTCTATATATCTGTGTCTCTTTTGAGGCAGGGATATGCATATTCATTGATGAACCCTCACCACACCCAGCCAGTTAGGTGGTTGCTATAGGCATCAGCCAAGGTTGTTCAGAAGCACCTGAAGTGGTGTCTCCAGGGTGCCCAGATTGTGTGTGCTCTGGAAAAGCATGAAAGGCAGGCTGCCTCCAAGGGAGATCTCTATCTGACGGAGTGACAACAGATCACAGACATCTAGACATTCATTTGATCCATTGTAACACCTGCCTGCCCTAGTCTCTTGAAGTATCTTTGAGAAGCAGTAACCCCAGGAGTAGAGAAAAGGAAGAAAGTGCTAGATGCAGGAACTGCCTACCAGGTCTGACCTGCGATGCAAACTCCAGCAGAACTAGCCCACCTCCGCCTGTCCCAGGGCAGACCCACCCCCACGGGAATTTTTTGTCTCTTTGCTCAGCTGCCTGAAATAGACATAGTTAAGAGTCTCACAGGTGAAAATACCTTTTCACATGTCTGCTCAATAAGATAGCTTTCCTCCTAATGTGGAGATCAGCTGCTCTGAGGGTGTGTAAGTTTGATTGGGAAGTCTGCTCTTAGGCAGAAGGACAGTCTCCTGGAAGCATTGATACCACCTGGGATGTTGCTTATCATGCCCCCATATAATTTAAAATGATAAATGACAGAGCAAAAATTCAAGTACACACTGTCCTTCAGAAAAGAAGCTTCCAAAATGCTGTGGGCACACTGAACTGGAGAACTCTCATGGGTGAGGTACACGATCTTACTGAATCAACTATGACCAGGCATTTGATTCCCTTTTATATATGAGTAGTCCAAGGCTCAGGCCAGACTCTCACAGTTAACACAGAGTATCATCTGGATGATAGTCTTCATCCAAAGAAAACAGGAGGAGTTTGAAGATTCTGCAGGTGACTCTCTGGGCCCCAACCTTCCATACAGCCTTCAAAGAATGGCACGGGGTCTTCAGTGGTGCACTGAGTCCCAGGTTTTTGGAAATAGCAGTAGAGCAAACACAGAATGAGAACAGCCTCTGAAGGTGACATAAAAGGGGTTCTTATGCCTTTGCCACTGGGAAAGAAAACCTAATTGCAGAATATTTTGCAAGAAAGGGAGTTGTAACATTTTTTTGTCTTTTGGTTTGTCTGGTAGCATCTACAGAAGTTGCTAAAGCAGGCTCTTTCCCACAGGGATATTTGCAAAGGATGCTGTCTGCCTCAGCACCACTGTGCTGCTGCTGACTCCTGCCCCTTCATGTTGCAGCCTTAATGTCACTGCCCCAGAGATACCATCACTAATCAGGTCATCAGAAGGACCTACTCCTTCATCGTGGGTTCATCACCTTATTAGTTTCCTTTATAACACTTTTCATTTGAAATTGTTTCTGTTTTGTTTGTTTACTTTCCATTTTCAGCTGGGAAAGGCACATAGGGAGGAGGTGTGTTTGTGTTGTGCCTGACTCATGGTATCTATTCGGAAACTCTTTTTTAGTAACTAGATAAATGGCAGATGTTTAATATTTGCTTATCAGCACAGCAAGCCCCTAATCACTCTATGCTTTATAACAGTACAAATCCCCCAGTACTAGAAGGCTGATATAGTTGGTCTGAGGTGAGGTCCTGGAAATGTGTATTCTAAAAGGCTGCTTCTTGCTAACCCTGATGTGACCAGTCAATAGAACAGCATGCAGGACCCCGTGCCTGCCTCCTCACACAATTTGTATTTGTTCTCTTTGCAGTGAGAGACATGGCAACAACCTAATTCACACACCCATTTTTGGATCTTGGGGATGTCTGAGTGTATCTTGTGACTCCTATTTGCATATGTACCCTTGTCTAGCCACAAGAAGGCATAAATAAAATTCAAAGCTAATGTTACCTTCTATACACCATGAGTTAATGCTCCCCAGTAAGAAGGAGAGACAGAGACCACCAACATGGTGGGAATTGGGGGGAATATTCAGGGTAGCTAAAGAATTCCACTTTCTGGAAAATGTATCCCAAGTTCCTTGGAACCTCAAAGTGACATACATCTTTTGGGGGTTTGCAAAAGAACCAAAAGGTAGACCACCTAAGGATGGCCATGTGAACCCTATGCAGATTTGAGTGGTTGGAGATCAATACTAAATACTGTTTTAGCAATAGATGGGGAATGAGGCTGGAAATGGCAGTGACAGGGAGCAGAGCCCACAGCCACATAGTAGTAACATCAAAAGGAAAAAAAGAAAAGGAATTGAGTACCTGAGAAATTAACATCACCCTGGGCCTTTACTCTTCATGGTGTGGTCCAAGGACCAGCGGGTATGGTCTTCACCAAAGACTTTGCTAGAATATCAGAATTCCTGCCCCCACTCTGGAAGTACTGAATGGGAATCTGCCTTTAGACAAGCTCTCCAGGCAATTTATAAGAACTTCAGAGTTTGAGAAGGGCTGGATTCTTGGCCTATAACTTTAGCCTCCTAGAATGATGTGTGACTATGAAGATCACAAAACTTTAGAAGATGGTGTAGGAATCTGTTATTAATGCTCCTAAATAAACTGTGTCATTCTTCATAGGGGTCTTTCCGGAGTTGGAGGTGAGGCTGTGTTGCTTTAATCTGCATTAAATGACCCAGAGGGAAGGTTACATAAAAGTACAAGAAATCAGGAAACCAATTTAGACAGCATCTGAAAACAAAGCAAAAGCAAAACATGGGTTCTCTGGTTCACTGACTTCCATCTTCTCCCTGGGGCACAAGAAACTCTTGACAGCATGGTAATATTATTGCCACCCTTTCTCTGCCTGCTGGGGATGGGCACCAACAATAATTCTTACTCTGAGGCCAATATGTCAGATTCTGCCAACATGACCTCACATCCACTCTGTCTCTTTTGTGGTGACCTGTGTGACACCCCAGTGCCCTGAGTGCCTATGTCTTGAGGGCTTTTTTTTTAAGAAATTGTTAAACAAACAGACCTGAGATGTATGTGTGTGTGTGTGTGTGTGTGTGTGCACATTTGTGCACACATGTGAGCATGTATTTGTGTACAGCAATTAGAAGAGACTATGGACAGTGAGAGGAGAAAACTCGATTAAAATATATAATTATAATCCAAATAAGCAGTTATTTTCTCAAAAACTTAAAATCTGCACCAGCCAGGATCTCCTATTTGTTCTTTGATGAAACCATGCTCCTACTTGTCATATTCTACTTTTCCTAAGAAATAAATGTTTCTACATACATATATTTCTAAAAATTTAGTGTGACTCTTAGCATAGATGTAAGGTGTTCAATAAACACTAGCTGTTAGTTTAATTACTGTAGTATCCAAGAATGACAATTGCACATACTCTGAATGTTTAAATCTCCACTGATTATCTGAACATTAACTTTGAATACTTTAGAATCCAAATCTCATCACCTTTGCTATGAGACAAAGCTCCAATTCTACAATAAGATTTTCAAAGTATAATTTCTTTCCTGAGATACAAAGTATAATTTCTTTCCTGAGTTTAATAATCTTATATTGTGGTGTATATTAGAATTCATAATCCTTCTGAACCCTCAAAAGTTATACAAAAGTTTTTGAAACCAAGAAGAGAAAAGAAGTGAAATGCTTCAAAAGAGCATGCCAAGATTCTAAGCATTCTGTCAGGCCTGTGAGGAAGCCTGGAAAGAATCCAGGAGTCCAGACAGCAATTCGACTAGAGAAAAAGCCTGATACCTAAAAGCCACCTTGCCACAGGGACATCCCTTTGCAGCTCTGTTACCACACATTTAAAATGAGAATAAAACAAGCATTCATCATCCTTCCCTGTATTAAAGCAGAGAAAGGAACATGTTTTGAAAAGTGCACACTGCCACACCAAAATGCAGCTTAACTATTTTGTGTGGATAGCACTTATCCCCAGTTTGCTGTATCTCTCTCCAATCAGCAAAGGTGTTCTCAGGGTTTACTGCTAATGTAGCAGAGGAACTAAAACCTTTAATTGCTCCCATCCCTCTGGAGCTATAAGAATCATCTAGAATATAAACTTACGCTGTGACTAAGAGCTTTAAACCACAGTCAAACTCTAGGCTATACAGCAGTGGAGGGGGACATGGTTATTCAAATTATACTTATCAGCCCCCTTCCCACTTCTCCACACCCAGTGCCAGAACCTTTGTTAGTCCATATGGAAACTTTCTGTGAGTTAGTGCAAGCTGGAGACTCAGGAGAGCTGATGCTCTCATTCCAATCCAAGTTCAAGGTCTGAGAACCAGGAAAGCTAATGGCATAGGTTTCAGTCTGAGTCAAGTCCAAAGGCAGGAGAAGACAGACGTCCCAGCTCAAAAGCAGGCAGAGAGGAAATTTTCCCTTATCCCACCTTTTGTTCTGTTCAGGTGTCCATTGGTTGGATGAGGGCCACTTGTGTTGGCAAGGGCCATCTGCTTGACTGAATCTACCTATTCAGATGTTAATTTCATCCAGAAGCACTCTCACAGACACAGGTAGAATCATGCGTGACCAAATATCTGGGCACACTGTGGCCAAGTCAGGTTGACACATAAAATTAATTAAGGTGCATGGTAGACTACAGGCCACATTCCAGCCCCTATCTGCCCCTCAGCTGGGCGCAACAGCACAGAACACAGTCTACACGAGCACAGGCAGGGGCCTGCCCACTGTTTTAACAACCTCTCTAAGAAATGGCCTCCTCTTCTCCAAGTTCAGGGACTTTATAGTGGCTTCCTCAATCCCACCATGTTTCTGGACTGATCGTGGTTTAGACTAGGTACCCTAAGAAGGTACCTCATTTTAGGAGTTATTCTGATGAAGCCTCCTTTTATGCTAATTTGTATTGTTTTATTTAAATGTTTACTTATTTATTTGGCAGCACCTGGTCTTGGTTGTGGCACACAGGATCTTCAGTCTTTAGCTGTGGCATGTGAACTCTTAGTTGCAATATGTGGGATCTAGTTCCCTAACCAGGGATCAAACCCAGGCCCCCTGCACTGGGGGCACAGAGTCTTAGCCACTGGGCCAACAGGGAAGTCCCAAAGCCTCCTTTTAAATTTTACTAGGGCTACCCAGACAAGCATCTGAGTTACGTGACTTATATAGGTCAAGGGTACAATGCTGAACCCCTCCTTTCAGTGGGAGAAGCACAGCTTTCCCCTGGACTGGCAGGTCTATGTGACACATTCAATCTCCCCTCAGAAATTGAAGAACAAAGAAAATAAAAACACAAAACAACAGGAAGAGGACAAAAACCAAAATGAGTCTACAAAGTAAGGACTTTAATAACAAAAAAACAGCTGCCAAAGTGTTCAACGAGTACTGAGTCCCAGAAATGGCATTTGTGCAGAAGGATAGCATACGGAATGACTCGCTATTTACCAGTCACAGACAAGGTGCTGTCAAGTTCAACACTGTGAGACAATTAGGAATGGAAAGTGTGATGCCTGGAGAGTACTGGTATAGGGCTGGCATCGGAAAACACACAAAACTTACCTTTATCACGACCCTAACAGATAGGAGGGTGGTGTGTAAAATTTCCCCACATAAGGGCAGTTTTTCACACATTCAGAATATAAATGTTTCATAAGCAAAGGTTGCAATAAATGGCAGTTCCAAGTGAGTTTAAAAAAAAAAAAGGTTTAGATGTTGTTAGCTAAGAAATATAAACAATGCAGCTAGGGAAAACTGGGGAAAATAGTTCTTGCTGTGGTGATAGGTCTAGAAACCAAACATGACTCTGATGTGAAAATACAATTTTTTTATGCTGGAAGAATAAGCATAAATTAGTTTGCCTTAAAATATACTTTTACGTTTCATCCCTGAGATCTGAAAACCTGGAAAGGGGTCTCAAACCCAAGGAGGCAGAAGCTTTGAGGATGGGATTTTTAGGTGACTTTTCTCCCACAGAATATGAAATTCTGGCCTTCTGCCTGCCATGTGGAGATGCATTTATAGTCTAGCCTTGTAAAAACTCAGATTAGTCATCATGAGTGAACCTCAGTTCCAGGTCAGCCTGCCCTCTAGAAACCAAGGACTAGGCTTCCCAATGCCCTTCACAATTGAATCTCCACTCAGACAACCTGGACCTCAACCTCCTAGGGAAGAAGCATCATCGTCTATGTCAGTCTGTCCACCTCCTTACCAGCGTAGCCTGGTGTACTCTCCTTCCAGCAACAGTTGCATGTTCAGTGGTTATCAGCCTAATTCATCCAAACCTGACCTCCTGAAAGTCTTCCAGAATTGATCACCATCACCCTGCAGCCTTCCACATCTCAGCAAATGACCACTGCATCCTCCCAGTTACACAGACCAAAACCATGGAGTCATCCTTGACTTTCTCTCTCATACCCTCAATCTGCTGCTGCTGCTGCTGCTAAGTCACTTCAGTCGTGTCCTGCTCTGTGAGACCCCATAGATGGCAGCCTACCAGGCTCCCTCATCCCTGGGATTCTCCAGGCAAGAACACTGGAGTGGGTTGCCATTTCCTTCTCCAATGCATGAAAGTGAAAAGTGAAAGTGAAGTCACTCAGTCGTGTCCGACAGTGTGCGACCCCATGGACTGCAACCCACCAGGCTCCTCCATCCATGGGGTTTTCCAGGCAAGAGTACTGGAGTGCGGTGCCATTGCCTTCTCCAACCCTCAGTCTAATCATCTGTAATTCTGTGGTGCAGAGGTTAAAGCGTCTGCCTGCAATGTGGGAGACCTGGGTTCGATCCCTGGGTTGAGAAGATCCCCTGGAGAAGGAAATGGCAACCCACTCCAATATTCTTGCCTGGAGAATCCCATGGACAGAGGAGCTTGGTGGGCTACAGTCCACGGGTTGCAAAGAGTCAGACAGGACTGAGCAATTTCACTTTCACCTTCAAACTACATTCCAAATTTGACTGCTTCACATCTCTTCTGTTGTTGTCACCCTATCCCAAGCCGCTACCATCCTTTGCCTGGATTATTGCTGTAGACTCCTAGTTAGTTGCCTCTTCCTTTGTCACCCTGGTTCTGTTCTCAACTGAGGTTAATGTAAGTCAGATCATGTCACTCCAGTATGCAAGACTTTACAGTGTCCCCTACCATGAGAGCTGAAGTCCTTAAAAGGACCTAGAAGGCCTTGCACATCTGTTCTCTTCTCCCTCCAGCTGGTATGTCTGTGACTTTTCCCCTTGTTCACTCTGCTTCAGCCACATTGACTTTGCTTCCTTTAACACACCTAAGCCAACCTCATGTTAGGACCTTTGCACGTGCTTGTCCTTCTGCTCATAATAGTCCTGTCTCAACTGCCTCTCATCCCCTCACTGCCTTGAAGCTTTTGGGTCTCAACTGAAACACCTCCATCAGAGCTTCCCTGGCCTCATTATTTAAAATGTAACCCCCTCCTTTACCACTTCCAAACTCCTCCCAGTGAGGGTTGGCAGAGGAGGAGGAGGGTGGTCTGTCTCTATATAGCACCAGGGTCCAAGGCTGTTTAATATTGTTGTCCTGTAAGCTGCACAGTCTGGAACATGCGACCTCCTAGGTTGCCAGAGAAGGGAAGAGAGAGCTCAGAGGTGGCCCACTGGCCATTATGTGCCAGGACATAGAAGTGGCATATGTAACTTCATGTATATTTCATCGGCTTCAATTAGTAAAACAGTTTCACCCAGTTGCCAAAGGGCTAGGAAGTGTAGTAGTACTCTAAGTGCTCAGGAGGGAAAGGAGGGAAAGACACAGGTGGATTCTACGCCATGAACTGCAAGCCGTTTCCCTGGAAATCCCTCATAGCCTGAGCAGTAGGGATCCTTGCCTCTCTAAGAATCAGCATTGATTGATTCCTTTTCACTCATCCATTCAACAGTGTTTGAGTGTCTCCTATGTGCCAGACATTGTGAGTGATGCTGAAGATATAAGACAAAGGGTAGGGTTGTATTCCCGGCTGTGGTACCCGTGGGAGAGTGTGATAGGCACAGCACAACACATGACACCAACTGCCCGCACCTAAAGTCAATGACATGATGCACATGCTCCCTGGACAGATGTGCAGGATGGATACAACAGTCTTAACCCGGAGTGTTGATGTTCCAAAGGGGTGCTAATCAATGTAAGCTTTCCTGAAAGTTCTTGCAGTCTTCTCAGAAACTAATAAACCTACCTTAGACATATGTAGCCACATAACTAACCATGATCTGCTTTATTTAAGAAATAACATGTAAATGTTTATATGATCTTCCCAGAATGATGAATTAATCACAAACATTTATTCTTCTTTGGACTTCCCATCTTCACCATAGAATACAGCAAACTAGAAACAGAAATCCAAACATGCTCACAAAGGTAGAATTTTTTTAATGTGCTAATAGTGGAAAATGTAAGCTATATAATATTTATGAATATAATTTATGTAAATTAAAAATGCATATACTCAAAACCACAAGACACTATGTGTTCTTCAAGGAAATGCGTATATCAAATATATATAAACACACTAGAATGGCTGCTTATGGAAGAGAAGAGAAATGAAGTTGGGATCAGGATGAAAGAAGAGGAAATAAACAAGAGGGCTTCCAGGCATGGATCATGGTAATAACATGCCATCAGCTGAGGAATATGATTAACTTGCCAAATATAAAAATTTACATTCCAAATTCTGTTTCTTTTCTGAAGAGGAATGCTGAGAATATTTGTTGAATTGATTAATGAAAAGATATCAGTCTAAAATTAGTATTTAGAACAATGAGACAGACTGACAATGCTTCCTTCTGTACTTCTATATTCTGATCTAAGCTCAGAGTTAGGCCTATAAGTAGATAAAAATAATACATCTTACTATCATACTTTTTTCTTTTGAATTGACAAGCATAAAAAGTTGTAACACACTTTGTTAGCCAGGGTGTAGAGAAACAGCACTTTCAAATTACTGTTAGGAATGTAAAATGGGAGCTTCCCTGGTGGCTCGGCAGTAAAGAATCCACCTGCCAATGCAGGAAACATGGATTTGATCTCTGATCTGGGAAGATCCCACATGCTGTGGGGCAACGGAGCCCATGCTCCACAACTATTGAGCCTGTGCTCTAGAGCCCAGGAGCTGCAACTACTGCTCTGCAACAAGAGAAGCCATCACAATGAGAAACCCACACACCACAATCTCTTGCTTGCTGCAACTAGAGAGAAGCCCACGCGGCAGTGCAGGCCCAGTACAGCCAAAAATATGTAAGATGATACATCTTTCTAAGAAACAATATCTACTAAAATCCAAAAATATATATATAGTCTTTAACCCAAAACTTCCACTTTTAGGACTCTATCATAATAAAAATAATTTAGGTACAATCATATTTATATAAAATTACTTTGAGGCAATATTACTTGAAACAACAAAACTGCAAATAATGTAAATATTCAGAAACCAGTTCAGTTCAGTTCAGTCACTCAGTCGTGTCCAACTCTTTGTGACCCCAATGACCACAGCACGCTAGGATTCCCTGTCCATCACCAAATCCCAGAGTCTACCCAAACCCATGTCCACTGAGTCAGTGATGCCATCCAACCATCTCATCCTCTGTTGTCCCCTTCTCCTCCTGCCCTCAATCTTTCCCAGCATCAGGGTCTTTTCCAATGAGTCAGTTCTTCACATCAGGTGGCTAAAGTATTGGAGTTTCAGCTTTAACATCAGTCCTTCCAATGAACACTCAGGACTGATCTCCTTTAGGATGGACTAGCTGAACTCTCTTTAAGAGTCCCTCCAAGGGACTCTCAAGAGTCTTCTCGAACACCACAGTTCAAAGGCATCAATTCTTCGGCGCTCAGCCTTCTTCACAGTCCAACTCTCACATCTATACATGACTACTGGAAAAACCATAGCTTTGACTAGATGGACCTTTGTAATGTCTCTGCTTTTGAATATGCTGTCTATGTTGGTCATAACTCTCCTTCCAAGGAGTAAGCATCTTTTAATTTCATGGCTGCAGTCACCACCTGCAGTGATTTTGGAGCCCCCAAAAATAAAGTCTGCCACTGTTTCCACTGTTTCCCCATCCATTTGCCAGGAAGTGATGGGACCGGATGCCATGATCTTCATTTTCTGAATGTTGAAAAGTTGGCTTTAAGCCAACTTTTTCACTCTCCTCTTTCACTTTCAAGAGGCTCTTTAGTTCTTATTCACTTTCTGCCATAAGGGTGGTGTCATCTGCATATCTGAGGTTATTGATATTTCTCCCAGCAATCTTGATTCCAGCTTATGCTTCAATCCAGCCCAGCATTTCTCACGATGTACTCTGCATATAAGATAAATAAGCAAGGTGAGGGGACAATATACAGCCTTGACGTACTCCTTTTCCTATTTGGAACCAGTCTTTTGTTCCATGTCCAGTTCTAACTGTCACTTCCTGACCTACATACAGGTTTCTCAAGAGGCAGGTCAGGTGGCCTGGTATTCCCATCTCTTTCAGAATTTTCCACAGTTTATTGTGATCCGCAAGTCAAAGGCTTTGGCATAGTCAGTAAAGCAGAAATAGATGTTTTTCTGGAACTCTGTTGCTCTTTCGATTCAGAAACAGATGACTGTTTAAATAAATTTTGATATAACTACATGATAGAATTATATTTAATATGCAGTGATATAAGAATATGTTTATAATATATTAATAAGTAAATGTAGCAGTCTAAAATATGTCACATAATTCCAATTTTAAAAATAGGAAGACTGTACATTAAAATAATGTTAGATATCTCTGCATTAATAATATTTAATTCAATGAATACTGAGTGGTGGAACTATGTAAGATTTTTATACTCTTTGTTCTGATCTATAGAGGATATTGTTTTATTTGGAAAATAATAACTATAATAATAACTATAATAACTATATACATAATATATATATAATAACTATAATAACAAACATCAGTGTATGTATCAGATTATAATTTCTCCTGTTAAACTGTCTCAAATACATGAAAAATGATAATTTACATGCTAATTTCTTAAAGTGAAACACTTCCCTGTGTACAGAATTTTCAGATCTTTGTCACATTTCAAACATTATTCAGTCATACTTAGAGGTGTCATCTTGAGCCACTACATTATTCCCATGTTAATAATTAAAGAGAGTCATTTTGACATAAGAATATGGATAAAAAAATACCCCCTGGAATTTTCTAGGCCTTAACCAAGAATTCATTTAAACATTTTATGAAGCTTTTGTTTGTGATTAAAATCAAGGGAATCCATTTTATCATCAACACGAGTGTTCTTACAGTTAAATCATGTCAAGACAAAAGATAAATGACAAAGCATTATGATCCATTTGAAGCTAAGAGTTCTATTAAAACCCAGGTCAGCTTTTCTTTAATAATAAAGAATAAATGTTATTTAATATTTTTACTCTGAAATATAAAATCATGGAAGGGTGGAGAGACAAGCATGGGCTGGATGGAGTCAAAATTCAAACACTGATATATTTTCTTTCTTCTATGTGTAATCACTAGCTGTAGTATCACTTTAATAAATAAAGCTTCTTGGAGGAAGTAATTAAAACACACACACATGAAAACAAAACTAACCTGGATCAAGATTTAAATTTCACAGAGACCAAATGGTAAATCATATTTTTTAATTCCACTGTAATGAGTATACCCATAAAAACGAACATGGTATTTTTAGTCTATTAAGCACAAAAACTAAAGAAGAAAACCAGGGAAAAAATAGGCCAGCCAGGTATGACTTAAATCCTGTATGAATTCACAGTAAAGGTAACAAATAAATTCAAGGGACTAGATCTAGTAAACAGTGTGCCTGAAGAACTATAGACAGAGGTCTGTAATATTGTATAGGAGGTGGCAAACAAAAGCATCCCAAAGAAAAAGAAAAGCAAGAAGGCAAAGTGGTTATCTGAGGAGGCTTTACAAATAGTGGAAGAACAAAAAGAAGTAAAAAGCAAGGGAGAGAGGGAAAGTTACACCCAGTTAAATGAAGGGTTCCAAAAACATAGCTAGAAGAGACAAGAAGGCCTCCTTCAATGACAATGCTTAATAACAGAAAAAACAACAGAAGGGGAAAGACTAGAGATCCCTTCAGGAAAACTGGAAACATCAAGGGAGCATTTTGCCCAAAGATGGGCTCAATAAAAGATAAAAATGGCAGAGACCTAGTAGACACTGAAGAGATCAAGAAGAGACGGAAAGCATACACAGAACTGTTTAAGAAGATCTTAATGAACCAAATTACTACAATGGTGTAATTAGTCCCCCAGAGCCAGACATTATGGATTGCGAAGTCAAGTGAGGCTTAAGAAGCACTGCTGTTAATAAAGCTAGTGGATGCAATGAAATTCCAGCAGAACTATTCATATCCTTAAAGGAAGATGCCATCAAGGTTTTGCATTCATTATGTCAGCAAATCTGGATGACCCAGCAGTGACCACAGGACTGGAAAAGGTCAACTCTCATCCCAATTCCCAAGAAGGGTAGTACCAAAGAATGTGCAATCAGACAATTGCACTCATCTCCCATGCTAGTAAGGTCATGCTTAAATCTTGCATGCTAGCCTTCAGCATTATGTGAACCAAGAACTTCCAGATGTCCAAGCTGGGTTTAGAAAAGGAAGAGGAACTAGAGATCAAATTGCCAACATTCACTGGATTATAGAGAAAGCAAGAGAATCAGAAAAACATCTACCTCTGTTTCATTAGCTACATTAAAGCCTTTGACTGTGGGGATCATGACAAACTGTGGAAAGCTCTTAGAGAGATGAGAATACCAGACCATCTTACCTGTCTCCTGAGAAACCTGTATGCGGGTCAAGAAGTAACAGAACCCTGTATCCAACAAATGATTGACTCAAGATTGAGAAAGGAGTATGACAGGGCTGTCTACTGTCACCCTGTTTGTTTAATCTATCTGCTGAGCACATCATGAGAAATGCCAGGCTGGATGAGTTACAAGCTGGAATCAAGATAGGCAGGAGAAACATCAACAACTTCAGATATGCAGATATACCACTCTAATGGCAGAAGGCGAGGAGGAACTAAAGAGCCTCTTGATGAGGGTGAAGGAGGAGCCGGAAAGAGCTGGCTTAAGATTAAACATTAAAAAATCTAAGATCATGGCATCCAGCCCCATTACTGCATGGTAAATAGAAGGGGAAAAGGTGGAAGTAGTGACAGATTTCCTCTTCTTGGGCTCCAAAATCACTGCAGGCGGTGACTGCAGCCATGAAACCAGAAGACGATTGCTTCTTGGCAGGAAAGTGATGACAAACCTAGACAGAGTGTTGAAAAGCAGACATGACTCTGCAGACAAAGTTCCGTATAGTCAAGGCTATGGCCTTCACAGTGGTCATGTGTGGATGTGAGAGCTGGACCATAAAGAAGGCAGAACGCCAGAGAATTGATGACTTCGAATTGTGGTGCTGGAGAAGACTCCTGAAAGTCCCCTGGACAGCAAGGAGATCAAACCAGTCAATCTTAAGGGGTATCAACCCTGAATATTCACTGGAAGGACTGATTTTGAAGCTGAAGCGCCTGTATTTTCGTCATCTGATGCGAACAGACGACTCACTGGAAAAGTCCCTGATGCTGGGAAAGATTGAGGGCAGATGGAGAAGAGGGCATCAGAGGATGAGATATCTGGATGGCATCACCGATGCAATGAACATGAACTTGGGCAAACTTGAGGAGATGGTGAGGAACAGGGAGGCTGGTGTGCTGCAGTCCATGGGGTCGCAGAGAGCCACTGAAGAACAACAGTACACACCAACACAAAGATTCAGTTCAGTTCAGTTGCTCAGTCGTGTCCAACTCTTTGTGACCTCATGAATCGCAGCACGCCAGGCCTCCCTGTCCATCACCAACTCCCGGAATTCACTCAGACTCACGTCCATCGAGTCAGTGATGCCATCCAGCCATCTCATCCTCTGTCGTCCCCTTCTCCTCCTGCCCCTAATCCCTCCCAGCATCAGAGTCTTTTCCAATGAGTCAACTCTTCGCATGAGGTGGCCAAAGTACTGGAGTTTCAGCAGGAAGGGTGCCATATTCCAAGGCAAAATGTTTACAGTTAGCATCATCTGATGGATAGTATTTGTTTTTAGTGGTTAGTTACTATTTTAGGATGTCACTAAGATTTAGAAAAGTGTATGAGTTTTTGTTAAGTGTACATTTGTAAACCTGTCTACCACCTACTTTGAACTACTGGCTTCTTTGACATGATTTTTAAATTGCATTATGTAAATGACTTAAGTTATTATGAACAACCCATAAGATCAGATGTGTTTAAACTCATAAATGTAGCTAACATGAAAAACATTAATTAAGAAATCAATTTTGATGTCTTGCTTTTTAAAAAATGATAACCCTGGCTAGATAGCTAACTCCTATGTTATACCATCCTCCAAACAGGAGATATAAATCTACCTTATACTGCTAAGGACTGAATGTATTCTCCCAAAATTCATATGGTGAAGCCCTAGGCACCCCATTCCATGTGGCTGTATTTGGAAATGAGGCCTCTAAGGAAGTAATTAAGGCTAAATGAGGTTATAAAGCCAGGGCCCTGATCCCACAGGGCCTTATCACTCTTTCCTAGAGAACACAAAAAAGAGATCATGTAGAAAGAGACTTCACAGACTTAGAAAACAAACTTATTTCAGCAGTTTAGAATTGAAATGTACATTCTGCTATATTTAAAATGGGTAACCAACAAGGACCTACTGCATAGCCCAGGGAATTCTGCTCAATGTTATGTAACAACCTAATTGGGAAAAGAATTTGAAAAAGAATATATACATGTATCTGTAAACTGAATCACTTTGCTGTATACCTGAAACTAACACAACATTTTTAATCAACTACATGTGCGTGTATATGTGCTAAGCTGCTTCAGTCATATCCAACTCCTTGCAACCCTGTGGACTGTAGGCCACTGGGATCCTCTGTCCATGGAACTCTCCAGGCAAAAATACTGGAGTGGGTTGCCATGCCCTCCTCCAGGGGATCTTCCTGACCCAAGGATCGAACCTGCCTCTCTTATGTCTCCTGCATTGGCAGGCAGGTTCTTTACCACTGGCACAGCCTAAAGCCATGGACTAGGTGACTCACACAACAGAAATTTATTTTCTCACAGTCTTGGAGGCTTAGACGTCCAAGATGAAATTTTGGGCCAGTTCAGTTCCTGTAAGAACTCTTTCTTATGAATGACTGCCTTTTATAAACCCATGACCTCTTTTTAAAAAAATATCTTCTAGCCTCCAGGACTGTGAGAAATAAATTTCTGTTGTGTGAGCCACCCAGTCAATGGTATTTTGTGATGGAAAGCCCAACCAGATTAATACATAATTATTTCAGGTAATTTATGTATTTGTTTGGTACTTAAATATAAGTTATTGACTGACTGGATTCTACTAAATACAAGCTTCTTTTACTGTCTGGACTTCAATTCATTCTGCAAATTGGGGATTATGAATGTGTGGCATCTGTGCCACCATTTTCTGAAAGAGAAAGTCGCTTAGTCCTGTCTGACCTTTTGTGACCCCTTGGACCATAGCCTGCCAGGCTCCTCTGTCCAAGGAATTCTCCAGGCCAGAATATTGGAGTGGCTAGTCATTCCCTTCTCCAGGGTATCGTCCCAACCCAGGGATCGAATTCAGGTCTCTTGCACTGCAGGCAGTTTCTTTACCATCTGAGCCACCAGGGAAGCCCATTCTCTACTCCTAAATAAAAGGGCAGATATTGCTAATTAATCATGGTATTATTTCCTCCTGAATCTAAAGCAGACTTTATAATCCTTATCAGCAATCCAAGCAGCCTTCATCAGTTAATGAACTAGACATTTAAGGTGAAATCTATCCATCATTCATGGGGTAGACATAAGCACATTGAGTACTTTGATATTATCTTATTTCTTTCTTATAACTTATAACCCTTCATGTGATAGAAGCTCAGTAAATATTTATTGAATTAAATAAACTGTATTCTGAGTATAAACCTTCTATAAAAAAAGATACCTATACAAGACCTCTGGGCCTTGAGTCAAGATAAGCTCTACACGAATGCGTGAGAAAGAGAGCATCGTGTGTACTTTTAACTTTGACTGAATTTTCATCAAGTATGAATAATGAGTCATAATGAGGATCATAAGAATAATTCATAACAATAATACATAATTCATACTAATGAATGGTACATTATGCATCATTATATGCAAAGTTCAAAGCTGGAAGATACAAGGACATGAAGGAGTAGAAAGCTCAGCTTTGTGCCTTGCAGAACTTCCCATCAGGTTGAGATCTTAGACTCTTACACATGAACATCTAACTCACAATATGAACAGAATGTGACAAAGGCAACTGCCAAGTGAATTGTTTGACAGTAGAAGCACCAGTGTTCAGAGGGAGGGAAAGATGATTTTGGGTTCCCTGAACAGGTACATACTCTCTCCAATGCTCCACCCTATCATATGTAAAGCAGATGGAGAGGAATGACTTTCTTCTTTCTTGAGCAGCCTGGGAGATGCTCTGTGTCCTTCCTTTGAGGCCTCAGTAACCCATGCTCAAAGTCTCATCATCCTGATTTATGATGTTTGAACTTTCAGTAGTAAATCACAGCAACAAATAAGATGTGAGACTTCAAACCCACCTTTGGGGCCAAAATTCTAACAAACTGGTTGATTTCTTACCTTAAGGGATTTATTTCTTAGGGCTACATGTAACTTACTGAGTGAAGTAAAGTAAAAGTGAAAGTGGCTCAGTCATGTCTGACTCTTTGTGACCCCATGGACTAAACAGTCCATGGAATTCTCCAGGCCAGGATACTGGAGTGGGTAGCTAGCTGTTCCCTTCTCCAGGGAATCTTCCAGGTCTCCAGCATTACAGGTGGATTCTTTACCAGCTGAGCCACAAGGGAAGACCAAGTTACGTAAGCAGAGCAGCATTTAAATTTTCAACTAAGAACAAATTTGGCCTTCCTGGACTAGTGGTAGTGAAACACCATTATCCTCAAAATTAGCAAGAGACTAGCCTCTCACCCAACGCATGGTGAGCAATAAGCAAGTATGTATTAAAACTATTAGCATTTGATTACAGCTGCTGCTGTTGCTGCTAAGTCGCTTCAGTCGTGTCCAGCTCTGTGCGACCCCATAGACGTCAGCCCACCAGGCTCCCCCGTCCCTGGGATTCTCCAGGCAAGAACACTGGAGTGGGTTGCCATTTCCTTCTCCAATGCACGAAAGTGAAAAGCCAAAGTGAAGTCGCTCGGTCGTGTCCGACTCTTCGCGACCCCATGGACTGCAGCCCACCAGGCTCCTCTGTCCATGGGAATTTCCAGGCAAGAGTACTGGAGTGGGGTGCCATTGCCTTCTCCGTTTGATTACAGAGAAACTCTAAATCATTCTGAGTCTGATGATTTTCTTTTTAAGTGGAAACTAGATGAAGAAGGGAACGCATCGCTTCCCATGCATGAGCACTCAAAATACTCTTTAAAGATCCTGAAACTTGTACCAAGCGGCAGCCAGAATCTTTAGAGCAGTTCACTCTAGTAGAAACTAAGAATCATGTCCCAGATTACATTTTCCCTGGCAGCCATCCAGTTTATTTATAGAATGAGATAAAAGAAATAGCCCCAGGCTCCATGCTGGGTGCCATAAACAGGCATCCCCTGTTCTCCTCTAAATTAAAAAAAAGAAAACAAAAACAAAACAAAAACCCGGGAGAATCTTGTTTTCAAGATGTAGAATCACATCCTCCCACCTACAACCCTTCACCTTTAACCCCACTTCCCTAGGGCATCTGGATCTCAGGATAAGAGGAACATGGAATCTGGTGGATAGAGCTACATATTTTTAAGATTAAAGGTTAACATGACCTCATGTTTAAGAGCTGGCAATTGGTAGAGCTTCCTGTGCTTGACAGAGAAAAGTTTTGTGTCACCAAGTGAATCATTTTCTCCAGCTGTAAACAAATAACCGAAATAGCACAAGAGACAGAAATATTGAGAAAGGGGACAAGGAGGGGTGAAGGCTGCCACCCTTATTCTTGTTTTTGAGAAGGTAAATGGGCACAGAACTCTTTCTGGCCTTACCTCTCCCAGACCAACTGTGAAAGAGGGGGAGAAGGGGGGCTGGCAAGAGCGCGCCTCTCCACCTGCTCTCCCTCTCATCACCTGCTCAGTTGCCGAAATCATCGTGTAAGTGGTTTCCTGGCTCTTCTAAAAGAGAGGTCCCCAAAGGAATCCCCAATAAGTGATGAGTTACTTGGCTGGAATCCCAGGATAAGAGGGAAAAAGGAAAAGAAGAGGAAGAAAATCAACATTGTTGAGCTCCTAGTTAATGATAGGCATGTTTAATCTACTTAATTCTAGCAATGAGATATGAGACACTGGATTCAGATGAGACCTAGATTTGAATCCCAACACTGTCACTTACTAGCTATATAACTAAACCTATCTGAAAGTCAGTAGTCTTGTCTGTAAAGTAGGTTGCTAATAATACTCTTCTAGGCTTATGGAGATGATTAGGTGAGGTCAAACATGTATACTACTTATTGTAATAAATGATAGCAACAACTTATCAAAAATGAGCTCTGCTCTACACATGAAATATATGACTCTGAGGTTTAGGTAACTTTCCTTCCAAGTGACAACCAAAAGACAGCACATTTCCTCCTGAGACGATGCCTGACTAGTTCGTAACGTTATACAAGTATCTGCCTGTCTTTAAAAGGCACACATATTCTATACATTCAGGAGTTACTTGGTAAAATCCCTTCATAATAATGTGAAACAAAGACCTTTTAAAGTGACCGTGAGATTGTTTGTGCACATCAGTGCCTGCCGCAGGCCATCCTATGGTCAGAGAGAGAACCCAGCTAGTTGAGGGCTCCAAGCAGCTCCTTCTGGACAGACCAGGCTCTTTTGTTACCCTCCTCTACCTCTCTTTTGGGTGGGTTCCCTCGCACTTCCCTCCTCAAACTTCAGCCACAGCACCCCTGCCCTACTCCTTCTGATGAGGTTTTTACTCATGTGCATTGTGATAGAAACAGAAGTCTCACCAAATATTACTTTCTCTTATACATTTCCTGACCCCCTTAAAGCTACAGGGCCATCTGACTAGTTCTTTTTTTTTTTGTTTTGTTTAATTTTAATTTTTTATTTTTTTTTAAATTTTAAAATCTTTAATTCTTACATGCGTTCCCAAACATGAACCCCCCTCCCACCTCCCTCCCCACAACATCTCTCTGGGTCATCCCCATGCACCAGCCCCAAGCAAGCTGCACCCTACGTCAGACATGGACTGGCGATTCAATTCTTACATGACAGTATACATGTTAGAATTCCCATTCTCCCAAATCATCCCACCCTCTCCCTCTCCCTCTGAGTCCAAAAGTCTGGTATACACATCTGTGTCTTTTTTCCTGTCTTGCATACAGGGTCGTCATTGCCATCTTCCTAAATTCCATATATATGTGTTAGTATACTGTATTGGTGTTTTTCTTTCTGGCTTACTTCACTCTGTATAATTGGCTCCAGTTTCACCCATCTCATCAGAACTGATTCAAATGAATTCTTTTTAACGGCTGAGTAATACTCCATTGTGTATATGTACCACAGCTTTCTTATCCATTCATCTGCTGATGGACATCTAGGTTGTTTCCATGTCCTGGCTATTGTAAACAGTGCTGCGATGAACATTGGGGTACATGTGTCTCTTTCAATTCTGGTTTCCTCAGTGTGTATGCCTAGCAATGGGATTGCTGGGTCATAAGGTAGTTCTATTTGCAATTTTTTAAGGAATCTCCACACTGTTCTCCATAGTGGCTGTACTAGTTTGCATTCCCACCAACAGTGTAGGAGGGTTCCCTTTTCTCCACACCCTCTCCAGCATTTATTGCTTGCAGATTTTTGGATCGCAGCCATTCTGACTGGTGTGAAGTGGTACCTCATCTGACTAGTTCTAACCAATAAACGTGTCCGGAAATGACATATATCACTGTTGCACCACGGAAGTGAAAAGCCCATGTCAGATTCTCCAGTCTTATTTCTCCTGCTGGGGGGCATAAAGTCTACATGACACAAATGATGCAGAGAATAAAACAGCAGAAACTTGGTTAGCTTGGGTCCCTGAGTAACTGAGTGGGACAGATCATCACACTATACCACACTGGATACCTTGTATAAGATATCAACTTTCACTTTGTTAAAACACTGATGTGGGGCAGTGTGTAATAATAGCACAATGTATCATACTCTAATTTATACAAACTGCAATTCCTGCCTGTTAGTTAGACGTGAATCTCTTATTCTTGGCCACCTCTCCATGATTCCCATGTTGGTTCTCATTTTACCTTTTTGATCCTAGTATGCTTTGCAGCAAATGTAGAACCTGAAGTTCTATTCACCTCCCAGGAGTAAATTATTTGAATTCCTTCTTTCCCTTTTTACCCTAAATCCTACCTCAACCCAAGTTGGTCAGGAGCTAATCCAGCTGGAGATTAAGTCGCCAGAATAGAGAATGGAACAGGGAGTTTCCAGCTGAAGCAAAGTCACTAGAGCAAGGGAGGTAAAAGAACTGAAATTGAGATATTAGATGGGGGCGCTCAGAAGTCAGAGTCTTGGATCCAGATGCTTCAGGATGGGAAGATGAGGCCAAGGGAAAAGTGAGTCATGATCAAAGTTTGGATGGTCCTGGACACTTCCCACTAGCTCTGGTTGGTGTACCTCTACTGGATAGGCAGGTGAGTTTGCTGGGGTCAAGAATCCAGTCCAATCCTGGCTGGCTTCAAGGATGAGGTGCCTACCAGCACAGAAGAACCTACCAGTCAACTGTGCTGGGTGGTCTGTTAAATTCTATTATCCATGCTAATACACTGGGAAGCATGGTTTATTCCATGCACCTTGGTGCAGGGTCCCTCTTTCTCTCCTAATGCAGCAATTCATACATCTCTTACCAGTGGGCTCCAATTAACATGCTTAATAACTTGCTTCCTATTCTAAAAGCTTATAATCTTATTCACTTGTGTAATGCAATTTCCCCAGAATAAGCACAGAGCTAATTGAAGAACTTAATGACTAATTTCTCAAGCCAAACAAAATTTTCACATTACCTTTTGACATTCAAGTTTGTGACCAGATTATCTGATTTGGCTATGAAAGCAATAATCACACCTTACTCCCCAAATAACATTAAAAACCAATGTGCAATGGAAAAGTTAGTTAAGATTATGAAATATTAATTATCCTTTTTGATCTTTTCATTTAAAAAATCCATTCTTCCTTCATTTGCTCTATTCTCAAAGCTGAACTGTAGACAATGTATCTCTGAATTTACAAGGTTATACCCAGTGATATTTACAAGATAAATCTTCATATCACACACTGAATATTTGATGAGAAGCAGCACACTGCCCAGTATCTCCTTTATTATTGATACTCCTCATATCTGGAGAAACTGTAAATCTTTGCATATAGACCAAATTAAGTTTGTGATTAAATGAAAAGTCACACACACACACAAAATCCATCTACTTTAGGCCTCCAGATATAGTGAGAGGAAATGTTGCTATCAATGAACTTTCTAAAATGATCCAGTCTAAACCAAGCCAAATGCTTTTACCGTGAAGGAACGCTGAGTTCACTTGTAGAATGGCTCCCTGCTGGCTCAGACTATAAAGAATCTTCCTGCAATGCAGGATACCTGGTTCAATCCCTAGGTTGGGAAGATCCCCTGGAGAAGAGAATGGCTACCCACTCCAGTATTCTGGCCTGGAGAATTCTATGGACAGAGGAGCCTGACAGGCTACAGTCCATGGGGTTACAAAGAGTCAGCGACTTTCATTCACTCACTCCCACATCACTAAATTACACTTGACTATACTTGAGAACAGATTTCATTCTTCAGTTCTTTTGCCTTTTTCACTTTGTGCACATGAGACCTAATATATTGTATCTTATTCACCTTTTGCCAGTGTAATAATCCCCATGTGCCTGCTAAAGCTGAAGAAAGCAAGAGTTCATGAAAATATGTGCATTTAAAATCTGAAATTCTAAGATATTTTCAAATTCTAAACCCCTTTCTTTTATACAAAGCTGGTGATACTGTTAGAACCTGTGAAGGTGGTATCAACTTAACTTCTCTTATGCTTTTCAGACCACATTAAAGTTTTATTTGGTGTTCTCAGCATGTTGGTCAGTATATTACTAAACAGACAAACCAAGATAAAATGGAGTAGCTTACCAGAGACACATACCCTGCCCTAGATTTTACAATTGTCGTAGATCTTTTGTGAGAAATTTCCTGGCTTCTGTCCCAAGATGGGAAGTGTGGAGCACCCCAGAACCGGTTAAAGCTGCCAAAATCATAAAAGGAAGTATGACTGACCCATTGGCTAGGATACCAGAGCAGGCATCATCACCCCTACCCCCACCTCTGTATTCCAGAGACTTCTTGTAACTGCCTGAGAGACTTCCTCTGTCATTGAGAGCATACTTGCTACCCTTAGAGCAGGCAAGAGTGCAGAAGAGTTAAAGTCTTCAGGAGAAGACTTCAACCAATGACTGACAGGAATTTGGTGTATGGATACCACTTGCCTTTCAGCTGGGCTCATTCTGAAGCACATTCTACACTGCCTCTTAGAGTTCCCCAAGATGGTAACTCTTTGCTGCATTACCTTTCACCAGCTTCCTTCACCACCTCCTTATTTTACTTCTAAATTCCCTTACTGATATTTCCTAGAATCACCTCCTAAATAAACTACTTTCAATTAAGTCTTTACCTAAAGGTCTATTCTTAGAGAAATCCAAAGCCAAATTCCTTGTGCTTTTGAGAGTTCAAGAGAAAAAAATCTTCTGACTCCTTTGATGGATAACTAGACAGGGAAAGGGTGACTCTGGATCCTTGGGGTGATCAACAACAGAATTGGCTCTGATCCTGACTCAATTACTGCAGTAGTTCTGGTTGGTAGTGGTGCATGGAGACATGAGTAAGAAAACTCCAAGCCTTGGAGTCCAGGCATGGGCAGTTTGGCCAAGGTTAGCTCAAGGGAGTGAGATCATGTTCCCAAAGAGTTGCAGTAGGAAGAACAGAGTTCTGTCACCTCCTCTTCAAAGAAGTGAACCAGCGACTGTGAGCAAGCAGTGCAGGACTGAACTTCTGTAGGCAACAATATTTGGTGGGAGGAACATCAGCTATTATGGTTACTGAACCCAGTGATACTCAACTTGGTGCAGAGGTTGGAGTAAATGTTTTGGGACTGTGGAAGCTTTCAGAGCTATATTAAACAATATGGTAGTCACTAGCTGCATGTGACTATTTAAATTTTAATCTAAATTAATTAAAATTAAATGGAATGAAAAGCTCAGGGCTTCATTTGTACAAGCTACATTACAAGTGTTCAATAATCACACGTGAGAAGCATCGTGGCAGAAAGGTCTATTGGACAGTGCCTCCCTAGAATTATTGAGCAGTTCAAGAATTGGGGAAATCTCAAGGAAGAAAGACATACTAAACTCTTGACAATAGGGATCTAATATATAATATGGCACTTATAGCTAATAACACTCTTCCATATACTTGAAGTTTGGTAAAAGAGTAAATCTAGTAAATCTTAAATTTTCTCACCCCCCTCAAAAAACACAGTAATTATATGAGGTGATGGAGGTATCAGTTAACACTACTGTGGTTTTTCCAATATATAAATGTATCAAATCAACATATTCTGCACCTTAAACTTATACAATATTATATATCAATTATGTCTTCATAAATCTAGAAAAAAAAAACCCAGGATAAGAGGTAGTGAAATAGCCATTCTAAAAATAAAAAGATGTACACCCTAAGTTTGTGAACAGTTGATATTAGTTATAAAATTACAGATGTTACAAAATAGAGAATTGCTGCAAGAAAATTTAGAAATTATATAGGCCAATTCTTGACCTAATGCATGAAAATAAGATGAGTTTACCAAAGTTTTGGAAGAAGTAATGCATAAATGCTAAGGGAGCTATAAAATCTCTATTGTATTAATAGTTAAAGAGGCAAGGGTTAATTTTAGCTGGGGTCAATAAAGATAGGCTTCAAGGGGAGATGGCATCTTCAATAAGTCTTAAAGTATATGCAAGATTTCAGTAGGTGGAAAACTGAGGAGAGGAGGGGCACTTAGTCTGAAGACAGAGGCAAAAAAGCAGAAGCCAAGTCCAGTGAAGTTTTTTTTTGTCAGATTGTTTCTGTGGTGGACAATAAAGATGGACCAATGAGCTGGAGCCACTTGAAGGAGAACCAAGAGAATGAAGTCTCCCTCCTAGCAAAAAGCCAGACTCGTGGACTATTTCTGTAGAGAGAGACCTCAGACCCTTTTCACCCATTTATCCCTCTTTAGCTTGCTATTGTTAGGGCAATGAAAAGTGATTTCTTATCACAAGATCACTCCAAGTGTTCAAATGACCTATATCCTCAGGGTCAGCCTCTGTCTAAAATTTGGCAGGACCTGAGGTTAATTCTTACACACTAGAAGAAATGGTGACTTCACTCAAACCAAATGGACTACTGTTTCTATGTTGTGATTTCAGGACATTGTTATAATGCTGTGTCCCATTCCCTACCCTAAAAATTTGTAAATTGGCCAGTGAAACTAGCTTAAGCATATAGGAAATGTGTTGGCAGGACTCTAGGGTAGCTCAGAAAATCAAAGAGAGCTTGCCTCCCAGGCTCTTAGCAGGACAGCAAGGGCAGTGCTGAATATCTTAGAGAACAGACTGCTTGTCACCTGGGCTTTCCCAACCCCAGGTGCTCCTCGTCCTCTGTCTGCAGACAGTCTCTGTCACCAGCTGTGAACACAGCACCGCAGCTGTGTCAGGGGAAGCACACTGACTGAAACCGCCCACCCTGGCCAGGCACCATAGTAACCATTTGCATGAATTGTTTTACAACGGGAGGTCCTGCTAAGGAACATGGAACTAATAAGCCTCCACCAACCAGAAGAGTTCAGGAAAGGTCAAAAGGAGACACCACATGTCCAACCACCTCCCAGCATCCTTCTCTCTGACATCCATCTTGGCTGAACAAGGCATGCACCACCAGGAAGGACTCTGAGTCAGAATGATTGGCCAAAGAAAACCTGGAAACTAATCCCATCACCATAAAACCCAAGACTGCAAGCCATGTGACAGAGCTGTTCACCTGGGTTCCCTTACCCTACTGCTCTCCACCCAGGTGCCCTTTCCCAATAAAATCTCCTGCTTTGTCAGCACATGCATCTCCTCAGACAATTCATTTCCGAGTGTTAGACAAGAGCCTGGTTTCAGGCCCTGGAAGGGGTCCCCCTTCCTGCAACAGCTGCAAACTTGCATCCTTGTGGTTCTGTTAGGGGAAGCACACTGATTGAAACTGCCCACCCTGGCCAGGCACCATAGCAGCCATTTTCATGAGTTGTTTTATGACAGGAGACCCTGATACGGAATACGGAAGTAATAAGCCACCACCAACCGGAAGAGTTTGGAAAAGGTCAAAAGGAGACACCGCTTGTCCATCCACTTCCCAGAATCCCTCTCACCAGCATCCATCTTGGCTGAGCGATGCATGCGCCACCAGGAAAGACTCTGAATTAGAGTGATTGGCCAAAGACAACCCGGAAACTAATCCCATCACCATAAAGCCCGAGACTGCGAGCCACGCAGCACAGCTGTTCTCCTGGGTTCCCTTACCCTACTGCTCTCCACCCGGGTGCCCTTTCCCAATAAAATCTCTTGCTTTGTCAACAGATGTGTCTCCTCAGACAATTCATTTCTGAGTGTTAGACAAGAGCCCATTTTCTGGCCCTGAAAGGGGTCCCCCTTTCTGAAACAGTTCTGTCATCAGAGAGGGCAGCTGCCATTTAAGAATTCACAAGGAAGAACTCAGAGGACATGTCTGGATCCACCACTATGGTCTGGAAACTAGGGACATGTAAAATGATGACAGTCCTCTTTTAGACTACATGACCAGGGGCTGAGGGGAGAGGAGGAGCTTTCCTCAAAAGAAGAGGGCAAGACATGACCACTGGAAAAATTTTTGTTGTCACCAACCACCTGACCTGCCTCTTGAGAAATCTGTATGCAGGTCAGGAAGCAACAGTTAGAACTGGACACGGAACAACAGACTGGTTCCAAATAGGAAAAGGAGTATGTCAAGGCTGTATATTGTCACCCTGCTTATTTAACTTATATGTAGAGTACATCATGAGAAATGCTGGACTGGAAGAAACACAAGCTGGAATTAAGATTGCTGGGAGAAATATCAATAACCTCAGATATGCAGATGACACCACCCTTATGGCAGAAAGTGAAGAGGAACTAAAAAGCCTCTTGATGAAAGTGAAAGTGGAGAGTGAAAAAGCTGGCCTAAAGCTCAACATTCAGGAAACGAAGATCATGGCATCCGGTCCCATCACTTCATGGCAAATAGATGGAGAAACAGTGGAAACAGTGTCAGACTTTATTTTGGGGGGCTCCAAAATCACTGCAGATGGTGATTGCAGCCATGAAATTAAAAGATGCTCACTCCTTGGAAGAAAAGTTATGACCAACCTAGATAGCATATTTAAAATCAGAGACATTACTTTGCCAACTAAGGTCCATCTAGTCAAGGCTATGGTTTTTCCTGTGGTCATGTATGGATGTGAGAGTTGGACTGTGAAGAAGGCTGAGCACCGAAGAATTGATGCTTTTGAACTGTGGTGTTGGAGAAGACTCTTGAGAGTCCCTTGGACTGCAAGGAGATCCAACCAGTCCATTCTGAAGGAGATCAGCCCTGGGATTCTTTGGAAGGAATGATGCTAAAGCTGAAACTCCAGTACTTTGGCCACCTCATGCGAAGAGTTGACTCATTGGAAAAGACTCTGATGCTGTGAGGGATTGGGGGCAGGAGGAGAAGGGGACAACCGAGGATGAGATGGCTGGATGGCATCACTGACTCGATGCACATGAGTCTGAGTCAACTCTGGGAGTTGGTGATGGACAGGGAGGCCTGGCGTGCTGCGATTCATGGGGTCGCAAAGAGTCGGACATGACTGGGCGACTAAACTGAACTGAACCTCACCTCACTATGGGTATCGGACACAGGGAACACCAAGAACAAACAGGACTTTGAGGAAAACAGGGGTGAGAATTTGCAAAAGGATAGCCACAGCAAGTCCCCCTGTGCCAGACTACCATCATAACATGTACAGGAGGCCTGATGTTAGCCAAGCCATGGCCTTCTCCCACTCAATTCCAGTCTTGTAATCCTAAGGCTACACTGAAGAGCATGGGGTAACTGCCTCCAGTTTGCCAAACTCTCCAGTAAAATCTCTCAGTATGGAACTTTTCTGTAAGAAGCATGCTGCCATCCAAAGCAGAGCTAAGCCTGATTCCCATTCTCTCCTCTGTCTTCAGGGTATTTCTCAGGCACACTATCATTTTTTCATTAAACAAATACACTGTCTAGGATTTGAATAATAAATGTAAAATGTATCAATGATGGATGACAATATATTTTAAGACACAAATATGCTAAAACTAAGGATGATCCCAAAATGGGAAATCTACTCTAGGGGACTGTCATCTTGGCTGGAGAAATCACACTCCAATTCAGTATTCACTGAATAGAGCCCAAGGCATTCCTGACCTTTCTGGCCCCTACAATGGTTTACCACATTCACTCAAATGCAAATGTGTGCCTGCAGAAAGAATAAAACTTTCAAAGTCTTTTGGAAAAAAGAGCCTTTTCAGCTGGATCTGCACCTTCCAGAAGCTGCTCATTTAAGGAGAAGGGGCAGTCCTCGTGTGGGCCAGATCAGATAAATCACCCCAGCCTTCAAACAAAGCAATCCTATACACAGACTGCTCACAGCCTGCATAAGCCTTGAATATCATCGCCGACTGCCAGTCTTATGGATGTTTCCAGACTGCATGCATGCTAAATAGCTTCGGTTTGACTCTTTGCAACCCTATGGACCATAGCCCACCAGTCTCCTCTGTCCATGGGACTCTCCAGGCAAGAATACTGGAGTGAGTTGCCATGTCCTCCTCCAGGGGATCTTCCCAACCCAGGAATCGAACTCGAATCTCATGTCTCCCACTCTGGCAGGCGGATTTTTTTAGCCACTAGTGCCACCTGGGAAGCCCAGACTAGCCGAATCCAATTTAAAAATGTGGTATAAAATGTGTAAAAATGAAAAGCAAATGCATCATCTGTCACCAAAATCAGCTTCTCTTCCTGACTTCCATGTAGTTGTCAATGAAAATACTATTCTGTCTATATCCCAAGCTTTGGACCCCACCTCCTGATACCTTCTTTCTCAGTCCCTGCATGTAGTCACAAAGCCTAGCAGTTCTTCATCCATGGTTTTTCCTAGCCTATCCTTTGTGCTCCTGCCCCCTGGCACAGCTCTAGTACCATTTGGGCTTAGAGCCAAATCTGTCCCACCACCTGTTTTGGGGAAATAAAACTTTACTGGAACACATTCATCCTCACATTTCCATATTATTTGGCTGCTTTCACACTATAATAACAAAGCTGAAGGATTGAGACAGAGACTGTTGCCTCTCAAAGCCTGAAATATTTACTATGAGGCCCTTAACAGGAAATATTTGCCAACTGCTTGCTCCTCTATATATATTATTGCAACAGGTCTGCCCCATTCTAATTTCTTTCTTGTTCTTTCTACTTTTTCAAGTGTTCCCTAACCAATACCCTGTACTCAATTACTAATGGATTTTATCTCTCTCTCACACACACTCTGTATAAAATGTATTAAAAAAAAAAAAAGCTTCTCATTATCCTTAGAACAATTCCCAATGCTATGAGTGGGTGTGGCTTACCTCTCCAACTTGCCTCCCCACTCCATACTCCAGCCCCACTGGCTGTTCTTGTTGTCATCCAGTATCAAGTTCTTCCTGCTCCAGGGCCTTTGCACCTACTGTTCCCCTTGAGTGGAACCCTCTTCCCCATCCCCTTTCATCTGGACAATAGCTCTCATCCTTAGGTCTCTGCATCAATGTCAACTCCTCAAAATGAGTTCACTCTTCCTGATGAAGCTTTCTCTCACTCTGATCTCTCCTACTCTTCTAGTACCCTATCGTTTTCATCCATGGAGAGAAATTAAGCATTTATTTGTTTCCTTACTGTATTAATGTCCATCTCACTGATCATAATAGCTCCATAAGACCAATGATTATGTCCATTTTACTTATCATTCCATATCCAGCAGCAGTCAACTCATATTTTTTTTATGAATGGATGATCTTCTGTTCATTCTCAAATACAGGAGCAACCCTAAGTCCAAGGAGTGGTGGCTATGAGGGTGCAGGAGGCCAAGAGGAACTACTCCATGTTCAAGGTCAGGAGGGGCAGCGGAGATACCCCTCATCCAAGGTAAGGAGCAGCAGCTGTGCTTTGCTGGAGCAGCCATGAAAAGATACCCCACGTCCAAGATAAGACAAACTGAAGTAAGACGGTAAATGTTGAAAGAGGGCATCAGAGGGCAGACACGCTGAAACCATAATCACAGAACACTAGTCAATCTAATCACACAGACCACAGCCTTGTCTAACTCAGTAAAACTAAGCCATGCCGTGTGGGGCCACACAAGACGGGCAGGTCATGGTGGAGAGGTCTGACAGAATGTGGTCCACAGGAGAAGGGAATGGCAAACCACTTCAGTACTCTTGACTTGCAAACCCCATGAACAGTACAAAAAGGCAAAAGGATAGGACACTGAAAGACGAACTCCCCAGGTCAGTAGGTACCCAATATGCTACTGGAGATCAGTGGAGAAATAATGAAAGAATGAAAGGATGGAGCCAACGCAAAAACAATACCCAGTTGTGGACGTGACTGGTGATAGAAGCAAGGTCTGATGCTGTAAAGAGCAATACTGCATAGGAACCTGGAATGTTAGGCCCATGAATCAAGGAAAATTGAAAGTGGTCAAACAGGAGATGGCAAGAGTGAACCTCAACATTCTAGGAATCAGCAGACTAAAATGGACTGGAATGGATGAATTTAACTCAGATGACCATTATATCTACTACTGTGGGCAGGAATCCCTTAGAAGAAATGGAGTAGCCATCACAGTCAACAAAAGAATCTGAAATGCAGTACTTGGATGCAATCTCAAAATGACAAAATGATCTCTGTTCATTTCCAAGGCAAACCATTCAATATCAGAGTAATCCAAGTCTATGCCTCAACCAATAACACTGAAGAAGCTGTAGTTGAATGGTTCTATGAAGACCTACATGACCTTTTAGAACTAACACCCAAAAAGATGTCCTTTTCATTATACGGGACTGAAATGCAAAAGTAGGAAGCCAAGAAACACTTGGAGTAACAGGCAGATTTGGCCTTGGAATGCGGAATGAAGCAGGGCAAAGACTAATAGAGTTTTGCCAAGAGAGCGCACCAGTCATAGCAAACACCCTCTTCCAACAACACAAGAGAAGACTCTACACATGGACATCACCAGATGGTCACCACTGAAATCGGATTGATTGTATTCTTTGCAGCCAAAGATGGAGAAGCTCTATACCGTCAGCAAAAACAAGACCAGGAGCTGACTGTGGCTCAGCTCATGAACTCCTTATTGCCAAATTCAGACTTAAATTGAAGAAACTAGGGAAAACCACTAGACCATTTGGGTATGACCTAAATCAAATCCCTTATGATTATACAGTGGAAGTGAGGAATAGATTTAAGGGACTAGATAGACAGAGTGCCTGATGAACTATGGAGGGAGGTTTGTGACACTGTACAGGAGACAGGGATCAAGACCATCTCCATGGAAAAGAAATGCAAAAAAGCAAAATGGCTGTCTGGGGAAGCTTTACAAATAGCTGTGAAAAGAAGAGAAGCAAAAAGCAAAGGAGAAAAGGAAAGATATAAGCATCTGAATGCAGAGCTCAAAAGAATAGCAAGGAGAGATAAGAAAGACTTCCTCAGCAATCAGTGCAAAGAAATAGAGGAAAACAATAGAATGGGAAAGACTAGAGATCTCTTCAAGAAAATTGGTGATACCAAAGGAACATTTCATGCAAAGATGGGCTCAATAAAGGACAGAAATGGCATGGACCTAAACAGAAGCAGAAGATATTAGAAGAGGTGGCAAGAACACACAGAAGAACTGTACAAAAAAGATCTTCATGACCAAGGTAATCACGATGATGTGATCACTAATCTAGAGCCAGACATCCTGGAATGTGAAGTCAAGTGGGCCTTAGAAAGCATCACTACAAACAAAGCTAGTGGAGATGATGGAATTCCAGTTGAGCTATTTCAAATCCTGAAAGATGATGCTGTGAAAGTGCTGCACTCAATATGCCAGCCAATTTGGAAAACTCAGCAGTGGCCACAGGACTGGAAAAAGTCAGTTTTCATTCCAATCCCAAAGAAAGGCAATGCCAAAGAATGCTCAAGCTACCACACAATTTCACTCATCTCACACGCTAGTAAAGTAATGCTCAAAATTTTCCAAGCCAGGCTTTAGCAATAGACGAACTGTGAACTTCCAGACATTCAAGCTGGTTTAAGAAAAGGCAGAGGAACCAGAGATCAAATTGCCAACATCCACCGGATCATCGAAAAAGCAAGAAAGTTCCAGAAAAACATCTATTTCTGCTTTACTGACTATGCCAAAACCTTTGACTATGTGGATCACAATAAACTGTGGAAAATTCTGAAAGAGATGGGAATACCAGACCACCTGACCTGCCTCTTGAGAAATCTGTATGCAGGTCAGGAAGCAACAGTTAGAACTGGACATGGAACAACAGACTAGCTCCAAATAGGAAAAGGAGTATGTCAAGGCTGTATATTGTCACCCTGCTTATTTAACTTATATGCAGAGTACATCATGAGAAATACTGGGCTGGAAGAAGCACAAGCTGGAATCAAGATTGACGGGAGAAATATCAATCACCTCAGATATGCAGATGACACCACCCTTATGGCAGAAAGTGAAGAGGAGCTAAAAAGCCTCTTGATGAAAGTGAAAGACGAGAGTGAAAAAGTTGGATTAAAGCTCAACATTCAGAAAACTAAGATCATGGCATCTGGTCCCATCACTTCATGGGAAATAGATGGGGAAACAGTGGAAACAGTGTCAGACTTTATTTTTTGGGCTCCAAAATCACTGCAGATGGTGATTGCAGCCATGAAATTAAAAGATGCTTACTCCTTGGAAGAAAAGTTATGACCAACCTAGATAGCATATTTAAAAGCAGAGACATTACTTTGCCAACAAAGGTCCATCTAATCAAGGCTATGGTTTTTCCAGTGGTCATGTATGGATGTGAGAGCTGGACTGTGAAGAAGGCTGAGTGCCAAAGAATTGATGCTTTTGAACTGTGGTGTTGAAGAAGACTCTTGAGAGTCCCTTGGACTGCAAGGAGATCCAACCAGTCCATTCTGAAGGAGATCAGCCCTGGGATTTCTTTGGAGGTAATGATGCTAAAGCTGAAACTCCAATACTTTGGCGACCTCATGTGAAGAGTTGACTCATTGGAAAAGACTCTGATGCTGGGAGGAATTGGGGGCAGGAGGAGAAGAGTTTGACAGAGGATGAGATGGCTGAATGGCATCACCGACTCGATGGACATGAGTCTGAGTGAACTCCGGGAGTTGGTGATGGACAGGGATGCCTGGAGTGCTGCAATTCATGGCTTCGCAAAGAGTCAGACATGACTGAGTGACTGAACTGAATTGAACTGAACTGATTCTCTCTTTGGCCTGGTACACTCTGGTTCTATTCCATTTTCCAGTCCTAGTTGGATGCCTCACTCCAGATAACCTGAGGTAACCAGCCTTTCCCACATATACCCTTTTTCACTTTTTTCATCCCTCTCCTCTACTGGCTTACTCTCTTTTTTGCTTAGGAAAATCTTTATCTTCCAGGCTTAATTCAAGCAATTATCCTAGGACGCTGTATAATAATTAAAGTATTTGAATAATATAAATTCAAAGGTATATTTCATAAGTATGCTTCCTGTAACAATCTTTAATATAGTTTCATACTCTCATGCCAAAGTATACAATTCAACAAAAGAAAATCTCTGCGGGAAGGCTAAGATGCATTCCTGATTCTCTGATAGGCTTCATTTAGGGACAAATTTTAGAGTGTAGATGGATGACTCACATAACCTTCAGGTTGTTTTCCATTAATATTTTTTCTCTCAGCTTCAGTTTGGAAAGTAATCAAGCACTAATGAGTACAGACAGGTACCTTTACTCTGTTTCAGTTAAACTGAGCTGGGGAATAGAACTGATAACTTTGTGTGAAATCTGAGGATCCTGACTGAGACTCATGCCAAAGAACAAAGGCCAACTCACATTCAGTGATAATTCAGTGATAAGAAAGTGCATCCTTACATCAACCTTGATGAGGTGCTATACCAAGGATATGGCAACCTGTCTACTGAACACTTTTAACTCATCGTCATAAAACTTTACCATCTCCATAAAAGAGAATGCTTCAGGGTCTATTGCCAATTGTCTACATTCAGTTTTTTAGAAGAGATAGCAAATTATCCCCCCAAAAGTTAAAGAGGAGTGAGGCTACAACACATTTCTGTTGTGCGTGTACTTGTCCCATCCCTTGTTTCACATATAAAGAGTATAGCTTTCTATTGCTACTGTTTCTGAATTGTTTACTCATAATGACCTTGCTTTTGGCAAGAGTCCAAAGCATTTCTTTTATGTTGCAGCAAATCGACAGCTTCCTGTTACATATGCAGTGGTAATTGTAGGATTCATGTATAGGGATGTATACACAAATATATGCATACCCAAATTTTGTTCTCCCTCATAGTTTCTTTATGTCAAGTGGCTTTATTCAAGCCATTTATGACTATGTTGAACCCGACAAGAGCCACAATAGCTTCAGCATGCCTCCAGTCTCTTCCAGTGACATTCACTATGAATCAGTACCCTAATCCGTGCCTCAACAAGCTCTTTGCCCTCACATCCAGTACTTTGACATGGAAACATTAGACAAATAATATTGAGCTCCTACTGTGTAGCAGGCATCTTGCTGGGGATTAAAGTTTCAGCAATTTAAAAACAGAACGTTTCTGACCTCAGTTACTAACAGAAGCTTATAGGTGGCCCATAAGGTGTTTCCTTTGGGATGTTGTTCGCTGCCTCCTGCACAATATGATGGACCTCTGTCCACAGTTCTTCAGGCCCTCTGTTTACTAGATCTCATCCCTTGAATCTATTGGTTCTTCAGGTCCTCTGTTTACTAGATCTCATCCCTTGAATCTTTGTCACTTCCACGGTATGTTCAGCTAGAAAAGACTCTTGAGAGTTCCTTGGAAAGCAAGATCAAACCAGTCAATCCTAAAGGAAATCAACCCTAAATACTCTTTGGAAGTACTGATGCTGAAACTGAAGCTCCAATACTTTGGCCACCTGATGTGAACAGCTGACTCACTGGAAAAAAAAAAAACCCTGATGCTGGGAAAGATCGAAGGCAGAAGGAGAAGAGGATGACAGAGGATGAGATGTTTGGATGGCATCGACGATTCAATGGATTAGAACTTGGGCAAACTCCGGGAGATGGTGACGGACAGGGAAGGCTGGCATGCTACAGTCCATAGGGTCGGGAAGAGTTGGACATGACTTAGCTACTGAACAATAACACAAGTCACACTTATAAACATAAATAAATATAAGTAAATAACATTTATATACATAAGTAACATTCTTATTGAATCAGCCACTATTTTAAGCACTTTAACTGTACTGTGTCATTTGGTCTTTAAAAAAAAAAATCCCTAAGGAAGGTGATATTATCTATAATTTATACAGAAGGAAACTGATATTTAAAGAGATTAAGTAATATGCCCAAAGGCACTCCTCTGGAAAGTGGTAGAGGCAGGATTCAAACCCAGATGCTTCAAAGCTGGCACATTTAACTCCCTTGCTATTTAAGACACCATGTTTGGCCATGCAGTTTGTGCACACTCACCTCAGAGGAGCAAGTTCAAATGAACTACGGCCTGTACAATCCCATACAGCAGCATGAAGGCACACCACCGTATTTCCTTGAACTATCCTTTCTACTGTCCAAGACAAAAATAAACATAAAGATGAAGGGAAATGAAATGGACAAATTCCTAGGAAGACATAAAATACTGAAACCAACAAAAAGAAATAGAAAATCTGAATAGACATAATAAATAAGGAGATAGAGTCAGTAATTTTTAAATTGTCTACAAAAAATTCTAAGCCCAATTGTCTTTACTGATAAATTTTACAAAACCTTTGTAGAAGAAAACTAACATGTCATAAAATTTCCAAAGAAGAGAGAACACTTCCAACTCATTCTTTGACACCAAAAGCACAAGATATAAAAATGAGAAATAAAATGGCTGCAAAGTGTACTATTAAGAAAGTAAACACATAATTGCAGAATGGGAAAAATATTTGGAAATTAAATAACTGGTAAGGGAACTAGTGAGCATAATATAAAAAATCCCGGCGGGGGTGGGGGGGGGCGGTCCTAAGATGGCAGAAGAATAGGATGGGAAGACCACTTTCTCCCTCACAAATTCCTCAAAAGAACATTTCAACGCTGAGCAAACTCCACAAAACAACTTCTGAATGCTGGCAGAGGACATCAGGCAGGAGTGGCAATACTCATATCCAAAAAAATAGACTTTAAAACAAAGGCTGTGAAAAGAGACAAAGAAGGCCACTACATAATGATGAAAGGATCAATCCAAGAAGAAGATATAACAATTATAAATATATATGCACCCAATATAGGAGCACCACAATATGTAAGACAAATGCTAACAAGTATGAAATGGGAAATTAACAATAACACAATAGCGGAAGACTTTAACACCCGACTCACACCTATGGACAGATCAACTAAACAGAAAATTAACAAAGAAACGCAAACTTTAAATGATACATTAGACCAGTTAGACCTAATTGATATCTATAGGACATTTCACCCCAAAACAATGAATTTCACCTTTTTCTCAAGTGCTCATGGAACCTTCTCCAGGATAGATCACATCCTGGGCCTTAAATCTAACCTGGACAAATTTAAAAAAATCAAAATCATTCCAAGCATCTTTTCTGACCATAATGCATTAAGATTAGATCTCAATTACAGGAGAAAAACTATTAAAAATTCCAACATATGGAGGCTGAACAACACGCTTCTGAATAACCAACAAATCACAGAAGAAATCAAAAAAGAAATCAAAATATGCATAGAAACTAATGAAAATGAAAACACAGCAACCCAAAACCTGTGGGACACTATAAAAGCAGTGCTAAGAGGAAAGTTCATAGCAACACAGGCATACCTCAAGAAACAAGAAAAAGTCAAATAAATAACCTAACTTTACACCTAAAGCAACTAGAAAAGGAAGAAATGGAGAGCCCCAGAGTTAGTAGAAGGAAAGAAATCTTAAAAATTAGGGCAGAAATAAATGCAAAAGAAACAAAAGAGACCATAGCAAAAATCAACAAAGCCAAAAGCTGGTTCTTTGAAAGGATAAATAAAATTGACAAACCATTAGCCAGACTCATCAAGAAGCAAAGAGAGAAAAACCAAATCAATAAAATTAGAAATGAAAATGGAGAGATCACAACAGACAACACAGAAATACAAAGGATCATAAGAGACTACTATCAGCAATTATATGCCAATAAAATGGACAACGTGGAAGAAATGGACAAATTCTTAGAAAAGTACAACTTTCCAGAACTGAACTAGGAAGAAATAGAAAATCTTAACAGACCCATCACAAGCACGGAAATTGAAACTGTAATCAGAAATCTTCCAGCAAACGAAAGCCCAGGTCCAAATGGCTTCACAGCTGAATTCTACCAAAAATTTCAAGAAGAGCTAACACCTATCCTACTCAAACTCTTCCAGAAAATTGCAGAGGAAGGTAAACTTCCAAACTCATTCTATGAGGCCACCATCACCCTAATACCAAAACCTGACAAAGATACTACAAAAAAAGAAAACTACAGGTCAATATCACTGATGAACATAGATGCAAAAATCCTCAACAAAATTCTAGCAATCAGAATCCAACAACACATTAAAACGATCATACACCATGACCAAGTGGGCTTTATCCCAGGGATGCAAGGATTCTTCAATATCCGCAAATCAATCAATGTAATTCACCACAATAACAAATTGAAAAATAAAAACCATATGATTATCTCAATAGATGCAGAGAAGGCCTTTTACAAAATTCAACATCCATTTATGATAAAAACTCTCCAGAAAGCAGGAATAGAAGGAACATACCTCAACATAATAAAAGCTATATATGACAAACCCACAGCAAACATTATCCTCAATGGTGAAAAATTGAAAGCATTTCCCCTAAAGTCAGGAACAAGACAAGGGTGCCCACTTTCACCACTACTATTCAACATAGTTCTGGAAGTTTTGGCCACAGCAATCAGAGCAGAAAAAGAAATAAAAGGAATCCAAATTGGAAAAGAAAAAGTAAAACTCTCACTGTTTGCAGATGACATGATCCTCTACATAGAAAACCCTAAAGACTCCACCAGAAAATTACTAGAGCTAATCAATGAATATAGTAAAGTTGCAGGATATAAAATCAACACACAGAAATCCCTTGCATTCCTATACACTAATAAGGAGAAAGTAGAACAAGAAATTAAGGAAACAATTCCATTAACCATTGCAGTGAAAAGAATAAAATACTTAGGAATATATCTACCTAAAGAAACTAAAGACCTATATGTAGAAAACTATTAAACACTGATGAAAGAAATCAAAGAGGACACTAACAGATGGAGAAATATACCATGTTCATGGATCAGAAGAATCAATATAGTGAAAATGAGTATACTACCCAAAGCAATTTACAAATTCAATGCAATCCCTATCAAGCTACCAGCGATATTTTTCACAGAACTAGAACAAATAATTTCAAGATTTGTATAGAAATACCAAAAAACCTCGAATAGCCAAAGCAATCTTGAGAAAGAAGAATGGAACTGGAGGAATCAACTTGCCTGACTTCAGGCTCTACTACAAAGCCACAGTCATCAAAACAGTATGGTACTGGCACAAAGACAGACATATAGATCAATGGAACAAAATAGAAAGCCCAGAGATAAATCCACACACATATGGACACCTTATCTTTGACAAAGGAGGCAAGAATATACAATGGAGTAAAGACAATCTCTTTAACAAGTGGTGCTGGGAAAACTGGTCAACCACTTGTAAAAGAATGAAACTAGATCACTTTCTAACACCACACACAAAAATAAACTCAAAATGGATTAAAGATCTAAATGTAAGACCAGAAACTATAAAACTCCTAGAGGAGAACATAGGCAAGACACTCTCCGACATAAATCACAGCAGGATCCTCTATGATCCACCCCCCAGAATTCTGGAAATAAAAGCAAAAATAAACAAATGGGATCTAATTAAAATTAAAAGCTTCTGCACAACAAAGGAAAATATAAGCAAGGTGAAAAGACAGCCTTCTGAATGGGAGAAAATAATAGCAAATGAAGCAACTGACAAACAACTAATCTCAAAAATATACAAGCAACTTATGCAGCTCAATTCCAGAAAAATAAATGACCCAATCAAAAAATGGGCCAAAGAACTAAATAGACATTTCTCCAAAGAAGACATATGGATGGCTAACAAACACATGAAAAGATGCTTAACATCATTCTTTATTAGAGAAATGCAAATCAAAACCACAATGAGGTACCACTTCACACCAGTCAGAATGGCTGCAATCCAAAAGTCTGCAAGCAATAAATGCTGAAGAGGGTGTGGAGAAAAGGGAACCCTCCTACACTGTTAGTGGGAATGCAAACTAGTACAGCCACTATGGAGAACAGTGTGGAGATTCCTTAAAAAATTGTAAATAGAACTGCCTTATGACCCAGCAATCCCACTGCTGGGCATACACACCGAGGAAACCAGAATTGAAAGAGACACGTGTACCCCAATGTTCATCGCAGCACTGTTTATAATAGCCAGGACATGGAAACAACCTAGATGTCCATCAGCAGATGAATGGATAAGAAAGCTGTGGTACATATACACAATGGAGTATTACTCAGCCATTAAAAAAAAATACATTTGAATCAGTTCTAATGAGATGGATGAAACCGGAGCCGATTATACAGAGTGAAGTAAGCCAGAAAGAAAAACACCAATACAGTATGCTAACACATATATATGGAATTTAGAAAGATGGCAATGATGACCCTGTATGCAAGACAGCAAAAGAGACACAGATGTGTAGAGCGGACTTTTGGACTCCGAGGGAGAGGGAGAAGGTGGGATGATTTGGGAGAATGGCATTGAAACATGTATACTATCATGTAAGAAACGAATCGCCAGTCTATGTCCGATGCAGGATACAGGATGCTTGGGGCTGGTGCATGGGGATGACCCAGAGAGATGTTATGGGGAGGGAGGTGGGAGGGGGGTTCATGTTTGGGATCGCATGTACACCCGTGGTGGATTCATGTCAATGTATGGCAAAACCAATACAGTATTATAAAGTAAAATAAAGTAAAAATTAAAATTAAAAAAAAAATCCCTTACAATTCAATAATAAAAAGACAACCCAATTTTTAAATGGTCAAAGGATTTATAAAGACATTTCTCCAAAGAAGACATGCCTGAACAGGCAACAGGCATATAAAAAGATGTTCAACATCATTATTCATAGAGAAATGCAAATCAAAACTACAAAGAGATATCACCTCACACCCACTAGGATGGCTATAATAAAAAAGACAATAACAACTGTTGATGAGGATGTGGGGTATTTGGGACCCTCATACATTGTGGGAATATAAAATAGTGCAGCCAATTTGGGAAACTGTCTGGCAGTTTCTCAAAGATTAAATATAGAGTTAACTCAGCAATTCCAGTCCTAATTACACATGCAAGAAAAATGAAAGAATACATCTACACAGAAACATAGTATTATCCATAATGACCAGAAAGTAGAAACAATGCAAAAGTCCACCAAGTGATAAATGTATAGATACAATATGGTATATCCTGATGTTGGAATGTTATTTGTTAATACAAAGAAATGAAGTATTGATACAACATGGATGAACATTGTAAACATTATGCTAAAGGGACCAAACCCAGGTTTCCTGCATTGCAGGCAGATTCTTTACTATCTGAGCCACAAGAGAACCCCAAGAATACTGGAGTGGGTAGCCTATCCCTTCTCTAGGGGATCTTCCTGACTCAGGAATTGAACCAGGTGAGCTACCAGGGAAGACCTAAGTAAATGAAGCCAGCCACAAAAGGCCATATATTGTATTGTATGATTTCACTACATGAAATGCCCAGATTGTAGCTCAGATGGTAAAGAATCTGCCCACAATGCAGAAGACCTGGGTTCAATCCCTGGCTCAGAATGATCCCCTGGAGAAGGGAATGGCTACCTACTCCAGTATTCTTATCTGGAGAATCCCATGGACAGCGGAACCTGGCGGGCTACAGTCCATGGGGTCACAAAGAGTCAGACATGACTGAGCAACTAAAACTTTCATAGTGACAGAAAGCAGACTTGTGATTTCCTAAGGCTGGTGGGATTGAGGGAAATAGGCAGTGATTGCCAACAGGTACAGGTTTCTTTTAGGTTTGAAATATTCTAAAATATTCTACATACTTGGACAAAAATATACTAAAATTGATGGTGGCAATGACTGCACAACTCTGAAATATACTAAAAAAATTGAATTGTATACTTTAAATGGGTGAACTGTAAGATCTATGAATTATAATTTAACAGAGTTGTTACTAAAAATTGATGTAGAAAGGGTGGGATGGAGGGAGAAAAGAATGGGGGAGCAAAGTTCTCTTTAAACATGGAACATTAAGTAACATTCATTTCAGTCAGTTTAGTTCAGTCGCTCAGTTGTGTCCGACTCTTTGCGACCCCATGAATTGCAGTACACCAGGCATTAATCTCTCCCCAAATGCCAACAAAATACTGAGAAAAAAAAATTTTTAAGGTGTAATCTCTTTTTTAAAAGAGATGACAAATAATATGGGAGAAAAGACTACAGCCAAGGGGAGATGTCAACACGATTTTGAATGCTGGAAAAGTAGATGCATGAGTGTACATAGCAGACATACATCCTGACATAGCAGACTCAAAAAAGCTGAAAACCAAGCTTATATGGGAAGACAAGATGGAATATTTGCATGCCAGAAAGCACCAGAAAGTCTCAGAAATTGAATGCATTGGTTACTTCTGAAGACCATGCTACGGGATGAGGCTGAAAATAGGAGTGTTGGTTGAAAGTTTCTGTAAGGAGGCATTAAGTTCCCTTCCTACACCCATGGAATTAGGCAACACACCCCATCACCACCTCTATGGCTTCCTGACTCTGCTGCTGCAATGGGAGAAAGACAGGAGGTTTTCCTTCTGCACAGAAAGCGGGTTTCAGACTCTAGGTCCAGGACTTAGGCTCTGGACTCAGAGACCCAAGACATAGATGCAGGAGGATTGAGATAGATGACCAACTAAAGACAGGGGAATGTAATCAAATGCATGGAAAAATAAAGTATAAGAATCTCACATAAGGTAAAACAAAGTGTCAAAAAGATAGTAAATAAGAGAAAAGAACATTGATTCAGATGGTCAAACATTAAAATTATAAGAGTTCTAAGCATGGGTGGGTGAAAAATGAGATCAGAAAAAAAAATGGAAGGAAGATTATAAAAAAAGATAATGCAAGAAAATTTTCTACAACTTGAATGTGCTTCTAAATGGAAAGAATGTGTCAGGTATCCTACAGAATGCCCATCATTGCAAAATTTCATAATACTAGAATTCTGGAAGAGTACTTTCTTCAAATTTCTAAGAGAAATTCTGTCCAAGACAGATTTCTGTACTTAACAAAATGACTGGTCAAGTGTGAGGGTACAATGTAGACCAAGGAAGAGGAATCATGTAAACCACGAGATCAGATTTCAACACAGGAGAGAAACAAACAAAATTCCCAGAATGATGGTGAAGGGGAGCCTCTGGGTGACAGCTGGGCTGCAGACCTAGAGAACAGTTGGAGCAGATGGAAACAGAGAGTAGGAGAATTCTGAAAGGCTTATCTCCAAGGTGAATGGGCAGGGGTAGGGAGAGCAAGACATTACTTGAAGTTATGACGTTATAGAATGAAGGGCTCAGCCTTCAGGAGTTTAGGGGTGAGCTAAATAGGTAAGAAAAACAGAGCAACTTAATAGCTCTAGAGCAAATAAAAGGTACTATAAGAAAAGAATAGTAAATTTAGAGGTTGTTGTTGTTCAGTCACTAAGTCGTGTCTGACTCTTTGCAACCCCACGGATTGCAGCACACCAATCTTCCCTGTCCTTCACTATCTGGTGGTGTCTGCTCAAACTCACGTCCATTGAGTCGAGGATGCCATCCAACCATCTCATCCTCTGTCACCCTCTTCTCCTCCTGGCCTCAAACTTTCCCAGCATCGAGGGTCTTTTGCAATGAGTCAGTTCTTTGCATCAGGTGGACAAAGTATTGGAGCTTCAGCATCAGTCCTTCCAATGAACATTCAGGACTGATTTCCTTTAGGATTGACTGGTCTGATCTCCTTGCAGATTTAGAGGTATAAAATCATAATTTTGGGGTCCTTCCAAGATATCTGGTAAATCATTTTTTATCCTCCCCACCTAAGTTTTGAATAATTTGATAAATAAAACTAAGGAATTCAGGGGAAAGATAAAATACCACTTTTATTCTTTATGATAAAGGTTGATTTGGCTAAAGTAGTTTAGTTGGCAGAGCCAAATGGACTGAACCCCAGATTGGGCATATTTTCTCACCCAGCAAGGGCAGTGCTCCATGGAGTGCTTGTTCCTTGGTAATGAAGAGTTTCCAGTGGGGCAGAAGGAAAAATAACAGATCCAAATTTACCAACCAAATCAAGCTACTCCTTCTCCCTTAGAGAGAAGGAAATGAATAACCAAGTTAGGCAGAGAGAACAGAGAAATCCCACCTCAAGGAAGAAAACTTCAGGAGTGGGGAACAGGCTTCCCTCCTGACATTAACGATGCCAACGTGAAGAGTGATTTCACCAGAAACTATAACAGGGCAATGTAAGAAGGGTAAGGGAGTGCGGACATTTATGACAGAGGTGGTGTTAGAGAGCTAAATCCCCATTCTCAGAGGAGAATTGCAATAGCTGGTATGAAAATGAAAAGCCAAGAAATGATAGAATATATTAAGAGGCAGTAAGTAACCAAAGAAATAACTGAAAACAGCTCTAAGAGAAGACTGTAGCAGCCTTGGAGAAAGGGCTGGGTGGGGCAATGCAGAGCACAGAACTCCTACTCTTTCAACGTGGACTTGTCTGTAATGCTGTTGAACTTTAAGATTTTGGGTTAGGTTGAATCAACGAAATTGCCAATATTTGACTATGTGTGACCTTAAAATGGCCATCCCATCTACATGAACATACGTTTGCATAATTCAACCTAAAATTTTAACAGAAATTCAATTTTAGAAACTTTTCTAATGGAAGGCAAAGGAATGTGATCCTTGGAGAACTTCCTCTGCCCCTCTTTCTCTGGTTTGTGCGCCTCTCCCTGGGACTCCCTCACCCCCATTGATGCACCTGTGTGTGCGGATCTACAGCATTGTCATCATCTGACCCGGTCTCCTCTACACTGGTTGTGACTATTTTGAGAGGATGACTCTTTTTATAAGTAACCCACACAGCAGCAAGCCCAAAGCAGCTGCAGTATTTTCTAAATGACATAACCTGTGTTAACAACCTTTGTTGGGTCTTGGACCCAAAGCTTCCTTTCCCAGGTATTATGGCTTCTTGACCTTCTGGCTAAGATCAAGTGTAGTATCTTCTTAACAGTTTAATATAATAACCCCTTAGTAGACTATCATAGGATTTTTCACAGAATCTACATCAAGCTCACTACTTGCAATTTGTAGAATCTATTACAGTCTCCTTTTTTTTAAGGAAAAAAACATTTTTTAACAGAAACCTGTTTTCCTGTTTCGAGGCTTCCCAGGTGGCTCACTGGTAAAGAACCCACCTTGCCAATGCAGGAGACACAGAGGATCTTCCCTGGGTCAGGAAGTTCCCCTAGAAGAGGAAATGGCAACCCACTCCAATATTCTTGCCTGGACAATCCCAAGGACAGAGGAGCCTGGTGGGTTCTATAGTCCATGGGATCACAAAGAATCAGACATGACTGAGCAAGCACACACACATTTTTCCATTCAGCTTCTCACCACGGTCCACGTTACATATTTGGAAGTTCTCTCAACAGTTGGAGTGATGTGTGGGCACCAGGAGACCTGATCTCTCTTAGGTGCTCTGGAGGCCAAATAACGGAGTGGTTTAGCTCTCAGACTCAGATGACCAGGGTATAAATTATGCTCCTTCCCTTCCTCTAATTACATGAAACATAGATAGTTTCACCTTCATAAGTTTATGGTTCCTAATATCTAAATAAGATAGTGCCTAAAACCACAGAGTTATTGTACAAATTCAATGAGATGATGCAGGAAGCATTCCAATGTGTCACTGTTACTCTCTGACATGGGTTTCCTCTCGTCTGGACTTCTATTTCCCTTTCACTGATGGATGTTCTATGATTTTCAATCCAAAGATCATTCTTTGTTGCCAAAATAATGGTGAAAGAAGAAGGAAATCTCTGATTTTTTTTTTTAAATTATTGGTCTGCACACAAGAAAAACTCCAGGTAACAGGCCCATTTCCCACCTCTGCCTTGTGGAGTTACTCTGAACCTAATTTTACTGGGTTTATTGCCCTGAACATTTCTTATTAGCTCATGGGAATTAAAGTCTCCACAACATTGTTCCCACAGGGTTTGCCTCTCACCCCCAGCTCCAAGTGCTCACTTCCCTCTACAAGTATACTTCTGAAATGACAACTCATCTGAGAGCTCCAGTGTAGCCACCCTGGTTTTTCTAAGCACCCATTTTTACCTCTCACTGGGTGTCTGCATTTGTGCAGATGAAGTACCATGGCTTTGAAAGCTCCTCATCCCTCCAGGTACCTGCTTTTCTCTGAATTCCAGGATCCAGGGTCTCAGCCTCACCAGGTCCAGCTTTCCTCCCTGGCTCTCACTGCCTCAGCGAATCTCACAAGACTCCTCTCACTCACCACTACCCTCTCTTGGCTAGAATTAGATCTCAAGCAGTGATTTTACTACTTACTTACTTTCTAAATAAGCTGGGAAATAATAGGTAATCAGAAAAACCCTATTTGTGTGAAGGTGTTTGGGGGAACTTACAGTACAAATGAGTAAGTGCCAGTTTTCACTCAAAGAAGCAACTCTAATTCTGAGACTTTCTAACAGCCTATTTAGCCAGCAAAGGAGAGAATGTTTGGTGCCCTGAATAACTTCTTGGCATCCTTTAAATCATGATCTTTACCCAAATGGCCACTTCATCTAAGTGAGGACCATCTTGGTGATGAGATGAGAAGATGCAGGTCCTCTGCCATCATCCCTTTCCTCAGAGCCTCTGTTTCTCAACTATAACATGAAGGTGCTGAAATGGGTGATCCCAAAGGTCTTATCACTATGAAAGTTTGGGGATTTTAAGTAGACTGAGGGTTTAATAGACTAAGGATTTTTCCTGATAGCTAATGTTTGACCTAATCAGACAGTAAAAACTCTGCTTGCAGTGCAGGAAACCTGAGTTTGATCCCTGGCTTGGGAAAATTATCTGGAGAGGAAATGGCAGTCCACTCTAGTATTCTTGCCTGGAAAATCCCATGGACAGAGGTGGGCCACAGTCCATCATGGGGTTGCAAAGAGTTGGACATGACTGAGCGACTAACACTTTCACTTACTTTAAAGAAAATATGTGTTAAAGAAGTATATTAGATTCCCGAATCAAGGAATACGTAAACATCCCGTCTCTTTCCATGTTTCCTTTTATATATTCATGAAGTTCTCTTTTTCTAAGTATTCATTCTTTTGCACTGAGGCCCCTGCCAAGCCTGTTTTTTATCTATTGTTCTATTTCCCCAGTAGATGGCAGCCGATCACAACTTTCAATTACCTTCTGCCTACAAACGCAGGGCAGACAATCCAGAAAATAAATGCAGAGTGAAGAGAATGGGGTGGGGGGAAGGCATTTGTTTATCAAACACAGATAAATAAAAATAAATTTATATTAAGCATGCACACAAAATATTTATTGAGTTTTCTAAAATTTAAATAACAAATTAGGTTCTACATAAATATAAATTATGTCATAAACTAGAGTGTTTGATAGACATTTCAGAATGTTGTATGTTAGAATTGAGTGCAAACCTTCAGAATTACGAAGCTATGGGATTATGGTTGATCTGAGTGATGCTGTCACATTGCTCTTTTTAAAACATTTAGAAAACCATTTTCTGGAGGATACTCCCAGGATTAGTTTCTAGCCTACATGAGAAAAACAGTCTCAATGCCCCCTTTTCTGACAATCCTTCCCCAATAGCATCATCTTCCTCGATAATCCTTAAATTTAAGAGTTGTTTTTAATCCCCTTGGAAAAGTTATTTCCAAATATTCCACACTCAATGAAGTTTGACCGTCGACTTTAAATCATTTTGGAAAGAACAGAACTCAGCGTCTTACTACCTAATTTTCAGTCCATGTGCTCTGTCTCCCAGCTGGCTGCTTTGGCCTTGGTGGGTAGAGCATGGTCCATATCGTAGGAGGGTTTATTCTGGAACTCTGGCAAGCAAAGAAGCCAGATGAAAAGGCCTCTAGAACTGTGAAACATGAACCCTTAAAAATTTAGATTTACCTTCTGAGAAATTTAAGATGATGAGCAAAGATCTCACCAGCCTCAGGTTATAAAGAACCAGTTCCTGCTTCAAGCCTGGCAGTGGATTAGGAACCCCAGTGCCATCAGCATAAGCCTTACCAGGACTGGTCTTGCTGCCCTTAGCCTACACGCAGAGCTCCTAAAAAGGCCCAGCTACTTGATATCCTTAGAGCCAGAACCATCCATAGTGCTATCTGAAAGTGAAAGTTGCTCAGTTTTTGCGAGCCCATAGACTATAGCCCACTAAGATCCTCTGTCCATGGAATTCTCCAGGCCAGAATACTGGAGTGGGTAGCCGTTCCCTTCTCCAGGGGATCGTCCCAACCCAGGGATTGAACCCAGGTATCCCTCACTGCAGGAGGATTCTTTACCATCTGAGTCCTTATCTGAAGGCATTCCTATTTCCCTACTGGAAGAAAAGCCCTGCCCTGAACTATTTCTCTGTGAATCCATCCCTGGCTCTTTCAACATGGCCAGCCCATGCTGAGAGTGCACAGGCATGCGTGCATGCTAAGTCTCCCTGAATTGTGTCTGACTATTTGCAACCCTATGGAACACAGCCCTCCAGGCTCCTCTGTCTATGGAATTCTCCAGGCAAGAATACTGGAGTGGGTTGCCTTGCCCTTCTCCAGGGGATCTTCCCAACCCGGGGATCAAAGCTGAGTCTGTTATGTCTCCTGCATTGGCAGGTGGGTTCTTTACCATGAGTGCCACCTGGGAAGCCGGAAAGTACACCAGGAAGATGCACAAACACTACCATCCAGCCCAACCAATAGCCCCCACCCGTCCTATTCTCCTCATGTCTCCTGAGGTATTGTGTTCCCTGACCTTTACACTCCAACTCTCAAAGTCTAACCTTGAGCTCTGCTTACCGTGGGCCCCTTCTTTCCCCACCGCTGTCAGCTTCTGTAACTCTCTGGGTTTGGGTTTCTCCAGGTATGAGATAGGCTCTTCTCAGCCCATCCTCAACCTATGAACTCCCTGTTCTCTGAGAGGAGAAAGGATCAATACCTGGCTCTGATGCCCTCATTTCTCACCACTGAGATCTTACAGGATAGGGAACATCAACACTTCAATGGATTATACTCTGAAACCACTGGGTTAACACTAAAGGTTGGTTGCATGATCTTCTAGACCTCTAGAGACATGAGCAATTGT